>NW_024369929.1:6488486-7088486 GCF_014805655.1 Passer montanus
CCACGCCCGGGCTCGGCGGGGAGCGCAGCGCCCGCCCCGGCGCCTCCGCAGCTCCGAGGAGCGGGTGCGCGGCTGGTTATTGCGGAGCGCTCGCATCCTCCGGGTCACGCGTGGGAGGACAGAAATTAGATGGGGCAGTTCCATAAAACACCCAGAGAAGGTGTTTGTGTGGATGATGGTGAGCTGCCCCTCCTTGGAGATCTCCTGCCTTTTGTATGTCGCGGATACGGCAGAGGCGGAGGGTGGTTCTGCTCCGCAGCGGTCAGAGCAAACGAACCAGTGCCAGGTTCAGGAAAAGATCGCTGATTTGGAATATTTAGGAACGTTTCCAAGGTCCTGAAAAGCTAAACGTACCCTCAAAACCTGCACCTTGCGTTAGATATCGCATACTGTCTGTTCTGTCATCTTCTAATTAAAATAATCAGGGTGCCCTAGTTCAAGGGGATTTGCTTTGATGGAAACTTTAGGGGAAATTCTTCTGCCAGAGTAAAAATCCACAGATAATCAATGAGAAGCATGTAAAGATAACTGAGGAGTATAAACACCAAAAAGTAAATGACGACTGGTTAGATTAGCATAAGCATCCTGAGCTTAGCAGTGACATAAACTCCTGAAAAAAATTCTAGCATTATTACTAATTGCTACAACTAATGAGACAAATTCAGAAATTTATCAATATCAAATATAAATTTGGAAGAAGTAATTATATTTTTATATCATGAATGATACCCTGTGTAGATCCATGATTTTGAAAGTGTTTAATAGAGGAAATCTTCATCAAGTTATTGAGTGGCTTGTTTGTAGTAAATAGATTCAGTTTTTTCAATTTCTTATAGTATGAAAGCTTTAATTGATTATTCTCAGAAATTGTCTTTGAACATTCTCTGTTCTGCCCTTCACTCTTGGAGAGAGGAACATGTAATGGCCAAGAAACACCTGGGATCAGCTGGCCTGGTACTGTAGGCATCCCATCCTCCAGTTCTTTGTGAGGGATGCAGTTATTAGAACTGAGCTCAACCTCAGGGGTGCACAGTGATGTCTCACTGAATTATACTGACAATATCACAGTCCTTTCCATGGTGTTCTGCACTCATTTGCTGTCTAAGCCTGCCTTTGTGCTGGTGCTCTACACAGTGCATATTTTAATTGGTTTCCACTGGTTCCACTATGGATATATTTAAATTTTTACCACTGGGTAAGAAAAATAAAGACTTATGTGACTCATTTTAGTGACTTCACCAATTTAAATTTCTAATGTGTCTTTTTTTCCATTTGTCCATCTTGGTTATATGTCTGACCTTAGCCACTAGCCTCTCTTATCATGATAATCTAAATAATTTTGTTCAAAGTGGTGTGCTTTGCTCCCTGTTTGTGTACCTTTTCTTCCTTCCTCAAATTATTTTCAGTATTTTACAACTTCTGGCAAGCAATACTCATGCATTTCTGCTGTTAGCAATCTGTTTTAGGGTTTTTTTTTGTAGCATTCCTATATTATTGAACCTCCTAGTTTGATGGCTTCCTGTGATTGAGTGTCCTTTTGGCTGGGACTGAGGTGGCTGTGCAGGGTTTTGCCCTGGTAGCTCCTGTAGCCACAGGAATTTGTACATGGTGGGTTAATAATGGGGTGAATGCCTATGTTCTGTTTACTGACCACAGCAGAAGTGCAGTGGTGGCTTCTGTTGAAAAAAGGGGTTTGGTCATCATTATTTGGTGCCCCAGAAATCTGTAAACTTAGTTTTTAAATCCTTCTTTCAAAGAGGAGCTGGGACTGAGTGTCCAGCTGCTATGCTAAAACAGGGAAATCTGAGAACAGTGGTGACAAAAAGGTAGCACTTGGTTTGTTATCTGTTGGCACCACAGGTGGAACAATGCTGGAGTTTATGTTACCCACTGTCCTTTTTTCCTATTGATGTTTCCAACATGTGGGAAACAAACACTGCTGTTGTTGTTTCCAGGGCTGGTCTGATGTATTTCACTGTAAAAATAAAAAGTCAATTTCCAGGTAATTCCTTCTCCTGTTTGTTGTTTCAGCTGTCAGGATGTGCACGTCCTGCATGGTTTCTGGCTTTGGTTTACAGATGAAATGCAGAAAATGTTGGTAGTTATGATGTCTCTGTACATTGCAAGGAGAAAAAGCAGCTTAGGAAAGATGCAAAAAGAGGTTTATTTAGAGGGTACCTAGCAGTGGTCATTATTCAGGATCTCAGTTCTGCAGTCATTAGTACATGCTCTTACCCAGCCTTTGGGTCTCTCTGCTGTTTTCACTTGGCCTATGCTGTTCATTTAAAAGATCCACTTAAATGTACAAGGTGTCCATGGAAGGAGGGATCCATAGCCAAAGGAAAAGCTGTCCAGTGCTTGACACTTGGAAGATGGCTCCATTCCTTATCTTGCCACAGACTTCCCATTTGACCTTGTGCAAGGCATTTCTGTCTCCTGGCAGGGCAGTGGAGAGGCTCTCGTGTGGCTGATGGTGTTTAGGGCTCCACAGCAGCTGGTTCCACGTAGATGTGATCAGCCAAGGAGGGTACCAGAACCTGGCCTTTGGCTTTCCAGGTTTGCCTCTGTGCAAAGCTGCAGGTCTTCCTACCCCAGTGTGTGCTTTGCTTTGCACTCATGCTGGATGTGCTGATTACAAGGACTGCACTTCTTCACACAACACAAAAGCTGGGATCTGAACAGGATGAAGACACATCCTGGTAAAGATCACAGCTGCTCCTGTAATGTGTGTGATCCCCGTTCCCCTGGGGACCACAGAGCCATGGGCTGCTGTGTCACAGACTGGGGGATGTCAGCTCTGGGCCAGTGCTGGCCAGGGCACAGATCTTTACCTGTTCCAAGTAAATCAGCACCTGTCTGCTGCAAACCTGCAGAGTCTGGCACTTATTGAAGGAGGTTAAATATCATTGGTGCCCCCCAGAATATAATGAGGCCATTTTCTTCTACTTGCAGTCAAATGGGCACTTACCCAAGGGACCATCAGTCAGCCAGCCCTGGTGCAGCCCAGCAGCAGGGTGTTTCTGCTCACGTCAGTGAGGCACACAGATGACAAATTGTGGGTGGAGCTGCCACTTCACCCTCTCTTTTGCCTGTATAAAAAGACTCTGTCCTCCACAGCTCTCAGCTGTGCACTTCACACCGCCCTCAGTCTCAGACAGTGACTGGTATGTTTTTATCTTAGAAGAGCTAATTAACCTTGCACAGATTTACAAACCATCACTTAAGTCCCATAAATGGAAGAACCTTCCAGTTCTACCAAGTTACCACCTGCAATGATTGTTTCATTAGTTGTAACTAAACTTTACCCCTCTAGAAACAATGGGGTGTGTTCATCTGCAAGAGACAGGACAGACAAACAGGTCTCTGGTGTTTTCCTGTACTTGATGCATCACTGAAATGGCAGACCACCATCCCACCAATGTCTGCAAGGCTTAGGTTTGTTCATCATCCTCTTCTTGGAGGCAGGAATTGAGTGATTTAAAGGTTGAATTTTCTAAGTAAGACTTAAATCATCATGTGGTCACTGTATAATTAGTCATCATATGTTTGTCTGGAAACAATTCTAATGGTTATGATCTAAAAATGTCATGATACCCAGAAACAAGCTATAAATTCATCAGGCATTGTAAAGAAATGCTTCCTTTCCAGGACTCAATTTCATGTTTTGAATGGTTATGAGTAATACCACTAATGTTATTTTAGAAACAATCAGAAATTGGTAATTATATAACATTCTGCCTCAGTGAGAGAAGCATCAATGTTTCATCTTTCTTTAATCACCAGGGAAAAACCTTTCATGTTACCTCAATCAGAGGGAGTACATCCCTTTATGTCTTCTATAAATAACAGTGCTTTCATATGGATAATTTTGCAATTTATGTGGTGGTTATTTTTTTCAAAGGGCATGACTGAAGTCCCATTACAATGAATTAATGTCTCACATTTTATTTGCATGGAAGTTATCAATCCCCATTTAAGCAGCCAACTGTGATGTAAACTATAGAGTAGCATAAACATTACCAAGGTTCAGAATGCCACATCCAAATATCAGGTGGAGTTTTTCATCACTGAATGATTATCCTAAACTTTCAGGACTAGTCTAATATTAGGACAACATAATTGTTAATTATTTACTGCTCTCTATGTAGAACTAAACCAGCTGCTGGGAATGGAGCATGAAGTAACCCTACATTAGCTGTGGAGAAAAGCAGCATTTTAAATATGCAGGGATTTTGAGGGATTCTTTGCTGCAGTGTGACAAGGATGGCAGCTGGGTCAGGCACAGAAGAGGTTTGGCCACTCTGACTGTCCCAGAGCCAGCCCTGAGGCAGTGCCAAGCTGAGCTCTCCCCCCTGCCAGCCCCACAGACACACTCTGAAGAACCCAATTCTACAAGTCCTCAAACAGGTGATTTGCTCTGATCCACAAAGTGATCATGCTCTGTCATGAATATAAAAGGCTTAGAAAAGGTGACTAGACTGGAGCAGTTCAGTACTCCTTATGTTCTGAAGGGGTTTTTTTGGAAACAGAGAGAAATACTCTAGAAGAGGAAATACTTTTCTGAAGATCTCTCTTCCATTTTCTGCCTCTGTGAATTTCTTTGATGTGTCTGCTGTATCTGCATCAGGACCTGTAGCTAACACTACTCACATCATGCACACACAAACCCCAGTTTTGTAATGCTGTGTTCCTGCCACACTTGTGTTCTGTGCTGGCCCTAATGCATTCCTTCTAACTTTTCTGAGATTCATGAACCTCCTACTGCAAAACATGATTTCCTAGAACTCATCCCCCACATGTTCATGGTTAGAAAGTACACTGGTACATTTGTCTTGCCTTTTAAGTGTAAAAATTAAAAAGGAACCTTATTTATATGTCAGACAATGGGGTATTTCTAATGTTCCCAGTCTGGCACTGGATTCAGTGTGCTGGTGGGGGCACTCCCTTGCCTGGACAGCGTGGGACAATCATCCTCCTTCTACTGAGCATCTGCTTGTGTTGCACAAATACGGCTCTTAATCATAATGGCCCCAATCCTATTTATTTGGTCCAGTATCAATTTAACTTGGGATTAATTCCACCTGGTTTTTATTTTCATGTTTAGCTACATGAGTCTAAAGAAAGGGAAGATTTTTTTTCCCCACATTTATAGGTCAGTTTTACAACTGTTTTTCAAAACACAAATATCCACCACTGTGGATACAGAGATAGTTTAAAATATGCCATGCATCAGGATTTCCTTTGTAAAGATGAGTTGCTGTGATTTGCAAAAATGAGAACAATTTCTCAAACCTGATTATTAAAAAATACTTTTTCCCCATAAAAATGCAAAGAACTGTATTAGATTATTTCCCATTCATCACATGTCTCTATACTTCATAATGCACATTGTCATGCAGCTTCATTCCTAGCTTATTCACACTATCAAACCTGGAAATTCACATCCTCTGTATCACAGTCTCCTCCTCTCTGCAGGACCCCAGAGACAGATGTTTCTCTAAGTGTGTAGTCTGTGTTTTAGATGGCAGGAGTGACCTGAAGTGCATTTGTGGCTGCTGGTCCATAGGAGATTCTACAGTTCAGGTTGTTCCAGCACTTCCTAAGGGATCCAAACACATGCAAGGGGGATCCCTGTGACATTCAACATCAATTCAGCAGAAGAGTGATTCACTCTCAGAAAGAAACATCTGTATCAGCAGTAGAAGATTACAACAGTGTTATGGCATCAGCAGAAACCACAGCCTGGCTCCTCTAGACAGCCCTTTCAGAAGTGTATAAGCATAACAAAAAAGTACTTTTGAACATGGCGAGGTGCAGAGGGGCTGTATCACAGCAGGTGCTAACTACACTGAGCAATAACGATTTTATGTAGGCTGACTAATGACACCTTTTTTTCCTTGCAAACATGTTTAAAATGCTGATGTTGACAGGAATAGGTGAAAAGCTGCCCCAAGTAACACCATATGTATTTCTTTCTTTAGAAGGAATCAGAAATACAGCTATAGCAAGAGGTTCTTTGAAGCTCACAGTGGAAACTCTGTGCTCCACAAGGGTTTAAAAGTAGCCCGTGGGTAGCAGAAATGCCTCTTCCAGTGCTGCCCACCCAGACCCAGCACAGATCTCACCTCTTGGGCTTTGCTGTTTAACAGTGGGGCTTAGGCCCAGGAGAGACTGAGATGCTCCATACTGAAACTCAGTGGAGAAAAACAGATGGGATATGTGCTCCCCCATTCCTTAACCTCTTTCACTCTTCCCAGTAAGTTTGAAGGGAAACTGCACAGTGTTATCCATGGTCCCTCATCCTGCTTCCCTCAGTGTCCCTAATGCAGTGTGACATTCAGGTGTGTTGTCTCTGTGGCTAGGCTGGACATCTCCCTTGTGCTGTGACACCTGATCTGCTTTTATTTGCTCAGAATAACAGCAGCAGGGAGCTCTGGGTTAGAGCTGCCTTTGTAACTAATGGAAGTTTTCATCCAGTAATCACAACAAAGCAAGTCCAGTGGATGAAGTGTGCAAGAAGTAAATAGGTGTGCACACCCAGGCCACAGTAAGGAGCTGCACAGACAGCATATGGCTCTGTTTACATACACAATATTAACAGTATCAAATCCAATTAGGGAGGTGGAGATCGTTATCATCACATTAGACAGCAGTTTCCAGAGTGTGTGAATCAAGAGTTCAGCATTTCCTTCCCAGTCTGACTGATGCTGAATTGTTGGATTTATCTCTTCCCTTGATTTGTGCTACTGTGACTCTGGTGAAAGGTCAATGGAGAGCACAAACCCAGGACGTGAGCAATGGGTGTTCCAGCCCAGCCTGCAGCACAGTGAAAGCTCCAGAAAAGCTTTACTGCTTTCAGGCATTGTGGACAAAGAAATTCCCTTAGCAGTGTCTTCTGCTTTTGTTCAGTCACAAAAGAGTAGGATTCTGTTCTGAAAAGGAAAATATTAAGGGAATTTCTGTTGCAAATGTGTGCAGACAAGAAAAGCACTATTTTAGGCTCTTCAATCTACTGAGGGTTATTCAACACAGTACTTCATGCCACGAGAGAGGTTAGGCTGGCACATCTGTAATATCTGGATTTGAATTTCTCTTTGGGACATTCCTGCTGAACATGGTCAAGCACCTTCTCTTCTTACTTAAAATAGTGAGAGTTGTCACCTGTTCAAAGTGTCTCCTGGCACATCTTCCCTTTATGGCTGAGCGCTTGGGCAGCTCACAAAGAATTTGGGGTGTGTGGTGCACACAGTCATACTCTGATTCACCTGGGGTCAGCTGTGCAGACCTCACAGGAGCTCTCAGATCCATGGCCTTGCTGATCCCAGTGCCACAATTCCTGGCTGTGACCCTGCAGTGCTGTACACCCGAGGGAGAGGTCCTGGTACCAGCTGGACTGCTGACCCTCAGCCAGGGAAATGCCTTGGACTCTTACAAGTTGCTTTTCCTACAATATTTAATTACCCTAACCTTGGGATTACATTCCTGTCTTTTCCAGGGATGTGATTAAACTCTAATAAAATAACCATTTAACTTTATTTAAATAGTTTTAAAAAGCTATAATCCCCTCAAAGAAATTTTTTAGCTCAGTTAATGACTGCTAGCTGAAATGTTATGTTTATAATGAGTTTATCCAAAGGAACTTAGAGAAGGCACCTGATGCCCTAGGGCAGAGTGTTGTACTGCAGCTCAATTTGGTTTTACAGTTTAAACAAATTACGATTTTAAAATAAAATGCTTTCATTATTTAACAAGTAATTTTGATAAAAATTTGCTTGGATTAAATACATATTGAACTAGTGTTCTTCTTAATCACAAAGTACACAAAAACTTTAGCTCTATTGTACTGGTTTTGGTGAAAATTTCCCCCAGACTCATTGCATATGATGAAATTTTGGTAAGAAAATTTCACAACACTTGTAACTTTGTTAAACATCAGATGCTGACTACCTCCCTAAAACAAACTCAATTTAAAGAATGGTTTAGAATGAATTTTGTCCTGACATTTGGAATGGCTTGATGATGATGTTGTGCTAAGAAAACAGCAGCCACAAACAGAGCAGGAATAAGGAGAAAAAGAAAGTATGTAGGCAAAATAATGATTCTTCTTGGAATAGTATATTTAAGTTTCCAGTCAAGGCTTAATGTGCGTTGCAGTAGTCACAGAATTCCGGATATTTCAAATTTGTGAATCCAGTGATTATTCCCTTCCCTTTCAATAGATTGCTGATTTCTAGTCTTTTTGATAAATATAAAAATGAAATATGTTTTAGTATTTAGTACTTAAATAGTAAAACTCCTAAGCAAATTAAATATTTTCATCTGGATTTGGAATAAAAGAAAAACAAAAATCAGGCTTCCAGCTCGTATGACAAGCAACAGAACCCACATGGATTTTATCAGCTTATGACAACTAAAAACCTGGCCAAAGGAAGTTAGGGTTGGGGTTGATGCATAAATCAGTGGTAGCTGTCAGTTGGCTGGTTTCCATATCAACCATCACTCTGAAATTTGTGAATGCAGAAACTCAGCAGTGCCACTGCTCAGCTAACTGTGCCATTTGAAGAGTGCTGGTGCTGCTGTGGGAGCTGGGCACCTTGGGAGGGCCTGCAGCACCCTGAGAGTCCCCAGCTAATGCTGTTTCTCATCAAAAGTTAATTCTCTTTCACTCTGTCCCTTTACAGGCTGATTCTGGTTCTAGAATTTGTTCTGGATAAGAAAAAAATGAGCAAGTAAAGACAGAGAGTCCTTTGTCATGTTGTCATATGACAGATAATATGACAATGACTGTTGTGGTCATGCAAATGAGAACTTCTTGTTCCCAGTCAGTGGGGATCATCTAACAAGGAATCGTATTCAAATTCTAAAACTAAAAGAGTTTGTGAAATACTAAGTTCATTTTTTTTTTCATGTTTTTTCAAGTTTTGAAGTTCTGCAGGTCTCCCATGTAACAGGCTGAATTACAGATAATATTTTGAGCTCTAATTAGCATCCCCTCACTCCAAGAATTTTGATGAGATGTGCTATCATTTATATCCAAACATGCTGAAATAAGACTAAATACCAGTGTACCTGAGAGATGCTTAGGTGACCAGAATGTGCCAAAAAGTCAGCCAAGATGATATGGGTTAGCTTTCAGCCAACAGCAAAGCTGGGATAAGACAGAATCCCTCAAAGCATAACATTTTGGTTTTTGTTTGTCAGTGTTGGATTGTTGCCTGTGGCTTTACTACTTTCCTTTGCTTCTGGCAAGCAGAAGGAAAGAAGAAGAAAAACTGCTTCCAAGCAAATGAAATAAACCAGCAATATTTCTAGGAAAAACAAAAGTTGCTAATATTTTCCTTATCTCTGTCTGGAAGCTGCTCTTTGCTGTGCCCCAGCTTTACTGAACCTGTCCTTACTATTCCATGGCTGCTCTGCCCAGGACGTCCCACACCCCCTGTGCTGTGCCAGGACATCCTGCTGCTTTGTTTTCATTGCTAAGTGTCACTGTGACCCTCAGCTTTCCAGGACTCTCAGCGCAATGGAGATGCTCACAATGCTTTATTGTTAGCAGGGAGCGTGGCTGCAGGAGCTGGGCACCCCTGCATGGTTGGAACCCTGAGCAGCAGCAGCAGCAGCAGAGCACAGCAGCAGGAGCCATGTCTCTGCCCTTCCGAAAGGAGCTGGAGAAGTACAAGAATATCAACGAAGATGAAATACTCAGCAAGCTCTCAGAGGATGAACTGAAGCAGCTAGAACACGTTCTCGATGACCTTGATCCTGAGGTGAGTGATGATAATTGCAGCACTGCCTGTTAGAAATGCCACACACTGCAGTGTTTTTATTTGTGTTTTGTTGCAGTAGGGACAGTGAACCTTAAAGTATGAGCAGCTCAGCTACATTTTGGTTGTATTCCTGCTGGGATGTGCTACTTTTCTAAAAGTCACTGTGCTCTTGGTCTATCCCATGTCTATTTAGACATGAGCTTGTCTGCAATCTAAATATTTAATCATGTTGGCACACTGCAGCACAATGAGAAGCTTTCTATGGCTCCTATTTCTGAGCACAGCAGTAAACAAACATAACCTGTGTTTATGGAGATCAGGTCTTTTGAACTTATGAAATCTGTTGACCGTGTCGTTCAGCACATATGTTTTTACTTGAAGAGAACATATTTGGAATGATCAAGAAAAACAGGATTCAGCTACACAACTGTCATTTTCCAGAGAGTAGGAATAACTGAGATATAATAACTATATATATAATTATTATATCTCAAATATAATAACTATATATATAGTTTATATGTGTGTATATATGTATATAAAATATATATAATAGTTGAGAAATTCTTGCAAAGAATTTGAAGAGTCTGAGTACCACTTGATCCTACAATAATGAGGTTACAGTCACAAGTGTGCAGGGAATTGTGACTGTATCTACCCAAAAATATTCAAACTGATGTAGGAATTTGAAAACTGGCAGGTAAAATGGCAGATAAAATATTCTGTCTGGAGGCAAAATGAATTTGGAGAAACACAATAGATTTTTAGCTTCTAATTCTACAGCACCAGTTTGTCTTCAATTTAAGGAGCACTTCAGTGTTCTCTCCCACCCTGTTGCCATTCCCACACTGCTACCACTCCTACATTTTTTGGTATTATCAAGTATCTGGCGTCTCAAATGGAGACACAGAATTTAAGAGACATCTTCAGTGTTCTCTCCCACCGTGTTGCCACTTCCCACACTGCTACCACTTCTACATTTTTTGGTATTATCAAGTATCTGGCGTCTCAAATGGAGACACAGAAAACCATTAAAAAGCAACACCAACCAACCCAATAATTCAGGCCATGGTGCATTTGTATTTATGCTACATATGTGAAATGAATTTGGAGCACTCTGGGCACATTTGTGCATGCCTTGGGTTCACTGGATGTGCTCAGAGTGCACAGAATTCCTTCTGTATTTGCCATGGATCACATTTACTGTGCATGTTCTGGCCAGTGAGGAGATGTTTCTGAAGTACTCTGGGGCACCTTCAACACCTTGGCATTATTGCATGTGCACTGCAAGTTCCACCTACCTGCATTTCTTCCTGGGGTTTCCTGGACTAACGTGGGGGCCTTATGCATATTCCTGTGTTAGAGGATGCAGGTGAAATCACAGGATCCCACAGCTACGTGTTGAAAGTGGGAGTTATCTGCTTGCTTCCTCATACTCTGAATAGCTGAAGTGTACCTCGTTCACCAGTCTCTTTAGTGCATGCCATTCATTTCTGAAGTCTGAGAGACATCTGCTTTAGAACGAAAGGAATTTGTTTTTTCAGTGAGAGAAAAATGGTGAGGAAAAAGTAAAGGAAATCTACAGAAAACATATCCTGGTTTATCTACCTGGACTGCAAACTGTGGTTATAATGACCTTGCTTAGTTCTTTGGTGCTCTGCCTGTGAATAAGGTTAACAAACATTAGTGGGCAGTAGGTGGAGAACACTGAACGATGTGCTGGGTTTCGTGATTACGATAGTTCTTTGGTGCTCTGCCTGTGAATATGGTTAATACAAACATTAGTGGGCAGTAAGTGGAGAACACTGAACGATGTGCTGGGTTTCGTGATTACGTTTGGGTAATGTGTGTTACTGCTGTCACCCAAGAGCATTGTGCAAAGAATGATTTCACTTGAAACCCACTGAGATGAGGTGTGGAGCACTGTGTGCAGCTGCCTGCTGTCCTTCCCCTGCCCCTCTCTCTCACAGAATGCCCTGCTTCCAGCGGGATTTCGGCAGAAGGACCAGACCACGAAAGCTGCCACGGGCCCCTTCGACAGAGAGCGCCTGCTCTCCTACCTGGAGAAGCAAGCTCTGGAGCACAAGGACAGAGAAGACTTCGTACCCTTCACAGGGGAAAAGAAAGGTACTGCCATGCTGGTGTTGGCTCTGGGGAGCAGACGGACTGGCAGAGTGCCTGGTGCCTGCCTGCTCTGTGCAGCGTGCTGGGACTCCAGAGCTCAGGGCTCTGACAGCGCAGGGCGAGGCTCAGTCAGAGCTGGAGCTGCTGCAGCAGGAGGTGGAGGGGGGTTTAGCTGCTTAGTGCCTGTCCCACTGCTCTGGAGTCCCACGGCAGCTCTGTGGCCTGTCCCGTGGCAGCTCCATGGTCTGTGGTGGGTTATTGGCCTGTGGGGGTACAGGAGCCCCAGCCCAGCACAGGGCTCAGGCAGCAGCTCTTGCTCAGCCAGTGCCTCTGGGTGCACTCGAGCACAAAGGTGCCCTCAGCAGCCCCACAGGGACTGCTCCCTGTTCAGCATTAGGGGTATTGCAGTGGGGGAGGCGTTCAGGAGGAAACACATGAATGCCTTTCTGAGTGAATCTTGCCCACAAATGCTGCATGTAACAGCTCAGGGAATACAGTTACAAAAAATGAGTATTTTTCCACTCATTTACCATCACATCTGGCAATGCTATTCATGCAGACACTTTCCCTGCTACCCTTGTCGTACAGCTACAGGAATAAAAAGGGGAAAAACAGGAAAACCTAATTCTAATAATTTAAGCACTGGTAGGATAACCTCAGGGCAGGAACAGTCATAATTTAAACAAACAATATTCCTTTGGTGCCACTAGCTCCTTTTCCCTGTATATAAAAAGTGGACAAAAATGCTGGCCTCAGGCAACCCCTTCATTCAAGAAGGAACTTCCTATGTCTGGGTCCATTTCTGGCTGTGTAATGGATTTGCCATTATTTCAGTGGAATCTGCTTAGGGGAAAGCAGATACTTCAAGAGAGTCAAAGGCAGCATATTTTACATTATGTACCATTACCAAAGATGTAAAATGTTATTTATATAACATTTCATAGGTCAGGAGTTGTTACTATCACTACACAGTGTTCTCAGTCATTGAAACAATGATTTCAGACAAATGAGACATTTTTCAGCTAGATCAGATCAATGTGTCATTTTACCATGCAGCATATTCTTTAACCTACTTTTTTCCCCATCAAAATGCCCACATCGTGCTCTTCACAGGGCTGATGGTGAGCCCACTGCCATGCAGTGACAGGGCAGAGATCCTGCCAGTAGCAGGAGAGGTCAAGCACACTCTGTGCAGGAAGGAAAGCACTTTACTGTAGTATGGATTAATTACCAATTGTTTTCAGTCTCCTACACACTGCTGGGTCAGAGCAGGACAAGTCACTGCCTGCAGGCCCCTAGGTATTTATACCAACACCTTCAGTCATGTCTCACCTTACTGATATTTACAGAGTTAAGATTAAGATTTTGCAGTTTTCATGTAGTTATATCTGAGATCTCCAAATGAGTCTGAAACACCAGTGCACAAACCCCAGCAGTGTATGGAAGGGTGTATTCCCACAGGACTGGCCCTTGATCTGTGCACAGTGAGTCCCTGTATTGTCCCTGGCAGTGGTGCTGTATGGCCTGGGCTGTTTATTCCATTTCAGTTTTCTTTTGATGAAGCTGAAGCAATGTTATTCCTGCATTTGCTTCCAGATGCCCTTAAAGTGCTTATTAGTTCTGCTTATTAGTTCCTGGTGTCTCTGGTGTGGAAATACCACTGCTTTGCAAACACAACCAGCCACACATTTCACTTCCCCCTGAGCACAGAGTGAATGCAGCCCTCCTAGCATTTAAAGCTGTTCTTAATTTGGCTTTTGATTCACTGTGTTCATTTGCTTCAAAATTACAATTTCAAGAATTATTAAAATTATGAGGTAATGACAGTGTTTAAGGCTACAGGAATTATTCCCTTAATTTCCTCTTAGTACAATACAAATTCATGACAAAATCCTCAGTATCAGCTTTAGCAGATTAAGTCAAATGAAAACAACCATGTGTTCTGTGATTCCTGCAGTCATTTTACAATTATAATCTAAACACACAGAATTATACTACATTTTCTTTGAAGTCAGAGGCCAAAGGCTATGAAAATACCCTTTGTTTCTTTGTTGGTTAGAAATAACTGAATTAATCTGAGATCTGATGAGGTCCAGTACCTTGACAATTCAGAACTGATGGGCTGCACAGTGTCATTCTTGTGCTGCTTTAGGGGAACTGATTTTGAGAACAAAGTTGTTTATTTTGAGCTTGGCATATCCAGAATTGGTACTGGAGTGTGAGTCCTGCTGCCCCTCTGTGGCTTGGCTGGAGGTGTCCTACAGAAACACCACCAGACTTCCAGCAGGGCAGAAGCTGAGCCTTATAAAATATAACTGAAATCTCCATCTGCCACATGCTCTGGAATCCTCCCATGGGGTGTATGAGAAACCTGCTAATTGGTAAAATGTGATGAATGTTCTACAAAGTCCATGTGTGGCTATTTCTGGATCTTAGAATCTATGCTTGTAACTGCAGTGTCACTCATTTTGACACTCTCAATTGAAAAAAAAAATAACAACAGGATGGCTGTGTTAAAACATAAATTACTTGGTTTACACTTATAAGAAGATATTTCCCATGCAAGGAAACAAAGCAATCCTGAAAGACATTTTCAAATCTGATACTACGTGCTAGATGCTTTAATTGGAGAATAATTAGTATTCTTCCAAAGCTCAGTAATTAGTTCAGGAAAAATAATTTAAATTTCTAAAATGCATCCTTCAGAAGAATTCTAAAGAAGGATATCTCTTGAGGAAAATCTTATTTCTCATCTTTTGCATGTTGATGGTCTCTAAGATGAGTTTACAGATTGGTAAATATTTATATGATTATATTATATAGGTTTCTGTTAAATTATTTGTTTATACTCTAAATGCATTGTAATGTAGCCATGCTGTAAATAATTCCAAATTAATTTGATGCTACTTCTGCTAGTTAAAAATTAAATTCTCAAGCAACTCTAAAATCCAGTTGTGTATATTTGGGAGTAATTGATGCCAATTTTGTTATTTATGACCTAAGAATATTTGTGTGTGAGTAGGATTAGAGTATGTCAAGTGTTGTTTGAACTTTTGTCAGTGTTTTGTACTATGATATTTGTCTTCCACTGGCAAAGCATTTAGCTTTTCAAATTTAGGAAGTGGGATACTTCTACTGAATGTAAAGTGACATTTCTACCAGTTCTTACAGTTATCATACAAAGCTAAAACTTGGAAATTCACTGATGAGCTGAAAAGAAGGTGGCATTTAAAATATCCTCCTTCCAGACCTGTGTCTGTGGCACACGATGATTTTTATTTACTGTGACTGCCTCTCTTTTTTTTGTTGTTAATATTTTATTAGAGAGTTCTTGACCCAGAAGCAGTACCAAGCAGCTGCTGAAGGACAAAAACTCAGTTGCCTGTGTTGGTCTCTGTATGCTGAGCAACCATAAGGTTTTGATTGTCCTAGAAAACAAGCTAAACCAAATTCCAGAGCTGACAGGGATATGCAGAATGGCTAAAACACAGGAAGTGTTAAATATGAGCCCAAGACAGGGGGGAGCTGATTATGCAGGGAATTGCCTTGTTTTTGATTGTAATTGTGGTTTCAGGAGGTTGGAGATGTTTGGCAAAACCAATCAAACGTATGGAATGCATTAGGGTTTTGGACCTCTGCCATATTGCAGCTTGGTAATGTACTGCATTAATTGCTGTACAGAAAGGATTTAAGCCTGTATGGGACAGATCTCAGATTTCAGTGGAGACCCAAGGTTTGCTGGAACCAGGGCTGAAATGATCACAGGCTCACGCCCAAAGCTGGCCACTGAGAAATGTTTTCAGACTGTTTTACCCACATCCTCCCTAATGCACGTCAGGGCTGGGCACTGATTGTGTGGTTTGAAATGATCTGGTGGCTTTCAGGAGCTCTTGTGCCACACAGATGTCTGTTATTAATGGGCAGTGTAGGTGAAGAGTAAGGGCTGATAACTGGGGCCATGGTGATGGGCAGTTTGTGTTTATTTTGTGTATTTTGGATTTGTTCCTACTTAGGATAGATGTTCTAGAAATCCTTATATAGAACCTGATGGTCTGTGGAAGTTCCTTAGGGTTGTACTTAAGTACAGTTGACCCACTGTTCTTAACACATGTAGCTGGGTCTGGTGGTTATCAGACTTCCATCACTTCCATGTGAAGTATCATTTTCAAGTTCATGAATGACCCAGGAATAAAAAGAAATGGTGGGGAACATGAGGGGCAGTGCATACACAAAGTATTGCAGAGCTCTGTCAGTGCTGTTTTCTCTGCAGTCTGTGCTTCAGTCTGACCTCAGTTAGGAGCTGAGTCCTGCTGTGGCGCAGACATCAACTGGTAACAGCATTTCTGCTTTGTTGAGGGCTTCTCTGAACTGTGTGGTACTAATGAAACACAATTTTAAAAAGTTCTTCTGTTGTGAAATGTCATTAGCTATGAAAGGTTGCTTTAAGGATTGCTGTTTCAACCCTTCACCACTGTCCCTGTTTTCTACACAGTCTTCTGCTCCTTGCCAAACCATTTCATTTTGGATCCGATCCAGTTCTCATCAAAGTCATGGAAAAACTCCAGTGGATTGGGCTATTATTATTTGTGACTGGAAAGGGAAGAGAAACATGCTTGTATGTGATTAAATACTAACATTTTCAGCTGATAGATAAAAGGGAAAGGGAAGAAAGTACCAGAGAACTTTTGGCCAAAACAGTGTTTTCAGTTTCCCTGGCAGAGACCATCTGTGTTGGTCAGCATGTGGTGCTGTGCCAAGCAGAGTATCAATACACAGCACCAGTAATAAGGACAGTCATTTTCAGAAGGTCAGAGTATTAGAGTAGATGCTAATGAGTTCCAGTTCTAACAGACTGCTTTCAAAAGTCAGGGTTTAATATAGAGACTCAGTATCTTCCTTGGATTGACATGGCAGTCATTTCACCCCCAATGCCTAAATGGTTTGTTTAAATTTTTGCCACCTTTTTCCTATTCTTTAGGGCTTAAATTTAGAGCTGATGTTTGTCTCTGAAGGCATTGAAAGCGTTGCAGTTGCTGACAGTAATGCCTGTGGCCAGTGCCTTTCACTGCTTGCTTTTCTAAGACTCTCTTTTAGTCGCTCATGACTTTGCCAAAGTTGCACAGTTCACAGTGAAATTTCCCATGCTGAGAGGCTGCCTCGAGTTGAATTTTTGGAAAGTGTCAGCAAAAAGGACTTAGCTGCTTCCAAGAACAAGATTAGGAGAAAACACATTGTTTTATCCATCTAGAGTAAATTTTTCCAGCTGTTTTTTTTAATGACCTGCAGTGCCTCTGTGCTTTGAAGAGAAGACTTGAAATGAAATCCCCAGGGAAATATACTCAAGTCTGGCATCCTCAAAATATTGTGCTTTCTTGTACATCCAGTTTGTTGTAGCATTCTCCAAGCATTCCCCCTGCAGTGAGTGTTGCTCAGAGCTCCTGCCTGCCTGTGCAGGGTGCCCAGAGGGACCTGGCATGGCCGGGCTCTCAGGATGCTCTTGAAATTCCTCATCTGAGAGGCCCCTGGCACATGGGACCAAGGGCAGGGAGACTCCCTCCTGCTCTGACAGAGCTCCCCCCCCTTTGTAAGGGCACTGTAAAGGAGAAAAAAGAGTAAAGAGCCAGCAGAGAGGCTGGGGCAGAGAGGTGGAGTGGGGGGTTTGAGGAGCTGTATGAATATTCCAGGATGAAGGATTAGATGTGGCAGCTCTGGGGAGAGGAGCTGTAGAGAAGAGCAGTGGTAAGGAAGGGAGGGCAGAAGAAGAGGTGGTGGGAAGGGTCAGGACTCAAAGGGGATGGGAAAGGCACAAGGGGCAATGAGGGGAGGAAAAGAGCAGAAGAATGTGTTGGATGGGAGAAAAGAGGCCAGAAAGGAGCATAACTAGTGTGGTATTCAGCTCTGCCCATGTTTCAGAGGTCTTTGATGTCCAGGAGGACCTGAAGTGCAGTGGCACAGTTTGAGTTTCTTCCTCCTCTAGCACCATTCCACATCAGACATAAGAGCTTTCTGCTCTTATGAGTGATGTAATGCAGGAGGTGATGCAGAGGACTGCCCTAGGGCTGCATCCTGACTTGTGATAATCCATGTGAGGGTCTGAAGAAATTCTGGGCTTCCTTCTGTTTTAAAAAAGTACAGGTTGGCTTTTGTTTATTTTTGTTTGAGCAAGCATACTTTCCAGGAGAGTTCTTTGGAGGGTATTGCTGCAGTGGCAGAATCCCAGCATGCTGATCAAAGTCAAGGGCACTGGTGCAACTTAAGTTCACTTTTTGTCTTTATGCACAGTAGATTTAACAACTTTGGAATGCTTATCTTTGCAGCCTTCCTCTTCCATTGTCATAATTTTTAAGGCATAGGATATGCTGACACTAATCCAAGAGCAACAGAACAACAACAATTATGATTCTGCATTTTTATTTTATACTGGTGTTCAGCTTCATGCTTACTTGAACTTGGCTTCTGTGTTTCCTTCTTCATAATATAAATTTATCCTTGGTAAGAACTAATTTAGCTCCATTTTTATAGAATATTTGTAGGGAGGTTTTTAAGAAAGTGTCAACAGAAAAGAATAGTGTAAAATGAAAAAAGTGAATCAGGTGCCTGTGATTTATGGAAGGCAGGTTTCCAGGATTACTGAATTTCACTCCCAAGGTCTGTGCAGCATTCTGTAATTGAGGGCAAACAGGCACTCACTGTACTCAGTGATTCATTGAGAAGTCAGGAGTAGTAAGTGTAACCAGGTATTTTCTTGAAAATACAATAATCTGAGCTACACTATATAGGAAAAGAAAGTACATTATTGTTTTACAATTATGGCAGAAAATACATTTGTATTATAAAATATCTTTAAAAAATCCTCCCATAGATGTGTATATGGTAGTTAATTATGACTGTATGAGAAGGTGGAGATCTCATTTCCTTGCTTTACTCTGACATTGCTTTAATGGGGGCATTTGCACAATGCAGGAAAAGAGACCTGGCTGACCAAGTGGCAAAATGAGATCTATGACTGTTCCCAGTGATTTTTTTTTAATTGAGAATTTGCTTTCCTTTTACCTTAGTCCACATTTCTGTGTCTCTCTGTAGTGCTTTCCTCTGAATCCTTCTTCCCTCTGGCTGTCAATGGATTTTGTTTCTGTAGCCTCTTTTGAGGAAAACCATATCCTATTTCAGTTTCAATAGAAGTCTCATTTGTGCAGTGGGTGAAAAGGAGTAGGTCTGCTGTTAAACTGAGCCAAGACTCACTGCACTCACACTCAGCAAGTCCCTGTTTTTAATCAGCTGCCTCAGCCATCACCCAGGTCACCCCAGACACTTTTGGCCCAGTTTGGCCAAAAGAAGGGGAGAATTGCAGTGATGCACACTTAAAATTTCACACTGAAAGAAAGCACTGGGGATTCCACACACTTTGGGTTTCTATGCTTGTGTAAAATAAAATTATATTTTACTTCAGTTAAACAAAAAAATATATTCTTATACAGAAGTGTGGTTATTTTTGTCTTGTTAAGAACAAAGTAGCTCAAGTTATGCATAAACAGAACTTTTGTCACTGTGTTTTTCATTGGTAGAAGGTTAAGCTATTACTGTTAAGACTTAGCACAGAACATTAGCATGTTCTGGAGGCAAAATATAACGCAGCCAACATTAATTACACCACATAGAATAAAGTAATAATAAAGTACCTTCTAAAACACAGTGTGAATATAAAGAAGACCAAGAGCAGCAGCCTTTCTTCATAAATCTCACTTTATAATAATAAAATGTCACTATTCCTCCAAGGCTTCTTCCAAGTTATAAATTTTAAGTTGGACCATTGAATCAAGGAAGCCACAATCCATATTTTATTTTGTCAGTGAATTCCATGATGAATGGATAATGAATTTACAATGTACAGATGTGGGACTAGGAGACACCTACTGAATCTTTAAACTCTGTCCTTAAATAATGAAGGAAAACTGGTTGACAGCTGTCTGTAAACAGACACACGGCTTTGCAGCTGGTGGACAGGTAATAAATTCCTAATAACATGCTAAATTCAGGAGTTTTTCTAACCTCCATCTGCTGTGCTACAGCATCTCTTCACAGTGGAATGTTCTTATCTAGATAGCAGTAAAATGAATGTTTTAAACACCACTGGATGCCAGCAAGGCCCACATACATTAAATATATATATTACTGTCTTTGACATGACCTTGCCCCTTTAAGTATTTCATATAACCAAGAATAGAATTTTATTTTTCTAAAAGATTTGCCGAGAATGCGTTAAATGAAACTATCATTGGGAGTCACATACACACTTAACCAGATTCAGGCTGGTATCCAAGAATTACATATGCCTGAAACAAATGTTTAAAATTGTATGTGAATAGTACAGGAAAGGTATGAGTCTCTAGAGGTTTTCATTACCCCTTGATTTCTTGCTATGCAACATACTTAACCTTCACATATCCAAAGTCCTTAAAGACCAATTAGGATAAAAACTCCCTCAGTGTCACCTGCTGAGTACTTGAAACTCACGTGGAATCACCAGTGATCTGAAAGGAAAACCCTTTCTGGACAATATTCCTCACTATTGATTGTTTACTTGGGTATTCTGGTTGATTTTGGTTTTCTAGCCTCCAGCACAGTAATGAATTTTTTCCCTTATGCCAAGCTGGCATCAAGTTAAGTCTTGGTCAGTGGTGTCTGGAAGCTGCCACCCAACACTTCAGGTTAGGTGGTAGCACACAGAGGGTCTGAAGTCTGACCACCTGTGCTGCTGCTAAATCTGGACAGCATGACTGACCTGTCTTTGCAGATGTTTCTTACCCCAGATTTCCACTTGACTTTTGTTTGATGCTGCTGGGATGGCTGTCCTTAATTGCTGTGACCTGATGCAGTCACAGTTAAAATGGTTCTTACCTTTCACCCACCAAAGGCTTTTATCTTCTTGAAGCCTTTTCTAAAAAGATTACTTACTTAAAGTATCCCATGAAAAATAAATCATACCATGGTACTGCTTTGACTTTCTGCATAACTTTCTGTCTAGTTTTGTACTCAGAAGTGGTTTAGCCTTGGTAGAAATATCTCAAAGGTAAATAATTTGAATCATGTATCAATAAACCTTGCCAATGTTTCAGAAATTTCCATTAAAATTTTTTTCTGAGCTTACTCAGGGACTTGAGTCATGAAAGCTGACAGCATAAAAATGTCTGTAGACAAACTTGTATAAAAGATATAAATGAATTGGAAGTTACTACATGAAAATGATACTTTGGACCATAATGGAGAAAAATGAAGCCACAAAAGGATGACAGTGTTGAAAAAACAGAGGCAAAACATCTGTAATTCAATACTAAATATCAGGATTACATTTATGAATGGTAACAATATGACTAATGAAGTTAAAATTAAACTATTTTAGAGACATTTCAGAAAGCCACAGGACTAGATGTAATGCTTCAAGCATTATATCTAGAGTGTAAAAAGCTGCACAAAATGAAAATTTAAAGCTGACAGTGGGCCAAAGCTGCCTGCGCCAAAGATCATCATTACACCAGGATTAATTAAAGCCTGCTTGAGAAGTAGTTGTTAGGGACAAGGTGAGGGGAACTATGGCACAGTGGACAGTAGATCATGGGAATTCCCTCAATTATTGGAGCAGTGGCAGTGCCTGTTGCCTGGGGATCATCCAGTTCTGCAGTGACTGCAGGGGCTGGCCAGGAAAGCTGAGTGGGAAAAGCCCAGCAGTGCTGGAGACTGAGTGCAGCTCCAGCTCTGACTTAGAGGGCCCCACTCCAAGCATTTGCAGTTACATCATCAGTAACTGAGGTTAACCATCATAGCAGCCTGAAGGAGTACTGGAACTTGTGTTGTTCCTGGATTTATCCTGCATTTTCCTCATTTCAGCAGACAGGCCAGTGACCTCAGTCTTGGGGGAATATTGCATGGAAACATATCTGCAAACCCAAAGGTATCAGTAGGATACAGAGAGAAACAAATATGCCAGGAGTCTTTCTGGGGCAACATGTGGTTCAGTTCAGACCTTTCAGGCACAAATGATCAGGATAAGGCTATTTATGTGAATGATCATCAGGAGACACAGAGGGAAAATACTCTGGAGAGGCTGGGAATTAAACTGAGTTACTGGAAGAGAACAGGGTTGCTGAGCTTTCAGGATCATGTATGGAAGTTCATAAACTGAAGGATTCTTGCAGTAGGATGGTTTTAACTGCTCCTAGTGCCTCATTTAAATATAAGGATGAAATTTCTGCAAGCTTTTTGTGTAGGCCTGATTCTGCCTATTTAAGGACACAGGACCTTCAGAAAAATCCCAGCTGGGACTCCTCCTGAGAGAAAATTCCTAAAATAACAATCACCAACACAGAGCAGTAATCTGCACCTTTTATTTTTAGACTTATTAAGATCCTGGTATGGAGGATAACATCAAGTGAGAAAGAGAAAAACACACATGTGATAATATTTCCAAGCAGTTCCACTGTCACAGACCTATTCCTCTGCTGCCAGGAGGCAAAGAAGTTGTTCCAATAATTCATTACTCACTCTGGCTTTTTTCCTTATCTTAGGAAAAATATTTATCCCTAAAGAAAAGCCTGTAGAGACCCGCACAGAAGAGAAGGTGACCCTGGATCCAGAGCTAGAAGAGGCCCTGGCCAGTGCTTCCGACACCGAGCTCTATGACCTTGCAGGTTAGAAAACATGCAGATATGATCTCCCACATGCCCAGCTCTTCTCTGGCCACACCTGCCACCAGGAGTGTCTCATGATGACCCCTCAAGCCCCTGGTGCTGCTCTGATGGGTGGCCATGCCGTGGGCCACACGTTGCCCAGGGTGATTGAAGTGACTCGACAGCTGCTGCATTTCTGACTTCTCTGCTTAAAGCTGATGTGTCAGGCCAGGGGGGAGGAGGGAGCAGCTCATGTGATTTGGGGAAGGGAAGGGTGGGCACTGGACTGCAGGCTGGGGAGCTGGCACTGCAATGGAAGTGACTGATCCCACTGTATCCACATTGTTTGTAGCATACTACAGCTACCTCCTCTCAGCTCTGACATCCCAATAGCCAGATGAACTTGTTACAGCATGCAGTGTATAAAGATCCTGAATCCATGAGGAAATTTGGAATCTAACTCCTTGAATGAGAAAATTGGTTGCCAGGTGATTAGACCTGGGTATCTTCACCACTTCTGGTTATTTTCCAAGCCCATTAGTATCAATGTGCTTCCACTGGAAACCCTGGTGGGAATGCCAATGCATTCAGCTCATCACATGTGCAGTGAAATTCTCAGATACACCAAACAACAGAACATATAAGTAATAAGAAGTTCAGATTGTGCATTGGGGAAGAAAAGTGATTAGGAGTGTAGCACTGGAACAATTTTCCCAAAGAGTTGTGGGGTTTCCATCCCTGGGTGTTTCAGATCCCAGCAGACAAAGCCATGGCTGACCTCATTAATGCTGGCAGCACTCCTGCCTGGGGGAGAGGCTGGACAAGATGACCCACAGTGGTTCCTTCCAGCTGGCACTGCTGGGATATGCATTCTACATTGACTCAATTGTTCAAAAATCTATACTGAAAGTGTCTGTATCTCCAGAATTTGGAGCCCAAAAGACTCTCCCTACAAGCAGGCATGACGCACACAGTTAACATTTTATAAAGGGGGTTTTGTTTGGGGAACTAAACTACAGTTTGTAGCAGATACTTTCCTGCAGTCTGTGTTCCTGTCACTAACATTGTATCCTCTTGCTGGTGCTTACACATTTCAGCTGTTCTTGGAGTGCACAACATGGTCAACAACCCAAAATTCGATGAAGCAGGAGCCCGTGGCAAAGATGGAAAAGGAATTGTGAGAAGTAAGCCAGCAGATTTCTCTTGTGGGCTGCATGTTGTCTTTGGGGACTCCTACAGCTGTAGGTGGGGTCTGTTGGTCTAATTTAGTGTCGTGTAACTGGAGCTAACTTTGATTGATCTAATTCACCATGAAAGGTGACTTTTTAAAAGTAAATATGATCTTAAAATTCATTGTAATAACAACAGTAGTATACAAACAGATCATTCCTAAGGAAATTTGTTTTTGTAGAGAGCAGTATCTGGCTCTGCAGAGGTGTTTGAAGGAGTGGGAGTATTTAAGAGGCCAAAACATATAAATTTCCATTCCATTTCAGTTTAGGCATCAGGCAGAAGACAGAGTGAGCTATAGCTAAGAATTGGCCACAGTTCAGGCCAGGCCATCCTGTCCCAGGTTCCTGCATTTACACACCTGAAAAATTACTTGCAACCACTGGGCTCAAACGTGACAGAATCCCTGAATTCACAGGGAGGCAAAGGCTGCCTGGATGTGCTCCTGCCCCAGGCACTCCCTGTGATCTCCCACCTGCACCTGGCTCCTGTGGCAGTGGTGCAGAGTGCCTGTTCTGTGGCTCCCCAGGGACACAGGAAATGGAATCATTCTGGAAATCCCCCAAGAGAAACAGCTGTAGTTACTAAAAACAAATCCAGAAATGTTTGCACTAAGTAAACAGACCTTTGGTGGATCTGATCTTAGCTCAGCAGCCCACAGGAGGCTGGATGGGACAAATGGGTGCATCTGAATTCCAAGCTTTTCTTGAGACCTGCCAAGCCTTGATCCAGAGCTTGTCACCTCCAGGCCCTGGGATATCTAGTGGGCTAAACTTTACTTTTTAAGACAAAACTGTGGAATGCCTTTTCCTAGGGAAACAGTAGTAAAAAAATGTTTCTTCTTCTCAGGCCATGAGAACAGCAGCTATCTTTACCAAGGGCTTTCCTTTCCATCTTCCATTGCTAAAGGGGAGGTGGGAAGTAGACAGGACACCATGTCACTTCATTTTTCTCAGGATACAGCTGCCCTGCAAGCCTTCCCAGTGGGGCCCTGTGTGAGCTGCCATTTATCTCATAACAGGCAACTGCATGCATTACTAATCCTCATAGATTTCAGAATATTTTTGTTGTACGAAGTCAAAAAGTCAGCTATGTGAGTCAGCTAAACTATGCTCCAATCACAGACCTACAACCAGAAAATCACTGTATTCTTTGGTCCAAAAGCAATACCTTTCCTTAGCCAAGTGAAATGCTTCAGTAAAAGTCTGCTCATCAATGTGGCAAAACAACACCATGATTAAAGAAACAAGAAAAACTCATGGAAAGCAACAAGAAGCAGAAAATGAAAATTCCTCCTAGCTCTAGACTGAGTACACTGTGATGTCTAACCTGAGGACAGGATGCTTGTGTCTCCCCTGCTCCCAGTCTGGCAGGGTGCTGCCACAAGTGCAAAAAACTATTTGCTTTTTAAATTTACTTTCTATCCTTGCATCCAAGGTGATTCTCTAAAGGTAGTTTTCAATTCCCAGCTCCCTAGAAAGGCTGAAGTGTCATCAGGGATATCTGAGGTCTCTCAGGGAATTAGTATAAAAAAAAAGGCTTGGCATCAAAGGCAGCAGAGTGAAAACCAGCTCAAGACTTGTCTGTGACCATCTCTACTATGAGTATGAGTTCTAAATAAGATGTGGTTTTCTTTTGGCCCATGATATGGCATGAACTTTTACCCATTGCAAGGAACAGAAATGTGTAGTACACTGAGATTTGAACACAAGTCTTCAAGACCTCTCCCTGTCTGCAGCATAAAATAAAAGGATTCAAACATACTTGTGGTCACATATTCCTTTCTTGCTTCTAGTGGCTTGGGCAGTCAGGGTTAATAAATTAATCTCCATAACTCTGTGCATGGGAATTAGAAGTACTAATTGTGTTCTAAGCTATGATTTTTATGCCTCTCTGAGAATATTTATAGCTCATAGCTTCCAGCACTAAATACCATAGTTCTTTGGAACATGACTACTCAAAGATTTCATAAATCTTGGTGCTGGCAGATAGACTTACTTTTCATGCTTTGATAGTTTTATTATTTTAAAAGTGCAGATGTTGCAATTTTACAAGAGCTAATTGAATTTATAGTAAGGCTGATAGTATCAGCTGAGAGGAGGAAACTGAGGGGCCTCTTGCTCATGCTGCTTTATGTAGCACAGTCTATTCAGAGGTGCAGGGACATTTTCTCACTAATATAGTGGGCAAGTTCTGAGCACACATTTCTTTACAGATGTTAGACAAAGTACAAAGCAGCCCTTGCACTAGATCACATCCCAAACAATACTCTTCAAAGCTGCTTTGGCTCCAATTAATTGTACAGGGGTTTTGTATATAAAGGAGGAGTTTGCCCTTGATAATGCTGCCCATCCTCCCTGACCTCAGCCTCCAGTGGCAGCTCTGGGTGCACAGAGCATGGCAGGGATAAGGGGGATAATACTCCTGCTTGCAGGTTTTGTGGTTCTCATAAACCCTTCCTGGATTGCTGCTGTACAAACCTAAGTGGGAATGGAACAGCCAGAGTGATGGTGCCTGTTCCTTGGCTGACATCTCATGAGATTTTGTGTTGCAGATGTGGTGAAAGGTGAAAAGGTCAAGCCCATCTTTGAGGAGCCACCTAATCCAACCAATGTGGAAGCAAGTTTACAAAGGATAAAGGCAAATGATCCTGGTCTCACAGAAGTTAATCTCAACAACATAAAGGTAGATGCTGTGGTTTTGTCCATGTCATCATAGGAAGATTTATTCAACTACTTCTAAAGCCTGTGCCTTTTATCCTCAAATTTTGTCTCTCTTACTGTTCAGAAAAAGCAGGACGCTCAGGGAAGGGGTGGGGAAAGGACTGTTGTAGTGTCTCCAAGGTCATCAATTCCCGATACTGAATTAAATGCTGATTAAGTGCCCAGGGGGTGACTCCCTTTGGCTGCCTTTCTCAGCAGATTGTGAAGGAAGATATCCCATGGGTACTATGTACTCATCACTGGCCAAATTCAATTAGCCCTCACAGGCAGGAGGAGGAGGAGCTGGCACTGGAGACTGAAGAACTGGCAGAGGAGTAGCAAGTGGCTCAGCAAGGGTCCTGTGCTGGCCTTGGTGTGACCCAGTTCTGGGCAGTGCTGGCATCGCGGGCAGCACCAGCCTCTGGGGCCACTGTGCCCACCCTGACACACTCCTAAAAGCTGCAGGGGTGTTCACTGTGCTTGTTCATCAATCAGTTCATCAATCAATTAAAATCAGCAGTGTGATTGGCTTTCCTAATTACTGGATTTGTCTTTTTACCCTAGAATATTCCTATTCCAACACTGAAAGAATTTGCAAAAGCTCTGGAATCCAACACACATGTGAAGACATTCAGTCTTGCAGCTACTCGAAGCAATGACCCCGTAGCAATTGTAAGTTTTAACATCACTGGGAAAAAAAAAAAAAAACGCAACTAATTTTAAGTAGGTCCATGTCTGCTTTAGGATACATTCTTTATTTTCCCTTGCAGGAATTCCCTATGGCTATGAAAAGTAGAAATTTAATCTCTTCTGATCTACCTCTCCATTCTTCTAAGCGTATTCATGTTTTATTTCTTGTTGGTACTAAGCTATGTTTTGCAGATTCCCTGTTCTTCCCTGAAACTTTCTAGATGTTATCTCATGTTCCCTCTTTTTGGCCCTTCAGGCATTTGCAGATATGTTGAAAGTGAACAAAACACTGAAGAGTCTGAATGTAGAATCCAACTTCATCACTGGGACAGGGATTTTGGCACTGATTGATGCACTGAAAAAGAATGAATCCCTAACAGAGATTAAAATTGACAACCAGGTAAAGAGAGACCATTGGGGAAGTTCACTTTTGTTTCTCTTTTATATGGATTCCCAGAGGGTTCTACCAGGGGCCTCTGGCAGAGTCAAGGCAGCCTCTCTGGCTCAGTCATTCTGTAGCTCATGTCCCCAGTCAGTGCAACCAAAGAGTGGAAAACTTTTCAATAAAATACTCAAAGCCAAATACAAAACCCAGGGCAAAATCTGCAGGGATGGGATTCTCTTTGTAGTTTGCAGCTCAGTACTTAAATGCAACCACTTACTTCTCTCTCATGAAAGCAAATGTTTCCTTTTCTTTTGGGGACACTTCACCACATCCCCAACAGAGGCAGCAGCTTGGGACAGCTGTAGAGATGGAGATTGCCAAGATGCTGGAGGAGAACTCCAGGATTCTCAAGTTTGGATACCAGTTCACAAAACAAGGTCCAAGAACCAGGGTAGCAGCAGCTATCACTAAAAACAATGATCTGGGTAAGATGCCGCTACATTTACTCATCGTTTCTTTGTGTGAGCCAAGCCCTGACCTTCCCAGGCACAGCTCTCCCTGTCTGTACATTCAGATGGAATTTTGACCACAGCATTCACGCTGCTCCGTGTGATGGGACATGCAAAGCTCCTCAGGCTCTAGAGCAGAAAACAGCAAAGATCTTACTGGGATTAGGAGCCACTATTTTTCTCCTGCTCCTTCTGGGAAGGGGAGTTATTTCAGCCTTTTCTACGGAGTGTCCTAGATTTCTCATTGCTCTATCAGCTGTTCTGGCCAGTAGATGGGGAGTCAAACCCATCCTGTTTTCTCAGAGGACACAGAAGTCCTGAGTTTGTTGTCCAGCCCATGATGGACCAGGCCTGCCCAGCCAAGGGAGCAAACCAGACCCTCCTGCTTTTGTGGCCAAGTACAGGCAAAGACAATAAAACCCTGCGAGTGTCACCTGAGTGTGACACGCTCTGCCCTGTGTGCTCAGTACACAGAATACAAAGGAGATGTCTGGGCAGGAGAAATTTGGAATGAGAAGAGGAAAAAAAGAAATTAAACTTAGTATTTTTTATCAGTTCTGCTTGAGACTGGGGTATCAAACCATGATGTCTTTGTGGGTTTCAGTTTGGGTTTCTCTCTGTGGGAACTAAGATATAAGTTGAGCTAAAATCTTTTTCTTTCATACATGCTTTTAGGGGGTTGAAATTTTAATTTTTAGCAATACCTAAGCATTCCAACTATATACTATTTTTCCTGACAGTGTCCCAGAAGGGTATGATATTTTTTGTGAATAGTAATGGATATCAGTTCTTCATAGTACTTCAAATTATTTAAAAAAAAAAGTGACTACTTCTTACCTATAGTATACACTGTGCAATTACAGAAGTTATTAATTTTTGATGCCTAAAGCTTAAGTAATCCAGAGCATTGCAGACTGGAGCAGACCAGTATCAATTTAGCTGGAACACTGTATCTTTTGAAAGAACAATAAAACTGTAATAAAATCTAAATGGAATCACTGGAAGGAAGTGCAGGAAGTGGTGACATTTTTAATAATCTAAAACCTTTAGCTCAGAATGTGATTTTTGTGGAAAATGTACTGATGTGAGCACTTGGTGAAATTCTACAGTCTGCGATACAAACAATGCAGTTTAGGTAGAATTATTTTGTTGAGCATTATGGTGTATATTGATTATGGCATTTGCGGGCATAATTCTTCTGAGCATTTCCCAGAAGCTCCTCCCTTCTGTGCTGTTCCATGCTGTGGGAGGGGGTGTTGGGGCTGTCAGGAAGGCAGCAATGACTCTCTCCTTGTTCCACAGTTCGGAAGAAGCGGGTGGAAGGGGAGCGGCAGTAGCCACAGCACCAGGACACCAGGCAGCACTGGAGCCACCACCACTGCAGTCCCAGAGTGCTCACTGCTCAGGAGGGATGGCACTGGAAAACTGTTACCATGGGAGTTGCTGATTTCTGTTAATGTCTCCTTTTAACCTTGAAAACAGAGCCTGCTCATTTTTAATTTTCACGGTTAATTTAATTCTTATGAGAAAGGTTCAGAGGTGGTTTGATTTTAATGAAGAAAATGGTTTGCAGTATCTGAAGCCAATATGCATCTTAACTGTGTTACTGAGCATAACATATAGTGACTCTGACCCTTATTTTAGACACTTTTTGATATGTAAAAATATGACCTTGTATATGGATAAGGGATTCTCTGCTGAAAATAGAAACTTTAGGGCCAAGTTCTGCAATGCCTTATGTTTGTGAATAATCCTTACTTATGTGTATAGTCCTGCTGAACTGAATCCTGCAATGGGCTGCTCCCAGGAGTAGAACTAGTGATGCCAGTACAGGTTTGCAGGTTCACACCCCTGAGCCTCTCTCCTGCAGGGATCTGGGCAGCTGGAACCACCTTGGAACAGCTCCTGTCTCCCTTGTTGGGTCTCCACCCGTCCAGCTCCCTGTGCAGGATCACGCCTAGACGTATAAACTTTGTCAAAGCGTACTTGTTTACATAAGCTTAGGTTAGGTGGATCATTTTGCAATGTTACACTGATGTTTTTTATTCTTACTCCACATTGTAAAATAATATTAGTGTTGCCAATCCTGTAGACGTTGAATGTTTTGGGTTTTTTTCCTAGGCCAACAAGTTTTTGTTTGCTACTAGAATGCACAGTTTACAGCCAGTGATCTTAACCTAAACAAGTATTCTGAGCAATATTTGTTTTGCTTTGAGCCATGAGTTTGACTTTTTTTAGTTCTGTATTTATGTACCTTTGTTAGCATGTTCTCAGGATCTTTTAGATGAATATTAATTAAATACTTTATCCAGGAGAGCCACTGTGCTACCAGGGAAAGACATTAAAGGGGTAGTTTTGACAGCTACATGACTGACATTTATATGCTGCAGCTGAGGTTTGTTCCTGTATCACAAGGCACATGAGTATTCGTGCCAGTGTTTATCTGAATAAGGGCAGATTTAAGCACATGCACAAATGCTTTGCTAAATCCTGGCCTTAACTTACAAGCACTCACAAAGCAGCAGCTAAACCCAATGCTCAACAGCGTTGAAATTTCAGTAAGAATTCAGTCTGATGTTTCATCTTGTGTATTTCACCATCTAAAACTACTCTCTACCAGAGTTGTATCACTGCCAACAGCTGACTGACAGCCAGAGGTTCATTTGGCTCCACGTGCACGTGCTGTGAGAGTCAAGGGACGCTCAGGTCAGATGTGTCACACACCCCAAGCTTTCAGGAAGCTGCAGAAATGCTCCTGCAGCCAGCACTGTCACCCGAGGCACACTGGCCCCTCTGAGACAGGGATGAAGCACTGCTGGCTCGGGCAGTGCCGGACACCACAGCCACTGCAGGATGCTCCTGAGCCAGCAGGGACTGCTGTGGGGCTCTGGGAGCAGAGACCTGGGGATGCCTGGCACGGCTCCCTGAGCGATGTTTTCACCTTGCTGAGCTGTGAGCTAACAGGATGAACCCTCCCTCTGTGCCTTTTGTAAGGAAATGAGAAGGTCCAAGGCAATGCTCTTCCTGTTGGATACTGGTCTTTGTATGGGGTCCAAAGTGAATAACACTCACTGAAATCCCACTTAAAATACTTGGCTAAAGCAGTCTGCTGAGCTGGGATATGAAGTGCAGTAGCCACAGTTTACTTCCCCAAGAAGTCTCTACAATTTATCTTCCTCCCAGTCTTTACAATTTCCACTTCTTCTCTTCCTCAATAAACAGAAACTTTTGCTTTGCAAGTAAAAAACAAAACACACAGGGGAGTCTTGCTAAGGTTTTCCCTGGATCCGTGCAGGATTTGCTGTGAAAAAACTTTGATCTCCCATTTTAAAAAAAATTACAAGTTCTGTAATACAGTCATAACTCTGCATGGGCTTAAATAGAATCCTTAAAAGCATTTGGATTACCAGGGGAATACTGGGCTTTACACCATGAAGTTTCATGGGTGGGAAGAATCCTCATCCACAACACCTAAAGATTATGTTACTGATAACCTCCAGTGACAGAAATCACTCTCCCCTAATTTCTTGGTTTTTTTCCTTTGATCCAGCCAAGGGAATCCCAATTATCCGTCAATTGTTTGAAGATTTTTTAATGATTGTTTTTTCTTTATTAATGAATGGTACGTATCTGTGTTCAAGGGAAACAAGTGCAATCCATTTCTAGTCTTAGCTGCCATTGACAGTGTTGGTATTTGCATGCAGCAGTCTCACAAGGATGGGCTGGTCTGACTGCTTGATGGTGTCTGCAGCATGTCCTGTATAGCTTTGCTCAGAGCCACACACGTGCTGACCCAGTCAGGTGAGTTTTGCAGCCCCAGTTTGCACCAGGACCGAGGTACCTGGCTGGGGAAGGCCCTGTGGGCTCTCCATCCCTCCATCTGCCATGCCCTCTGCACAGCCACGGTTCCTCTGCAGGAGGAGCCCCAGCCTGGAGGGGTCATCTCCAGCACCAGCCCCACCACGGGCAAGCAGACAGGGCCAGAGCTGTGCACCCCATGGCCAGGACCTGGGAGCCTGGCTCCTTCCAGCATGTGTGGGGAGAGCTCCAGTCCCTGGCTGTTTTCTGCAGGCAGCTCCCCTGCCATGGGGCTCAGTGACCAGAGATGTCTTTGTTCTGCCTCTTCTGTGTGCTCCACACAAGGCCTTGGTTGTCACCAGCCCTGAGTGTCACAGGTCAGACATCACAACAATATAAAATCTCTTGGATGCAACAACAGCACACAGTGGTGATGCTTGGAGGCATATTTTCATACTAATACAGGATTATTTAGCTGGTTAAAAATCTCTGCAACTAACATGAAGGGGGGCAGGATGTGACCAGTTAATTCATATCCTACTTTCAGACAACATCTGGCATTGTCAATGCTGAATGGGGAACAAGGACAGAAGAGTCCCTTTTTCTTAAGCAAACATTCAGGAGTAACTATTTTTGCACATTGCTTCTCGTGTTGACTGCTTCAGTTTGGTTTGTATTTTTTATACAGGTTTTTCATGGAAAAGCTCAACTTTGTGCGTGTCCTAACATCCATGTGAAGTGTAGTGTGCACTGAGGGCCATATGTGTACATGTATAAATAAATGACGATGTTAGCTCTGGAACAAAAGTAATTGCATGCGCACGGTGTGGTGCATATTACTCAAGAGGAAGAGAATTACCACGCTATGTAACAGTGACTCCCCAGCGTTGTGGTTTTTCTAAATAAACCTTCACAAAGGATTTGGATTTTGCAATTTTTCATGGGTTTGTGATTTGAATTGAGCCTCGTTGGTGCTCTGACATCAGCTTAAACTGCTTTCTCCTCTGAGGCTCTTGCAGCTTTCACTCTCCTGGATTGCACCTTCTCAGGTGGAGAGACTGGTGGTATTTCCTGTCCTCTGTTCTCCACCGTGTCTCAGAAATTTCCATGTGGCACCTCATTAGAATTTGACACCAAGACGCACCAATTTCTTCCACATTATCCCCAGTTCTAAGGTTCAAGGGGCTCAAGCGCATTGCAGAGTGCCTAAAGGCCTGGACTGAATTAATGGCATGGTTAACGTGGCCCTTAGAACCTGTGCTGATGATAAAAGAGCTGCCAAATACCCATAACTGCACAGTGCATAAGCACAATTGGAAAGGAAATGTCATTTCCCCACAGACAATTTGCTCTCCACAATCCCAGAGAACTCCACAGCTAACCCACAGAGAAACAAAACATCTTCTCTACCTATTTTAAGACCACCTTTCATAGTACTTTAACTGTGAAATCTCACAGTATCTTTCTTCTTCTCATCTCAATGTAAATAAGTGGATGAGACTCTTCAAGAAAATGAGGAAATCTCATACTGAAGGAAGAGGAGGTATCTGTGTCCCAGTATGTGGTTCTGCTGGGATTTGCAGAGCCTAAATCAGAAGAGTGCTCATGGGAACTATGCAGCACAATTCCCAGATCCTCAGTCATAAGGGAATCAGAGAATACAGCTGCAGAGAAGCTCATGAGGTCATGCACTCCATTTCCTATCTCTCAGAGTTTTATTTCTACATAATTCATAGCTTTTACCAAAAGACCAGTTTTGGTCCTGGATCCCTTTCATTACAGGGGTTGTGTTCAATTCCCTTTGGGATTTTGAATTTAAGTGCAGTATATACCAAAGAGCACAGATACTGTATCCCACCTTATCACTCTGCACCTTTATTTTAGGAATCGGCTTCTTCCCTTACACTTGTCTTTTTCAGAACAGAAGTTTCATATACTGTTGAAAAATAATGACTTTACAAAGGGAGGATCGATACTATTCTTAGTCTCTGAGCATGTATCTTTATATCTTTCATATTCCAATCAGTCAATCCTCTCCCAAGACTGAGCAACAACAGTGCAAACCCCAGTGCTTCATATTCTACAAGGAATGCCAGGTCATTTTCCCCATGAATACGATATGGAGTGACAGCCTGAACTGCAGGAAGCTGCATTTCCCACTGCCCATCCATCCCCCAATGTTGCCGTGCAGAAGGTCCCTTGCTTGTGTTCTTTTAATGCAGCTACCCAAAAGAAAAATCTCGATTTTGAATGAAACAGAGACTCGAGGGAGTTTAAACACAATATCAAAGGGTGGGGTGCAAGCTGACTAAATCCTGTGCCCTGCTGCAGGAGCTCTGCTCTGTTGGCTGGTGTGTTTCCCAGGCACAGGCAGGAGCTCTGTGCCCTCTGCACCTCTGTGCCCTGCAGCAGGCTGGCACCCACATGCAGGGCAAGGAGAGCCCTGACAGGCACCACAGGGCAAGTGCTCTGCTGGGGATGGGCTGCTGGGCAGGAATCACGGAACCAAGCAGTTCTCAAATCAATTTTGGATATTTTAATAGAGGACAGCATTTGCACATGAAACCCAACAGTCTGTTTCAGCCACAGCAAATGTACTTCTGTCAGAATGGAGCAGAGTGGTCAGTGGGCTTTGAGGCTTCCTTCTGGAGGAGGTGGCACAGGGGCAAAACACCAGAGAAATTGTGTTCAGCTGGTTCCCAGCCACAGCAAAGTGCTTTAAATATTCATGTTTTTCCTGGCTATTCCCGTAAAGCAGATGAGCACAAACAAAAGCAACACAAAGGGCCTCCCTTAATGAGGGTCTGTTTGTTTCCTACAGCCAGCTGTCTGACTTTATTGAGCCTGACATTAGGTAGACTCATTCAGTGAGCAAGAGAGGAGGAAACAAGGCAGTCAGATAAAGCAATTGCATGTATTTTTTCACAGTCAATCTTTTCTGATAATGACTGCATTGATAATAAATTGAAGAGAATCTGGAAGCAATATTTCCTAGTTGCAGAATTGTTTATTTCTCAGCTGTCACCACAGATGCAGGTCACCTAAAATCTGCTTAGATCTCAATCTGTTGGTGAACACTAAAGAATTCCCCAGGCCTGAGAATCTTGCATTAATTCTGCCACTTGTCCATGAAAATGTTGTATACTCATCATTCATCCAATCAGCTTTAAAAGCTTCCAGATGATGATGGTGAGAAGGAGGTCACTGTGCCCAGGGTCTGGTGAACCAGGGCATTGGCATTCACGGTTAGTTTGTACTCAGCAGTGCTGGCACCCTGCACACACTGCTGTTCATCACCCGCATGAAGCAGATTGCTTAGAGATCTGATGTGGTTTTGTGCTATAACAGTTCACGGGACGCTGCATTCAGGAGCAGGAAAAACAGAGACATTGGCAGGAGCTGCTGTGGAGGCTCCCCCCACCCTTTGGCTGGTGGGCAATGCCAGGCAGCACAGTCACTCTATTGCCTCCCTGCATTTTCCCTGCATGCTTTTACACTGCTTGAGGGGAAAAAAAATAATAAAAAAAAAAGAAGAACAAGAAGAAATAAAAGTGTCATTAATGTGTTAACTCGTTTGAACATAAGAATAAGCCCTCAAAAGAGTCTCCTTAAAATACTGTTCTGCAGAACCAATTGCTCTGTGGCTGCTGATGAAAGCTCCAGTTAAGCTCTCTCTGCCTTCACAATCCAAATGTGCTGGTTCATCCAGGTGAACTACTGGGACATCTTAAATGCACCACAGGGAAGTTTATGGCATCTCTCTGAGCCTGGAATAAAGTCAAGAGCACTTTTACTGAACCTGGGCCTGGTTACCTCCTGTTTAAGTTGCCCTCCTTTTTTGCAGAGCACTGATCTCATATGCACTTGTGGAAAAGTCTGAAGTGCCTGACAGACGGGGAATGGAAGTTTGATTGTCATGGGCAGACAGAAGTGCTCAGCAGCTGTGACAAAGCCAGCCAGCAGGAGTGGTTATGCCACCTGCCAAGAGCTGGGGTCCTTTCCAGCACTAGAGATTCATGGGGTGTGAGAGATCATCTCCATGATGAGAAAGACTGAAGGCTTAAACAAAGACATGTGATGACATTTACATAAAAATGCATTTTCTTTCATTTCATATACATTTTTCATTAAAATGAGACAGCTGTACTTAATGTACTTAATTTTCTAGATATTTCCTATTCTATTTCTGTACCAATGAGAAAAATCCAATTGAAATATTATTTCCTTTCACTCTTCTGAAGCTTTCAAACTGACTCCATAATTAAATGAACAAGTCATAACAAGTTATTTTAATATTTGCACAACGGAAAGTGCTGTTTCCAAGGAGAAGCAGCAGGATCTTGCATGCTGAGAAGTCAGCAGAGACTCCAGCCTGCACACAGCCAGTGCTGCAAGGGCAGCAGTCCCCAGACACAGTGACTGAGGCACCTCAGGCTGCTCCTGTGGAGGACTCACTGGGCTGTCTGGACAGCTTGGAGTCAGAATGAATCACTGCAAGAGCACCCAAGGAGGTCTGGGTGTTCAGGAGGAGACTTGCACAAGGTTTTGCTTGTTGTTTGTCCACTGGTGCACACAGTCACTGCAGCACCCAGCTGTGCCATCACAGCAGTGTCAGAGAAGTCAACGGCCAGGTGGGTACCTCAATCACCTAGTGGCACAGGTCACAGCTCTGCCTGTGAGTTGCTGTCAGTGCCTGCTGCTTTGAAATTATGTGGTGCTTTGTAATGATTCCATTTGGTCTCATTTTTCCATGAGAGGGACTATTGGGGCTGCCTAGTCTGGCCTCTTGTGTATCTGACATCCCTAAATTGTGTGCCAGCACCCAGCCTATAATTTAATCAGGCCAAATACTTGCATCATATAGAATAAAAGAAAAATGTTGACACAAGAACTGTGCTCCAGAGAGTAAGTGATGCAATGGCAGGAATGAATTAGGTGTGACATATGAAGACATTTTCATGAGCTGAAGGTGAAAGCCACCTGCTACAGAGGAAGTGAAAAGCCTGATGTCTCCATCAGCTGAGTGGAGAGAATTCTCAGAGTTGGTGATTAAGTTTACCTCTGGACACATGAGTAGTTTGGCACACAAGATCTGCCAGAAAAACTAAAAAAGCATTGGCACCAAAATTCTGCATCCTTTTCCGGATGTTCAGATTGAGCCCAAACATTTGCTCTGCTTGGAACGTGACAAAGAAATCTCAGCAGGCTAATTTACTTGAAAATGTTTAAACCCATGCCAAGCTGATCAGCCCTCTGGATGACCCTTTGAATCTCCTTCCCCTGGCTAAAGCTGCCCTGAATTAAAGAAAAAGTTTAGATACCACAAGGGTACATAGAAGGGGTGGCTGTCAATGGCATTTGCCTTGTAATTGGTACAGGTGACATTTCAGTTTCTGAACCATCTACAAATCATTAATAAATCATAGTTTACTGCATTTTGCCAAGCACTTTTGGTGTAAGTTTTAAAAAGTACTCAAACAAAGACTGCTGCATATATCCTTCACACACCACTGAGGAGGAAACTGAGGTACAGATACATTCAATGCTTTTTTTCTCATTCACCCAACAAAATATTAACACTAGATGTGCCCTTGATATTGGTTGTAGGAGTTCCTACTGATGCACTGGTCTGTCAGTGGAGGTTTATCTGCTGGCCATGCATTTGTTTTCCTGTGGAGCTCACTGGGGCTGCAGAGGGCTTGAGTCACCAAAGCCATTGGTGTCACCCTCTGTGCACAGGGACAGCCAGGCATCCCAGACAGCAGAGGGGAGCATGAGGAGCATGACTCAGGCTGGAGCATCATCCAGGGGCAGTGATGCCATGGCAACTGTGCTTTAAGCACTGGCTTGGTCAGACCAGGCAGCCTTTAATTAATGGCTTGATTGTTGCTCCCTCCTTTCTTCCACGTGTAATATTTACTGCACGTCACTGGAACACTCCAAACACAGCAGAGGGCAGAGGCTACAGCTGGGCCAACCAGCACATGGGAGAGAGCCCAGATCTCCTTGATGAATCAGGGCTGGGTACAGCTGCTGGCTGCCTCAAGGAAGGGCAGTACCAAGGCAAGGGACACCAGCTGGATCTGCCTGGAGCCTGTATCCTCATGGAAGAACTGAGATTCACTGCCAGCACCTGTCAGCATTAACACTGAGAAAGCCCCTTCAGCATCAGAGCAAGGAAGCAAAACACACTTGGAATTAGAAGCTTCCAAGCATGCCCTCATGCTGGTCATGGGAGGAAGAGGCCAAGGTTTGTCCCCTCTCCTCACAAAGGGATGACTGACACCTACAACAAATAGGTAAATGTCTTCTGGAAGATGGACAGTAAGTCAGTGGCCTTTAGGAATCCAAAGACTATAGGCTAGAAATCAGTTCAAAACTGAGAACACAATGTTGAGGTTTTTCTACTGTTTCAGTATTAGGTGAAAGTCTATAATAGTAATCACCCAGGAAAAAAGGTTCAAAGCAAAAGACAATAGGAAGGCTAACATGCATGCTGGTAAATTTTAGCACTGATATTCTGAAATGCTTCCCCCCACCAACCCCACTCCTCAGATGCCATTAACCCTGTCTCAGAAGACACCCAGGGTTCAGGTTCCTGATGAACTTGCCTTATAAGGGAAAAATTACTGCACTAACCAGAAGAAATTCCTGAGGATAAGAGGTTTAAAGAGCTGAGGACTTATTTTGGCTCAGGGAGAAGCAGGACACATTTTTTTTCTCTAGAACATCATTTTCTCTTTAATAAGCTCTAGACAAAAACCTAAGTACAGAGAAGAAACATGACTTACAAAATGCGTTCTCCAATTAGAAGACAATTTCTTGCCCTGCGCTTCCTACCTGAGACACAGAGAGGTTTGATGCTAACAACTAACCTATTTACAGGGATTGCTCCCAGGCGGACACAGGGAAGAGCAAACCTCATTTCAAAATGACCAGTGCAGTTGTAATAAAGAAAGTGGAGCTTTTGTTTTGTTGACCTAATCCCATTTACACATGTAAACTGGGAGGAGAATAATGGTTTTAATTTGAACACACTTCAGACTGACTTGAAAGATTTAAGTGTCACACCACAGACTAATCAGGTTCATGCTCTTGTTAGGGGATGAAATAGTAAAATAAGCATGAATTGGTACTGTTTGTGGCCACAGATTGGCCTGAGTCTCCTGAAGCTCAGTGTGGAACAGAAATTGCCATTCAGGAGCACCTACACTGCTCTGTGTAATGGCACAGCTGAAATAACAGCAGCCTCATCCCCAAACCAGATGTAATCCCCCAAAGGAAACCCACAAGCAGGGAAGACTGAAATCTCTGTACAAAAATGCTGCTACTTTGCCAAGATCTGGGTTTATGAGGACTAGAGAGCCTGAGAATACAGACAACACAAAAGATCAACATGGATATACTGATGTAATAGCTGACACCCTAAAATGGAACTTTACAGACTGTCAGGGAAGCTAAGGCAGATTTCATACACAGATGATATGCTGGCAATAGGGATGATGAGGAGAAATCCTTGCAAGCAAAAAACATTTGCTAAGAGAATTCCTAATTAGTGGTTGCAGCTAGGAAAGGGACTAAATTACCAGGATGGGACTAAATTACCAGGATGATACTAAATTAACATGATGTTGTCCACTGGAAATAGGTATTGGGGTAATCAGTTTTGGAAAAATAAATTCACTTCTGAGCTAATCCTCACAGGTTTCACCTTCGAAATGTCATCTCTGAGTACATATTCTACTTGAGTTACTTGTGTGCTAGATTTAACATTCAACAACAGAGCCTGCCTGTTTACAGAACCAGGTCAGGAGCTGGTCACAGGACTACAGGATGTTACAAAAGGGACCTTGGGATATAGTCCAAGTGAGGATGAGTAATGGTACCTGCCTCTTCAGATGTGCGTCAAAACCAACCATCATTAAGAGGTTTGGACTGTTAAGATTTTCAGTGTTGTTAGATTTTAAGTTATTCAAGGACAGAGAGAGTTATGATTCATAAAAAGGCTTTTAAGAAGATGAGTCTAAGCCCTGCACAGGAACAGCTGATGTGGTGCTTTCACTCTGTAGCTTAGATAATCACTTGGGTCAATTAAAAGCTACAAAACTAGCACTAAAGATGCATGTGCATTTGTGACAGCTATTTGTAATTTACAGAGCTTAGCAGCCTCAGCTGAGTGGGAGGCCCCAGTGTGCCATGCAGAGATCACATATCTAGCAAATGCATAGTTACTATTGCAAAAAAGATTAGAAACTAAACCAGCAGGATTATTATTTCTATTTTAGAGTTTGAAATTACAGTGCCATGCAGAGATCACATATCTAGAAAATGCATAGTTACTATTGCAAAAAGATTAAAAACTAAACCAGCAGGATTATTATTTCTATTTTAGAGTTCAAAATTACAAACACACATCTGGCTCCACTGCACCTAGAAGCCCAGCTGCATTTAACTTCACCTATTCTGGTCTCTCCAGTGACCTCAAGCCAAGGTGCCTCTGAAAGCCAGACTGGACCAGCCCAGGCATGACTGGGTGCCCAGAGACCCCACTCAGTTTCTGCAGCAGAGCAAGGACTCCTCATCTCCTGGGCTTCCACCCTCTGCTCTCCACAGAAACTCCCCTTGTTTGCCAGGGTTCCCCTCTCAGAAATTCCTTCTGGGTGACCAGTACCAGCACAGCCACTGAAATACAACTGGGGAGAAAGATCTGCCCATAATAATTTGAGTTTCTTATTTCCACTTTCAGGTTTCAGGTAAATACCACAGAAAAGCACTAGATCCTTTTCTTCAAGAAGAAAGAAAAGGAAGTTTATGAGTTTTTAAACAAAAGATGAAAACTGCTGTTTTTTCAGGACACCAAGGCACTGGAGAACATCATATATGTTGATGGTCTGGATTATGCAAAGAATTAAGAAATCAGTAACTAGAAATTAGCTTTTTTGGGGAAAAGTAGTTATTTTTTGGACAGAAACATTGCAACTATTTCCAAAAGGTCCACAACTAAAAGTGCTCTCTGACTCCTACTTTGAAACAAGTCTAATAGCTGCAAACAACCATAGATTTAAAAGGTCACTGCATAATCCAATCTCAGTGATTAACATTTTCCTTTTAGTTATGGCTACACTAAAATAATTATCTGAATTCACAGGATGATTAAACACATTAATTTATTGCTGTAAAATCAGCTTAGGAATCTTTGTATATCCAAGCTAGCTGAAGTGTAGTTCACACAACCTTATCATTCAAGGTGCCAATTAAAACAAAAAAAACCTAGTTCTTTTTCAAACTCAAAACTGTGAAATAAGATTCCGATTTTAGTATCTACTTCAGAGCCAGCATCTCAAAACTACTGCTGAACATTATCTTGTTAATTTCAAGCATTCATTATTGCCCTAGGAGGCAGATAATTGTTTACTATGAGAGTTCCCTGCTGCTCCAGCCATTTGTACAAATACTCAACGTGATGAGTGACTGCACTTGATATGTGAAAAGCCTGCAACTTCCCAGAAATTATGCCCTCAGAGCCACTTGATAGCCACAATTATATCTTTCTGTAAGAAACATGGTTTTAAGCAGACTTCCCTTGTTTTTTCTTAGCTTTCATTTATTTCTCAGCACTAACTTGGACATGAACAGACATCTCCATCAAGCAAAAGAGCAATCAATCTGTAATATTCATCTCCAAGGAAGTTCTTTCTTTTCTTGCATTTTGCTCTTTACATTTCAAATTCAGGCATTGCCTGAGAGAGCAGAAATATACTGATATTATGAAATGCTACTTTTAATGAAGGAAAATTAACCTCTTACCCTGACAGACAATTAAACCAGTAAGTAATGAAAGCAGATGGCAACTATGTCACATTGCTTAAGAGAGTAATACATTCAGTACTTCTTGTTCCTCAATTCATGCATTAAATACTGCTTGCCAAGTTTAATCTGTACCACTAAATACATGGAAGTGGGGTGAGGAGGAAAGAAGGCCAGCCAGCTCTTTTTGCAGCTCCACATTACCTCACATTATGCTGAAGGGGACAGAGGCAACAAAAGGGTCTGAATACCCATCCCACAGTGTCATCCTAATTCCCGGGGACCTATGCACGAGGCCCAAATCTTGATAATAACAATTATTTTTTAATTTACAAAGTCATTGGAGAGGCACAGACACAGCTTTAGAGAGACCCTGGCTCCAGAGGGCTGCTCTGTAGGGTCCCATGCACAATGAGGCCCAAATCTTGATAATAACAATTATTTTTTTCTTTACAAAGTCATTGGAGAGGCACAGACACAGCTTTAGAGAGACCCTGGCTCCAGAGGGCTGCTCTGACTCTACTCCTGACATGCTTGAAGTCCTTGAGCTTCTGATCCCAGCTATGGAGCTGGGCAGGTGAGGGAGCTTCAGGTTTTGTACATACAAGGTCAAGACACAGCCCTTGATATATTTCTCTTCTGATGGGATTCCTTTACCCCTTTTTTTGTCTCTTTCACCTTTCCCCCCCGCCTTTTTTTAATGTGGCATGCTTCTCTAGAAGCAAGGTACTGAGCAATATGTAATAAAGGCATCACTTAGTGGTGCAATGTCAGTGATCACACTGCATTTTGTGATGGAAAAATGCATCTTGGCAGCTGTACCCAGTGTAACAAACAAACATGCTGCAGGGTTTTATATGATTTTACAACAAAGTCAATCTTGAAACTACGTGCTAATTAATTCCCTGATTGCTTCCTAATGAAAAATCTACTTGGGATTCTCACCAGGAAGCAGCAGAAGATTGATCCTGAGAAGGTGAGGGTACCTTTTCAGGCTTTTCACATGCATGGGGTTAGGAAATTATTCAGAGCACCTTGAAAGAACTGCTTAACAGGAAAGAAGATGTGAGGCAAGTTCCAGCAAATTTGTGTGACTCAGAACAGCGCAGGTATTTGCATAAACTGTTTGGGCTCTGTCAGGTAATTGGCTCACTTGCCACCTTGGAAATATTTGTTCAGCTGCTACAACTGACAGGACTCTCACAGGACAAGGTAGGTCTCACACACAGCTCTGCTCAGGTGAATTAGCTGATAGCAGCAGTTTGTTCTGCAGTTCTTCCACTCCGTCAGGCTGATGGCCAGCAGTGGAGTTCATCTCAGGAAAGTGAAAATCCTGGTGCCAAAGAATAAAGCGACAGATTGGAATGGTCTATTTTAAAAAAGAGCTGCCATGTCTAGTTAGTATCATACAGAGATTCACTGCACAGTAACAAATGGATGTTGGACTGAGCTTGGAAACTAAAGCCAAAAGTATATGGAGTATTTCAGCCAGAAAAAGGAAGGGGAAAAAAAAGCTTTTCTGCACTAAATTGCAGGGAGCAAACATTCCTATTTTACTGATATTCTCAATTTTCCTCACTTAAATTTATTTAATCATGTTTTTAAAGACACAAGACAAAATTTGAAATTCAAGGGAAGTAGAGAGGATTTGATGTAAGCAGCAAGCAAATCAATGGGTCCCTATTCAATTCCGGTTTCACCTGAAGGGATTAAATGTATCAAAATGTATTCATGTTTATTATAAAGAAATATGAGATATAATGTAACCAGTACAGCCCAGCTGAAAGAGAGTCTGCCTCCTGTTGCAGCTCTGGCTGGTTAATTCCTTCATTTACAAGTCCAGTGAAAAGTGACTACCAGGAGCTACCATTGTGCAGACCTCTACATACCTGCAGCCTAGGCACTGACATTAGCATCTCACCTATCTCTGGTTTAATGTTAGACATAACCACTGCTTCAGGCACTCCAAGTGACTAACTTCCAGTGCAGAATTAGCTGCCTGTAACATCACCTTGCAAGTCTGGAACTCATGTTTGAAACTTCAGAGCATTAACTAATACGTATGCCTGGTTTCGACTGGAATAGTCTGGGCATTTCCTTTCTATATTTTTCCCTCTGGTAATAATGCCCCAGACAGTCTTCCCATACTTCATAGTGTTTTCATGGAATTTCAGAAGTGCTGGTAAAAAGGATGAGGTGCTAACAGGGCCATTTGAAAAAAACCCATTTTATGCCTAGCATCAACATGTTAATTAAGGAGCTCTCAGCAACTCGAAATAGAGATGTAAATAATTTCTGAGAGAGCTTTTAAGTACAAGAAGGCTTTAGCTGAGCCAAATCATCATGGAAATTATTTAACTGGCAGTATTTGACAGAGATATTTCACACAGCCTCTCATAGGCATTCATACACTCATACATGCCATATATTAATACACATATAGGTAGAACAATTGCCAAGAACAATCACCCAAAGGGTGGTGAGCAAGAATTAGCTGGTCATTACAGCAAGCACCTAAATAACCAGTCCTGAAAGACTCCCTAGAAGAGGGACTCCCAGACTCTGCATCTGAAATTATCTCTCACTTTCTGTCTTCACTTTATCTGAGTTCACAAACCATAGTGATACTTGAACAAACAAGCCTATCCCTAATTAAGTGTGTTAATGCAGGAAGAAATGATGGTATTTGCATATTGTGCAGGATGACAGAGGTTTACAGTACATAGGAAAAGCATTATCTTCTGTCTTTATGGAAAGATAAAAACATGAGAATATTCCCAACAGGACACACTTAGGTACCTGCCAGAAGAGTTAATTACATACAGGTAGGATTATACATCCCTTTGGACAACTGGTCTTCAGTGAAGCACAGAAACATGGAGTGCTCTTCAAATACCCTGGGAATGCTAAGAACAAAGTCCTCCCAAAAGACACCTCTCCCTTCACATAAAAACCCTTCCTCCTTTTTGTTTTTGCTTTTTACCTTGCAGGTAAAACAAGTCACATGCTGACACAGTTTTCAGTGGCCCAGAAAAACAACCATCTGAGTAAAACCAGTACACTAAGCCATGACCTACTGGCTGAGGAGCCGGCGTCCTTAAGCTTCAGCAACACTGCTGCAAAGGCTGCAGCCTGTGGCACAGAGACACGGAATAAAGCTCAAAGCAGTAACGCCTCAAGTTGCTTTACCACAAACCACCTTTATCCTTTTATTAACTCCTGATGTTGTATTCTAACTTAATGTACTGTTGAGGTGCTCTGAAGCTCATTCAGGACCTTTGCTACATGACATTCCCCCCTAAGACCCAGAGAGCACAGTGGAGGTACTGCTTAGACAGGCTCAGAGATCTTTACCCTCACACAGAAAAATACTCTTCTGCAAACAGTTTCTATGTTAAAACATTGAACTCATGTAAAGAAACAGTGCAACAGGTTGCAAGAAATAATCATATAAATTAAATTTAGAGGGCTTGTGATCAGATAAACACTTCAAAACATTACATTTCCTTCAGAATTACAGTTCTCCATCTTCTTGTAAAAGCTGAGGACACCGTTGGTGTCAGGGAGCTCCAGCTGCTGTGCCATAGCACTGCTGGGTAACCTCCAGCCGGTTCCTGCACAGAGCAGGCTGAGCAGCTGCTCCTGCTGGATGCTGACCCTGCAGCCCCACTGTGCTCGGGCCAGCAGGAACATTTACCTCCCAAAGGGCAGCAGGGCACCGGCCAGGCAGCAGGAACAGCTCGGTCTCCCGTTGGGATCAATCAGCTGGTCGCCACTCGAGGGCAGCATTTCAGTAAAATAAAAAAGACATGGGAACAAAAATGAAGGACACCAAACTGCCGGACTGTGTTAGCTCAAATGAGGATTTTGCTTGCAGACTGATCTCCAAGCTTTCTGTAGCTATTTAAACAGGGAGGCAACATGAGCAGAGACCTGAAGTGCAAGCAGTGAAGGAATATGAGGTCAATACCAGATAAATCTGAGTAGAGACTGTACAGGCACGGTAGTTTACATATGGCTTAGCTACCTAAAGGAAAAGCGGATGCACTGACACCCCAGTCTCCCTCCCTCCTCCAACAGAAACATTTTATCCAAGAAAAAGTTTTCACTCCGAGCAGCCAACTCTCTTTTGACCAGATCTGAGGAAGTTCTTGTACAACAGTGACTTTAAAAGCTAAGGAGCAGCACCCAGTAACAGTCAGGATACAAAACAATGACCCACTTGGACCATCACCACCTTTTCACTTCAATAATGCCATGGCACTTCCAGGGCCCACTGCTGAAGCAAGAAGCCTGTAAAAAAAATGCATGAATGCTGCTGGTTTAGTGCTCTACTTACACCAGCTAAAAATAGTCAGAGGCCAAAAACATACTCCAGTTTTGGACATTGAATGAAAACATGGGCTACAAGACCAATTAGATAAAATTAAAATATACCAACAGAAAGAAAATAAACACTGGTAAACTTTGTATGGAAGGCAAAGAGAGCTCTTAGAATAGAAACTTGTTACACAGCTTCATATGCACTCATGTAATTGTTTTGCCTTCTTATTCCAGAGAAGCTTTCCTTCACACAAGGACTCTGCTCTCAGAGGAGTGTCACAAGGGCCACCACCTTCAGCCTGGGGTGCTGTAGTCTGAGGCATCCTCTGCACTCAATAAATACAGGTGATTTCAGAAGTGACTCACAGCACATCAATGAAGCTGCCATTAATATCTGTATTACATCCAGATTTACTGTGTTTGTTGTTTTTTAATCAAAAGAGTCTAAAGTGGGGGTTAATTGCACTGAATTTGAATTCAGCAGGAAAAGGAAGACACCGTTGCTCACTTGGCACCAGCAGGCTCAGCAGTGATGGCAGGGTGGCATCATGGTGAGGATCCTGTGAGGATCCCAGCTGTACCTGTGTTGTAGGTGCATGTGAAGAGAGCACGCTTATGGGAAGCAGCCCAGGCAATGTGAACAGAAACACACAGAAGCTAAATTAAAAACATGTTGGAACCCAGAAGTATTCTTCAATGGTAATTGGTAATTTGACATTCATTTCACTCCAGAAACTGAAATCAAATATCCCATCATGAGGTCCAATGATAATGGAATGATTCAGAAGGTTCACTGTTCTTCACACACACTTACTTCCATGTTTTCAGCACTATTTTTGCCCTCCTCCCCTTCCAAAATGAGCATGATGTCCTGCCATCCTGCAGCAGGGTTTACATGGACAGCAACAGATTAGTAACATAAGGCAATTTTCCCAGCAAATCTCTGAGGCAGCTCAGGAGATAAAAGGTGCACTGCCAATGTCTCCTGTCACTAATGTGCTACCCAGAGCAAAAGGAAATGTGCTACTGAGGCATTGTGAAGTTAGTCAACATTGAGCCATCTGCTACACATAATCTCAGGCTGCACGTCATCAGCGAGGCATGAATGTAAAGAAGGCTCTAGCCTGACATTTTAGTTCTAAATTGAGTACATTTAATCCAGTAGTCATTGAAGGACAGCAGATACTGTCCCAGGGCACCTTCCTAACAATCGCTTCTTAATGTAGAGCAGTGATTTATGTAGTTTATGATGTTAAAGGACATACAGGATGATGATGCTGCTCCAAATGTTCCCCCCTTCTGTACTGTTGGCTTCATTGCCTGATAACTTATAAACCAGAAAAAGCTGTAAACAATTGGATTTCAAGGATTTTATGACTTCAAGGAAAAAGTTGATAAACTGTAAAAAAGGTATAAACAAAATATGAGCAAAAAAACCCCCTGAAGGCCAGAGAGGGTCCCTGAAGAGCCAGTGGAGAGCTTGTCCCACCCTCCTCCAAAGCACTGTGAGCAGGAGCTCCCTGGCTGCCAAGTGCCTCAGGCTGTACTGAGTACTGCCTGCTGGCCCCAAGTCCCAGGGCTAGTGCAGCCATGGATGGTGTCCTCTTAGACTGAGATGTGCAGAACATGGGGATTCCATCCTATATATTCAGCCCACCTGTTTTCAGTGAAAACAACTATGAAATTTCCAAGAACTGTCTGTCCTTTCAACATGCACAAGTAAAAAGCAAATATCAGTCAAAGGATGTAGTTAAGAAGGAGAGGCTGAGCGGTATCATCATTTTCCTGGAAGTCACACCAAAAACCACATGGCTGGAGCGTGGCAGTAGCTCTCTGGCCACAGAGATAAACAACTTTCCCAGGCATTGCCCTGGGGAAAAGTCCATGAGAAGATAAAAAAAAAAGAATGAGATACAATTCTTATCTTCACTTGCTGCACCTGTTGTTGTGAACATGTGGAATGTGTTATGGAGATTTGTTTACCAAAGGGTGGTTTCTTAATTGGCCACTGGTGATGGTGTTTAGATTGAAGGACCAATTGGGTCCAGGTATGTCGCAAATTTCCCCAGCAAATCGCAGCTGTCTATAAAAAGCAATTGGTTTCTTAATAATATAATATAATAAAGATTATTGATCAGCCTTCTGAGAATCATGGAGTCACTGCTAATTATGACCAGTTCGGGGACGCCCTGCAATGATACTGGAGGAAACACAACATCTAGCAGGAGCTATCCCTTGCCATGGGACCCAAACTGGTTTCATCCTTTCCTGTGCAAGATTGCTCCTACTATAATGGGACTTGCAATGCTCACATGGCTAAGTGGCAGATGATGGACTAGTAAAGCTGGAGGCAATGAAGAATAAATAATCATGCACCACAGTCCAGCTTAGAAAAATATTCAGGTTCTGCAAAGGGTAAGGAAGGGGAATTAATAAAACTTCACTAGAACTTTATACAAAGCCAAAAAAGCTCAAAGAATGCAAACGCATAGCATATGATATTGCAACTTTGTCCTGTAACCTTAATAGAGAAACCCACAGTAACCCCTGCTAAGAGCATTAAATATTAATAATGGCTCCCAGCTGCTACAGCTACATAATGGGCTTATTTTGATGAGGAAGATGTGCACATCTTAAGTAATGTTCACCAGTTCAGATGATCCTACTTTCCTTTTGAAATTCATGCAAGACCCTCTCTCCTCGCTGCAATTAATTGAAGAACCCAGGGCTATTATTCTTAAAAGGCAGGATTTGTCTCTGATCTTTGTCCTATTTTTTCTGTCAGAGGTTACAACATGAGCAGAGGTGGACGGTTTAGCTTGATACACGACTCATTACCAGAGGGCAGCCTTCTTTTCCTCTGTACTGTCCTAATTAGTGCGAATCTGCCCACACAAATAGCCCACAAGGATGGGGTTTTTCATTGTTCTCTGTCCTATATCAGTGCAACTATTATAAATGGTAATGTTCCTGGCTTGCATCATCATAAACATCAAAGCTAGGAAATGCTCAGCTTCCATTTATCCTTTACTAAGCAAGCTTGAGCTTCTTTACTGGCAAAGTAGGTGATGAATAGCTGACCACTAACAGAGTGATTAATTAGCCAGAAGGCATTCTCTTCTCTTCTCTACTTACTTTATCATTAAATTATATGGCCACCATAACTAGACTGAGCTGATACTGATTTCTGTTTTAGAAGATTGCTGACTGTAGTCTGCTGATCCATGTCATATTTTTTAAAAATCATGATCACTGTGCACTTAGTGATCTAGATATGAATGGTTCCCAATGATAAAATGGCAGCTAGATATCCAATACTCACTGGAAGTAACACAGACTTAAATACGGTTGGTTATTTAGAAGATTCATCATGAAGCGTTACTAAAAAGAAAAACCTCATACTCAGAAATTCAGAATGACAGAAGAGGCAGAAAGTTACTTAATATTCACTAGAACTACCATTAACTACTACTGCATGAGTAAATATTGAAATATATATTTTCTGGCCTTAACCAATTCCTGTTCAAAGATTTCATGTAAGAATGCAAAACCAATATTATCTAGGTCGGAACACGTCCCTGCTAGAGGATCTCCACTTGTGTGAGGTCAGACACAATTTTTAAAATGAAGTGTCATTAGCAAGACACTTCTAGTTTCTTCTGTAACTTGGAATGCAAATTAGAAGATACAGGTAAAAACGGGTTGCCTAAATGAAGATCTTGCTCAAATTTCTAACTCAATTTTTGTTTAGAGGGTATTCACTTCATGTAGAAAAAGAAGCAGTCAGCTAATCAGATCAAGTATCTTGGCAACATCCCAGATGCAAATGTTCCTCTGGCTATAATATGGATTTTGAGATAAGAGACAAACATTTACACAAATTGCTGACACAAAGGACAATCCAGAAACTCCAGGGAAAAAAAAACACCCTCATCTACCCTTGCAAAGGTTTATTACTAAAATAAAGTTTTCAATATTAAAATACCTGTGGTATCTTTATACTATCACAAGGGATGCTTCTGCTGTTGTCAGAATTGTGACAGCTGATTTAAAGTGTATTGCACACTCCTTCATACAAACAGAGTTTAAGATAACATTAGAGGGAATAATACTGTCTAATATTAGTGTACCTGTCGAGCACATTTCCAAACTAATTGATATTGCATGTTCAGCTGATTGTATCACTAATGTAAAACAACATTTCCATTTTCTCAAATTGCAGCTCCCCTTTACTAAGAGCCATTTTAGCTGAAGTAACTGGTCTGCGTGATTCCAGCTCCAGGCAGGCATCCAGATGTTTGTAACTTCCATTAATCAGCCTGAAGAGGCTGAAGCTGATCTCTGGCTCCACACTGCACACACAGAAGACACTTTCAATAAGTGCTGACCTGCAGTTCAGCTCTTTGCTAGGTGGGTCATGGCTGAAGTGCTGATGCAGCTCTGCAGATCAGGTTGTTTCACAAGGACTTGAAAGCACTGAGATGTCACAATCTGGTGCTCACTTTCTAAAGCTGGGATAAACTCTACTGACATCCCTAGGGGAGCCTTCAACTTCCCAAATACATTGTAGACTGCAGAAAAATGAAACTGAACCTTTTCTTGCCATCAGTTTAGAGTCTCTTGTACTGCTCTGGTCTGTCTGTGCATTGCCTACAGTCCCCGTTCAGGATTGTCACACTGGCTCCTCCTGTGATGGTGAGGTGCTGATGTGTCAGTCCTTACCAGCAACTTGTGTGCTTGCAGGACAACTTTTGTATTTTCCTAACTTACATCTGGAAACTTGAGCCCAGATTAACAATGTTTCTGAGATCTGTCTTGATTTTTACACCGTATTCCTTAAAGAGACTCCATGACCACCACTGAACAAAATCTGAAAGTTACAACTAGGTATTATGTCAGGTTTGTTTTTTTTTTAAGATACTTGTGTGACTACATACTGGACTGAGGAATGCTGAGGTTATGACATGCATGACTTTTTTGCTTAGGTTTAAGATAGAGATCTATTTTTCACAGGAAAAAAAATTACACCATGCTGGTGTTACATGCACACACTACCCAGATTCCTAGCCTGGCTGAGGTTGGAAGTGACCTTTGAGAGGTATCTTTTCCAACAGCCCTGCTCCAGCACGGGCACCCAGGGCACGCTGCTCTGGACACTTGTTGGTATTTTGGTACGTTTTATGTCTGTACAGGGTGCACATGTGCACCATCTATTTGTGACATACAGGTTTTGTTAGAAAGCTCCAGTTCAGCAATACTGGATCAGCTTTCCAAGCCCACTGCCAGGTTTCTTGGTGAGAAGTACTCACTTAAGAACACATTACAATTAATTAGATGTAACATGGAACTCCAATACCTGAAGGGAACTTCTGGGGCAAGACTATCTGCCAAGAGCTTGTAGTGACAGGACAATGGGGAATGGGTTCAAACTGTAAGAAGGTAGGTTTATATTAGATATGAGCAGAATTTTTTTACTGTGATGCTAGTGAGGCACTGGAAGAGATTCCCAGGTAAGTTGTGGACACTCCACCCCTGGAGGTATTCAAGGCCAGGTTGGATGGGGCTTTGATCATCGTGGTCTAGTGGACAGTGAGAGGTTTGAACTAGGTGATCTTTAAGGTCCCTTCCAACCCAAAACACGTTAGGGGTTCTATGATTCCAAGTCACAAGTTAATTTCCTCCGAATGAGTTTTCCCATTCTTACTGTTTCAATAAATCTGGCATAATTAGACTTTCATATTTGTGCACTTATGCCCGAATCACTCCTTTTTACACTCTGACGGACCGCACCAGCGAGCCTGCCGCTGGCAAACGCGCTGGAGCCCGACCAGCCATGGGCACTGAGCGCCGGCTCTCGGCAGCGGCCACAGGGCAATCGTGCGCTCCGCGCCGGGCTCTGAGGGCTGCTCAGGGCTGCTGAGAACGGCTATGGCCGAGGCGCTGCGCCAGGAGCCGGCGGGCGGGCCCGAGTCGGAGGCCGAGCTGTCGCAGCGGCTCGCCCGCACCAAGGCCCGCTCGTACGGCAGCACGGCGAGCGTGGCCGCGCCGCTGGCCGAGCGCTACGTGGAGCACCGGCTGAGCGCCGGGGACACGCTGCAGGGCATCGCCCTCAAGTACGGCGTCACGGTAAGGGAGCACCGCCGGCGGGGCCGGGAGCGGCGCTTGGAGCCGGAGAGTGGCCTGGGCTGGAAGAGACCGTAAAGATCACCCGGTTCCAAACCCCGTGCCACTAGACCAGGCTGCTCAGAGCTCCATCCAGCCTGGCCTTGGACACCTGCAGGGATGGGGCAGCCACAGCATCTCCTCCATAGCCTGGAGAATACAGCCCCGACAGCGGGGACAGCTGGGCCAGAGTGACAGCAAGAATGCCCCCAGCTCAGGGCTGCTGAGCGCGGCTCAGAGCTGCTGAGGGCTGCTCGGAGCTCCTGAGGGCCCGGCCCGGCTCTCCCCAGGCCGCCGGCGGCGCGGGGCGGGCGCTCCCCGCGCATGCGGCCTCTCCGCGCCGGGCGGGGCTTCCAGCCTGGCCTTGGACACCTGCAGGGATGGGGCAGCCACAGCATCTCCTCCATAGCCTGGAGAATACAGCCCCGACAGCGGGGACAGCTGGGCCAGAGTGACAGCAAGAATGCCCCCACAGGGCATTGCCTACACACAGGGCAGGGAACGGTGTGGGTGCGGTGTTGGTTTTAGTTTCAGCATTTAGGGGTCAGCACGCAGCGCTGGTGCCCGGGCTGGGCAGGGCGCCTGGGGAAGCGCTCAGCTGCTCCACCATGACCCTGTACTCACACCGCTGTGCACTGCTACACTCACTGCTGGCTAAAAACGGAGATCAGGGTAATCAAACTTACCCTTAAAAAAGCATTATTTTGAGCTTGACACACAGGCTTCAAGAGAAGGAATTTCTTCCAGTAGCTTCAGGGCTAAGCATCGTTCCGTTGTGCTCTGCCTGCCAGTCCAGAGGTGAAATACATATACCGCTGATTGAAAGTGTTGCTGCTTTTCTCCTCACTTTCTAGGGAGAAAGAAAGTTCATTTCTGAGAAAAACGTTGAAAGTCTTACGCCAGCCTAGGACATGCAGAGTCCAGTAAATTCTTCCAGCAGGCCCTTCTACTTCCATTCCAGATGGAGCAGGAATCACCCACCCTGCTTCATTCCCACTTACGTGGAGCCCGTATTCCAGTGTGCAGCTTCAGTAGTCCCAACACAGAAAATTGCTCAGGGCTGAGCAGCTGATGAGTGTGGCACTGGTACTGTCAGTGCCACTTGGACATCAGCTGCAAACAGCACCTTCCAGCTGGGCTCCTTCTAGAAGAGCTACAGTGTAGTGTCCAACTATTAGGTTCTGACTGGAGTGGCTTCTTTTCCTCCTCTTGGTCTGCAAGATCTACTAAAACCTTCTACCACCTTCAACAATACAAACCGATCACTACAATAGTAGTTTTCTAGAAAAAAGGCATTCCTTAGCTATTTACTGCTCCCTTTCAGCTAAAGTGAAGTTGTGAATCAAACCTGTACAAACACCTCTAAGCTGCGAACCATAAATTTTGTTTATGAATTTCATAAGTTTTTGCTGTGCTGACCCACTCTGCTTCATTCCCCCTTCCATGGGGCCCATATTCCAGTGTGCAGCTTCAGTAGTCCCAACACAGAAAATTGCTCAGGGCTGAGCAGCTGATGAGTGTGGCACTGGTACCGTCAGTGCCACTTGGACATCAGCTGCAAACAGCACCTTCCAGCTGGGCTCCTTCTAGAAGAGCTACAGTGTAGTGTCCAACTATTAGGTTCTGACTGGAGTGGCTTCTTTTCCTTCTCTTGGTCTGCAAGATCTACTAAAGCCTTCTATCACCTTCAACAATACAAACCGATCACTAAAATAGTAGTTTTCTAGAAAAAAGGCATTCCTTAGCTATTTACTGCTCCCTTTCAGCTAAAGTGAAGTTGTGAATCAAACCTGTACAAACACCTCTAAGCTGCGAACCATAAATTTTGTTTATGAATTTCATAAGTTTTTGCTGTGCTAACGATGTAAAAAACACATGTTGGGATTTTTTCCCAACATCTAATTGATTATTTGATTTAATAAGTGTTCTGCTTAAGAAGCCAGAGCTGCATCATTATAGACTGCAGTTGAGAGAGGTTGAACTGACATGAAACGTCCCTCAGAGCAATGACAAGTTCAGCAAAATCAGCCATTGTGTTCATGTTTCCATGGGTTTCAGCCCAGGGTAGGAACGTATGCAAACACATTTTCTTTCAGCAGAATGCAGGCTGTTGTGTGTCCACACAATGACAGAGACAGATTTCTTCTAAAGAGTCCTTCTGTTTGCTTCCTGCATCATGTGTTCTTGGCTGGAAGTGAGAGTTGTAATGGAAACATCACAATTATCTTTGGCTGCCATTGCCTCCAGTATTACTGGTTTTAGGACTTTTCCCTGTGGATTTCCTCACTGGGAGCTAATTTGTAGCCAGAGACATCCTGTCCAGTGGCTGCCTTTGCATGACTTGGCATAGACAGTTCAAGATAGATAAAAATACCATGCTGGGGAGAGGGATCAGTGTGCTTTGTTTGGCCTCATCCTCTGCCCTTCACCCCCTCCCCCAGATACTGCCTATTAATCTTTAGAACTTGCATTTGTTGTATTTTCTTTTTGAGTAAATTAACACTGGGAATTCATGTTTATGGTTCAGCCAATTTATGGTTCAGTGCAAGTGCTGTATCCCTTTTAGGGGAAAAGGACTATATTTCATTGTCAATAGAAGCAGTTTTGATTAATTAGTTCTGTACCAGTTTACAGCTTCAGTTAAAATTTTAAAATATAAGCATGTGCTGAATCTTTTGCTTTTTCACTATGCTAGATTGTAGCTAATACCCACTCTGCTTCATTCCCCCTTCCATGGGGCCCATATTCCAGTGTGCAGCTTCAGTAGTCCCAACACAGAAAATTGCTCAGGGCTGAGCAGCTGATGAGTGTGGCACTGGTACCGTCAGTGCCACTTGGACATCAGCTGCAAACAGCACCTTCCAGCTGGGCTCCTTCTAGAAGAGCTACAGTGTAGTGTCCAACTATTAGGTTCTGACTGGAGTGGCTTCTTTTCCTCCTCTTGGTCTGCAAGATCTACTAAAACCTTCTACCACCTTCAACAATACAAACCGATCACTACAATAGTAGTTTTCTAGAAAAAAGGCATTCCTTAGCTATTTACTGCTCCCTTTCAGCTAAAGTGAAGTTGTGAATCAAACCTCTAAGCTGCGAACCATAAAATTTGTTTATGAATTTCATAAGTTTTTGCTGTGCTAATGATGTAAAAAACACATGTTGGGATTTTTTCCCAACATCTAATTGATTATTTGATTTAATAAGTGTTCTGCTTAAGAAGCCAGAGCTGCATCATTATAGACTGCAGTTGAGAGAGGTTGAACTGACATGAAACGTCCCTCAGAGCAATGACAAGTTCAGCAAAATCAGCCATTGTGTTCATGTTTCCATGGGTTTCAGCCCAGGGTAGGAACGTATGCAAACACATTTTCTTTCAGCAGAATGCAGGCTGTTGTGTGTCCACACAATGACAGAGACAGATTTCTTCTAAAGAGTCCTTCTGTTTGCTTCCTGCATCATGTGTTCTTGGCTGGAAGTGAGAGTTGTAATGGAAACATCACAATTATCTTTGGCTGCCATTGCCTCCAGTATTACTGGTTTTAGGAGTTTTCCCTGTGGTTTTCCTCACTGGGAGCTAATTTGTAGCCAGAGACATCCTGTCCAGTGGCTGCCTTTGCATGACTTGGCATAGACAGTTCAAGATAGATAAAAATACCATGCTGGGGAGAGGGATCAGTGTGCTTTGTTTGGCCTCATCCTCTGCCCTTCACCCCCTCCCCCAGATACTGCCTATTAATCTTTAGAACTTGCATTTGTTGTATTTTCTTTTTGAGTAAATTAACACTGGGAATTCATGTTTATGGTTCAGCCAATTTATGGTTCAGTGCAAGTGCTGTATCCCTTTTAGGGGAAAAGGACTATATTTCATTGTCAATAGAAGCAGTTTTGATTAATTAGTTCTGTACCAGTTTACAGCTTCAGTTAAAATTTTAAAATATAAGCATGTGCTGAATCTTTTGCTTTTTCACTATGCTAGATTGTAGCTAATGGGCATTACTTCAGTTGTTCTAGCACTAAAAAAAGAAAACTCTTGTTAAATCCTGCTCTCCATCCACCTCTGAATGTACAGTCACACTGAGTTGTAGGAGTTGTATTGCACATATGAAGTAACCAGCTCTGGGCTGCTCATGGCTGAGGGATGTTCTTTTTAGAACCAAGTACTTTCCTTTTCATTACTGCTCCGTGCAGAGGTACAGACTCCCAAATGCTATGAGCTGGTATTTTGGGAAGAAATAACCAGAGGTAGAGTTACAGTGAAATAAGAGAGAGAATAGCAGTGCAGTGCATTATTTATCAGCTATTGAAGCATCACCTTCCAACTCCCCTGCTGTAGCCTCTCAATTTTCAGCTTCTGTATTGTATTTTTCCAGAAAAGCTCCAGCTAGTATTTTGAACTTTTTTATACCTATCAAGACAGACAACTTATAGAGATTTTAACAATTGACATTCACCCTAGAGCCATTAGAAGTCTCAGTGAGACCAAACTCTTACTAAGTCAGGTGAACTTCCTTTATACCCTGCAGATAAATGAAGGTGCTCAGCTTGGGAAAGAACTTGCACCCTTATACTCTGAGCCTTACTAAAAATGGTTTCCAAGCTGTAGGAGCTGGAAGAGTAGTGATCTTCTCTTGCTTGTGATACTGGATATTAGCTGTTCAGTTTTTAAATGTGATTATTCAATCTAAGCCTTTCACCGTTTCAGTCATCTGCATCAACAGGTTGAACCCTCATGGTAGTTTTATCCCCCTTGTTTGGATTCTGCATCATTTTTACCAGAGAGTTCACCTACAGGAGCTGCTAGCAGTTCTGAACCTTATTCTAATATAAATCCAAATCAAAAGTACATCTGTGGTAGAATTTTTGCTCTTTGGTAGGCTGTTCCTGTGAGCATGCATAGAGACTGCAAGACTGTTCAAGGACAGCATCTTTAGGTAGTGCAAGACTTTAAAAAAAGCAGTATTGTGGAGTGAAGTGCACATAAAGCTATGGTGTTGGCAAGGCTGAAACAGAACGTGCACTCTGGAATCACTCTGAATGCAAACAAATTCACTCCTGAAATAATTGCTGCTGCAAAGAAAGTATAGATTTATCTTAACTAAAGATTGTGTACTGCTTGAGAAAGTTAATGCTTTATGCTTTGCCAAAACCTAATGGCTTATATTTTTTCTATCTTTTTCAGATGGAACAAATAAAGAGGGCAAATAAACTTTTCACTAATGACTGTATATTTCTGAGGAAAACCCTGAATATTCCGGTTATATCAGAGAAACCATTACTGTTCAATGGACTCAATTCACTGGAGTCTCCTGAGAATGAAACTGTTGAAAGCTCCCCTTCTTGTGATGAAGGACCAGTGGCAGTTCAGGAAGAAAGTAGTTCTTCTCCCAGTCCTCCAGAGCCTGACAATCAGCCCACTGCACCAGAAGAATTATCTGCCAAAGATTTCCTACAGAGATTGGACTTGCAGATTAAGTTATCCAAACAAGCAGCCAGAAAACTAAAAGATGACAATGTCAGGTAAATGCCACTTTTGGTGTTAAACGTGGTAATCTCACCCTGAAGGCATTGCAGTCTTAGCTGACCCCTCTTTGTGGGGTCTCAGCATCTGTGGCTTTTATTTGTCAACAGCAAGTGCCTGCTATTCCCATGACCAGGTACATTCAGAGCACAGGGAAGGCTGGAGTGTTTTCACATCCTATCACACTTGTCAGTTACTTTCTTTTGAATTGGTTGCATGAAAGGAAAAATAGTTGCTGAAACTCAAAACCTTCTCTGAGCAAACTCATCCACTTCCATTGTTATATTTGAAGCAACATAGAGCACCTATCAAAATACACTGCTGCTGACTTTCAGATCATTAGATGTATGTACCTACCACAGATCAGAGTAGGTGTTGACCCAGCAGTTAAAGTGCATAACAGGAAACCACAGTCCCTGCCAGAGGAAGGCAATTATTTTAGCATCCCTTCAACAAAATAGCATGCTAAATTGAAGAAGAAAATTCACTTAGACATTGCTGCACCATGAGCAGAGCCAATACAGTGGAAGTGACACTGCACAAATGGTACACTGCTGCCACTAATTCCCATTTCCTGTACTGCTTCAGTTACAAATTGGGAACTGTGGACCTGGTACCAAGTCACCTCCCAAGAAATAATGTATACAGGAGGATGAGTTATTTTCCCACCTCCTGTGCAGATTTGGCAGGTAATGCTGTTAAATGCATGTAACAGATTTTTATTGGTCAGGATGTTACAGGAAGCATGAAGTACAGAGCTGCAGGCAGTCTGTTGAGCAGGATGTTGCCCAAAGCTTCTGAAGAGAAATAGCTTCCTGTGCATCTGATATTCTTCATAATAATCCCTTCTACATCACTGCCCCTGGCTTTCATTTATGGCTCACAAAAGCCATCCTTGCCTTGTCCTCTCCAACAGTCAGACAGGACAGACCCCTTTATACCGTGGCAGGAAGGGGCAAAGGACCAAAGTTGATGTTTATTCTACAGAGAACAGGAGTAGAGAGAGACCATTGCCAAAAACCTTGGAGATCCTTTTAGCTGTGTACCATCAATGGTATGTCTGGGTCCAGACTGGAAGGTGGCAACATTCCTTTACATTCCTTTCTGTGCTCCAGCAGCTGCTAAGAAGGCACCTGTTCTCCTTCCTGCCCAGTCCTTTCATGTCCCTTACTTGGAGCAGAAAGCCTTTGGAAATTGGACAGCCATGTTAATAAACCAGCCTCATGAATATGCAAGTTTTCTGTTCTTAGAGTGTAAACCATTTATGAAATTAGAGTGCTCTTTCCAGCTGCTCTGGCCTGTATTCAGGTTGCCTTGTCAAGGCCTGTTTAGAACCTGATGTGCCAACACTCCAAGTACTTCCATGCCTGCTTAAGAGTACCAAAGGAGCACCTGGAGTTCATCCACTACCACCAAAAGGGACATTGGAGCTCACAAAACTGCAAGCAGAAGCAGACTATCAGCTCATGAACTTAAAGAGGCATAACTTCTCACCATACCATGAGCCTGATTTGACAGATGGTGAGAACCACATCCACTAAATTGCTCTTTACTTTAGCCTCCTTTAAGTTGCCAAGAATGCATGTGCACATATACACTGATTTGGATTAAACCACACACCCTGTGCTACAAAGGCAGCTTAGAGTGAATTATATTGTTTAATTAGAACTCTTAGAGTAACTCCCTTAAGTGCTCTTAAAGGAATAAAGTTTAGGTAAAAAAATTGGGGAGCACATAGTTGCAGATTTAGTCTAGATATTAAACTATAATAGCTGTGCAAGCAGATGAGCATAGAAGGTTATAGAATGTGATCCACTCAGTTTGTGCCAGCTGCCTTTCACTATTAGAGTTTATATAAGCACATGGCTAGATCTACGTGTAATAGTACCTTTACTAGAGTTTCATTGAGCAAGAAATCATGAGTTAATGAGTCATTAATCATGCGTATTCACCCAAGATGCAGCTCAAGGCAATAAAGCCTTTTTGTTTTGAGCAATGTTTTCATAGTAGGCCAGACAAAATGCAAAGGGATTAATACAGTTCTCTGTAGCATATGTTATTAATGCATGTATTTGTATATTAGGGAAGAATACTCATTATTAAGCAGTTGTGATAGTTTGAGGAAATACAGTGGTGCTTCACCTGGCCCAAAATGCTGTTACACTGAAAGTTACTTTAGTGATGCTTTTTGTATCAGATAGTTGAATATGAGAAAGGTGAACACGAGATATCTAATGCAAGCTGTTTATAGAGTCCTTAAGGTAGACTTAAACCATATACTGTGCTTTTGGAACAGGTCACATCTTTCTGCATTTGCCTTGGAGGGTTTAATTTTGAAAACCTTGTAATTGAACAGAGCCTCTCTAATCAGTGGTGGTGATTCAAGCAGCCAATATAACTGGTGTCAGCACAGGAACAGAGCCTTGTACTGTCACTTGGTCACTTGCCTTGACCTGAACCTAGGAAAGAGTGTGGTCTTGAAGCCTTCCAAACTCACAACTGAGATAATTTGCCCAATAATTTTTCACCCTTGTTGGCTATCAGCTGAGAAAAGAGGCTCAACAAAGGAGGCTGTCTGTGGAGAATCCTTTCAGACATCCCAAAACTAACAACTCAGATTGCTGCCTTGTTTAATTGTGCATTCTAGAAGCATCCAAGCATTTGAGTGTACTTACAGTCAGGTGTCCTTGCTCTTACAGAAGTGGTTATTGTGGCCTGATGCACACCATAGCTTGGAGGAGACTTCTTTCAGTTCCTGTAACCCACTAGGCAAAGTGGCGACAGCAAACAGGAAGAGACAGCACTACAGAGTGGTGTAACGCTGTGCTGTTCCTTTTCCATCCCCTGAAGGAGAATGTTGCTATGACTTAGCACTTTGCTATTTTAAGCATCTTAAAAGTGAAGTAAATTGTTTGGTCATTAAACATACACACACTGCCATGGCGGTGCTTGTGGGTCACAGACCAGATCTACTAGTATATAATTTTATTTCATGTAAAGCTCAGCTTCTTTTTAAGCCATCAGAACAGACTTGTACTTGCTCTGTATGGTTCTAAGATCTATATGAGTATTATTTCCTGGTCGTTACCCTGGCTTGGGGTAGGGTTGCAGAGCCTGGCACTGCAGCCTGGAACAGAAGACAGAAGCTGTTCTTGCTGAGCAGTTCCAAGCCTTGGTCAGAAATGTACTTTGCACATTACACTGGTCACTGCTTTGCTCAGTTCCAGTATAACAAGCTGCTTTATCATTCTTAAGAGCCTGCCCTGTAGAGAAGCCCCTCAAAGCTCCCATAGCCCCAGTGCTGGCTTCTGCCCTCTGGTGACAACTGCCACCTGTATGAGTGCACCCTGCACAAGGGAGGTGGGGACAAACAGCCTAACTCATTTCAGTCCAGTGTTTGGCTGTTGCCAGGTCAGGATGGATGGTATTCCTATAAGGCTTTCAGGAAGCCTTAAAATTCTGATTCTAGCAGCCTTTGATTAGAAGGAAGGTCTTTTTGCTATAGTTATGCCACATTTTATTCTCCTAAAACAGGAAACATAACAAAACTAAGTAGTACAAAGTAATTTCCAGGGTAGAGCATAGAAAGTTTCTCCCCTACTAGAGTCTAAGCTCTGAAAATAAGAGTTCTCCTTCATCCTCACACAAGCTAGCAGGAGATTGTTGCTTGCAAGTAAGTTCTGCACATGTGGCTAGACACTCACTCCAGAAGTGCATATGTTGGAACTTCAGAATGTACTTTTTCAAATATTTATTATGGTTGAATTGTTATGGTTGAATTTTACAGTCCAGTCTTACAGGCTTGGTATGTTGATAGGTTTCAATTCTGAAAAAAGCTTTAAAATGTCTTGAGAGAATTTATAAGTAAAAGTGGCTTAGTGCTTTTTCAACTAAACATGAGTTATTTGCTTTCTTACTTCACTGTCATGCCATGTATCATGGAAAGCTTATGCATATGATACATTATTAGAATTACAGTATTCCATGGCAGTTTGGATGCAGAACTGGATATAACAAAGGATACAATTTAAATGTTTACAGATATCTGCATCCTTGGTATGGGCTTGGTAGCATCACTAATGTAAACAGATGTAGATTTGTAAGGAAGGCTAAAAATCTGTTCTCAGTACTACTGTAACCACACATCCCTGAAATAACAACCAGTTTCATCCCAAACTTGTTTTTTTGAGGTTTGAAATTTTATTTATCATGTTTATTAGGGAAAAGTCTTCATGGTTTTGATATTGAAATAATTAATTTTAACCTTATAGCATTATTAGACTCTTTGGATAACTGTACCTTTGTATGAAGGTACACAGAGTATTAAAAGCAATCCTTTCACAGTGTAACAGCTGTAAAGCCCTTCTGTTCTTAGCAAAACACTGAACTTGGCAGCAGCTTTAAGGTTGGACTCTCAGGAGCAAAACTTGGAAGCTACAGTAGTACAAAACAGTGACCTTTGGGGAGCTTGGCATCCTTGATGCTGCATTGCAAGAGATTTACATAACCCCTTCTTTTACAGGCAATATTGCCAAGTGAACAGCAGGCAGACTGATTTCCTTGAGGATGTTTTAAAAGCAACATTACTTTGCTTTATCCACTTATTGCACTAACAATAGCATTTGGGAGCAATTGCTTTTTCCTAAGAAAATCCAAGTGTTCAGTCTCAGTGGGGATTGATGTAAGGGAAGTATACATCAGGAGCAGCTTGCAGCATCAGGACACAGATCCACCCACAGCTATGACTGACTGCTCCTGTTCTTGCTTCATTTGGTCTCTCTGTCCCTCCTGCCATTCAAAATGTTGAAACAAACCTCTAACTAAGCTTCATTTTTTTTAAAGAAGAAATGAAAAGGAACTCCAGCATGCCTTCCACCTTGTTATCCTTTAAGTTTTTCTTATTGATTTGATCAAGAATACTTTTTAAAATACATTCTGATGTTGAACTTACACAGCTTTACTCACTTTCAGCATTATCTCAGGAGCTCCAGAGATGTGTAAATTACAGTATTATGTTGCAAATATTCCTGTTAGGCAGGGCTGTCATGGCCTATTTTGAGCCACTAGGAAAACTGCATTTTCATTACAGTTTTACTGTTGAGAATGGTATGCTCCTGACCTGATGATCATTTTCTTTCTAGAGAGGAGGAGAATGAGGAAAGTCCCTATGCAACTTCTTCGTATCACCAGTAGAAGACAGATGTGATGGCCTGAAAACTTTCCATGAAATCAGTTCTTACAGAACTAAGCAGTCAATAATTCAAAACCCAAGTCTTTTGGACTCATCCTCTTGATGTACTTAAAAGAAGTCATGAATGGGTAATTGCACTGAAATTATGACCTCTTCTGCCTTCCATAGGTTCATGTCCTTATGTTATATCAATAAAAGGTTTAAGCCTTCCAAAACTAGCAATGGCCTTTTTACCCCTCTGTGCAAACTGTAGCATGGTAGCAACTATATATCCCTGAGGTCACCTTTATGCAGGATGTTGATCTTTAGTAAAGATTTTGTAAATACTTGTTAAAGTGAAATTTGTTTTAAGTATTTAAAAATATTAAATAAGTTTGCTTGTAAATGACAAATGATGGAAGTAATAGGAATTTACTTATTCTGCAAACATAGGCAAGTTTATTGTGAAAGTTTTGTCTATTTCAGGGCTGCAGAACTTGCCTGAAAATCTTGTATGTGTCTGTGTGTGGTTATGATGTATTCCTAGAAAGGGAAATTCAGCTTGTGTTGATGAATTAAAGCCTTTTTGATTAAAGAACTGTTTGCATATTGGATTTCTACTCATGAAAGGGATGAGTTACACAGAGTTTTTTTTTGGGAGATATGACATTGGAATATCAGATGTGTGTTCTTGTGTGCAATTAAATTTTGTGTGGTTTTAATTTAATAAAATACCAAAAATACTGGTGTGTGTCTTCATAATGAAGTCAGCTTGGTTCTACCCTGTTTTTAGGGAAGAATGGTTTGTCTAGTTTCACAAAGGATTAGATTGTAGTTTCAGGGTAATGTCTTTACCTTACCCATATAACTCACCCTGCTAAGTGAGACCTGCAAGAGCTGTCTGCCCTAGTTGTGCAGTTTGTTCAGATGAATAAGAAGCACTTGGGCAAACCTTCCCTGTTGTGAGATGTGCCAGTACTCTGATCTGCAAGTGGACCCCATCTGCAGCTCAGGGAGACAGAGTGCAACCTGCAATCAGGGTGTTAGCAACTTCTTATTAATATCCTATATTTTTTCACCACAGATTCCATAAAACGTAGAAAAGTTTTGTCATTAAAGGTATGATGGATGCCCACTGAAACAGATGCAGTTTCCCATCATTTAGCTAAACAGTATCACACTAAAATGAAATTTTTTTCTCCAGCATGTTAACATGAAAACAATACGGAAAGTTTCCTTAATTTGTTAAAACAAGAAGTAAAAATTCAAAGCTCAGCAGCAATTGGGTTTTACTGCTCTACCTAGGGTTAGGGTTTTGAGAACCACAAAGCCCAGAGCTCCAGGCACACTGCAGCTGCAAAAGGCATCCCAAGGGGAACACAAAACTGCCAGAACATGTCCTTTGCAGCTGCAGCGGGCCTGGAGCTGTGGGTTATGTCTGTTTTGGAACCTGGACCCCAGGCATAACCCTAACCCTTGGTGAGAGGTTTCCCTAGAGCTGGCAGGAGCCCAGAACCTGGAGGATCATTAAAATCAATGCTTTCTTGTCCTAAATAGCACTTCTGCAGTGGCAGAGAAATTAACAAGGTCAGAAAAAAAAAATATCTTGAGAAGATGAAGTTGTGATTTTTCTTGAAGATACGGGTGGATTATTTTTTGGTCTTGTATCTTTCTTAAATTGGGAAGGTATATATTCCTTACGTGATTTTAACTTCTCTTGCTGTCATTTAATTTCAGTAGAACATTACAAAACCCGAATGAACTACTTTTCCACAGGCTACCCTAACTTCATGGCCAGGTACATTGTATTATTCCACAGAAAAATCCTTTTCTACTGAAGGCCTGCTGTATTGATGCCCCCAGTGCTCCAGCACAGCCAGGCTGGGGGTTCTTTTTGAGCAGGTCAGAAGAGCTCCCTGACACAGGGGCACTGCAGCTCCTGCTCCCAGCCTGGGCTGCTCAGCCTCTGGGAAGCCACAATTCAACTGGGCCTTTCCGAGAGCAGGGCTGTGCCAGTGAGGTGCAGGACACACAGCATTTGCACCTGTTTTCCCCAGCAGAAAACTGACATAGCCTCAGAAAGCTGGGCAGTGGATAGAAAAATGCATTCTCTTTGGTACACAACAGCAGCCTTGTACTGCTTGTGCTTTAACCCCAGGTGGCAGCTCAGCCCCTCAGAGCCACTCACTCCCCTCACAGAGGGACGAGGCAGAGCACCACATGGGTGGCAGAAAACTCACCAGCTGAGATAGATAAAGCCAGTTTAACAGGGAATGCAAAAGCTGGGCATGAAGGCAAAGGATAGGAATTCATTGAGCACTTCCTAGGGGCAGGCAGGTGTTCAGCCATCTCCCAGAAGGTAGGGCCTCACCCCAAGTCACAGTTATTTGGGAAAACAAACATTGCTACTCTGAACACCCCTTCCTCCTCCTTCCCCAGTTACACACTGAGCATGGCACTGTTGCTATCTTATTGCAAAGGTTTTGTACCTTCTTGGTGATTTCTCATGTACAGCTCCTCACAGCACTGACTCCTCCTCAGCACAGCCCACAAACTCCATCTAACTTCTCCACCAGCCAGCCTGCTCTTTCACCACACCCATCCTAATTGGATCCAGCTGTGGCCTATTAAGGGCAGACCTGTTCCTAATGCTTCATAATTAGCACAGCTGTAAGCCCTTAGGGGCAGATTACCTTCACCACTATCTCTATTTTCCTACATTCCACCCATCCACGTGGCACCACAGGGCCTGGGACATCCCCTGCTTAGGGTGAGGGCTAGAGATAGGTTTGGGTTCATGTTTAGGGTTAGGGGATAGGGTAGGTTTTGGGGTAGGGTTTGCCTTAAGGGAGTTGTGATCAGCTGTCCTGCCTGGGTCCCCTCACAGCATCTTGTGCACCTGCAGCCTCCTCAGGGGTGTAGTGAGGAGAAGGAAAGGCCTTCATTCTGTGCAAGCTCTGCTCAGCAGAAATGGAAACGTCTCTGTGTTATCAACACATTTGTGTTTCCAGCACAGATCCAAAACATAGCCCTAAATTGGCAACTGCGGAGAAATAAACTCTACCCCAGCCAAAAGCAGCACAATAATGTAGCTTGTAGTAAAGTGTTTAATAAAGTACAGTATCAGAAACAATAGTCTATTAGAAAAGCTCAAAAGGTGAATACCATATATATTGTACTTCTTACATTTTCAGTCAGAATTTAGAAGTGAAAGATTTCTGAAGGATCCAGCAGAGATAGAAACAACACAGAAATCAATTTTTGTCAGTTTTAAAACAGAGATGTGCAGTTGTTGAAAATACCTTTCTTAACAGGAAGAAAGCAAGCACTATGATTTACTAATTATGGCTAAACACACAGCAGTGCATGTCAAGTCCTAATGTGCTCCAAATGTTCCCTGCAAAATAAGGACTGATCTATGATGCATGTTGAAATTTGCATCACTCGGTTTGATTTTATTTTGAGTAATTCACAGCCCTTTAGGAATGCAGGGTGATTCATCAGGCTGGCTGTGTTTCACTGTCTGGTTCTGAAAGGTGTCATGTACAGATAGATGTTCATTCCATGTACCAGCAATGGAACCAGTATTTGAAGCATTCAAGTAAGAAGTTTAGTGGGCTTGAGCGGGATGGAAAGTGAATTTGGTTTGAGGCACCTTAGCTGTGATTTCTGGTCTATCTGTGAGAGGCTTGCTGTGCTCTCAGCTACTCATCAGGCTGCTCCAGTTATCTCCATGTGTGCCCCCAGGGATGCACAGCAGCAGGGTAAGTACAGAACAACTCCAACAATGTGCATACTCTGAAATACAATCAGGGCATACCCATTGTTGGGTTTTTGTTTTCCTAAGTTATGCCACTGATACTTTGTTCAAACTATAAAATTTGCCAGACTGAGAGGTTAACAAATATCACCACACACCGTTCATAATCACTGGGCACTAGTTGCTGACCTCTGCCCATTTAGTACCAGATTTGGGAGAGGATGAACAAGAAACTAACTTCCAATGAAAAATGAAATTATTCTTACACTACTCATCATACTGACAGTAGAGGGAAATTTGAGGTCTTTTTAAAAGTAGTCATCGGACAAGGACAATTTGTCCTTTTTTGGTTTTTCAAGTGTAGATCCTAGGTCACTGCCACTTCCCTATCTGTAGAGGTCTGTGGTCAGTTACCATCCTCCTGATTTCTGTCATAAATCCAAATTTGGGAGACAGTTTGCTTTTCCCACGTGATGGTCACATAAGAAAGGAAGTCAGAAGCTGTTGCAGAAGGCAACTGAGATCTATAGAGCTATAAAGAAATTTGGATCTTTGGGAACAATAGCAAATAATAATAAACAAATAAGAGGGTTTAGATGAGAACAAATGCACTGATTTAAAATAACATTAATTATTTTTTCCTAATTTTTTTTTCTATAGAGTTTCTAAGGGACTATTTGTCAGAGGAAGCTTACATTGATTACATTTTTGAATATGGTTTTTGCCATCAGTGACTGATACTGCAATTCAGAGATTCACGTCGGGATGTGTATGAGCAGGCAGTGATGATGTATTTTGTGGATGCTAGAAAACATTCACTGGCTTATGTTTCATCAGTTTGCAAGGAGTTATGCTGTTACACCTCAGTGCTATCACTTTCACCTAATGCTGATTATCAATAATGCTCAGTTGACAATTTACGTTTTGCAGGGATTCCAGAGTCTACTTCAATTGGCTGAGAAACATTGCTCAAATCTCCTCCTCTTTAATCTCCAGCTGGGAGGAAGGAAATGACCCCAGGAGTGACTTAACACTTACAGAACTTTGTGCTGTGCAGGCAGTGCTCTAAGTCCATTCACTGGCAGGCAAATTCCAGCCTCTCCATCAGATAACATTTTTTAACTGTATCAGTCTTAGAGATATCATAAATTACAAAAAAAATCAGAGAAGGGATAACCTCAATTATGAATGAAGAATCTGTAAGTAAAGAGTACAGGGCTTTCCTGGAGTTCCTCTACTCAACCAAGTCTTACATCTTCTGGAACTCTGTTTGAAATTTACCTTTCTAAATGCTTCTTCACCTTTGTCAGTTCTTCATACATAAAGTTATCCACTCACTTTAAGATAAAAGACCTCATAAACCATTCTTCCAAAATTTTGTTAGGTGAGGAAGAAGAATGAGGATGACATTTTTGTTTTTCTTTTTGTTTTTTTGGGAAGTACCAAAATCTTGGCTAATACTAGCATATATAGGCCAAAAAAAAAAAAGTTCTCCAAGATAATACTGCTCAGCACAGAACAGAGGTCCGTAATCAGACAACAGCCTTGATATTCAGAGACACTGAGATACAATAGATTCTTTAAGTTTTTCTGAAAAGCAGGGCTCCTTTTCCTAAAAAAACATCTCTAGCTGCAAACTTCCCTTTCCATACAAAATGACTTGAATTGCTTTCTTATTTTTTTTTTCTTTAGAGAAAGCAATGGCTATTTACACTTGCTATCAGGATATTCATATCAGGAACTCAACTAATTATGCATGCACAATCATCAAATGGTGCAAAGAGAATGTTCACATGCTGAAGAAGAGAATATTCTTCTAATATGGAAGGCAATTGTGATGTCAAAGATTTATCAATTAGCTAAGGACACTACAGTCCACGTTACAGAATACTACATACAGAAATAAAAAAGGATAAAAAAAAGTGTTAGTATTTAAAACCAAAATAAATGAATATAAAATAATATTAAGAGTAATGAAAACTTTAATAGGTAAATTATTTTCAAATACTTTATTTAGAGAACTATGAACTATTTCCTAATAATACCCTTTACATAGTTGCATCTATAGAAAGCTTGTTGAGTGAAAGCAAAAAATGTAGCATTAAAAGAAATTTCCATCGAAATGATTGGTTTAGCTACAAAAGTAAACCAAACACAAACAATAAATCAAAGTGAGCATTACAGAAATATTTACCTTATCAAATAGAAATTCAGTGTCAGAATTTGGTGTTTAGGGTTGATTTGTGAATGTAGGAAAATACAGTATGCAGAAAGTGAATGGAGCACTACAGCTCTTCATTTCTGTCTAGAGTTGTCAGTACAGTGTAAACAGAGCATTTCTAATGATATCCTCAAATTAACAGATCATAAGTCATTGAGCCAGGAGTGGGGGAATCTAGACTACATTTCTACAGGTTGGCAGTCACTAAGGGTTTACAGGCTGCCATAGATGCGTTTAATTACATCAGCCTCTTCCTTGTCCAGGATGCCCTTGTCCACATAAGCATCAGCTTGCTGATCAATGAAATCCCTCAGCTTTGAAAGATCATAGTCTGAAAAACAAGAATTCATTTGCACAATGAGTCATTGCCATTATACTGCTTCACCTAAGAAACAATGTCATTGTAAAGTTGATCCAACCAATGCACTTTATCAAACATGAAGAGAATTCTCTCTAAATGCAGCTTGTGAAAATATAGAAAAACCCTAAAATATCTGCACCAAGTCTTTTTACACACCACAGTGCATTTATTGTCTAAGAGATATAATCATCTCTCGCTCTTGATTGATTGCTCTCAAATGCTGCAGCAAGAATATTTTCCAGTCCAGGGATTTGATGTTCCAGTCTGCACAGCAAAAGCTGTTGTGCCCTATTATTTTCACAACTGTCATGGAATCAAAAGAAAGTATTAAATAGACTATTTCCAGTTGAAATCCCAGGAAAATTCCCACTTACTACCATTGTAGTGGAAATTCATGAAAGCAACTCCCTGAAAATATATAAAAATAATACAATTATTTACCTTGATACAGAACATAATATTCTGGTTTGAAAACTACTGCAGTGAGCAGCCTTTGTGACAGTGTTAGTGTCAGTTTTTGACAATTTTCCTCTGTCAATCTGCAACAGAGTGCTAAAAAATCCTTTCTCCTTTTCCAATAGATGTATGCATCTATGCAGACTGATTCACACCATCACTATTTTTCATGAAAAGAATTCTACTGCAGAGCAATTTTTCAAATAACATGAAAAGGAAACCTATTGTGTAGTGTTGACTGTGGCAGCACATTCAGCATATTCACATATAAACACAATAAAGTTTCAGTTACATAATTAGCTCGATAAATGTAAAGCTTAATTTGTTAGAATCAGAAGAACATCAATGTTTTAAATGTTCATACTAAGTTAAATGAATTAGTATCTTTCAGAATGAATACATTCTGAATTTTTCAGTATAAATTACTTATTCCACAAAGGCAGCCTTCAGAATACATTGTAACTGATTTTGCAATGTCCAATGTATAACATCACACAGCAGTATGTGGAAGAACCTTTTGTTTCAAACTGTGCATTTTTAAAATAGACAATAATGAATTAGTGGTTTTTAAGGTTTCAAAAATTGACCAAACCAGCATAGAAATAGAAAGATATTAAGAAGTAAATTGATGCTTGGGATCATTTTTATAAAAGCATAAGGCAATTTCAAATGAGTAATACAGAAAATTTATATTCAACATTCCCCACTCCTGCAGAGGTGTCCTCTTCATATCTGAGTTAGCAGGAATTTTGCCATTTGCTGTACTGAGGCAAGGATTTCTTCTCTGCTCTGTTACTGTCATTACTTATGAGAATGTAACCTGCTTGTGTCTCCATCCTGTATGAGTAATAGGGACAAATAGTACTGAGCAATTTTGTAACTGGGATGAGAGATTTCATTCATCTTGACAGAATGAGGGTCTCCATTGAAAGACACCAAGGAATGGAAATGAATGAAGAACAAATACTAAATTAATTTAATAGCCACATTTTTCAAATTAAAATATCTGTGCTTATTTTACTTCTAGAATACTTTTTCTAACTCTAAGATTATTATGTGGAGATGTGAAGGTTTAATTACTGTACATCCTGTATGGGATTACAACCATTATGATGTTATCCAATTTGGGCTAATTTGTACATCTTACAGCAGTTTAATTTTTTTTTTCTAGAAGTTGATAGCTGCTAATTTCTAATACTTATTTCAAATCTATTGTAATTAGAAAAATCAGCTTTGGATGCTGATTCACTGCAACAGCTGCAGCACTACATGGAGATGTGAAACAGCTCCAGTAAATGAAGTGAGCTCTTATTTGCATATTCAGATCAAGCCATTTGCCGTTGAAATTAATGATAGAATTTACTTCCATTTCTAAATGGCTGCTGTTAGTGTTGTGAAGCTCTGAAGTACCTAAGTGTTTGTGGAACAACCCACTCATGCTCATTCCTCTATTGGTTAAATGCTCAGGCCTGCAGTGGTTTCAAGCACCAAGCCAGGTCTGGGAGATTTGAAGGACAGGCCCATGGAGTCTGTAGGTTGTAAACAGGCAAAAAAAACTTTGGACACAAAAAGCAATGAGCCCGAAATCCAGGCTTTTGACATGTTTATATTTAAATCATCCCAGCCACTCAAGCTTACCAGCCTCCTTAATAGGCAACTGATACTTCCAAACTGCAGAAATGCAAATCAACATTTCCAGGGTTATTATTCATGGAATGAATAATAGTTACTGAAATTCATACAAAATGAAGAATCCACAAACACTTGCCTGAAGAAACCCAGACCTCTTCAAGGGTATTTGGTGAGTAACCCAATCCATGAGTAGGGCTGAGAAAGCCTGGCCATTTTAATACATGAATTACTTTAAGAATTGCTTTTCTGCCAGCCCCCAGGTGCCAGCTGGAAGTGGAGAAATGATTGATGAGCACAGCAACACCACCTAATCTTGCACTGAAGAAACACTGCAATGCATTCATGGTTAGATAAGCTTACCCTGACTGTACTTCTTTTAACATCATCCATGGGGAACTGAATTAGCATTTTTCAAAAATAAAGAGTATGAAAAGGCACAATAAAGATGATGTATCAAAAGAGTAAGAATACTATTCTAATTTTGTCATAACTTACACTCACTTTAAGGCTTATTTCCATTGCCAGAGGACAATAAAGATATTTTAGTGCAAATGAAAATCCATCTACACAGATATATATATCTTAATGCATTCACAGGCAGATAAAATGCTATTGATCTGCAGTCACAGCCATTTTCAGACAGCAGCAGTGCAGAAGAAAGATTACTACAAAGAGGAGCAAGGGGCTGCTCAGGCAGTATGTGTGATACACAGATATAATCACACATGATGGAGGTCTAATTATATCAATGAGTACATTGCTAAACAGAACCATTAATTAAAATTGGCAGGAAAACTCTTGAGCAAATATGTAGCCCTGCTGCTATTGCTGCCGTTGTGTGGAAGTGATTTAAGAGATGGGAATGGTTTTTTATAGTCTTTCCCATTACAGTTTCTGCACAGAAAAATGAATGTGTTGGGCTGTAGGCATGCACTCATCTCTGAAAAGGAATTCATACACACTTCATCTCACAGAGAGGATGGATAGATTACCCAGGGCTAATCTCATCTCAGATCACCCTCTGCTTGGCTGGTGCAAGAAGGGTCCTTCTCGCCAGGCGCCAGTCGTAGCCCAGGGATAGATCCCCTGGCTAGGAGCCTTCACTTCCAGAGCGGGCCATGGCAGAACACACAGCCATGGCAGAGAACAGGGATGGGAAGCTGCTTTTATGTAACAATTTGAGGGAAAAGACGGTATGGATAAATAAAGATCTGTAGAAAATAAAGGAGAAATTCTGCTGCTGTTCTGTCCCAGCTCTCACCCTGCCCTGCCTCTGAGGAAGACGCAAATGGTGGGACAGCTGGTGAGCAAACCCTGTGCAGCTGCTTCAGTCACTGCTCCCTTCTACACAGCTTTGCATGTGAGAGCTACAAGTCATTCGAGTTGATTTGGGCAGTAACCCAATGTCTTACAGTGCTACTGACATAAGTTTGTATCTCAGCTGCTCCTGGTCGTGGAACAAGACTTGTTATTGGTGCAGCATGCTAGCCAGATGCACCAAGCTTCTCCAGACATGTCCAGACATTTCAAATGCATCTATCCCACCTACAAAGTCATAATTAAACAACATGATGAGCTAAGAAATGAAGCACTAGGCAAAGCTGACACAGCTACTGTGACAGGCAGAGCACCATGACTGTGTGGACAGCACATGACTGACTCCCTGCTGGTCACTGCCTGTGGGTTTTGTGGCCACTGGCCGTTTGACCCAATTTACATTAATCTACCTTAGTTCACTATTTATGTTCATTGGCTTAACTTTTACATGGCCTGTATTATTTAACTCCAACACCACTAATGATCACTGCAATCTAGACAAACAAAGTTTCATGTTACTATTATTTAAGGTATAACACAAGTTATACAACACAACATAAATTACTTGCTTTTTAATGCATATGGTGCCCACCCCAATGTCAAGACCTTTTACTTCATACCTTCTTTGTTACCTTGTTTATTGTGTTTTTTCAGCCATTCTATGTTCTTCCTGATTGCTTCCAAATATGCCTCAGATTTCCCTGGAGGAAAGGATGAGAGAGAAATCAAGCACTTACATCTGTGATTGATGCAGCTTGCTTAACTGGGTGAAGTTGGTCACAGCAAATGCAGATTAAAACTATTCTTAGTTTCTGTTTAAAACCTGAGTCCTGTCAAACTCAGTCAGGCAAAATTCCCAGAGATGGTTAGCAGGTGTTGCCTGTGCAAGATTAGTCATACACAAACCTAGGATCATGGGTTTTTTGATCTTTATACATAATTTTTGGTGGCATCCACACAAACTGCATATGCAGATTAAAAACAACCTGTAGCTTTTTGATCATCATAATTGTTCAGCAAAGAAAAAGCTGTTGAGATAGCAAGGAATTACTTAATTAGGGCTGAGAGCTTTCAGTATCAAAACTCCTCCATACAGTAGTACTAGCAGCATACAGCAAGCCTAAAATTGTGATATTTTTGGAAAGACAACTTGAAATACAGTTACTGTATTTACTGAGAAAAAGGATGTATTAAAATTACCATGATAACTCCTGTTATAGCTGAAATTTAAAGTGATGGCTATTTTTGGACCAGAAAGCACACAGGACACAATTAGTACAAGGATTACCTAATAAGGCCCCTAAGAAAATATTCCAGCTAATGGATTTTGAATTCTTAGCTTGGCTGGAGCTTTATTGATGTAATGTTCTTACATTAGTCAGGAATAAAAACCTAGTGTGATTAGTGTGTAGAAGGTTACTATTGCCAACTATGCATGTCTGCTCCTGTTAGTAAGTGGATACAGTATTAGATACACCCTCATTGTTGAGCTGGGAGTGCAGTAACTTTACAGTAAGTTAAGCAAGGGCATTGCATGATGCGACAAAGAACAAATACTGATCCAGTTTGAATTTCTAAAAAGCTGAAGATAAAGGAAAATAATTGGGCTGAAGATAAAGGAAAATAACCTCAACCAAACTGAAAAGACAAATCTTCAAGAGCACAAATAAATGTGTCACTTTCTACCAAAAAGTATTGAGACAACTTTACTGTGAAATCAGACAGCCCTCTTCAGCTCTTTTCCTCTTCCATGGTGAAATAAATAAGCTGCTGAAAAAATGTCACCTTCCCTGAGTGGCTGCACTGCCCACAGAGCTGAACCAGGTGACCGAGGGACTACAACCTATTGCAGTCCTGATTGCTGCAATTCATTACTGAGCAGCCTGAGTGCAAACACTGCATTCCAAAAGGATGAGCATCAGACAGCACTGGTGCAGAAGAAGCAATTTTGTTTAACCAACTGATTACAAAACATACTTATGCTGGACCCTTTGCAATAAGAACTCACTGAAAGGTTTCTGCACCAACAAACATTCTCCTTCAAGAGTTCAGCACAATAAGGAGGCACGATGTCCCCTGCAGATTTGTTTGCAGACAGAGCAGCTGATTTGCACCCAAGAGACTTCAGCCAGTACGGTGTAATTCAGCACCTGTCATGCTGAGGCATGACAAAAATAACTGCACTACTGTGCTACGTTTGCTTAGGGAGACACTGATTTACTGTAACGTTTTCAATGTTACATAAAATAGGTTGATTACTGATAATCTTTAACCTCTGGCAGTGGGAAATGTAAATTGTATCACTGCAGAACTCTTCACTGCCTTTGAGTACCAGCTTGCTCTAACACAAACTATAGAAATCAATGGGCCTGCTCAAATATTGAATATTCTGGACATCCTGAAAAGCCACAGATGCAAAGAAGCAAAATTTCTTAGTGCTACTGCATCAAACTGTATTTCATATTGTTCTACAAGAGTCTACGAATTCTGTGAATGTCTACTCAGCTGTAGTGTGTCACACTCAGGACGTAGTGTGTCACACGTTTAAAACTTGGCAGGTAAGTACACTTCTGAATCAAGCTCTTGTGTGCTGACTCCCAGTGACTATAGACTGAAGATATTTATGCTAACACCATGGAAAATCAATACAGAGAGAGGAAAATACTCCAATCACTTGGAGGAAAAGCAATATTCTGTACCTCTGGATTCTTCACTGTTTCCCGCTGCATTTTGTCCTTCATTTTTTGTAGAATCCTTTGAAACTTCATATTCCTTTTCCATTTTAGCTGCTTCTTCCTTTGTACTGTCTGCTTCTTCACTGCTCTTGTCTAAAGAAATAACAAAAGCAAACAATTTTGTATCAAATGTCCAAGAGCATTTCTCAATCACATCAATACAATCTTGGCAAGTAAAACATTTTGACTGCTGGCTGAGGAAGAGCCTCATTGGAGCCTGTCTCAAAGTGGTTCCTAAAGGTCATCTCTACTCCAGACCTCTGGAAAGAGGAATGCTTATTTCTGCTCTCACAAACAATAGCTGAATACAGGTGACTGCAGTGCAAAGACACATTTTTTTGTGCAGAGAAAAAAATCTGTGAAATTTGCATTTTCAAAATTCGAAGTCGACACATAATGTTTTTCATTATTATTTTGGTATTAAAAAGCACTGATACAGCTTGCTTTTGTACATGTGTAACATCTAGACTCCAGTGAAGAAAAAGAGGCTGGGCAATTAAGTGAAAATTTCTCTCTTGTTGTGTGCTTACACAACCATGCTCTGGCTTGAGAGACCATGGCTTTTACAAGCAGTCTGGCTGCCAAAGCAATTAGCATACTTTTAACTGAATAGGTTAAAAAAAAGTGTTATTCCAGAAAAGAAAATTGTAGACTAAGTACCTGCTGTTAGTTTTGTCCTGGTTTTAGTGGAAGGGTTCTCAAGCTTCTTCTTTGTCTGCTCAGCTATCATTGTATCTAAGTTTTCTAGAAATCAAGGCAAAACAAAACCAAAGCCCAGTTATTCTCCAATGGGTAAGATGCAGAATCCATATTACATTCTCCCCAACACCAGTGTGAATGGTAAGTAGAAATCTAAAAGAACAACATTCATCCTTGCCCCTGAACAATTAATGCAGAGCCAATGCTAACAAACAAATGCACAAACAAATATGGAATATCAATCTTATTAAAAAAATTAACAACTGAATCATGACAATATGAGTACCAAATAGTGCCAACATGCATAAAGTCAGTAAAAGTGTGCATCATATTAAATATTTCAGTCACGTAAGTCACAATATACTGATGACTATCTGTAGAATTTATTCTGATGAAAGCCATGAAAGGCTTTAATTAACTTCACAAAAAAGACAAGACTGTGAAACATGTGCTTCATCCTGGTGGGAAAACATTATCCCAAACTGCCTATGTGTCTCAATTTTATATGGTTTCATTAGAAAAAAAAAGTCTAGTAAAAGGTTTTAAATTATATTTAGATGAAATAAACATGTAAATTGAAGAGATGAAAACAAATACTTTCTAAAGTTGCTGAAGTCAAGCATTTACCTGAAAACCAACTAGACAGCCGTGGCCATGTATACAGCTCTAGAAGACTAGAAAATGTATTTCCATGCAAATTTCAGGGCTGAATTAATCTAATTTGAAAGTAAAAGCACTTCTTCATTAAGATGGATGTTTCAGATATAAACATTGTATGGTTATGTGGGAAAAAAAGTCCTTTTGGTACCACACTTGGTAGATATTCAAAACACAGATCACCTACAACCTGCCATGTTTCCTCAGTCATATTATGGATACACTGTAGAATTTTCCTTCCTTTTATTATCTTTTAAAGGTTCAGTTAAACATGGATTCAAAATTTCATACAAACTATCTTATTGCTGGGTATTTTTGAGAGATTTAGTTTTGAAATTTATCAAAATTCAATTTATATAAACAGCTGAAGTTTTCAGTGTGTGATGTGGGAACTGTGGCAGAATAGATCTAATAAAGCTAATAATATTTTAAATCATATTTTCTGTATAAGCCAGTATTTTATCCATGGGCTGGGAGCATTTTTCCCCTTAGAAAGATACTCAGCACTGAAACCTAAGGAGTAGTTTTTTAGTAAGCATATTTCTCTTTGTGGCAGATCACCATAAGCAATTGTGCCTCCCATCTGATGAGAAATCAGATAATCCTGTCTGTCTGCATCCTCTATGTTTTGCTATTTACATAAAATTAAAATGTAAGCAGTATTTGTTGGCATCCTGCCTGATTGCACCCTCTCAATTCTACATCACAGCATGGTTTTTTTGTGAATATTTTCATTTGGTACATACACCTTTAATGTGATTTCTGACCTTGCCCCATATGCCCTAACCAAAACAGGTCTGGGCTGTGTTACAAGCTGGATCAGACATCCTGGTGAAATAAAAAACAAGCTAGAATTAAAGTGGTGATACTGATGCCTCACTAATCATTTGATCCAAAGCTTATTGAAAGGACTGTAAAGATCCCTCTCAGTTCATTTAAAGACTCTATTTTTCATCCTGAATCAGTACCATACTAGTATTTCAACAGGAATATAAGAATTTCTCTGTTGCAAGAGGCAGATTCCACAGTTAAGAGCTTAAAAACCCTTTGTAAATGCAAACTAATAGATTATTCTCCTTCACTAATTCACGCAAATGCAAAAATGTCACTGATTTTGAAGCTTAATCCAGCATGTTCTATTAAATTAGGCTTAATTAAAAAAAATAAAAGTATTAAATATTTAAAATATTACACATATATAAGTGCATTGATTCATAAGTGCCTTTCATGTTCTTCCTTTAAAGTGTCTGCATTCAGGCAGTAAGTTTCTATTAGCAGGAAATAAAAAGACTCCACCACAAGATAGCTTAATAACCTGCCAAGACATCTTTAGATTTAAATGTCTGACACTGATATTTCCAGAAGTTTTTGTGCTGTTGATAGATTGCAGTGTTTACAAGTTGTATGTATATTCACATACAGCACATGCTACTGCAGGCAATGGGGTTCATACTCCTCCATTATTTATTCACTTCTATAAATTCTGTGAGTCCTTTGATTTGTGTAACAATTTCATGTGAGGTCACTATCACTCCTTTGTGAGTACAGAATTGCTTTCCAGCCCCACAAAGGGCAATAAGGCAATACTAATGACCTGAGCTTTGCCACTAAAGCCAGACTGAATACCATAATCACTGTGTTCCACTTTCAAAGCTTTGTTTTGTCAGAAAGGATGTGGACAAACTTACAAGACAGGCCTTTCAACACGCACTACATTTGACAAGAGAAGTGGTGAAGTTACCCTGCCAGCTGGGTGGCACATCAACATGGATCTGAGCATTTATAATCAGCTGTATTTCCTGAGTGATAGAGTCCATGTTTGAGGGGCTTGTTTGATGTGCCTAGAGAGAATATCGCCAGATAATCCCAGTTCTTCCTGAACAGGATTTATTGCTCTTGCTCCGCATCAAACGTAATGCTTTAACAGCTGGTATTGTTTCAAAACATGTTTGTACCTGCCGTGTGTGGCTAGGCCAGGGCTGAGCAGTGTTTACTCTGAGTTACACTGATGGGTGAATCACCCTCTGCAGCGAGCTGTGCCTGGCCAGCAGCTAAGCAACCGCTGTCCTAGCGCAGCTCTAACAAGGATTGATGACTTTTCCGGTCTCGTCTCCTTAGCAACCTCGTTTGCACGGAGGAAGAGCTTAGAAAGGTACTGACCTTTCCACACAGCTGGCCACTTATTCGAAATGGCACTAATTAAAACAACAGGACAATAACTACTGAGCTAATGGAAGCGACCTACACTGGTAAATAGGTCAGTGCTCTGGCGGCAGCTTTCCGCGGAGCGGGATAATCCCGGCAGATACCCGGAGCCACAAGATCTGCTCTCTGCCTTGCCTCACTTTCTAACTTGCTCTTTGATCTGGGGTGACTCACTGAAGCATTCGTGCTGCAGGAGGGCTTCTGTTTTGAGTAGGCTTTCTGAGACACTCTAGGCCCAGCTCCTACACACTGATAGATGCTCTTAATTCCACCAGAAAATGCAAATTCCCTGCAGTTTTGAAGTCCTTCAAGTTGGGCATCTAAAAATCTGAACTGCATAAACCCAGAATGTTTTATCTTTACTCTGGGAGAATGCACTGTGGTAACACCCTCCAAATCCATACGAAAAGATACTACATGGATAACTATTACAAATTAAAGTAATTTGTTCTTATTAGAGAGGCAGAAACTAACATATCCATCTGAGTATTTAATGGAATTGGTAATGGAAGCCTGGCATGGACCTTTCTCAATAGACAGATTCATGGTGTTTTCCAGACTCTTGCAAATTTTCCTGCAAAGGGTTTTTTCTTCTGTATAATGGTCCTGTACCTGGGAGGCAGTTTCACAATCTATCCTCACCAAATTCACTGAAGCTGAGATTCTATGTCATTAAATTGCCACAGAAAGACCTGCTTTGCTGTTCTGTTTTCATACAGCATAAAAAGACTGTGTTTATTAAAGGAGAAAAGGGATCATCAAGGAACCTAAGATTACTTTTAACACTAGCTAAAAAGTTAGTTTACTTAATGAGTTCATACACTCCAACTGCTTCAGCTGGAAAGCTTTGTGCTGATGACTGCTTGTGTGACGGGCACGTATTTCAGGTATTAAGAAACCACAGTTCTCCTAGGGATTTTCTGTCTCCTGCAGTAGATGATCCTTAAGAGTTTGCAAGGCCATTTTCCATCTGTGAAAAATCTCTAGATCTCAGCATTTGCTTGGGACTATTCAATGGGAAGAGTATATCTGATTAATTCTTTGGACAAGTGCATGTCCAAGGGCTGTCAGTATCCATTGGATTTTCCCCAACATAGCCAAAAGCAGAGTTTGACCTTTGGGCAGCTTTAGCTGTGTCATGCATATGTCACATAAACTATGAAAACTGTGGCAAAAAAGAGAAATTCCTCCATTGTGGAATTACAGATGAGTCTCAGCCAGCAATCTCCTGCTGCTCTCTAACTCCCTGCCTCACATGTCAAGATAGGGAATTTTCTTTCTGAATCTCCCTGTTTGACTGATTTGATGTGATAGAGTGTCTGAAGCCTAATGCTGCCATGAGGAGTGACACGTCAGGTGACAAGGGCCAGGTCATGGCATCACTTGTAAAGAGATTACAGGTGAGATGGTCAGAGTGATCTGACATTAGGACAGCCATAGTATCACTTGGCAATCAGGTTAAAAGCAATTCCAAAAGTAAAACACAATTAAACAGATGTGCTTTGAGGTAAACATAGCTCTGACCAAGTCTCCTTTATCATCCTTATTAAATTCCCTACCTCACAGGCTATTTCTCAGATTTATCTTTTTAATATTCTACAGGCATTTCTTTTGCATTACTGCAGGTCTCTTAGAGCTGTGTGGTGCAGTCCTGTGCACACATATCATGTGTTTTCACTGCATGCCCTTCACAAGCATGATGGTTTGGGACTGAAGCAGCACAGAGCTGCCTCTCCTGCAGGAGTGGGATGGAGTTTTAAATGTTCAGTGACACCTTCTTTACCCCACACCCACATAATCATCTCAAACTTACAGTCTCAGTGCTCAACTGTCAACAGAGTGCCTCTGAATTCAGAAAGTAGGGAGGGGTTTATGGAGCTATTAAATACAGTGAGAAAAAATAAAAGCTTTGCCCTCCTTTAGAAACACAACCCCCTTGGAGGGTGCAAAACCTAGATCTTCAGGAATCAAGCAATATATTTGTCAAATAAGACACTATGAGAAGATGGAGATTTCCACCAGTTCGGAAAGCACAGAAGAGGCAGTGAAGGGAAATGGAGGAAGAGGCAAAATATTTGCAAGAAATAACTGAAATTTAAACAGTAGACAGTGATAAGCAAAGGAATGCACTGTAAAGTATTCATTTGGATTCTTGAACACATGATTTGATAGTCATGTAATGTGGTGGGAAAAGCAATTAGTGAGACTAAAACTCCTGGATCTCTCCCAAAACATATCTCAGAAGATTTAGAACCCGTGGATACTGAAATATACTACACCCTCACACACAGTGTCACCCTCAGGTGATGCTCAGTTTGTGTAGTGGTCCTGGTTCTTGATAACTGTGAGGTCACACACTTTCCACACCATAGTCACCATTTGTTTTATTATGCAGTGAGTCTTAATAGGGGAAAATAGGAGATAAGATCTAAGTAGTGGAGAAAAAACCACATTCATGTGTTTATTTAAATGCAGCAATAGCAGGGGACAGACATGGAGGAGATTACAGAAAGAACAGCTATAAAGGTGCAGTGAGATCTGCAATCAATATACTTCCTAGATTCCAGTCTTGCCTGGGATCTTTGCACACTCCCCCACATCATCTTATCTTATCTGCATGCAAATTCTTCTTGGGTTTAACTATTTGCATGTACTTTACAGAATCACTGCTGCTCCTCAGTATTCAGCTCACTCTCACCATCTGAGGTGTCTCTGATTTCTACTTTTCAGATATAGTACAGTATACTGACATCTGTGTGACCATCAGATAAAAAATAAATAGCAGAGAAAAGAGCTGTCTAAATTAAATAACTCCCATTGGCAGCTGTATGCATCATTCACATGATAAATACTGGATAAGGAAAATCACCAGAAGGAAAATTAAGGTAGGGGAAAATTTTGTTAAATAATTTGATTTTTATGAAGAAAATTTACAAAGAGACCTTTGAAAAAAAAGATTTTTAAAAAGAAAAAGATGGTATTATGCATGAATGGTTCCCTGCATTAAATATTGTCAGTGCCCTTCACGGCCCAGGTCAAAATGAACAAAAGGTCCACATGACACTGTCCATATTCCACTGGTAGCCTCTGGCTCTGCATTAGCCACACCTTCCCTCACCCTCTGAAATCACAGTCTGCATCAGGGAGCATCAGCTTATGGTCACAGCGAGGAGAGGAAAGATGCTGCCAGTGTGGGCTGTGATCTGCACTTTGCCTTACTCTCTTGGCTCTCGGCCTGTTCTTGGCTAGCTAAACAAATATCACGATCAGATCTTTGGCCTGCAGCATCTGTGCTGATGAGAACTTCAGGCATTAGGCACATTATTCACACATGTTATGCTCTCCCAAGAAAAGGCCAGATTGTGGCTACTGTGCACTGGCATACAATGGGGAAATCACAGAGCTTTGCCTTCATCAGAAGTGGAGCTGTGGGAAGTACCAAGAATGAATGTGAAAGGCTCAACAGCTATTTCATATTCCTTAGTGTGGAGAGGCAGGGACATATCAAAAATCAACACAGGAGACTTTCTGCCTCTTCTCCTTCCCCTTTCACACAGCCCCAGTCTGCCTAAAAGACAGGATTATAGTAAAACAACATCCCAACTGTTCACCAAAGGAGTGAGCGTTCGTACTCCTCAGCAATAGCTCCCCAAGAACAATCCATCTCCCACTGCTCCTGTGTCCTGCAGCTTGGTCTGCTCCCCTGCTGTCCATGAAGAACAAATGATGTGAGGGTGGAAAAGGTAAACAGAGACATCTGTTCATGCCCATATACAATCTCCTACTCAGTCACGGGGGACAGTGTGGATTCTGACAGTGAGTCAGAGCCAAAGGCAGAAGGTGAGAGAGGTGGCTTTGGTTTGGTCTAGGGAAGAAAGCAGCTGTGACTCAAACACTGCACTCTGATCAGCTGGAATGATTTCTCCATTTCCCTCCTAAATAAAAGGGGGTTTGCTCCTCACCCAGTCTGCTGTGGGCTGTGTGCTCTACACTGTGCAGCCAGCAGACCAAATACTTTACAACAAGGAGGTAAAAAGTGGGATCCCCTTCAAATAGAGCAAAGCTACAGAGTTCTTAATTTTCTTCCCAGTCCTTTGCCCCTTTCTTTTCTCCGGTTGTGAAAGATACACTATGTCTCTATCTCACAGATGTATCTGTGACACAGAGAAGTATTGATGGCAAATGTTTGTGCTACATGTGCTATTCAATTAATGAGAACTCCACACAAGGCTACAATGTGCACATAACTAATCTTCATTTTTAGGGTAATAGTTTATTGAGTAACACATTTTTCACTTGGTTGGGGTGACAATGAATATATTTGCTACAAATCTACTCTTTTAAGCAGCACACAGCAGGAGAATATAATTAATCTACTGTGTAAAAAGGATTCATATATACACACTGGTGTCTCTTAAGAATTTGTCTATCATCTCTGAAAGCTGTATTTTTTATGGACCCAAGTCTCTAATTGCAAATATTTCCTAGAATGGTTCTAAAAATCACTCATTAGTTTGGTCTTATTAGTGGGAGATGATTTACAACAGTATCTGAACAAACTGAAACCATTTGTTCCTGTTTCCAAGCTGACAACAATATTATTAAAATAAATCTATTACAAAACTATAGTTTACATAATTACTATAAATGGAGCTTTTATCAAGATGGTAGTGGACTGATATGCTTTAATTTTAAAACTACTTAGATAGCCTGGCATATACAGGGAAAGTTACTTGTCATACCAAAAATTCTTTGTGTGATGTAGATGAAGTTTTTCTTTAATATTTACCTGGTCTGTGATAGATGGCTTTGGTGGAAAGGCTATCAGAGTGAATCTCCACCATCATGTTACTCAACAGACAGAAGGAAAATGAAGGAAAGTGTGATATAAGTCACAAACTAATGTTTAAACAGTACAAGTATCTGTGCAATGCATGCCTTGTCCTCTGCTGAAATCAATGTGAGTTTTGCTATTGGCTCAGAGTTCTTTTTCTCTTGAAGCACTCAGCACTGGGAAGGATATTGTCCTTTCAGTTGTCTATGGAGTATCAGATATTTATGCATCAGTATCAGCTACTTATGCGATATAAATGTTGTGAATGCCATGAATAATGAAATATTTCATGCTGAATCAGTCATAACTTATCTGAAAGCCTCTTGCTGCTTTCCACTGGTCACTACGTGGGACTGTTCCAACACTTCCATTCCTCTCTTTCACTGCACCCTTGCCAACAGCAACATCATTTCAGTAACTGTCCCGAGCCCTTCCCAAAACTCAGCTTGTTCAGGGAGAGCAGCCTGTGCCTCTGGCAGGCTGGGGCAAGCAAGAGGAGTTCAGCTGTTTGGGTAGCATTTGCTGGATGCTGCCAACAAACCCAAAGGTGGCTAAATCAATACCACAGTTGGATCTAATTCACAAGCCATTGTGCTCCTGAGCTCCTGTGTCATAATTTACTACCTCATGCTTTCTGTACCAAACAATGTTTGTCCATTCTTTTAACTGCAAAAATTATTTTAAAGCGGCTTTTAATATTTAGAGGGCAGATGGTCTTTCTAGAAAGATTTCCAAAAGCCTTTGAACAGGCTAGAAACATATAAAAAATGAGGCTTTCACTCTACAGAAGAATTTGCCCTCTCTAACAGCATTCATAGCTAAGAAAGTGAAGAGTGATAGAAAATTGTGGCATTTTGCCACAGGAGGATAATTATCAAATAAGGTGCACCTCAGCTGAACACACATTTTCTATCAGTTTGTTACAGCTCTCTTTAATGCTTCCAGAGATATACTTTCTGAACACATACTGTAAAAGGTAGGCATTACTTTTTTTCCTGATTCCTATATATGAATATGCTGGTCTGGGCTTTCCGTATTCTGTTACAGATTACATTTAACCTATGGAAAGCTTTTAAATATATATTTCATAATATTGAATATATGTATTAAAAAAATAAACTTATTCTCCTTGTGTTTCCATGTATAGGCATCTGTGTTTTTCTTGCACCACATTGCAGCTAGACCCTTTGTAACTTAAAGCTAAACCAAATAACATCAGTCACTGCTGCAGCAAAATACTTTCCCCTAGAGTAATATACAATGATGATGACATAATGCTGTGGTTTCCAAATCCCAAGCCAGCTGTTACTGGTATATGCATTCAAATTCACTGTCTCTGCACCCCTGTGACAGGCAAAAAAACTGCACCTTGTGACTTGATTCAGTAAATGATTTATTATTTGCAATGTATAATTCAGAGGCTTAGCTTATGCATGGCTTCAGTCACAGAGTGGAGAAAATTAATTTAGGCAGTTTCCTACTGTAATAAAATGGAGAGAGGATGCAATCCATCTGCACAGACCCAGTAGGTATTTTCCACCAAGTAGCACAGAATCTGCTCACTGATTATAGACTGAGGAAACAACAAAAAGCTGCCATTTTTTACACTGATTCTTCTCTTTGACAGATATTCATACTAATTCCTTTATCTGCTATAAATCAGCACAGCTGTGCATCAATCCCCTAATCCAAACAGCACCAAGATACACAGTACCTATCCAGCTATTACAGACTACAGAACTTTTAGTTCAGTAAGAGTGGCAATAAAACTGCTGCCATGCTTAAGCATAGTGCAAGAAGCTAACATGCTCCTGCGGATGCTTTTCCTCATTATTTGAGAGTATTAGCTCAATAAATGAAGGTCAGTTTTAAAGCTTCTCAACAGCAAGTCTAAAAAAAGAATACCACAGAAGCAATCTGAGAATCTATGAGAAAGCTTTTCCACTACAGTAAATTGCTTTGATGGAGCACAAATTCCACCTCTGCCTGAATCACTCATTTTGCAAGGCAGAGTCTGGATATATCAGCTGGTAGTCTTACTTTAAATCCAGACTAAATCAGACCTCTCAAACTCTTAACCCAATCCTTGCCTTCTGTACTATGTCATCAAGGCAATTTGTTTCCAGGGTCACAGTATCTATTTGCTCAAACAAAAACCAATGTGAACAACTGCCCTGAATTTTAGCGGGAAAAATTCATTCCTAGTGCAATGCCATTATTTGCTTGGTCTCACATCAGGGATAAATTTAGCCTATTAAGGCAATTTTGGGCAAAGTTTGCCAAAAATTGCAGTTTTGGAGATATCTGATCAAGCCATAGTATCTTCATTTCTAGAATGACATTGAAACCATTGAATTTAGCCAATTAAGGCAATTTTTGGCAAAGTTTGCCAAAAATTGCAACGTTTTGGCAATATCTGATTAAGCCATAGTATCTTCATTTCTAGAATGACATTGAAACCATTGTACTTAAAATCAACCATTTCTTTATGTGCATCTTTCGTTAGATGTACTGGCAGACAGAGAAATAAAGAGCTGGACTGAAGAATAAGTTGTCAAAATATTCCAAAATTCAAGGAGATTTCTTGGTCACATATATAATGAATTCTTTAGAGAGGAGGTGCAATCATGCACTGAATGGGAGTCATGATAAACCATTGTGCTTAAAATCAACCATTTCTTTATGTGCATCTTTCTTTAGATGTACTGGTAGATAGCGAAATAAAGAGCTGGAAGCATAAGTTGTCAAAATATTCCAAAATTCAAGGAGATTTCTTGGTCACATATATAATGAATTCTTTAGAGAGGAGGTGCAATCATGCACTGAATGTGAGTCATGATTCACTGGATCTTTTGTAGGCAAGTAACTAATAATCAATCCATACAGTTACAATTTCATCAATCAAGTTTCTGCAATGTAAAAAGACCATTGACAGTCCTGTCTCTGTGACAGGCTGATTTATGAAGCTGAGAAATTGCCTTGATGCAAACAAAAACTTTTTAATCCAGACCAGAAATACTTCAGAAAAATGAAATAGTTGTGCAGAGTTTGTACACTGAGCCCTTCTTCTGTAGGTCAGCTTGTTTAATTATACAGGCTGCCTACAGTGAATAGAAGAGAGTTTGTCAAAGCCAGGAAAGGTGTGTGAGACACAAACCAGCCCATTCCAAATTCTCTCTTCAGGAAACGGCAACAATTTTACAAAACCTACATAGCCACAGACTCTAAAATGGATCCAGGAAAGAGTGCTTTCCTGAAAAATCTGCTCCTGTGCCAAGATGTAACACTCTTCATAGATGGAAGGAGTTTTGCTTGTGGACAAATTTAGCATTAGGTCCCATCTAGTCCAGCTACCTACACTGAGATTAAAGGACTTGAAGTGCTGGGTTATTTCTGGGAAATGCAGGTACCTAATCCACTTTAATGGAACAGAGCAAACCCTAATATTCCCCTGACATAAAGTCATTGAAATGACTTGTGCTTCACAGATACGAAAGTGTAATAATACTCTAAATGCATATCTGATATATTAACTTTCCTTCATTAGATGGAAATATTAAAGCAGTATGGAATTGAACATTGCTGTAGGGAATGATCAGTCATTTAAAAGCTTTAGCATTTTCACTGAACAAATCTGAAACAGGTTTCATATGAACAAGGAAGATGTTGGTAGAGAAAGAACACCATTAATAACAGTTGTACAAAGCATGTACTCTCACCAAGATAGGAAACTCCTTCTTCTGGTGTGATTGTTCCATATTTAACCATCATCTTCACAAAATCAATCAGGGTTTTCATGATAGTTATCAAGGTCTCTTTCTCTTTTGTCTCTGTCTCTGTGTGAGGGGATGAAGCAAAACTAGTCAATCTTCAGACAGCTTGGAAAAACTATTCTGCAAACTGTGCAAAATTCATGCATCAAGAATGACCTACTCATTAAAAGAGAAAACGCTGTGCTGGATTAGAATCAGAATTTACATACATGTTTCTTTTTATACTGTTCCTGCAAAGTACAGTTGAATATACTTTAAAACATTAGGGGTAGGTTCTTCTTTATGGCTTGTGGTCTTGAGGGGCTGTGTCATAATACCATTGGCTTGGAAGGCCAGTGGTATTAATTCCATTTACAGCAAAGAACACTAAGCACACAAAGATGGAGTGATCTGACAGTTCAAACTGATAGTCGGAGGCAGATATAGATAGTTTTCTACAGTATGTAATTTTTCTTTTATTTGTTTGTGAAGTGTTTAGTAGATCAGTCTGGCTCTGTATGAAAGAGATCTTTTCTCCTACAAGATCCACGGGTTCAATGACAAAAACATAAAGTGTCCCAAATGAGACTGTTACTTGGACAAGCCCATGACTTGCATACTGGGACAACGAAGCATTGCGTGGCTGGGAGGATCATGACTTCAGAATAGGATACAAAAAATAATTTTTTTATACAAATAATCATGTTTTGCCCACACTCACCTGCTTCTTAGCTTTTCATTTCCCATTGTTTTTATGTGCTGAAGGATATTACTGCTATTTTTGCAGTGTGAAACTACCCCATCACAGTCACACAAGCTTTCCCCATTGCCCAGGCTGCCACTGAAGGACCCAACAGAGCCAGGGGCACTGTCAGTCAGGGACAGTCAGAAACATACTCCCAGCCTTGGCAGAGAGCCAGCCACTCTGGAGAGCTGCTGAACAGGCTTTTTCTTGCTGCCTGCAATTTAACACACAGCTGTAGGATGCAACTGAATCTTCTCCTCCAGCTTGATACAACCTGACAGGTGAACACATAAAGCAGGAGATGTGCAGCCAGTGGACCTGGTTCTGTTTGCTTCAAAACCTGTTAAACCCAACATGCCTGCCTGCATTGTGAGTAGAAAAAGTAGAAGAACTAGCATGCAGAATTGCCAGGGGAAAATATTAAAAATAACAGGAAGAAGAATTTAAAGTTTGTTGATTGGACTTGAGCAAAATACGCCCTCAGGTTTTTCATTTTAGCTCTCCACTCAGGTGCCCATGGGAACAATTTGAAACAATCATTAATGCTCTTGCAGGACAAGGGGATCTACAAAATACCACTCCCCCATCCTCCAAAAGTTAGAGAGTGTGTGTGGCTGCAGAGAGCAGGTGTGTGTAGAGGGTGATGACACAGGGCAGTGGCAAGGAGCCACAATCTTGCCTGCAATAACTGGAAGGCAGTGATGTCCAGCACCGGAATAGGACGAGACGTGCAGGGCTTTCACTGCAATAACCAGCAAACCTGTGGTTTGTGGAAAGGCTGGGAGGCTCACACTCATTTACTGGTACCATCATTGTGAGGATTCTGCTGTGGCTTGCTTGTATATCTTGGCTTAGAAGACATGGATGTTACTGGAAAGATCTCTGGGGAAAACTATTTGCCAGCTTTTCATCATGTCCTTACAGGAATTAAAAGAATTCAGGACTCCTGAATCACACAACACCAGATGGGAAGGGCTGTCTAGGTCACACTCTTTGCAGTTCTGAGTGTTGTTCCTGCCAGTGTTTTGCCACCAAAATCACTAATCAAGTTAGTTTCTGCTATATATCTTACAGAACATTTTCAAAGCACAGGGTCTCTTGCAACTAGGGAAGCTGTGGGGAAGAGACAAGAGGAGGAGAAAACAGAATCTTAATTTTTCAAGCTTTTTCCTAATATTTCTGTAACCACATGACATGCTCACCTGAGTTAAGACTTTTTAATAATGCATAAAAATTTGGAAAATATTGGAGGTCTTCGAAATTATCTTCAGAAGGCAGCTCATTTCTTCTTTCCAACATATTAGATGATGACCACGTGTTATCCAGTGTATCATCAGCTTCTTCATTCATGGAACTATCCTGATCAGATTTGCTTGGTGTCTCCACATAAGACATAATTAAAAAAAAAATCTTTAAGCATATTGCTTTTGATGATAGAGTTAAGAGAGCAAAAATTTCTATCACAACCTCATGCCAACATTGTCCTAATTGCAAGGTGAGAACTATAGTATTTTCTCACTTATGTCAATTGACATCTGGCTTAAATTTTAAAGTAACTCATGATTCTTTTTTCTAACAGACAGAATTTCTTTAAGAACACCTCTTGCTTCCAGATTAAACTAACTATTCCCTAAAGAGTGCAGTACTAGTACCATTTGGCAAGCAAGACAAAATTATTAGCTAAGAAATTACCATTCTTTCCTGTTGCTTTTCTTTTGTATCACTATCTGCTCTGCTGACAGGGTAATCAAAATCTTCAGACTCCTTCTCACGATCCTTTGCTTCATTTGCAATTAGCTGTTGTAAAACCTCTGCCACTTCATCTTCCAGGGTATAGGCCTGACTCTCTGTGATCTGTTAAAATATTTGTGCTTAAGAGTACTTATAAGATACTGTGCTTTTTCTAGATCAAACATCAATATGAAACCTGATATCAATATGAAAATAGGTTGCTGTATGCTTGCTTCAAAGCTGAGCACAGAAAAATGAGGTGTAATACCTGTGTGTACATATAGGCATGTAAATGTGTACATTTATAACACTCCTATACATATATACATAGAAATATATATCTAATCTGTGTGTACACATTCCCATTCACACATACAGCCTTCAAACCAAACCTCTTTAGGACTTAACACAGTGGAGTGCAGCTTGAAAGATGGAGCTGCAAGTGTGGCACCTCCCTACATGTGTGTCCATGTGTGTATATAGAAATACATATGCTCTGCAACACATGTATGGACAGTTGAATAATTATAACAGAATTCAGTAATACAGAATGGGAAAAAAAGCAAATGGCTTTCTATGATATTATAAAAATATTTTCTCTTTGCTTCATAACAGCTGTCACTTGAACAAGAACTCTCCCATGCAGCTCCCTCTGTAATCAGTGGGGTGCAATACTCAGCTGCAAAATCTAGTGCTTGAAAGATAAGGTGAGTATTCTAAAATACAAAGATCGCAGATGGCAATGGCTAAAGCCACTGAGACATTCAGAGGTCAGACAAATCCACCCTTCCTGAAATTCAGTAATGTAAAATATCCTCAACTAGCCAGCAACATCATGTGTTTGCTGATGACATTAATCAGGTGGATAGGAATGAGCTCAGACCTTTCCCCCTTAAGTATAGAAAAGAAATTAATAATAGAAAAGCACTCAGTGAAAATCAGAAGACAAATTAAAGGAAAAATGAGGGCAGAGATGGGAGGAGTACAATCAGCGAATGTTTTCAACATCAGAAACATTCTGCAGTTTGGCCTATTTTGTTACAAAGACATCACAGTGTTATTGCAGAGCTTAACCAGCAAGCCCAAATAGCTCCAGAAATTTGCTTAGACCCTGAGTCCCACTCACTTCAAACAAAGTATGCGTCTGAATTGTTTTTAGAAAGAGCATTAATCCAATAAAAAAACCAGTTAAATGATGATTACCAAGATACTTACTAGCCCTAGATTTAGAAGTTTTGAAACAATCTTGTCAAACACTCCTCTGTCATTTTCCTCATAAATTCTTGCAGCAATTTTTTGAACGATGTCTTCAGCAGTTAAAGGAGTGCCATCTAATTGATGGAGGCCATCTGGATCGTCTGAAAGGATTACAGTTTTACTGCGTGCTGACCGTCCCAACTCATGTAACTTAAGCTCAGAAAAAAATATCTGCCCACATCTTTTTCTCTTCAGAACAAAACTGAATTTTTAGATACATTATATACTTTGATACACATCATATACTTTGATACACACTTTGTAAGCCATTAAATCAGTCACAGGGAAAAGTTCTTTGTGTCAGTTTTCCACATCTGAAAAATATCTTTTGGAGTGGCTCTTCTGAAAGAGCAGAGATAAGCTTTAGGAGCTTACTGTCCTCTTTATAGAAAATATTGGTAGAATTTCCATATCCACTTATTTGTGTCTTCCTGGTAACTACTTTCATTGTATGGCCATTTAGATCAAAACAGTTCATGGCAATGGCACATAATCTTGTTTGAATTTAAGCAAATTAACTTTTAATGACATAATTGTTACCAATGGCAAATAATATCATCATGACAATGGGAGAGGGAATACAATGAGTGAGCTTTGGTCTGTGATCAGCATACTTTGATATAATTAAAAATATCCTGAGCTAAATGCTGCTTACAATTCTCAGAAGACTCACTTAAACTACAAGTCAATTAACTACTCCTGTAGCAAAAGCAAGTATTCTTTGGCCTTTGGTAATTTCTTTTAGGTTTGTGATTATGGGAATTATCTAAAACTGCACATAATATTTGGAATAAATATATGTGATTTAGCGGCATATAGAAGTGCTTCTTCCTCACAAACCAGAATAAATATATTTTCATCCAAAAATATGTCCCATTTTCCTTCCATCAAATCTAAATTCCTAAAAGGCATTACAAATTACACAATTAGACTTTCCTCCATGGAAGTCTGTTAAAATCAAGAGCAATTCTTTTGTACTGTGTTTCAATAACCTAACTGTAATAGAACAAGCTTCCACAACTGGAAATTAAAACTGCACTCCAGTAACAAATAGAGCTCATGTTTAGTGGTGAATGCAACATTCACTGTGCAAAAGTCACAGAAAGATTATGGAATACCTTGGAATTTATAATCCAGCCCGCTTTTGGTGGAGTCATAGTCATCCACAAGCCTGCGGTTCTTGGTGGAGTCTGCATCATCAAGGGCCACTTGCTGTTCGTACAAAGAGCTTCTAATCAACTCCCTCTCCTTCTCGTTCCTTTCTCTTTCTGCTACTGATTTGAGCAGGTTCAGGTCATCAACAAAGGAATAATTCCTGAACTCTGGCTTGTTTTCTGGAAAATATGTCAATATCAACATAACATAAAATCTCATACCTCTTTGAATGCCATTATGGATATGGTTATAAAACCAGGAAAGATATTTTACCTGTGGGAGTTATTTTCCTATTCTTGTCTGCCTCAGCTTCAGCAATCTAATATACAAAAATAAAGCAGACAAAACAGCAAACAGGTAGAAGGAATAAAATGAGTGCTCTCTTAATTCATCACTGTTAGCAGAGGGTTTAATGCCTGATTTTCACTCTTAGTAAGAAGTTTGCCTGAATAAGTAGAACAGGAATAAGCACTGGACATCAGTACCACCCATCCTCTGATCAGAACCAGACATTACAAGAAGCTGCATTTTAAGATAAATGCAAGTTACATTTCCTTGTTCATTCCAAGCTCATGCCATATTCCCATAGGATGTCAATAGAAAGGCATGGCATATCTGTGAGCTGCTGGAGCTAACACCCTGCTTTTAGAATGCTGGACAGTGAGAGTCTATATGCCAGTTCTTAAAAATTATTGAAACCCTATTTTGTACCTAACCCCATCAATAATCACTTTACTGACAAGTCTATTTTTTACCCATTCATTCATGAATATAGCTATTCACGAGATTCATGGATCCAGAACCTGAAAGGCTAAAAATATTTATAGGAATTCCACAAAAAAAAATTAAAAAATTGTAAATATATTTTATTTCACTCACCTGTTCTTCCAAAGGTCTTTCTACACTTAATTGTCTGTTGTGTATAGCTTTATCTAGAATAAACACACACACACACACATATATATACTCAGTTATATGCTACATGCAACTACAAAGAGACAGGACATTTTTCCTTAATTTGTAGTTTTCTCCAATACAATATGGTGACCTAAATAGGATGCCAACTGCTTCCTTTATTTTTTTTTCTTAAAAAAAAAATAAAAAAATTCAGTGTTCCTAGAAAAATGGGACCACATTAAAAAAAGTCAAACCTTGAAACAAAGAATGACTGGGGCAGAGGGAGAGGTTCTGCAGAAGACAGAAATACAGATATAGACTCAGCAACCTCCTTCTGATCAGAAAACTCACAAATTGGGGAAAAAAGTGCCGGAGGAGATTGACTAAAATAGCAATAATCGGATTGGCACAACCAAGAGATTAAAAATCTCTTCCATCCAGAATACGGTGGGAGACTGGGAGAAGCAAAGACCTGTGCAGACACTGATGTAGAACGGACAAAAACATTGCTTGGAAAAGATGGAAAAAAATCAGAGCTTTCCCCTCTACCAGCACCTATCCCTTCACTTTAATATTAGACTGCAGCTTCAGCGGTCGCTGTCTTGCACCAGGAATATTGCCGCTTTAGGATCCCCTTGCTTTTAGCCAAGTGGAAGGAAAGTTTTTACCACCCTCCACCCCGCAGAACTTTCCCCACCCGCGGCAAAGGGCGAGAAGGCTCCGGGGCGGGCTCTTACCTGTGCCCGCGGGTTTGGGGAAGCCGTGCCCGCGGCTCGCCAGCAGCGCCAGCACCTGCAGCGCGACCCAGAGCCCGAGGAACATGGTGCGGCCGCGCAGCGCCGCGGCAGCCGCGGCCGCGGCACACACGGGCCCTGACGGCACACAGGGGCCCTAATGGCACACACCGGCCCCGACGGCACACACCGGCCCTGACGGCACACACGGGCTCTAATGGCAGACACCAGCCCCGGCGGCTCCGGGACGGGCCTGGCGGCACACACCGGCCCTGACGGCACACAGGGGCCCTAATAGCACCCACCGGCCCCGGCGGCACCCACCGGCCCCGGCGGCACCCACCGGCCCCGGCGGCCCCGACGGCACACACCGGCCCTGACGGCACCCACCAGCCGTAATGGCACCCACCGGCCCCGGCGGCACACACCGGCCCCGGGAGCCGCGCTCACACCCCGGCTGCGTGAGGGGAGTGTCGGTCCCGCACGGGGCCTTGTGAATCACTGCCTGCCATCTGCTCAGACCCTCTCCACGGGGCTGAATTGCGCAGCAAAGACGCGGCCGGCAGTGACTCTTCTTACGACAAAGGGAGGACGTGGAAAGTTTAATTATAGTTCATGCCGCTCTTTAAAATTTGGGATTTAAAAAAGAAGTAGCACAAATGATAATAAGCATGTAAGCTATTTCTGAACGTTCTCAGTATTAAAATTCAGCCTTTGTAGACGCAGAACACCATCAAATCCCTAGGGATCGGAGGAAGACATTTTCACCAGTTCGCGGCAGAACAAAGGATTGCAGCGGTAGCTCTTTTCAGAGCTACAGAAGCTGCTTCCAAAATAAATCACTGTGTTCTTTCTTCAGAAAAGAGCTCATCATTCTGTAGTCACAAATGCACACACTCAGGGAGCAGACGAGAATTCTTAAACATTAGAAATGTCAGTTATTGCTGACTGCTAGAAATGGCTAAAAACTCTTATTTGAAGAGATGAAAAGACCAGTGCTTTCACAAGTGAAAAGCAGGAACACAGCCAAACCGTTCATTCCTTTATCAGTGAATATATACACAGTACTATAGCATAAACTGTGAAGAGCACACCAAAAAAAGGTAAGATAATGATAATTAACCACCAGCACTAAAAATAATTACATTTTTTTTTCCCTTAGCAGCCATTGTATACTATAGTCAAGCCTTTGCATGTAATTTAGATAAAATGATGCTCTAGTTTACATCAGATTCACTTCTATAAATCAGTCTTCCACATCCAGAGCGATGATAATAAATTCCAGAAATGTACTGATAGCCCCAAAATTCTCAGCCTTATTACCAGGCTTGGTAATTCTTGGAGCTGAGCTACAGTTAGGAATTATAGATATTTTGGATAAAAATCTTTTAAGCATAGTTGCATGTACTTATTTACACATTGCTTGGTGACCTACAAGGAAAACTATAACAATAAACAGATCCTTCCCTCGTTTTAGAGGCACAGAGGACAAGCAGCTTCCACAAGGAAGCACAGAGTAACCTCCTCCCCTGCCATCTTCAGCAGATGTGTATGTACAGCAGGAACCTCAAAAGTACAGAATAGTGCTGATAAAGAAAAATGAAAAGATCAATTCTTACCTCAATGTGGCTTTATATTCCATCCCAGTCTGGTATTAGTTCAACAGTTCATTGCCTGTGTAATGTTCTCAGTGTAATAAAAATGTGGACTTTTCTCTCCAGATACCCTTCCTGATGTTTACTTCCATTCCACTTAAACATTTCTCACAATGCATTGTAAATGTGCATCCATTGCTAAGACTCTACACATTTCTCATTCAGTCAAAAGTACTGAACAATACAAAAGCAGTGAACATTTTAAACTTGCTGAAAGGAAGGTGTCTGTCAAGCAGTGAGAAAGGAGTTCTAATTAGAGACAACAGCATGAAGAAGGTGCAGGTCAAAACTGTGCCTGTTGATGTGGTATATCTACATATGGCTTTTTGGGTATAAGAGACATCTAATTGTGTTCAAATGTGTTTATTTTACAGGATATTCTTCTGTTTATGTGATAAATGTGTCTATTTCTGTGAAATCTTTTCTATATTATTTCGCAGATGCATGCGGTTTATTTCCTTAGTGTTAAATGTCTCCTGTTTTGGCAAGCCTCTCTAACACGGAATGATGAGAAGGACAGGGCAGGGGCTGGGGCTGATGGTGGGGAGAGAAGAGAATTCAAAACCTGCCATCTCTAAAGCTTCAGACACAAATCCTTTCCCTGTTCACGGGACTGCCAGCCACGTGCTGCAGCTGTGAGCACAGAGCACACTGGCACTGCCCATACGGTTTATTTCTTTAGTGCTAAAGTGTCTCCTATTTTGGCAAGCCTCTTTAACATGGAATGATGAGAAGGACAGGGCAGGGGCTGGGGCTGATGGTGGGGAGAGAAGAGAATTCAAAACCTGCCATCTCTAAAGCTTCAGACACAAATCCTTTCCCTGTTCACGGGACTGCCAGCCACGTGCTGCAGCTGTGAGCACAGAGCACACTGGCACTGCCCCCTCTGCTTTGGCACACCGGTCCCCCTGCTCCTTGGTGGTGCCCTGGTGAGCCTGTGTGACATGTGACAGACAATACATAATCTCTGCTAATTATGTAGGTTTAATCCTCACAGAAAAATGCCTGGGTAAGGGTGCTGTATTTGTTTCTCATTGCACCTGTTTCATCTGGCATCATTTACACCATCTACCACTACACGCTCCTCTGCCCAGTGCAGAGACAACATGCTGAGGAGCACAAGCTCTTCTATTTTGGGTTCTATTTTGGCTCATACACAATCAACCCATTTTCTATTCTGGAACTCTTTATTTCCAGCGATGTGAAATGAGCCAGAAAGAATACCACTTGCCTGTCAGATGCCAAGGAGAACTCAGAGGAATGACAATTAGAATGTTTCTTGATGTGGTGAGAGCAGCTGATATGAAGCGTAGAGAAATAACTGAAATGCAGTGTTACTTCTGCAGTAGTTTTATAAACACACTTCAAAGTTTTTCCTCTAGCTGGTGAAAAAAGCAGGCAGATGAAAGCAGGAAAAAGGCACAACAAGCCACCTTGCCAAGTTTATGCCTAGATGGTAGACATTCCTTACTTCTGTGGATTTGCTTTCTTTATTTTATCTCATATAATGCAAATGATATACTAAATAACACAGTGCTTAAAGGGAAAAAAGTGTTGGAAGAGTTACTGGTGATCTTTATGCGAGGCATCAGGTGTATCTATAATAATCTGACTGTAAGTCATGTATTTTGCACATATGTGTGCACTATGAATAGTCCTCTTGGTTCAATGCAATCATCAACAATTAACCCTGCACATGCCTGAGGGTTTGTGCCCTATGAATCATTTTACACACAGCATTTATTTATACATCACCTAAGGCAAAGAGAAGGATTTAAGACCCTAGAACCATGACAAATAAAATAAAAAACCCTCAAAGCTAGTGCCTTTTGAGCATTTATCCAAGTTCCATCAACTTTACCAGCAGCTTTTCCTATGCTTATTAAATGTACATTTTTGGTCTGCAAAGCTTACGAGTTTTTCATGCTTCTACAATGTAATGTGATATTTTTACATGAGCAGTTCTTAACTGAAATATTCTTAATAAACTCATTTTGTAAAGTGAACTTTAAAAACTACCAGTCCATATCTTTCATCTTAGCTTCACGGAAATGCCCATATAAATACTTTTAAAAATAATGATCTCTGTTCCTGTTGGGCTTTTCTCTTTTCTGATAATAAATCAATTTATAGCTTTGAAATTCAGCATGATTTGCTGTCCAGATGTATGTAGGAGACAGAGGGATTCCTTTTCATTGGAAACACATAGTTTGGAAGGGATTATTTCAGTTTCTTCCCCACCTTTTCTAGAAAAAAACCCCCAAAACTACCTTTGAACTGAAATACATGCTCCTTAGTGAAAATCTTCCCAAGAGGACAAAATGCTGCCAGGGTTGTGGGAGTCACCTCAGATCAGCCCTCTGGAAGCCTCTCAGCCATGACTAACCTCCTGATGTTCCCACCCGCTCTTTAAGAATAATATTTTTCGTAACTGGGAGGTTTACATTGGACATTTGGAAAAAATTCTTCACAGAAAGGGTGATTACTGGAATGCGCTGTCCAGGGAGGTGGTGAAGTCACCGTTCATGGAAGGGTTTAAGGAAAATTAAAAGTAGCACTGAGTGCCATGGCCGAGGTGACATGGTGATGTTTGGTGGACTCAGTGGTCTCTGAGGTCTGATCCGAACCGATTTCTATGATAAACTAGGTTAGAACCGAACCGATTCTGTGATAAACTGAGGTCTGAACCGAACCGATTCCGTGGTAAGCTGAGGTCTGAACCGAACCGATTCCGTGATGTAGCATGTAGCATTAGATGTCACGGCCGAGTTGACATGGTGGTGTTTGGCGGACTCAGTGGTCTCTGAGGTCTGAACCGATCCGATTCTGTGATAAACTAGGTTAGAACCGAACCGATTCTGTGATAAACTGAGGTCTGAACCGAACCGATTCCGTGGTAAGCTGAGGTCTGAACCGAACCGATTCTGCGATAAACTGGCACACTGCCTATTGGAACGCGGCTGCCATGCCTGTTCCGTGGCCCTGGCACCAGGAGCCCGCGGGCAGACCGGCGCTGGGACCGCCCTCCTCCCGCGGCCGGGCCCGGGCCGCGCTCCCTCAGGGCAGCGCCGCCGCCGAAGCTCCGCGTCGCCCTGCTCCACCGCCCCTCCCGGCCGGCACCGCCCGCCGCCCGCCCCGGAAGGGGCCGCCCGGGCCCGGCTCTTCCGGGGCGGTGGGTCCGGCATGAGCGACGTGGTGGAGCGGACGCTGAGCGCCCTGCCCGGGCTGCTGGGGCAGCACGACCCCGGCGCCGGCCCGGGCGGTGCCGGCGGCCCCGGCAGGGTATCGGCCTCCTCGCGGCTCGGCAGCCTCATCCGGAGCATCACGGCGCTCACCTCCAAGCACGTACGGGCTGCGGGGCCGGGCTCCTCTCCCTTCCCGCCGCGGGGCTGGGCTGGGGGCCCCGGGCGCGGCCTCTCCCCTCGGCCACCATAAAGCCCCGATAAACTCGCCGTGTTTGTGGGCGGCCGCGTTCTGCCGCTCCGGGGCACGGGCTGGGCGAGCACGGCCGCTGTGCTGGGGGCGAGCGGCCCCGGAGAGCGGTGCACGCTGCCCTGGGGAGAGTGTGGGGCAGCCTGAGCCACCGTGCCTCCAGCGGTTCTTGCACGTTCTGCCTGTGAAATCTGTGCGAGTTAAAACCAGTTTAATTTTTCTAGGAAGAAGAAAAGTTAATCCAGCAGGAACTCACCAGTTTGAAAGCAACAGTTTCAGCCCCCACCACAACACTTGTAAGTTCTGTTAGTGGCTGCAGGCTGTGGGACAGCAGCACTGAAGGTGAAGGACAGAGTGTTCTCACTCTTTATGGCAGGTGGATGTGCAGGTTATCTGCATTATAGATATTTAATCATCAGCATTAAAAAGTACCAATACATATGGTTTTGCAGCATGGTTAAAACAGTGAGAACACTGTGATTCTGATGGATGTGAATAAACTGCAACAATATGACCCTACTGTCATTCTGTAGTTTCTGAAGTAATGCAGACAGCAAAGCTGGGTGATGAGCTGCTTCCATCAAATAACGCTCTTGCAGGCTGACATTGTTCTTACAATTAGTTTGTGCTTTTTAAGAAGCTGTGCTTTGTTGTGTGCACTACTGTCATATCTGAGTTTCAGGAGAGGATGTATTCTGGTTTGAATTAATTAATACATATGTCAGTCCCATGAGTGAAGATTTTTGAAGGGAAAAATGAAATTTTATCTTGCATGTAGTGAGAAACCATCCTAAGTCAGGGTAGTAATTGGTAAAAAATAATTTGTGTTACAGTGTGGTCATCGTAATGCTTCAGATAATTAATATATTTTAAGTTGTCGTAGTTAATCTACTGTTGATCACATTCATACTAATCAAAATAAGAACTTTTTTTTAGGGGTAAAATAGGGGGAGTTCTGCCTTTTTAGCAGAAATTTAACACTGCTTTGCAGAAGAAGTTCATGGCAAAGAAAAAATTATGAATACTAAGATTTTAGAGCATGCATGAATTCACATATTTCTATGAGATAAAGTTCTCTGTTTCAGTACAGCAGGGAAGAAGAGCATAAAACATGTTGGACTTAAAATTTTCAATAAGTTGTTTCTGCTATTTCAGAGACTGATGAAAGAATGCATGGTGAGACTCATCTATTGTGAAATGCTGGGCTACGAGTCTTCCTTTGGATACATCCACGCAATCAAACTAGCCCAGCAAGGGAATCTTCTGGAGAAGAGAGTTGGTATGTGCATGAAGCTGTAGCCTTTATTATGATCTCAAATCCCAGTTTTAAAGTTTTTTTTAGGATTTATAATTCATGTCAAATACAAGTTACTTAAAATGTTCCTCTGTTTTCTTGGTCTTGTTTTGTGGTCTGTTACTTTTTGAAATTATCTAAATCCTTAGCTTGTGAGGTGCTCTGTGTGTGCTTTACAGCACAGAAGGCGGGGAAATTAATTTATTTTGAATCATCAGTTCTTTCATTGTTTTGAATTGCGACACCAGTAAACAAGTAATTTAAGAGAATGTTTGTTAAACACATCAAGCAGAAAATGAATTTCTGTCAGGATCTGGCTTCTTTTCCAAGTACTAGTGCAAGATGGTTCTGTCAGACAAATATTTTCTGTTTTGGTGTTTGTAGGATTTTCTTTTATTTTAGAAAGAATTGTAGGGAATGAGGCAAATAGGGAGGCCCTTTCAGCATTGAGCCAGAAGTTCCCAAAGAAATCTTGAAGGCTGGTTCAGATTTCTTTGAAATTTCATGGGATTGATTTCCTTCCCTGCCAGCATGGCCATAAACGTGTTTCCAATAGGTGTAGTTTGAAGTTTCTGTCAGCCTGTGTCATCCAGAGAATTTCCTTGCAGTTGTTGATTCAGCTGCCTAGTGAAGACATTTCTGTGCAGAGAAAATGGTTTAACTCCAAGGAATACCATGTCTGCATGCACAGAAAGAAGGCAATGTCTTGTGGAATGTGCTTGTTTGATAGCCTTTGTTTGAATTGCTTCTGGATTATCCACTCAAGTATTGGTGTTTCTGAGAGAACCCGTTAAAAGTGATGAATTAAGGTCGCTTTTCCTTGAGTAATGAAAGTCACAGTGTATGAAATGAAAGCGTACAGATGCTCTGATAGGGATTATGAAATTTTGTCTTCACCAATTTTATGGCTTCTGTAAGTGTCGAGAACCAGTGTGTCTTGTTCTTAATCAGATTGAGACCTTTCCTTACTAGGGCTCTTTTTGGGAAAGTTTTGGTGAAGCAGCACTTTTTTGGTTTTGTTTTTAATGTAGATTGCTTAAAATTCTCTGGACACAACGTGCCCTTAAGCTTTGATCTGATGTAAGGATGATATCAAGAGAGTGTGTGTGTGTTTTGGTTTCTTTTTTTGTTGTTTTGCAATGATATGTGATATATGAGTGTAATCATGTCAGTTCTTGGTCAGTATATCAGGGTTTGTATTGAGGAATTGTCAGGTGAGCAGGTCAAGATGAGTGACTCCTTTACCCAGTGTGAGCCTCGAGTCAGGAGAGTGAGCTCTCCCTTTGTGTGTGTGCTGAGCTGATCGTGGCCATGATCATAAGCAGGTAGATCAATGTGACAGCCAGTACAGTTATTTATCTTCAAGGTGTTAATTTTGATCCCCAAGCCCTATATGAACCAAGAATTCTCTAAAATCTCTCTCTGAAGTACAGTTCTTGCTATAGTTGCAGCACAGTCTCCTACCCCCCACTTAGTCCCTTAGTTTAAAAGCAGAAATGGGCCTTGGAAAAAAAAAAGTTGCTGGAAGGTTTATTTTTCTGCATTCTGGAATGGTTTCCTCGTTGTCAGAAAATAACATAGGAGTTCTTGGCACAGGATGGTGGATTTACTTTTGTATATTCCAAGTTGAATATAAAATTTCTTTGAAGAGTAATTTTATTATTTAGGAAAAAAAAAATAACACCTATAAGGAAGTGTACTCGTGTGGTGTAGTCAAAAAGTAATAAACTTTTCCCTGTGCAGAGAAGATGTTAGTTTTCCAGGAAGTGATTTATAATAGAATGGTGCTTTTGACTGTTCTTTAGCTGTAAAAGTATTGTAATGTCTCTTTTTTCTCATAATTTATGGATTCTTAGGTGTTATTTGTTGAACTTTGCTGCAACTTAAATGTAACTGATTTGCCTGAAAAAAGTGTCTTGATATTTGAAACAGGAGCAACTGTTATCCAGCAGTGTTTTTTGTAACACAAATTGTTAACTCAAACAGTTTTTTTGTAACTGTTTGGGTTAACACTTTGTGTTACAGTCTTAAAGTTTGTCATAATGTTGCACATTGCTTGAAAATAGTAACAAAGTCTGCTTTCTTTCATAGGTTACTTGGCAGTTTCTCTATTTCTACATGAAAATCATGAACTGCTGCTTCTACTTGTGAACACAGTTGTGAAGGTATAGTTCTTTTGTGAAAAAAAAAAGGAAGAAAGAAAATTTTACAGGCACAGGAGAAGCTGTTTCCATGTGCCAGGAGATGAGCCAGTGGGGAAGAACACCTGATTGAACAGAGGGCTTTGGCTGCAGCTTGGTGGGGGGCTGTGGGATGAAAAACTTGGACCAATTCTTCCCATTTTGTCACACAACTAATTACATTGATTATCAAAGAAAGTCTGAAACGGCTTTGTCTGCCTTTTTAATTTGATCTTGATGTTCTTGCTCTTGAAGCTATATTTTAAAATTCTTTCAGAGGAAATATGCCATAAACTTTACTTCATAAATGTACCAGTTATATACATTCTCAACTCCAGGAGAAGTCATGCATGCATATTGCAATGTTAGCTCTGGCTTTTAGCTGTTGGCAAGTATCTGTTGCCTTCTCTGAGCTCATCTGATGACTTTGACAGGAAATAGAAATACATTTTGGAGTACCACTGAAAATCTATTACTGATGTCTCTTACATGGAGCAATTATGACTTTTTATAACTCTTTCTATGCAATGTTTACTTTTTTTACTGCAGTATGCCTAAGTCCCAGAAATTACAGATTGAAAGTGATGGTTGTTTTGTTCCTGTGATTGAGAACTTTATCATAATATTTAAAAATATGGCTTGAAATTCACAAAGAATTAAATCAAAATAAGGACTGAAACTTATCTGGGAGAGATGGACCAAGCAAATTATATCAGCTAGAAATCTCACACATTTAATTTGTTTTGAAAAGTAATTGTAGTCTTCATAAGTTCAACCATTTGTTTTTTTTAGTTCAAGGTTACAGTGATCCATACCTACTATATTTGATTGTTAGTTTTGTGGACTGTTACTTGTAATTTCCATTTGCTTCTTAGGAAGTAGGTAATATTTTAGTATTCAGGTAGGTAATTGGCAGTATTACTGAGCTTGCTATTTTTTAAAATTCTTTTGGCTAAATCAAAAGCAGTAGAGAGAGTACTATTGAATTCTGTGGGAAGTGACTAATCTCCCTGATCCAGATAGGGACTCGACATATTTTTGCAGTCATTTCAGTAAACAAAAATTGATTGTAGCTCTATGTGTTAATGTTGCACATGTTTAAAATAAGAACGTAGTTCTGTAAGACGAGTGTGAGGAGCTGTCTGTTCCCTCTTCCTGTGCAGAAGAGCCTGATGAGCTCAGTGAAAGCAGGATGGTGGCTGGGGGTGGACTCTCTAGGGGGGTAGGTCCACCCTGCTTGTGAAAGATTTGGGGGATGTCTGTGCAGAATTTAAAAGTGTAAGGAAAACTTTACTGTGTTTTATGTAACAGGACTTGCAGAGCACGAATTTGGTAGAGGTGTGCATGGCATTAACTGTTGTCAGCCAGATCTTTCCACGGGAGATGATTCCAGCTGTTCTGCCCCTAATAGAAGACAAGCTTCAGCATTCTAAGTAGGTATTCATTACAGAATTTCAGATGGCCTTGTACAGCTGAATAACTTAATTTTGTAGGTAGTTTTTGTGTAAACTGGTGTTCTCTCAGTTGTTCTTTTCTAGTCATCACCTTTAGAATTGAATCCTCTTCTTGTGTTATTTCTTGGATTCTTGTCTCACTTATTTACAGCTTGAGTACTGAATAGATAGCAAATTTTTTCATAGCCAATGTGGATAGGTAAATGTAATTGAATTTATTTGCTGGAGTCCTTTTAATCAATATGTGTTTGTTGAGTAAGTGGGGAAAAAGATCCACATCCTTGAACTTCACTGATACTTTTTTCACAAACCTCTAGAGAAATGATAAAGGTGTATCTGTGGATACCCTTGTTTTGTTTGAGTTGTAGTTTACTATATTCCGTAAAGAGGGGAAAATGCTGTAATTATTGATTCAAAAGGGAATTGCAGAATGAATGAATTCAGTAATTAACTTCTAGACGTGTATTTTTTGCAGCTGTATATATGACCACAGCAGATGAGTCATGGCCTCATTGTTTATTTTGTAGACATTGTTTTAAATCATCAATCTGACATCTGTCCCTACTAGGCTTTAAAGCTGGCTTTGTCACTTCCTTGCTTAGGTGGTATTTGCAAAGTCATTTGTTACCAAAATGTAAAACACAGGTTCTCATCTCTACAAATCATGATCTGGGGTCTGGCAAGTTTTTTTGTAAAGTCAGGAGCTTAGAGTACCCTTGCTTTGTTAAGTGTAAATCTCATTTCAGGGAAATTATCCGAAGAAAAGCTGTTCAAGCTTTATACAAATTCTATCTCATTGCTCCTAATCAAGTTCAGCACATCCATGATAAGTTCCGGAAGGCTTTATGTGACAGGGATGCTGGAGTCATGGCTGCTTCTTTGCATATTTATCTGCAAATGATTAAGGTAGGCAAAGAATTGGAAGCACAGCCTAATTTGGGAGATTTTTTTTTTTTGAATACACTGTGCTCTACAAAGGTTCTAAGGTTCTGTAGAAAAAACTCACTTCTAGTAGTTAGAAAAGTTAATTTATGTAGTCGTGTTGCATTTGTTTCTGCCAGTCCTCCATGTAGCTGGACAGATCCACTTCTTCAGGGTCTGAATGCTCAGCATTGCTGGGTCCTTAGCTAGTGGATCCAAGTCCTACAGGGAAATTTCCTTGTAAATGTGTTACACCTGCTCCTTTGCAAATGTGTGAGAAAAGAGCATAGGCTTAAAGGGAAGAGCATATGGGTGCTGAGGGTTGAGAGCAAAAGTCTGATTTAAAGAAATGATGCCATCAGTGTAGATATTTTGATCTTACTGAAGTTGTGGATTTTTTTTACTTTGGAGTTGTATTGAAATATTTGAGTTGAATTTAATTTTCATTATGTAGGAAAACTCATCTGGATACAAGGACTTGACTGGGAGTTTTGTAACCATCCTGAAGCAGGTGGTGGGAGGAAAGCTCTCTGCTGACTTCAACTATCACAGTGTGCCAGCACCATGGTTACAAATTCAGCTTTTAAGAATTTTAGGGCTGTTGGGAAAAGATGATCCAAGGTAACCAGATTTTTCTCTGTAATTAATAATTTGAAGTACAGTAACAGCCTGCACCTCACAGACTGTAAGAGGCTTTCAGTGTCAAAATTGTTGCACATTTGTTTTTAACAAGACAGTGAACAGATTAATTTCTGCAAAAGTAATTTCTTAGCTTCTGGATTGTCTAAACGATTGTTGTACAATGTGATTAAAATGTAATTTTACTGGGACTTGTATTACAATGTTACCACTAACACTGAAGATCTGGTGTAAAGCTATTTCAAGAGTGCTTTACACATTTTGTGAGGACCTAATTGTCAGTGATTCTTTTCCTATTGGCCTGTTATTTATGCAAGCAGCAAGGGAAGTGTTTTTAATCTTATAATATGGTAAATGTTTCTTTTGAAAGCTTCAAGCATCCTGTTAAATGCCATTTAGGGTCATGTTATAGAGCTCTTCTGTGTTATAGTAAATTTGTGGATATGAATAATGTGTTACAGGTTTCAATAATACCTCTGAACTTTTTGGCAAAATAAGACTACATGCTTATTAGTGGTGCAATTAATTGTAAATATTTTCTTAAATAGGACAAGTGAATTGATGTATGATGTTCTAGATGAATCTTTAAGAAGAGCAGAGATTAATCATAATATTACATATGGTGGGTAAGGTTATTTTATGTAATTATCAATATTTGAAAAGATAAAAAATGAGTAGTTGATTATGCTAAAATACTTACAGAGTACTTTTGAAAATCTAATTATAGTCTTAACATTACTTGTATTCTCAAGTGTCCAACTAGTAAATAGTAGCACAAGTGATGCATTCCTGTACAGCATCAATTTTTTATCATTGAATTAAAACACATCTATATACAGGGAATTCTGTTTGGCTCAAAAGCCTTTATCCTGTGTTTGCATTGACCCTGCCCTTAAATACACAAAGTCAGCTGCTTCATGAAAGCTTTTATTGGACATTGCTTAAGTTGAAAAAAGCAATAAAAGAAAATCCTGCTGATACATCTCTGTGTGGTAGAAATGCTTTGATTTCTCCTCACTGCCCTTAGAAAGGCAATGGTGTGGAAGGACAGGGTCAGTTCTTTGCAGCTCCTCTGAGCGCAGTTAATAAACATCCCCAGGTCTGAATACCTCCCCCAAATCCCAGTTCTGATGCTCTAGAACCCTCCTTTAAAAGCTGTTTCACTGCTAAAAAAACCTACCACCCCAATTTTTTTATTGTTAAATACAGCCCTGCAGATGTGCCAAAGTCCCTGTGCTAATGGGATGGAAAGAAAGTTGAGACTTTCTTAAAACAACGTGAGGGGTGAAACAAAAAAGGAACGTGGCTCAAAGCTGTAGATGTCTAAGCTACATCATACATATGTTGTAAAGCATTGTGTAAGCCTCACTTCCATAAAAAGGGGAGCTTTGGGGGAAGAATTCTCTTTTAGTAAATAATAAACGAGGAAGCATCTGTCACATGTTTAGAGTATTCAGCTGATTGTTTCTGTTCTTTTAGGCAAGAACGTACAAGTTATTGGGAGGTGTGTTGACCTTTAGTACAGACTATTTGCACTTGCCAAGAGTTGGACATTAAATTTGTTTTGAGCACTTAAAGGGATAAAATGGGCAGTTCATTATGATTTGTACGAGGACACAATTTACATATGTAGTTTTTGTTACCTATGGCAAGCATTTTATAAAACTGTAGTTGATAATCCCAGACAAAAGAAAAATGTAATTCTGAGTGATTGCTCTTTCTTATAAAAAGTCATTGGTTATGGCATGTTTCTAACAGGCAGTTTTGTTGTGTGCTAGTCTTTCTGAGATTTGTGCTAGTCTTTCTGTAATGGCTAAGGAAGAGAGGGGGTTGTCTATTGGACAGTTCAGTTAGTCACTGAATTACAAGAACAACATCATTATTTTAAGCTCTAATTAACTTGGGAGACTAACTTGGTCTGAATCTTTACCCAAATTGTTGCCATAAAAGAGTAATTACTTTTTGTGTACTGTTCAGTTTACTTCTAGATTTTTCTCAAACAACTGTACAAAGCTGCTGGGTTTTTTTCTGGTTTTGTTTCTGTTTTGATTTTTCATTGGTTGTTTTTTTTTTTTTTCAAGAATGTTCTTAGGTTGATTTTGGCTGTTAGTAGTAGCTAAGAAATGGTATGAGTTACCAAAAATAATTTGTCTCAAATCCTTTATAGTTGCTTGTTGGCTTTCTGAAGACTGTCCCAGTCCAGTGCCTTGAGCAGCTGTAGGAGACTTCAAGGTTGGAAGAACTTTAAGGACAGAAAGTTGTATGCAGGGGCTAATTAAAGCATGTATGTACTAAAGGAGATAGACTTTTACCTGCTTTCCTTATGTCAGATGGTGCTGTCTGGTTAGATTCAGTGGGAGTGGGATAGCACTGCCAGTCCTTGAGGAGCACTGAGCTTGTTTGTTTGTTAAAAATTTTGGATTATAGAAGTATTCAATACGCATTAATTGTGTCTTCTCCTCCTGCAGCCATCTTGTTTGAATGTGTCCAAACAATTTATACCATTCATCCCAAATCAGAATTACTTGAAAAGGCTGCCAAGTGCATTGGAAAATTTGTTTTGTCACCCAAAATTAATTTGAAATACTTAGGTAAGGATATTTGATTTCATTATGCTGTCATTAATTTAGCCATAGTGGTAGCATTGCCTTACATCACTTGCAATCTCCTACATTCCAGGTTTAAAGGCTCTGACCTATGTTATCCAGCAGGATCCAAACCTGGCACTTCAGCACCAGATGACAATAATTGAATGTCTAGACCATCCAGATCCCATTATTAAAAGGGAGGTCAGTGAATTTCTAAATGTCAAGAATTAAGGTAATTGTTAAGGTGGAAGATAAGTTTTGTAAAATAAGTAGTGTACAAATGTTCTGTTTCCATCATTGTGAGAGAGTAGTTACAAACACTGTTAATGTGACAAGCTGTGTAGAGAAGCAGTGTATTTAATTTAAGAATAGTTGCTCAATTTGGTGTACTGAAGCTGCTGTTTGTCTGCTTCGTTTTTTGAGTGATCAGAACCAATTTTTTTTTGTGCTTTCTCTTTCAGACTTTAGAGCTCCTCTACAGGATTACAAATGGGCAGAATGTAATTGTCATAGTCCAGAAGATGCTTGACTACTTAAAAGAAAGTCAAGAAGAATATGCTATCATCAGCTTAGCTGGCAAAATAGCAGAACTAGCTGAGAAATATCCTTTTATTTTTGTGAACTAGCTGAGAAATATCCTTTTATTTTTCTGAAACTTTGAAGTCAGAGCTCAGGCACCTGTAGCATTGATACCTATCAAAGCATCTTTCATGATCTTGTGAAGTAGAAAGTGTTAGAGCTGTGCTTCCCATCCTTTCAAATGCAAAGGAAATATGCAAAAGAAAGCACACACAAAACACATACAGTGTTTCTTGTGTTTCACTGAGAGAAACTAATTGCACACAAATTTTGGCTTTGGAGTTTAGCATTAAAACCTTGTTTTTTAAATTCAAACTTTGAAGCCTTATACCACTGCATAGAGAGAGATGTCTCAGTGCTACTTGAAGTTCTGTTCTGTAGTTGTGGGACTGATCTTCCCTGATAGAACTCTTCACTGGTGTATGGATTTTCAGAGCAGCACACTTTGATAAAAACAAAGAAAAGATTTTTTATAAATGCCATAAAAGATGAAAGTAATTATTAGGGATTTGGTTTATGATGGGCATTACTGTTAGACCTGCCACTGCCTGATTTCTGTGTGTGTTTTTGTCAGATATCTGAGTTGTAAACTTTTGATAACTGAGAGCTGCCTTATCATCCTGTTTGTGCAGTGCTGGGCATGGAGCACTGTACTAAAAAAAGGTCTGTTGTCTTTCTGTATGCAAAACCAAATGCAATAACTCTGAAATTTCTGTGCTGTTGAAAATTTCCACTCATTAACTGTATTTTCCAGACTTGTCTGAGAGAAGGCAAAAGCCAACTTTCAAAGTTAGCAAAGGTTGATCAAAAGTTAAGTCTATTAAAAAAACAGTGAGGATTTACAAAAAAATGTTTTTGTAAAGTTGATAAATCAACAGCAAAGCACTGCTGAAAAGAACTGTTTTATCATTGATCAAGTGATGCTGGGTAAACAAAGATTATGTGGAAACCTAGCACAGGACAAGTGTGAGCTTAAAATAGAGTAGGACAAATGTGAACATATTGTTCCTTATGTGTGAGTCCTGCATAAACTCAACTTTTTCAACAGAGTAACTTCAGACTTTACTAACTGATCACCAGTTTTCATGATGTTTACAGGAAACACTTCCTAAAAGATACAGGAATATGTCCTCTTGAGTTAGATGGAGCTGGTGTTTGCCCATCAGTTATCCAACTTCCTGGGGAGATCATGATGGGCATTCCTCTGGAAATACACTAAAAAAGAAAGAAAAAGTTATGCCTTAGCATTTTATTCCTTAACACCTGGCCACATATGCCCCTAACAACGAGTGGTTCATCCAGACAATGAATGCTGTGTTCTCAGCTGGAGGTGATGTTGTGCATTCTGATATCCCAAACAACTTCCTGAGGCTGTTGGCTGAAGGTAACTCCCCACATGCTCTGAAGAATTAGGCATGTTCCTTAATAATCTGGGCTTGTTTTCTTTTCTTAAAATGTACTTTGAAGTATTTGGTAGAATATGTTACTTGTGTTTCATAGAAACTGTGCTGTTTTCCATCTAGGATTTGATGATGAAAAAGAAGATCATCAGCTACGGATGTATGCAGTACAGTCTTATTTGGCATTACTTGAGGAGGAAGATAAATTGTATCCCCAGAAATTCCTACAAGTTATGAGTTGGGTAAGTTAGACACAAGGTCAGAGTTCCATACACAGATTTGAGGAAGCTGTCACAGGTGATAATGTTTTTAATAAATATTTATTAAATGTTAATTTTCAGTCACTTCCTACTTGAAGTCAAGCTAACATGCTGAAATCTATTTTAGGGACCCCTTTGGTGACTAAGGACAATTAACTTGTGGTTTGTGGAAAAGCTGATTTGCTCCCTTTTATGCAGGTGGCTGTTGGAATGGCTTAGCAGCCACCTGAATCTCACTGTATACTGAGAGTCTTTCTGTCTTCATCCAAATTAGCCAGATGTTGTTGTGAAATGTTCTTGTTGGAGTCTGTTAAGGTGAACACAAAGGTCACTTCAACCCTTTGACATATGAAACACAACATGGTAAAGAAATAACTTGGAATATATTTAAATAATAGTTTCTTGAATGTGAGGTGGATTTATTGTGTTGTTATTTTAATGCCATATTCCAATTTCAAAACTGAGAGCACTGCTCTAAATGTATTTTGTCTGTTCTTTGTGAATAGGTGTTGGGAGAATATTTCAGTCTTGTTACAGATGTTGATCCAGAAGTTATTTTGACAAAGCTGCACAGCCTGCTGAAGAAGACTTTTGTTACTTCTGAAACTAAAGCGTGGATAATGGCTGCAGTCACCAAGATAGCATCACACACTTCCTGCTCAAAAACAGTGGATGAAGTAATCCAAGAACTCAGCAGCTCTCTGGATACATGCCTGAGACAATATGCCTTTGAGTTGAAGCATCTGTGTGAAGACAAAGCACTGATGAAAAGCTTGCTTCCATTTGATGCTAGTTGCAGTGACCTGGTGGTAAGACACATTCCACATTCTTTTTCATGATCCTCTTTGTAGTCCAGGGAGAGGAATATTTTGGTGAAAAGGTGTTTGTAAAATGAAATGTATTTGCAGTTTTCCCTGGGTGGAAGTCTGCTTAAAGGGAGTTTTCAGAATAATTTTTTCAGTCATATGGAATGAATCATAGTGTTCTGTACTGAAAGATAAAGAACCATGTTGTTTGGGTTAAGTAAGCTGGAGTAGCTTCTAGAAAAATTACCAATTTTAGTTGTCTTTTGTTTTTTCAAAGATAAGGTGGGCCTGCTTTAGTGATAGAGTACTGCTTTTGAATTCAAAGGGTTTACCTCCTATTTAAAAACTACTGATTTTGACCATGAAATTTCCACAGTAAATGATGGAAAATATTCTATCTATATAGCATCTTAACTGGCAGATATGGGAGATGTGACGTGAAGATCTTGGTTTGCTGATAAGACACCATATTCTTCTGGTAACATCTGGCTCACATAGAGCAAATATTTTCAGTGCCTTTTCATTCCTTTAAATTCTGTGTAGGTAGATGCTTCCTTATCTTTTCTGGATGGGTTTGTGGCTGAGGGACTTGGTCGTGGTGCAGCACCATATAAGCCTCATCACCAGAGACAAGAGGAGAAACTTTCTCAGGAAAAAGGTGACAGTTCACTGCATTTATTTAATACTGGTAAATTACCTGAAAAGTATTAACAATTAAAGTGACAGTTAATTTATCTTCTTAAAATAATAGTATCTCAACGCAGCTCTTGTCTGTAGACAAGAGCTAAGTTCAACTTAGATTTTAGTTCCCCCTTTGTCTAGCTGATGTATATAGATTGTTGTTCTGTAGGTCAGAAAGTCTTACTGTAATCCTTGCTGATCTAGGGGATTTGAAATTTATGGGGGTTATTAAAGTGAAAGTCTGAGAAGTTCAGCAGTACAGGGATATATATTTTCAGAAAATAGATTTAATTCTTAATTTTTTATGCCTTCTTGTAATTTTAAAATTGTCTGTCTTGCAGCTCTGAATTTTGAACCTTATGGATTGTCCTTTGCTTCAAGTGTATCCTCATCTGGTGTCACTGGCAGACAGTCCCCCACTGGTTTATCTTTTGGCTCTGATATATCTGGGAATAGTGCTGAGACGGGGCACAAAGAGTGAGTTAATTTGTGTTTGAAGTGAACTACATATAAGCTTCTGTTCTTGTCATTATCATGGGTCTTTGTTACTTCATTGCATGGAACTAGAAAGAGTGCTGTTGAACTTGGAAGCCTCTATCACATAAGAAAATCAGGTGGGGGCATCTGTGTAATAAGCAGGAACACAGCTGATGTGGTCAGACTCTTCTGCCACTTCCTTCACAGACTGCATGTGAGGTCATAGTTAATGCAGTAAAATGGGGGCAGGATTGCCTGATGATTACATTGCTTACTATTTTTTCTTTTTCTAAAGATAAAAGTGAGGTTAAGGTTTTCAGTGTAAGATGCTCCTTTTATTTTTAGTGCACTACACATTAATTCCATATCCATACTTTCATACAAATTAATAACTTCTAAACTGGTATGCAGGAAACCTTTCTAGAGTCTTTCTATTTTATTGCTCACTCTTGTCTATCAAAGCATCAAAGTAGTGAATGGTGTTTGAGTGTTGGCATGTTTTTATGAACCCATTCATATGGCTGATCCTGCTTTGTTTTGTTTGCCTTGTTAGGACAAATACTCTGAAACTTGAGGGAGTACGCAAGCTGTGGGGAAAAGAAGGTTACCTTCCAAAGAAAGAAAACAAAATAGGGAAAGGAGACGAGCCACCAGCAGTGCCTTGTGGCAGCTTATTAGCAGGGCAGGTGGGGGAGCCTCCTGCCTTGCAGCCTGATCAAGGGGCCAGCCTGTCTGAGGAAGACAAGGAGAAGCAGCAGTTAGCATCAACTTTGTTCATTGGGCTGGGATCAAGTGCTGGTGTCAGCCTGGTAAGTGATTCTTTTGAGACTTACAGTTTATACTTTATATGTGGTCTTACTGAAAATTACAGATACTGTATGCAAATGGAGATCAAATTAGTGATAAGACAACCTCACCCCACCCAAGTCATTGAAAACTATTGAGAATGGCTTTTGCAGTGTGATATTTTATTGAAACCTGAAACAGCTTGATGAAGCAGCCTCTGAGGCAGAGCTGATTTGGTAACTGGAACTTGCTTCTGTTTACATGTTGTGCTCCAAGTTTTAGTGTTAGTTTTCCTGAACAACTGCTCCTTGCCCCAGTCTTATACAGCTGTCACATTTGGATGTAAGGCTAGAATTTGACACCCTATGTCAAGACCATTTTTAATTGATGTATGGTAGTATGTGGAACATAAAAGAATTCACTGTTATTCATATTTTAAGACTGGCATCATATAAGCCAGCTCAAATCTTGGCACTTAGCACTGGTTAACCAGATAATACCTTTGCTTAGGCTTTGCTTAGAGCTTTTAGTTAAGAGAATCTTGAGTCATTCTTGCATTATAAGCTAATTTAGTACTCTGTCAGAGATAGAGCAAACCCCTGGATCCATTACAATGTTTGGAATCTGTTTCTATTTGTCATCTGTTTTTATTCCTTGGTCCTTCCTCACCTCCTCACTGCATGGTATTGACAGTAACACAGCTGCTTCCTAGGAACTTTTCCACCCATTTTTCTTTCCTCTCTCCTTTTCAGATGGGCAAAGCAGACACAGCTACTCAGAAGTTCAAAAGGAAATCAAAGATAAGTGAAACTCAACATTTGAATGAGGAGGCATCAGACTTCCAAAACAGTGCTGCTTCAGATTTTGGTCCCTTACTTGATACAGTACCTATTAATGTGGAAGACTCTGAGGGAAGTACGCACACAAGGTTAAGGAAAGCCTCCCCTTGTTCTTCAGATATTGTAGAAGACAATTTAGCATTTGAAACACCTCAGTCCCTCAGAAAATCTGTGCTGGATGACAGAATTTCAGCTAACAGGCTGTCACAGTCATCTTTGTTTGCTGATGGCAATATTGAAATTTTTCAACCTTCTTCAAGTGCTCAAAGTGAAAGTGCCAGTGAAACACCATTGGTCCCTTCCTTACCAGAAGAACTTAAAGAGCTTCCTCACTCTGAAGTAGTGAGACTTTGTCAGAGTGATGCCTTAGCTCTGCATTTATGTAAGGTGTGGACAGATGACTCTCTGTTGCTCATTGTTTTTGTTTCCAATAAAGCCACTTCTGCACTTCATGCTGTGAACTTAGTGTTTGAAGAAACAGAACACTTTCAGGTAAGAAACTTTGTTTCCATTGTGTTTTAAATTAACTTGGAACTTCTTGCATTTTGCTTGCATTTAACTGTGCAGTATTTGGTTTGATGTGCCAGCCATGCCTTTTTCCAAAGTATTTCCTTAAAACCTGTGGTGCACCTGTTACACATAACTTTAAGAGGTGGTGAAAGAAATGTCACTATAAACTTACTGTTACTGGCTATAAAATTTAGCCTCTCACTTCTTTAATTCACCTTGATTTTTGTTTGCCTCTGTGTAATGAATATGTGTGATTTTTCCATTCTGAATGCAAAGACTGAACCAAATTCAAACCTCACTGGTCCTGCTTGGAGTGGTATGACTTGAGTTCACCTCACTGTGTAGCTTTCTTTTGTCTGGGTATGGGTATTGTGCTTGTGCTTTCATTTGTATTTACCTGATAGGCAAACAGGTAAATTTCCTGTTTTCCTGCTTTCCTGACGCCAATTTTGTGTAAGCTTCTTTCCATTTTCTTTTCAAAGACATCAGTCATGGTTCACTCTCATGTATTTAGTTGAGAGTGCAGAAGAGTTGATCAGTTTATTTTCTTACATTGGCTACATTAGGGATTTAAAAATGATTGGTAAAGGCATGTTATAGTCATAAATAAAACTTCATTTAAATATTTGGAAAGATACTTAGGAATTGCCAATTGATTGTTCTATCCACAGATTTTGCTTAAAAGAAGCACAGAATTATTAAACGACTCAGCAAGTGATAACTGGATAAAAATAATTTAAGTGGATTGTTTCTTTTAGAATTGACTTAATCAAGGAACTGCTAATTGGTTATGGAGTCCCTTTCCATTTCTGATGGGAATCAAACTTGTTTTGGCATTGATAGAGAGTGAGCATCTCCTGTCTAAATTTTTCTTGTAATTCACTTAAATTCTCACCCAGACCACCACCGTGGATAGAATTTCTCTTTCCAGGTTGTTTGGAGAGCCAGGGACTGCTGAGTAATCTAGAAACCCTCCTTTTTATTAGGGATGCTTTCTCAACTTCTTGCATTTAGTGTATAGCTTGATGTGATGCTCCTTGCTTGTATATTAGTTTATGTTAGGACTGAGCTGCAGAATTCGGGTTCTTGGTGCAGTTCTTTGGAGCTGGGAGAAGCCAATTGTCAGAGATCAGTTTCACTGGTGCTGTGTATCTCATGGAATGTTTGTAGGTGTTAGTGATTGATTTGTCCTTCATGAGGGCTGAGATATGGTAGCTCTGTTCACTTGTCAAATACTCCACAAAAAGTCAACAGAAATAAGAGGCACGTACAAGTTTTATAGCTGTGTCTGGATCACTTGCACAACTTGACAGCAAGACTTACATTCTTTATTCTTTTTATGACATTATATAGATTTTGGAGAGTGCCACTTCCCAGTTTCCTGTAATTGAAGCTCAAAGTGTGGAACATTGCCAGAAATGTGTGAGGATGAACAAAGTCTGTACACAGGCAATTCTTCCTGGCTCTGTTAGTTACCAGTCAGAGATGGAAACTCACCTTGAATTTTCAGTAACTTTATCATTGATGGACTTCATCAGGTAAATAAAACAAGCTGCAGTTTTTAAAAACACTTTTATACAGCTCAGTGTTAGACAAGGGTAGGATAATTTGAGTATTGACTATGAAAATATAAGGCTTCACCTAGAGCAGCTAATTCAGATCTGAGATGGCTGGTAAAGATAATAATAAAGGGTTATTTTACACTTGCAAAAAAGGGTAAAGTTCCAGCAAGAAGTACAATTGCAGGGAGAATATTGACTGTAACTCTTTTTGAGGAGGCTAACAGAGCAGAGAACAGAAGGACATGGTGCTTTAAAATATGGCATAATGTAAACATGTCAAGAGGAAACAAGTGGTTTGAGTGCACAAACCAGAACACTATGAAAAGGTTGACAACTTCTGCAGAGGAAGAAGAAAGCTCATTCTTTTAATTTTTAAACACTGCATTTATTTTAGGAGTAGAAAAAGACGAATGTCCTTTGTCCAACAGACTTCTCTTTTAAAGTGAAATTTGAAAATTAATTTTTTAAAATTTAGAAATCTAAAGGAAGGTCTAGAAACGTTTTTAAATGTTGAGCTGAAAAGAGGAGGGGTTTGATCAGGCTAATACATATTTACTTATTGTGTGCTCTATTGTCCAGCTGCTTCCATATACAGGGGTTTTTTGAGACACAAGATATTCAGATTTATAAATATTGTTTGACTAAGAAATGTGGTGAACTTCCTTTTAGGCCAATGGAAATGACTACAGAAGACTTTGGGAAGCTGTGGTTGTCTCTTTCCAATGATGTGAAACAGAATATAAAAATGTCATCTTGCCAGGATTCCCTTTCAGCAGCCCTGAACACACTGCAACAGAAGCTGAAACTGCACAGAGTTGATGTTATAGGTAAGTGAAAGTGTACTGTGGGGCTGCTCACAGGATAATTTGTGACAGGAAAACAAGTGCATGGAAGAGAATATTTTACAGGTTAAGGGAGGGGATGTTTGGGAGCATGGTAAACAAGGGACTGGTGTCCCATGGATGTTGTTTGCCTCACTCAGGGGTCTGTGGGAAGGTGCTGTAAAGGTACAAGTGTTCAGCAAACAGTGGATTTTACAAAAGAGAAAACTTACACTGTGAAGAGTTTTGGGTAGGGCACAAAGGGAATGAAGCTATATGACAAATAGGAAGCTGGGATTTGGGCATGATTTGTGGTGATGTGTTCCATGAGTTAGAGGTAAGAGTAGGGGAAAACAGCTGACATGAAGTGTGATAGATGCACTTTCTCTCAAGTCTGCTATAGCAGTTGTTGCTTGCTGGTTGTTACTTCATTTTTGCTGTGGTCTCCCAGGTAATGAGGGAATCCTGGCCTGCCAGCTGCTTCCATCTGTGCCCTGCCTGCTGCACTGCCGTACTCACTCAGGGATGCTGGCCCTGTGGTTCAGATCCCCTTGTGCTGCTCTTCCAGATGGTTTGCTCTATCAGTGTCAGAAGGTGATGGAGGAATCCTCAGAACAATAGTGCCTGCCTTAATCTATTTGGTGTGTGAAAGCAAGTCTAAGATTTATGCAGTTGCACGGATAATTACCAAAGCTAAACTAAGATACTGCTTCTTCAAGTATTAAAAGTTTTCTTCCAGCTGGCAATGTCCAAGTGGACTTGTGGGGGGAAAATGGTGACCTAAATTACCCCTGCAAAAACATGCTCAGGACTGTACAGTACATTAAAGTATTGTTACCTGTGTAAGTGAAATGTATATTAATTTTGTTGTAAATGACTGAAAGTATTTATTTTTATTACACAGCTTTTATAGATGCCAACACTTATTCTTCATGGCAACTACTTAAATATGATTTTGAAGAAAACATATTTCCATTATGAGGTCAGACTTGATCAGTTATTTAATTTTATTTTGATAATTTTTCTAAAGCTATTTTTAAGCACTGCTGGCAACAAGACCCATATTGGTGGTTATATAAAACAACTTATGTAGCAACAAATGCATGGTTTTAAAACAGTTAAAAGATTCTAGGGAGCAAAATACTTCCCATGATCTTTGGTATTTACTATGGAATGATAACATCTAAATAGGTTTTTGATAGGAGTCAGGCATGCAAAAATTGTTTCAAAGCACCTCCTGAGGATTAGCCAAAGCCCTTCAGGTTAGTTCCTGTCTGCAGTTCTTCCTGCCCCAGATTTCAGTCTCATTCCCTTTCCATGGGGAATGTGACAGTCACTGAGTCTTTGTGCATGTCTAAGATGGAGTTCCATGTGGATCAGCTCTGAGATGCTGAGCTGGGAGCACTGGCTGTGGACATGTTGACTGCTGGATTGTTGGGTAGTGAACATGTTCATTGCTTTCCAGTCCACCCTGTAAATTTAATCTGGCCAAAATCCCTGTGCATGAAAATTCACAAGGGGAAAACTTCCATTTATTTTTACTTCTAATTATTTATAGCCTTGGTATGACTCATCAAAGGTCTGACTTGCAGAGATGTGGCTGTGTTGTGTGTGCATGCCTGGGAACTGCAGCAAGGCATGAGGGATTAAATCAGAGCAGCAAATGTGGAAAATGTGTCTGAGCACATTGTCTCCTCTTCCTGAAGTAACCTCACAATCTTGAAAATCCAGCAATCTTAATTTATTTAGATGCTACATGAAAAATAGTACTGGTTGGTATTACTTGTAGCTGGTCATGCTTTCTATTGAAGCATCCAAGATTGTACCCACAGTTCAGACATGGTACAAAGGGATTCTGTGGAGGAGTTCTCTACTTTGTGTGTTTAATAGTAACAAGGAACCTCTGACATGTCAGCATTACTGATTCTCACCTGATAAGCACTGGTTGTAAAGGCAAATAAAGTATTCTTTTACTTTGATGTTTTGGTAAACGTTCATGAAATTGATGTAAGAATGTTAATGTGCTGATAGCAGTTTTTCTTTTAAGTCAAGCCACTTGTGTTATCACAAGTATAATCATCCAAGCAAAGTTCCTTTTTTATTGTTGTTTCAGTACCCTCTTACTGAGGAATTTAAAGTGCACTGAACCTGTAAATATATTTAATGTTCGGCATACTTAAATGTTTACTTGGCACTTCAAGACAGTTTATATAAATGAAAACTGATTTATAGTGGAATAATTTCCAGCAGATTATTTCCCTGCTGGTAAATCAGACTTGTGTTATGCAATTGGACTTCTGTAATTATAGGAACTCTGATACAAATATCTGTTTGTGGCCTATGCATTTAAACCATTTCAGCAAGGAGATGTTCAATGTCCTGGTGTTTAAAGAACAACAATGCCTTCTGTTGTTAATGTAATGTTCTCTGTAACCTTTCTCACTGTATGAATAGTGTATGTTAAGGTGTCAGTATTCTGATTCTGATTGCTTTTGGTATCATCACTTAAAGGAGTTTGCAGGGAATTGTACCTGTGTCAGTCATTACTTTTGGATTGCCCAGCAAATACTGTTCTGAATCTATCACCATGTTTGCATTTCTTGCAGTTTAATAAAATTCAGTTTTATTAAAAAAAAGTTTGCTTGTTAAATGTTCTTTTCCATCACGTGTAGCAGTGTTTCTGTATATTAAGAACTAGTTTCTATTTTAATTGTTTCTTTTTGCATCTGAACAGTGAAACATCACAGAAGTCTTGAATCCATTAATAATTTAAATGTCGTGTTTCTTAGTTGGAGATATCAAAGCAGTGAAGGCCTACACTTTTTAAGCAGCATTGTGTGCCAGCTCACATTATCCAAACCTGATTTTGTTTTTAGGCATCACAGGAGATTTCAGTGTCTCCTGTTGATCACAGCTGACATGAATAGCAGATTTTTAAGTTCAGTGCAAGCATGAGGCATTGCTGTGGAGTTGGGAGCTTGGGCAGTGGCATTGGCTGAGTTGAAGGTGGTTGCAGCCCTGAGCTGAGCCACGAGGCTGTTTGGTGTAACAAAGCTGCTGCTGTGCACCAGGAGGCCTGGCTGAGCTGGGGAGCTGCCCTGGAGAACCTCCAGGGTTAACATCTCAGCATTTCAGTGCTGGCAGTCCTTCTGATCTTGAGCCAGCATCCAGTTGTCTCAGAAACAGAGCTGCAGAGGTAACTCTACAAAGGAATGTTATTCCATCTAGCTCTGTATTGAAAAGTCTGTCCTGGGTGTCCTCATCTTCCATAGTATTAAAATTACTTTTCTTTGTGACTTGGTCAATCCTGAAGGATGAACCTGTTTCCCAGGGAGGGAGATAAGGTGCAGAGAAGCAGGCTGGAAGGAAGAGAGCACATAAGCAGTTTGCATGAAGGAGTTGGCTCCTTCAATCAATCAGAAGCCAGTCTGTACTGACCATGCTGAACTGGTTAACAGGGACTGGACCAAACCCACAGGTACCAGGAGGCCTCCCTGTTTTACTGCTGTGTGCCCTGAGAGTTCTGGACATGTAGGAGTCAGCAGGAAAGTGATTGTATTGGATCCATATTTCAACTGTTTTGTCAGCTTCTACCTCCTTACCCCAAGTGTTTTCAGGTATTTTTACTGAAACACTTTGGTAGGAAAACTGGGGAAAGTGCAACAGTTTGAGGCAGGATGTTTTCTTAGATACAGACTAAATCTGTTGGATTCTATTACTTTCTGCTAAGTATTCCCAAATCCTCCTCATTCTGTAAGGCCCCAAAAGAGTAAATTTGTGTATTGGATGTCAGGATCTTGAGGTTTTCCTGTACTTGCAAGTAGCTCATAAATGACACTTATGGTTTCTAAGTATTGGAAAAGTGTTTATGTCTTGTAGAGTCCCACCAGTAGCTTTCCAGCATAAAAAGCTGTATTATCTTTTTCTGTGTGGGTAAGACTGTGTGTGGTCTTTTCCTGGCATTGATTTATGTAAAAACAAAAATAGACCTGCTTAAGTCATCCAGTTAAAACTTGCTTTTTGCATTTCTGTTGCTGTGGTGAAACTTAATTGTGCTTTACTGCTTGGTTCTCTCCAGGGCCAGCTATTTATGTCCCTATATCTGAGAATATTTCCCTAGAACATATCACATGCTCAGTATGATGTGCACCTCTGTGGCACAGGCACCATTTCATTAACATGTCAGAAGTGGTCACTCCTGTGAGAGTTTCTTAAACAATAACATTCTTGTATTTATTATATAAAGCTGGCAGTGATGAAGCAAAGAATATTGTGTCCTGCCATGATATAATTCATAAAATTAACCTGACAGAAATGTTTTACCAGCAGGAAGGCTCAAAGCACCACTTAAAGAGATTGCTTTAAACTTTGATTTTAAGGTAGTTGTCAGTTTTCTCTTTGTGCCAGTACTTCACTGCTCTCAGTATAATTGCCATGTGAGCTGTTTGCAAATCCTGAGCTTTTTCAGCCAAAACAGTTTGCCTTTTTTGGGAATAAGGACAGGAGAATAAACGTTTCTTATTAAAACGTTCTGGTAAGTTCCAGCATCTCCATCTTTAGGACAGGGCTGTGAAATGTGTCAGGCATGTGTCTTCCATCTACCTTAAATCACATCAAGCTAAACTGGGCTGAATATGTAATGGGAAACTTGCAAGAAGGTCCTTGGACGAGTGAGATTTTGGCCTGTGGTACCTGCTCTTTGTGCTTGGGATACAATAGAGGTGGTAGGATAAATAAATCAAAAGGAAACAAAAAGGGCAGTAATCACACATTTTTAATCCACAAATGTGATAATACATAATATATTTAAGGTGACCTGAACATTGCCCATATTTTAGCAATGTTTTTACATACCAAGCTACAAGTACAAAAGTAAACAATGAATATACAGGATATGCAAGTATGAGAAATACTTGAAAACATATCTTTCCTTAAGGCTACTCAGATTATTTTTAAATAAAACAACAGATGTTCAACTGGTGTGTTTAAAATACCAGAATCTGAATATTGATACTTGAAACACACAAAAAGTCACAAATACAGGATATCCCTTTCCTTTAGACATCTTGAATGTTGAATAATCTTTTTCTGGCCTTAAAAGAAGAACTTAAATTTGTTTGCCACAAATGAAACACACAAAATCTGACATGTGCACTGGGACAGGAGCATTGGATACAAGAAATACAGTTCAAAAGCATCAGTTGACAAGTACATGCCTGGAAGAAATGCAAGTAAGGATGCATGTAAATATGGCTCTGCAATGGCTGAACTTGCAACCCCAAATGTTGCTGTTTCATTTCTGTGTTGCAAAGGAGTCGTCCATCTTCATTGCCACTAAATCTACTTTTAATGGTTAAAGGAAATACGAGGGGGAAATTTACACCTTTAAAAACTGTTCTACCAATGTCTTTAATTTTTACTGTGCTTCAAATGAGTTCTGCTGGGAGCAGGTAAAAATCCATCTAGGACAACCCAAGTATATGACCTGGGTGTGTGTATTCTCAACTGTATAAAGGTATGACAGTAAAAACTGTTGTTACAAGAGATAAAATATAGTTATTCTGGGGTGAGGAAAGGCAGAAGGATAATAAGAATTTTGAACAGTTTTCTCTTAATACCACAGTATTCAAGAATTTATTTAAATGAGAGACTTTTTTTTGTTTTTTCCTAAAGTAATGAGTGTTCAACCTGTAAGCTTCCCTTAGAGAGGAATGGCTTTCAAATATATTTTCTTGTCTTTGTGAACTTTCAGATATGTGCATCTCTCTATTATAGTATGCAAGATATGGAAGGTATTACCCCCAGATGATGGCACTGTCTGCTCTCTGTGTCTGCTGAAAGGAGAGGGCTCCTGATACTGCACTGTCAGGAGACAGAGATGAGTCTGGAGGATCAGATGGAGAGGACAAGGAGAGGAGAGATTTCTGAACATGTGTTTTTCACTCTGGATCAGTCTCCACCTAGCCAGGTTCTGCAAGTGGCAGCCAGAGCATCCGCTCTGCTCCACACTCCCTGTGTCCAACCATGACTGCACAAAACCCACTCTTTCTTGGCAAAATATTTTCAGTTTGAAGACATCGCTATATCTTGTTTCAAAAAACCACAGAAAATTCACTGAAAACATTCTGAAAACTCACTCGAGAAACTCACCAGAGTCACTAAGGCTGTTCTGTTTTGACAGCTGTGGATATGCTACACTTGGAGGCACTGCACGAATAGTGGATGGGGTTCCTTTGTACCCCACCTCTGATTTACTGTAGGCACAAATGTCATGGGTACATTAAACCAAGAGTATTATCTAGGCTGAATATTTTGAGGATCAGGGATGTAAATGTTGGTGTCTCAGGCGTGCTGCTCCTCACAAGGGCAATTTCAAAATCTTCACAAAGAGTATTTTGTTCCGTCAGGCAGAACAGTAAGAGCAGCACATCCTTCAGTCTGAACTCACCTGCTGTTACCCAATAGACAAGCCCTGAGAGCAGGAGAGCTGCTCTACTACTTTATCTGCCTTTGAGTTTGAACCACTGAGCTGCTTGTCAAATTAAAATGAAATCTCCTCTCTGTTGTTAGCAGGTATAAAACTAAACTGATGAAACTGTTGCTTCACAGAATGGTTATTTCAATTTTCTCCTGCTTGTATGATTTGTTACTCTCTTATTAGGTTTATATACCATGTAAAATCAGAGATGTTTTCTCACATTGATTCCTGATCCTTTTGAAAGGAGTGAACTTAATCCATTACAGCCCTACTTTCTGTCAAAGCCTTTTCAGTTAGCATGGAAATAATAAAAATATATGCACCAAGGGCCTTGGGGGTAAATTCCATGTATTGCTCTTGCCTTCATCTGTCTATTTTTACATAGCCATGCATCTGAGTTTACTTTCTGTTCACATGTTCAGCCTTGAACACAAAGCTAGCGAGATCATGGTGAATAGCAATCTGTGTCTGAACAATAGATACCAGCAGCCTTGTTCACTCTGCTCCTTGAGAAAGACTGAGTTATCTGAACAGAGCATTAAAATCAATAGCTTTCTGATTTAAGTTTTCCACTTCATCACGAGCCTGGTGAGCACCTTCTGGGCCCTGCAGGGGATTGGAGTAAGACTGATGGGAAGGAAGCTTGCTTGCCTACCATGGCTTAGGAAGGGTGGCCAGTTCTAGAGAGAAGTTTTTGGTTGTTTTCTTGCCTTCGAGCGCAGTTTCAGAGAACCTTCTCATCGAGCAGTTTGTTGATGCCGTTGCAGATCTTTTTGAGGTAGGGCCGGCAGTCCCCGTCCAGGCTGTAGAGGGCAGACAGAAACTCCACGTCCGCAAAGTGGTTGAAGACGTGGTTGATGCGCCCGTGGGAGCGCGCCGTCAGGTGCCGCCCTACGAGTTCGTGCACGAGCTCTTTGCACTCGTTCAGCAGTTCCGCCAGCACGTTCCTGTCAAAGGTGTACTCCACCTCGTAGAAGCTGACGATTGTCATGGCAGTTTGGTTCAGCTTCTTCCTGAACTTGTCTACGATCTCCAGCTCTTCCTGGTTGAACTGGTTGTTTCGATAGAGGATGCCGATTTTTATGGCCACCTTGATCAGGTCTTTCATGATTTTATGGGCTTCCTTTTTGTTTCTGGTGTGCTCCTTTGTTACTTTGTACAGCTCGTCGAAGATTTCGCTGCTTGTGTCATCGATTAGCATGTTAGCCATGGTTTTGGTTGCCATTTTACTCAGGATCTTTTTCTGGGCTTGCAGCGCAAGATTCTTGGAGCTGAAATAATCGGGACCTGGTTTGGGAAAGAAAAAAAAGGGGAAATGTTAATTTTATTTGGTGAATTATTTTTGCAATCAGTTAAGAAAAGCAGTACCTCCATGCTTAACTGAGACCTTGCCACGTGTCACTGACCAGAACAGTCACCACTGCACTCTTGCCAGGTATCCTTTGGGTTCCACACACCCGTGTTTCAGGTCTTGCAGCCACTTTATTTTGCTTGCAAATAAAGAACAGAATATTCTGGCAGGGGATATATATGCTGATTCTGTGATAGTAATTTAATTTTGTAGTTCAGTATGAAAGCTTTCTTGGCAGAGAAATCTGCTGAGATGTTGTGGTTGAAATAATACATGAAGTATCAGAGACAAGAAAAAAGATACAGTGACAAGCAGTATATGAACCTTCAGAGTTACACTCTGGTCATTGGGAGGCACTGTTGTTCCGTGGTAAGGGTAAGCAGATTCACAAGAATGCATCTATTTTGCCTTAATCTGTAGTATCAATGCCTTACCCTTTTGTTATCAATTTGCAAAATTATAGAATACGACTTTTATAAAATGTTGGTGCCTCAGGGTATGCAGCTCCTGACAGATAAAAATATCTGAGCTATTTACTCTATATTTAGCAAACAAATTTTGTATTTTTTGTCTTTTACTCCTATCTGCACATTTCACTCAGCAGAGCACCCAAACACGTGGCTACTGCTGGGCTTTATCTCATGAACTTCTGTGATTCTTCAAGATTAATTTGACCTTCCTCTGTTCTTCACATTAATGTTGGCTTTTAACCGATCCTCTGTGGACAAAGCAAAGGAAATATGGATATGAAATAACTGTCCAGGTTGGTACTGGGGCAGCAAAGCCTCTGCTGGATCAAAGGCACTTTGCCACTGCAGCCAGGTGGTGAAGAGGGTGTGTGTCTGGGGGGGACAGCCAGTGAGCTCTGAGGGATGGCACAGTGGCCTCTTTGTTCCCAGACACCTTCCTTGCCTTTCCCTGACATCTCCCTCAGCCTGTGCTCCTGCAGAGGAGGTGCCTTGTGTCCCTGCCAGCTGGGGACCTCGCTCTGCTCACCAGGACACCAGAGCCTCAGCTGCTCCCAGGGGATGGAGGTAACCACGTCCTTCACCAGCTGCTGGGAAATCGAACCACTAAGAGATGAAAAATGACAATACAAATCAAATCTTCCAGTACTTATTCAATTGTGGGGCCTGAGTGAGTCTTTAAGCTGATGAGGTGAGGTCCAAGGCCCTTTCCAGCCTTCAGCACACGAGTGTTGTCACTTCCCTGTGCTCCTTACACCCTCACACCAGGAAAAAGGGGTGCTGGCTGCCAGTGCTCACTTGGAGTAAGTAACACTGAATTTAAAGTCCTCTTTTTAATTCTGATTTTCAAGTTGGCTGGAATATTAAAGTTGTCATCTTTGTGTGCCACAGCTGTACCGCTGAGCAATGTTAAAGAGTAACATTTAATTTCAACTGAACCACCACCTGGAAAAAATAATTCAATGTGCTTAAAAGAATTGCCTGTCATTTGGAGAGAAAATTGTGGGGCTGAGCTGCTGTCTGGAGGAAATAGGAAAAACTGTGATTTAATCTAGAAATGATAAAACCAGGATGAAAGAATTCTTTCACTTAGCAGTACGTGGGCATATAAATAGTATCCGTGATGAGTAATTATGTGCATTTGACACACTGAAATGGGAGATTGTTAGTGTCTGTTTCTGTAGTGAGTGCTTGCTATTAATCAACTGGAGACTGTTGATCAGCACCTGGTTTGATCAAAAGCTGCAAATAATTGCAGTGGATTTTTAGGATATTAATTTTACTGAAGTTCACGACACTTCAGCCTCGTGTCCCTTTGCCCAGGTGAGAGCCCAGCTGAGTCCTTTGTGCCTGGCCCTGCTGCAGGGCAGCTCTGCAGAGCTGCTGCAGCTCTGTGCTGGAAGCAAAGCCAGCAGCTGGGTGAGTGAAACATCCCATCCCACACCCTGGGGGGGTCTGGCACCAGCAGAGCCACCAGCACCTTAAATACAGACACATGCAGCTTCCCTCCCTCCTGTGTGATCTCTGAGACAAAGCTGGATTTTAAATTCGCACATAAAAGCTTCTAATGAACTTTTCAGAAGGGGAGTGTCTGGCACAGAAAATAAAGTGTGATCTATGTTTGTGTGCCCCAAGTTCCGTCTCTTATCCACAAAACTGGGCAGCGTGACCTTCAAGCATGGGTCTCTTTCCCGGGACACCCCTGGGTCTGGTAGCTCAGACAATGATACCAGAGCTCCCAGTGAAAGGTGCAGGCTGTGAAAAGCACAGCACAGCTGGAAACCATCAGGCCAAGTTTAACTCAAGGCTGGAATGCTTTTCCACAGTGAGTCCCAAGTGTGGGATCTACTACTTAATAGCACGAGACTGAGCTCCTCTTCATCTTTCTAAAAGTAAAATAAAGAAATGTATTATTGCACTGCTGCTGTGGCTCCCTCCCCACTTTGTGCTCCTGCCTCTCCATCCCATCCTCCCATGGCATCTGCAGCCCCCAGCCACGGCAGCCCTCAGAAACCAGGCAGACCCAAATCCCCTGGGCACCCAAATCCCCTGGGCACGCTCTTTCCCCTGGCTCCCTCCATGGCCCGTGCTGCTCTCTGTGCTGCAGGAGCTGGCAGTGGCTTTCACCACCGGGGCTGCCATGGGCTTTATCCCACTCAGCCCTGCCAGGCAGAAGAGGTTCCAGAGGGCACAGGCAGAGCCTGGTGGGGCACAGATTGTTGTGCACTGTGGTGTCTGTTGAATACAGAAGCTGCCAGGGTCCCTGCAGCAGGTCAGGAGCTGCTGCCAAGCTCCGGAGGAGGTGAAGGGCAGCACCCACCTGCCCCAGAGCTGCGTGCCAGGACCCTGGCATGGGCACTCTGCAGAGCCCTGGCATGGCCTGCAGTGCCCAGCTCCTGCTGCAGCCAGCCCGTGTGTGTGGGATGAAGGGGAGAAGGCAGCCAGCAGCCCACTTGTGATCCAGACAGCGGCGTGGGGGCTGCTCACAGAGGGCTGGGCTCGGCTTTGCTTTGGTTCTGGGTGTGCGCAGCTTTGCAGCAGCATCTGCTGGAGAGGGAGAGAAGCTGTTTGGATTGATTGTTTGGATTCCTGCCTCCAGAATCACACTGTGCTCAGACACCCAGGTGACGCCTTGCCTTTCAAAGATCACAAGTGGTTAGCCACATGATTACATTCAGGCTTTCGTGGGGACAGCATGTTTACCGTGGCAGCCTTTTCTTACTGCAGCACATTGCTCACTACACAAAATACATCTTCACCTCCTACATACAGCAATTCTATTTTCTGCTTTCTTTCATACAGCAAAACAAATCAGCAACGACATTATAGATGCTATTAGCTTTCAGGAACATTTCACCAAGGCTAAAAATGAAAAACCACCCTCCAAGCATGCTGCTTTGTTGGGTAGTGATTAGCTTCCATTATAGAAAATCTGACATCTTAGTTTTTACTAAAGAAAGGGCCAGTTCTGCTTCAGATCTGCTCTCACCTTCTCTCTGTCATCTAGAGAGCTGTGTATGATAAAAGCTGTTTAAAAAGCTCCTTGTGGTGGGATTGATCCTACAGCAATCTCCCATCCTTCTGGAAGTGCAGCTCTCCAGCCCTGTTTCCCCTGCTGTGGTGCCCAGGGAGGGGTGCCCAGCTGTGGGCAGGAGGACGGGGAGAGGGTTACCAGGACACCACTCCCCACCACTGACCACCCAGCTCCTGGCATGCAGTGCTGAACACGACAAAGATGTCTCACATCCACCAAACTTAATAACATGATTGCTTAATAACAGAGTTGCTTAATAACAGAAGTGCAGAAAAAGTTTGGCAACTCCAGAGAGCGGATGTAAGAGTTTTATATTTTAGGAGATTTTGAGACTAACATGCAAGAACATCTGTAATATTCTCCAAACATTTTGATTGCAGATGGCTGTACCAAGTACAAAATGGTCAGAACTAAATGCTCAGCAATACTATTTTTATGTAAATCTGCATTCAGCTGCTCTGTACAAAACACATGGCAAATCCACTCAACCAGAAGATGCTCCCACTATGGTGAGGAGGGAGAATGGTCAACATTTGCTGGGAGCAATTATGAGGATATGGAAACCAGCCTCCTGAACAATGAATCCATTTCCCCCAGAGTCAGCCACTTAGTCAAAGCCATGACACCATTTTGCAGCCAAGATATTTTCTGCCCTGGCTAATGGCTGAAAGCTGAGTTGAAGGAACTCCGGAGGGAGTGTGGCTTCACCACAGAAATGGAGAGAAGAGGGTTTCTGTGGAGCTTGCCCAGTGTATTTTTGATTGTATCAAAATTTCACCTGACACTGGGAGCTGTTACCCCAGTGCCTGCTGCAGCTCGTCCTGGTAATCACTGACCTCAGCCATTGGCTTCACCTGCTCCAAGTGAGACACACGTGGAGCTTTGCCTGATTTTCCACTGCACTGGGTGTGACCCCAGCTCAAAGCAGTCAGGGTGGTTGTGCTTTCCAGCCAAGGAGTGCACGTGGTGGAGCTACTGAGCAGGCTTGAGAGCATCCTGGAGAGGTGAGTTGAGCTGTTTTAAATTAAAGGTCTGAGCTAAAATCATGAAGAGGCTGCAGGTCTGAAGAGGGTTCCTGCAGCTTGGCAGGAATGGGAGGTGATGGGAACCAGAAAGGTTCCCTGCATCTGTGCTCCAGCTGTACTGGAAGTGTGCAAAGGGCTGAATCTGAACTGAACAAGACAGAAATGTGTAGGAAAGTAAAGATGATGAAGAGGCTGAAATATTTTTAATACTCCTGAATCTTCACTTTTAAAATGCAACTTCTGCAGCAAAAGACAGGCTTCAAGGAGTCAGCAGTGCTGCTGGAAACGTGGGCATCCCTCCAGCTGCTAGCATTTGCTCAGGCTTGTGGGACATGGACCAAGGCAAGGGCCAGGCACACTGTCAGAGTCTGTACAGTGTGAGGTGGCTGGGTTGTGAAAGCTGCAGAAATGTGCTGTTTTAGTGACTTGTGTGACCCAGTTTGAATGCATCTGTGTACTTTAACTTAGCGATATACCTACCCCTGAACCTGGAGAGTCTGGGAATGGCAAGGAGGCAGCTGGATTGTAAAACTCTTGCAGTGGATATCTGAATGGTTAATCCAGTGCTGCTGCTGGTGTTGATAATTTACTGTTCCTTTATAACCTAAAGATTTTCCTGTATGGGCTCCTTTTCTTGACAAAAATACAAAAAAAAATCTAGTTGCTTAATTTCCATCATTCAGGCAGAATGTTAGATGAAATGAGCTGCAAATGTGTGTGTTTTATTTATCCATCAAGTCTTACCTGCATGTTATAGGATTGATTAGAAATGTGAACTGCAGGACTTAGGATTTCAATGTAGCTCTAAAAGCAGGAAGGAAAAAAAGTCCACTGAAGCCACTTGTAGTGAAGTGTTTTAGTCCTGAGCAGCCCAGGCACGAGCTCTGAGTGTGTGTATTACTCTTGGACAGCCACAGCATCACTGCAGAAGAAACATTCAGTGTTTCCAGTAACTTTAAGCCAAGAAATCAAATAGAGCAGATGGAATACATCAGCTTTCAGGGAGGGCCAATTTAAACACGTGTAAGCACCAGGGGCCCAGTGCTCAAACTTTAACACTTCTAAATTGTTACTGTGAGCATAAAAGGGTTGCTCATATCCGCAGTGGAACAGGAGATTACAGACTGATAATTATATGATCCTGGGAGAATGTACCAGTACCCAAACGTCTGAAAGCAGAACTTGGACATGATGGAAAGGGCAGCAGCAGCCCTGTACAGAGGAAATATGACTGAATGGAAAAAAAGACCATTTTTCCTTTCAGTGCTTTAGATGAGCAGTAACTATGCCACAAAAACAGCCCAGTCTGGGAACCTGGGGACTGGAGATTCCAGTGGACAGTCTTATTTCTGCTGCTGGTTTGTATCTGGCAGCTTTTCTAGTGCTTTATTGTTGCTGCATACTGGAGCTGCCTTTCAATACCTGGAGGAGGTGGTGGAAGGCTGGGGGGCCCCTTCTGTAAAGAGAAGAGAAGTGAGAGTGAGTGGACAGACTGCTGTCCTCTGGGTAATGCCTCCAGGAGCCTGTCCAGGGGAGAAGAGCTCAGCTGCAGCTGCCACCAGCTCTGATGGAGTTGCCAAAGAAGGATCTGGCTGAGTTTTGCTCCTGCTGCCCCTGGTAGCTGGCTGGGAACTGAGCTGCACTGCTTGCTGCTCTCCTGGGTCTGGAAGCAGTAGCTGGCAAGTGGTGTGTGGTGACAGCACTGTCCCAGAGCTGAGCCTGGCTCACAGGGGGGAAACCCTCCCAGGCACTCCCTGGAATATATGGCACAGCTGGCAGCAGGCTGGGATTTTGTATGGCTGCTGTTTGACATTACAAATGAGACATTGTGCTTGGTCATATCCTGCAAACTCACATCCAGCCTTGGGAGAGGAAACCACTCCTTGCCAGAGGGGCTGTGAGGATCATCTCTGCCCCTGTGTCCCACAAAGGGCTGGACCAGGCAGCAGCTGCTTTGGTCAGGGCCCAGCCCTGCTCCAGCTGGGCACAGGCAAGCAGCAGACACCTCTCTGAAAGTGGCCATTACTAAAGCTTTTCATTTTATTAATCTGATAATGTAAATCAGAACCAAAGCCTAAACCAGGTTCAGGCAATGGTGTCTTTGTAGGGTGACTTTCAAGAGTACATTTTCATAGGGGGAAGCTCTGCCAAGGCAGCAAACACATCTGGTTAGGTCCTGGCAGCTGGCAGTGACTGATGCAGAGCTCACAGAGCAGCCTGAGGTACCCCCAAGGTGTGAGCAAGGCTTTGCTCTCAAGTGAACTGCTCAGGAGTTAAAGTCTATTTGCCAGGAGTGATAGTAAAATACCAGGGTGTTTGGGTTTCTGAGCTTTGCTATACAACTAAAAGAGGTTTGGATAAACTGACCACTGTATTTTATAAACAGATTTAAAGTCTTTTGATGTCAGTTTATGTTCATGTCAAAATACAGTGCAAAGAGTGAGCAGCCCTGTCCCAGAAAAAGCTTGTTTAGCTCTGCCTGACACTGCCAGACAAAAAGGTTCCCCACTGAGAGCAGAGTTTTGACAAGAGGAGATTGGTTACCACCCCTTGCAACAACCTATTGATCCTGCTCTTCTTTTGAGACAGGTGTTTATGACCATATTAATGTGGGTTTTTTAAAACGCTAGTTTTACTCTAAAAGACTTCTTTTGACCAAACACTACAGCCAGATCTTATTTAAGCATGGGTAGCTCACCAACCCTAGCAGCCCATGCCTTGGTGGCCCTCAGGGACATCTTTAATTGGTCAGGAGTTTTTGGCCTTCAAACTGTCCGTGAAGTGTTTTTTCCCCAATATAGGATCTCCAGAAAATCTTGGGCAGGAACTATTGGAGAATTTAACTTCAGTCTCTGAAACATTTTGTGTTTTATGTCCTTTGCCTTTCCCACGATTACCACATTTATTACACTGTCCTTTCTAGAAGACACAGCAGGAAAAAAAGAAGCTATCATGGGGGCTGTGTGGCAAAAATACCCAATTAGTTAAATAATTATTATCTCTATAGGAAAATTATGCTTGTTTTAATGTCTGGCCATGTAATTTTCACAACAGGATTGTAATGAGTTCTTTGATATGTGCTAAGGGGCTGTTTATTGCTTAGAAGGGACAGAGGCTCTTGGGGAATATCAGGCATATAGTGAATGATAAACAATTATCTTGTTAAGGAATGAAGGCTTGTAGGCTTCTTTGAAAGGATTCAGCCATTATGTTCTTCCACACTAAGGTAACAATTATCCAGGAAAGAAAGGATTTTCTTGTTTGTCACAGAGACTTAAAAGCCACGTGAAACCTTTGAAGATCTTGCAGCTGTCCTGTTTTATCCAGATGCAATTGTGGTAGCAGCTTCTCTCTGTCAATGATCTGTAGAACCTGCTTGCAGTGGTTCCAGACTGGCAGATTTGTTCTGAACAAGAACTTGAAAAGCTGTTTGAACGTTGTGACACTTGCACAGGTCTTGGGGGCTTTTGGTCCAGTTTCATGAATGACTGGAATCCTTGATGAGGGTGTGTGTGGTTTTCATGTATTCTTTTATCCTCTCCTCTGGCAGGCTGAGGGAGAGAGGAAGGCTGCGGAGGCATCTGTGCTTTTGTGGGCTTGGTGCTTGGCAGTTAGCGCAGGCACCACTCCTGGTTAAGGGGAGGGTCAGATTCCCTGGGCTGCTGCAGCTCAAATGCTTTCTATTCCTTCCAAAGGAGTCTCTTTAGCATGCAGGAGCTGGTTGTTCCCAGTAGGAACAAAATAATATGCTGTTAGTAAAGCAAGGCCCATCAATATCGGCCCTAAATATTAAACAAGGCCTCTGTGCAATCTGGGTGCTTTAAATAGTTAAAGTGCAGCTATGAAACAAGCCACTGGGTACTGCTTCACCAACTGCTATTTTTTTCCCCACCCATTTCTCATCCTCTCAGGAAGAAAATGTTGAGGGTTTATTTTTGTGCCTTCAAATTGCTTGCTGTTGCACTAAACTGCTCTTTCTCCGGAGATAAAACATCCTTGCCTTTTACATAGAATAATTCTATTTTTGACTCTAATATATTAAGAATGGCATGAAAAATAACCACGTCTATGCTCTAGGGATGTACAAAATTCCACGAGAAAGCAGGCAATTGGGACCCCCAGGGTAGCTGGTCTGAAGATGCTGTGAAACTGAGATGCCATTTCTCTGTAGCTTAACTGAAAGAATGTGGGAAGGGGGAAGTATTTCTGCTAAACCAGGTCAAGGTGAACCAACTCCAAAGAACCCAGGCCAGGATGCAGCTGCAGCAGGTGTCCAGCTGCTGCTGACCAAGAGGCTGTGAGCTGAGCCACGTCCAGAGGGGGAGGATGGAGCAGCAGCTCCATCCCTGCAGGGCCATCCCGGACACGGATGCTCCAGGCTGTGGGACGAGGCAGGCTGCACAACTGCAATCCACTCTGCTTCTGTGGCTCTTCTCTTGGGTTTTAAAAACAGGCAAAAGCCCTGACAGCAGCACTGTGTCTGCTCTGCTTGCAGTGCTTCAAGCAGTGGCCCAGTGGGAGCTGGCTGGGCTGGGTCACACCTGAGAGGGTCTGTGGAAATGGGAAGAGGCCAGGGGAGTGCAGGGGAAAGACAGGCTGCTGAAGCTTGATAGGAGTTAATGGCATCTGTGCATCTGGCAAAAGAGGGAGATACTTTTTTATGGACATTGTGTGCTATTGTTTTCCTGATTTGGTATTTGGTTGCTTGACCACTTGGTTTTGAATTAAGGTGATGGATGGAAGGGGAATAAACCAGTGCCAGATATCAGGTGCAGCTGGAAAAACATACTGTTGGTCCCTAAAAAAAAAGGCCAGAGGAGCTGTTAATTTCCACATTTAATTCCAACCATGCTTCCAAACTCTGTTTATACCAGAGAACAAAGCCAAACAAGGGGAGGGTGAAGAGGACAATAATGGCAAGAAATGTCTGACAGCAGTTCACTTTCCTAAGTCAGGAGCAGACACTGTAGACTGATCACAACATGTTTAAAACTATTAAGGAAAGAAGGTTTCCTTAACCTTTGCATAGGCTATTTATTGTCTAATTTTTATTCACTGCATATGTGTTTTGGGGGAGTTAATTAAAAAAAAATATTTTGAAGCTGCTGATTAGTGCTCACAGCTCTGGAAGAGGAGGGCTCCCATTTGGAGCTGCTGTTTAACAGTGCACAGAGAGGCACAGCTGTGGCTGTCTTACAGCTGGGAGGGTAGCACTGTGATGTGAGTGTCACTAAGGAAAAAAAAGACATCAAACCTGCTCCAACATGAGAGTCTGGTATGGGCATAAGGGAGCTTTAAGTGAGGCTTATTCTATGATGGACTGATGTTCCTTAACTGATGAAACAAAAAAGAACCTAAAAAAACCCAAACCCCAACCCTCTCCTCAATACAAAAAACTCAACCCTTAACCAAACAGAAAATCCCACTCAAAACCCCAACCCAGAACTACTCCTAGAAGAGGCTTTGCAGATGTGTGTGTCTATTACAAAAGCAAGAGTTTTCTGAACCCTCCCCTTAGTGATATTGTCTGTGTCACAGAATCATTGCTTACAAGGTATGTGGGTGCACTTGTCTCTGTATTTATAACAGTTTTCACTCCCTCCATGAATGCAGAGGCCTGGAGTTGTAAAGGCATCTAATTTATCACTGACTGCAGTCCAAAATTTTAGCTCCTATTCTGAGAATGTGCAGGAGGTAAAAAAGGACTTAAACAGATTTGGAAGAGTTGATGCAACTTGTGAAGTCCTTTGGGGTAAAGAAGATGCTCTGGATTAATTCCTGGCTCCCACTGCAAGGACTCTCCTCAAGCCTTGCAGAGCATCCCCTGCTCCCTGTGCCCAGTGCTGTGTCCACTGCAGGGTGGGACAGCAGCAGCATTTCTGAGCCAGGTGTTGAACTGTTGCACTTTCAGCAGGTTTCAGGTGCAGACCTGAGCTCCAACGTGGCAGTGAGGCTTTCTCTGCTGCCTGAAGCAGTTTTGCTCCATCCAGCCCCAATTAATTGTTGATTGTGCTGCAGCTTTATGAGCCCAGCACAATACCAGATGGGAATGTTGCTTATGCAAGTTCATGAAAGACCTAAGGGTACCCTTCCTTTCTGAGCAAGAGCTGCTGATAATATCAGTTTCTGAATGATGCCTGCTCTGGTTTCTTTTAACTCATTTGAAGTTTTTGGGCTTTCTTTAACAATTTCCTTACAGACTTCTAACAGACAATCTCACTGTGGCCCTGCTGAAACAAACCCTGCTTGCTGTTTGGTTATAACAACCAGGATTGATATTGCAGAATCCACCTACAGTGAGTTAGTTCAGTGGTATAGTTATAAATGAACTAGTGGTGTTAAAAGTTTAAGAGAAAATTTATTCTTAAATATCATCAGCTTCTCCTTGCTGACAAGCAAATGAGTAAATTCCTTTTCCTTGTAGTTTAGGCATTTTCCCCCTCCAACAAAGAGTAGATTAAGCCTGTGCTATACTGGAACAGTTGCCCACAAATGAGCATTGGAGCTCTGCACACCTTTACAAGAAAATCTGACCTCAACATGTCAATATCCTCAATGCAGGGTGAAACCAATGCCTTGTTTTCTGTCTGAAGGCACTAGAAAAGTATTTGTTAACAACAGCAAAGCTGAAACTGAAAGGACAGAAGATGTGACTACTTAGAAGAAGAATTTGCTGTTTAGTGTTATTCCCCAAAGAGGGCAACAAAACTAGAAGTCTCCATTTACATATTATTTTGAACAATGCTTTACTGTTTGCCTGGTTATTCAAAGGAAAAGGAAAGACATTTTTATGGTTGCAGAACTTTAGGCTGTGTAGAATTCTTGAGTAACTTTATTTTCCCTTTTTTGTTTCTTCTTCCCCCTGTCCCTAGAGGATTAGTTGCTGGGGAGATGGCCAACCCAGATTCTAAGTGGAAAACTCCTGAACAAAGGAAAAACTAATGCTGGTCAATGCAGCTGGGATTCATCACACTCTCCATCTCTTACAAGTTTTTGTGCATCTGATTGGGGATTTATTGGTAGGAACATGTTGCCTTATGCCTCAGATGTGATCTATAACCTTGTTTTCCTTAAAAATGAAGTCTGATTTGGACCGGATTTATTGGTAGGAACACGTTGCCTTATGCCTCAGATGTGATCTATACTTGTTTTCCTTAAAAATGAAGTCTGATTTGGACTTTAATATATTCTTTGTGTGATCTGCTCTGCACTGCTTGTCTACAGTGTCAGGTCAAGATGCACAAAACACTAGGAATGAATAAGTGATGAATTCCATCCCTGTGGAAAAAAGGACACAATCTATCTATTCCACTTGAACCAGACCACCTGCTGGATTCTCCACACTTGTCCTTGGCAATCCTGCCACAAGGAATGACCACTGTGAAAAACTTAGTCTAGCCTAATGAAAGCTGAGCCATACACTACAAGCAAAAGATTATTTCCTTTGGAAGGACAGAAAACCTGGGAAGGTAGAACTGCAGGTCAATTCTGTTCCTCCTTGGATTAAAATTTGAATATTATCTGCCAAAACTTATCATGTCTTATTGTCTTACACCAATGAAAGAAAAAATTCTGTGTTTATACCAGGAAAAAAAAAAAAAAGAGGAGAAACCTGACAACTGGTGATGGTTTCCTTGTTATGGGTTTAAAGTAAACTGCTAAGCATGGTATCAGTATCTTCACAGTGAGGTAAGTGACCCATGCAGCATAAACAACACCTGACAGTCAGAGCTCCTGCAGAGGATAAACACTAATGAAGATAATCTGGTTTTGTGCTTTCACCTTGTTCATGCATGCCAGGAGGGAAATACTGATAACAGGGATGCTTTTGCTGTCATCAGTCTCTAATAACACTGTAACAGCAGTGGCTGTAACCACCCATGGTGCTGAAGTTCACTCGGAGTACAATTCTTTATTTCAGGAAAGCAGAAATGGGGAAGATGCTGGAAAAGTGCTGAAATGGTCAAGACAGTTCTTAGAAGATCTGTTTCATTATTGTGAGGCATGTGAGTGACAGCAATGTGTTGTGTGGGGGTTTATATATATATGTGTGTGTGTGTATATATATCTGTATGTATGCACATGTATTATCCTCATTACATAACACTGCAGCTCCAAGGAGTCAGGACTGAATTTGCATAGGAAAAAGCCAAAACCCACTGCCTTTGCATTACCTAGAGAAAAGCCTGACAGGACAAGCCTCAACAACAGACACAGACAATGTGCCATCCCTGATGGTTCCAGTTCTGTGAAATCTCTGAGCACACAGGCACTGGGCTGGTTTGTGGTGATGCCCACACGTGCACAGAGAGCATCCAGCAGCGATGCAGAGTGGAGCCTCTGAGCGCAGCAGTGACACTGGAGAGGCTCCACGAGAGCTGACCCTGGCCCAGGCTGGTGCTCAGAGAAAGCCCTGCAGCTCAGCCCACTCGCTGCTATCACCTGGCTGCCCCAGCAGAGCTGCTGCTGAGGGAACAGCAGAGCCCCACGGCCCTGAGGAGCGCTGGGCTCACCAGCAGCAGCTCGTGCCACCCCAACAACTGACACTTCTGAAGGGACTCTGGTCAGTGCAGCCCCTTCTTGATCTTGAGCATGGCTTTTTAGTGTCTGTGGTACCTGCTGAAGAAGCAGAGGCACTGGCCTCTTACTTCTCCTTCTGGAGCCATTTTAAGCATAGGCAGCTTCTTGAGGCTGACCAAGAAAGCTTCCAAAGGTGAGTTTAGATCCACGTTATCTTTCCTGGGATTGACAAGGTATTCAAAGACTGAACACCAGCAGCCACCTGAGGGAAAATACTGCTTACTTTCCTCTTGCTCTTTGTAGGACTTGGTAAATCCTTCTTTCCTAGAGAATTAATCTTGCCTTTCTTAGTCCTGCTGAGGACACAGGGCTCAGTGCTCTTTCTGCCTGAAGAACTGTGACAAAATCCAAATTCTTGCTGTGCTCTCATCAGTCCTGTAGGAACAAATCAGATTTTGCCCGATCCTATGTTTCCCATTCAACTTCTTATACAACAAAGGAAAGTGTTAATTCCTTTCATGAAGGGGGATTTGAGCAGTTCTGGCATGTCCTGCTGCAGATGGGCAATCCCCAGAGAGGACTTGGTCAGGCAGGGATGGGCCAGATTGCCTGGAGCCCAGTTCTCATGACTGGCCCAGCTCCCTTTAGTGAGGGGTCTAGCAACCCCCATCACACACTTGGCCAGAGAAATAAGATTCCCATGCTCCTGCTTTTGTAGGGTTTGGATTTTCCTGCAACAAGGTCTATCTGTAGTTCCTGCTGGTGCTCCAGCCGTTGCCATAGCATAACCCAGGGACATTCACATGGAAGTACACAAGAAATGAGCAGAAAGCAGAGAGCCTTTGATCAAATGAGACATTTCTATGCTTTTAAATGGAGATAGGAGCCTTACAAAGGAATGACTGGATATGTGTAATTCATTACTATTATTTCATAACCACAATAATCTTGAGATTCCTATGGGTTTGCACCAAAAAGGCTAGAGAGTGATAATCCAGTGTTTGAGCTCTGAATACAGGTATTGCTCACAGGGAATAAACTGCTGGCAGGAACACTTCAATAAACTCTATCATCAAGCTGAATGATACTTTAAAATAATTGTTTAACTTTTACTAACAGCCATTATTACTTTAATGAAGTTTCCCAGGATGCTTTAAACCAAGAGAGAATGTTTGCAGTCCTGTGCATAGAGACACCACACATTACATATTCAACAGGAAAGGTCTGGCAGAGGAGCCCTTTTGTTTATTCTTATTTCCTTTTAACCAATGCTAAACTGAGCTCCTAGTCTCATGCTGTTAAGCCCCACACTTCAGTATAGCTGAAGCTTCCCTTGGCAAATAACTGAGCAGCAATTTAACCCAGTGAGCCTCACCTTAGTGAGCTGGATTTGCTGCCAAAGAGAGCTGGCCTGCTTTTCTTTTTTAGGTTTTCCCCCCCCCTTTTCCCCACCCAAGTCTATTCAAATAGTTTCTTTTGCAGCAATCTGTTCTCCTCCTCTGGGCCTGATGCTGTTGCTGAGGTCCCCTTGGCATGGAGCTCTTCAGCCTCTGCTCATCTGCATTTCTTCAGCCCCTGCCAGCCTTGGTCCCTCCCTCCCCACTGGTCTCTCAGGGCTTGTTCCAGGAGCAGCTGTCTGTCCTTCCTCCATGCCTAAAGCCAGAAGGTGCTTTGCCACGTGCCACTTTTCAGTATTTTCTCCCCAAATACTCCCATGCTTACAGAGAAAGCACACGCAGCAGCTTTAGCTTTTTGGCTGCGTAACAACCAATGCCAAATATGTCTGTGATAAAACTGCATTTTCTCATGGCAAATGGGCTCCCCAGTGAACCTCTCAGACTCCCCACTGTCTGAGCTCTCATTAAGTCCAGCCCAGTGGTGGTAGGGTAATGTTGCTTCAGTGGACATTTATTTGACTTTAATACACACCAAACTGCTTGTGGAAAGCTTTTGTCAAAAAGTAAAACTCCAGATCCCAGAACTCTGTCTCTTATCTAGTGAGAGATTGCCTATAAATCCAAGTAGCATGTTGGAGATTGCAAAATTTCTGACAAATGGAGAGTGGGGTAAAAATAAGAAAGTCAGCTGTCATTGTGTGTGTTCTGGTCCCATGTTCATGCTCGTGGCTGGCTGATGCAATTTCTTCTTGGAACTCACACAAAGGATCCATCCCAAGACAGCAGCTGAAGAAGGATTTGTATCCAGTGACTTTTGGTTCAGTGAGACCATTAATGCTCTGAACACAAGTCTATAAATGTGATGATATGCCACGGTTTATTCAGGGCAGCTCTGAGTTTCTTAATCAAGATGGTTTTAATAATGATACTGCTTTGGAAACTGGTCAAATGGAACCTGATAAATCTCCTTAACAACCTGATGGGTATGGTTTGTAAAATTCTAGAGATGCTTGACAATTGTACAGCAATCTGCATTGTTCCAGAATAAAACTTGGTCCAACACTATAAAAAGAATGTAGCATATTTTAATATTCTAAAAGTGTACACTTGGATGTCTTAGTTTGGGCATTCCTGTAGTGGCTACTTCTAATACAATTAAATTGCTTTCTTATTTTACTTTTACCCATACAAGTTCTTTATTTTACAGTCAATGAAACTATATGCATTTGGAGGCAGCTTTTTTCCGTTTTCTTTTCACAGAGAAATTTACAAAAATTGAAATATATGGCCAAGATGTTGTAGTAAGAAAAAGTTATCTGCTCAGATAAGCTACAGAAAACCAAATGTTTAAAGAAAATACTTGCCTTTTTTTCACAAAGGTGAAGAAAATACTGCCTTGTGGAGGAACATTTGCTATATGGGGATTTGCCTCTGAAATAGCTGGGGATCTCAAAGGTTGCATATGAACAAGATTTAGGACTTCATTCTACTTCCCTTTGCATAGATAAGAATTATTTTGCTATATTGAGAGTTTCATGAAAGAAAGTCTTTACTGATGTAAGTGGTAATGGCCTAAAGTGGCCAAATAAAATGATGATGTCACATATGATGACACAGAGCTTTCTTTTTCCATGATGTACTTAGGTTTGACTCAACCACTTCTCATCCAAAACTTACTTAATCTCCAGCAGGTCCTCTTTCCTAATTCCTTTAGAGGGGAACTCACTATTTAAAGGGGACATATCCCAATCAACCATTATATATTTTTGGGTGCACTTCACCATCTTTCTCAGAATGCATTTTGGTACAAGATATTTGGTGTTATCGTTCTGATTTCCCACAGCTACCAGAGCACAACCCTGCATTGCACAGTGGCTCCAGTCTGAATTAATGTCTTGAATTTAAAAAGTATGTGTCTCATACTCAGGCTCTCACCCTCCTCACTGGGGACTGAATCAGCAAATAAGACAAGGACTATTTTCTGGTTTCTTTTAGTCATGTTTATTTTTCACTAAGACAATTTCTCAGAGAACAAGCTGAAATCTTACTGTGTCTGCTCTTTCCTCATTTTTTCCCTCACCACAAAATAATAGAATATTCTTTCCATCTGGAATATTGGGATATAAATTATTTATGTCAACGGCTACATTTAGGAGTGACTTTCAATGGTATTATCTTTGCTTCAGAAGCGAAGAGACCACAGGCACAGGTCAGTAAAGCAGTAAAGGAAAAAACAGCTTCAGAGACAGGAATGGAGAAATGTGTGCAGTGGATGCTTTAAAGCCCCTGGAGTTTTGGAGTATAATAGGCTTATTCCACCAAACTGTAATGATTTGTAAGGTCTCTGAAACTCTTAATTCTATGTCATTTCTTGGCTGTCATTTTTATCACACAGGCTAATTACTGTATTTTGGTTAAATATGGGCAACTATAATCACCCTCTTTTCTTCCAGTCCTGCTTGTGCAATCTTTCTTTGTCAAACAAGGAAAATGGACTTTCATCTTCAAAGGTTTGCGTGGGACCTTTAAAAGATTCCATGCAAAAAGTTTCCTCTGATTCCTTGCAGAGTTTGCAGGGTCACATTGCAGCACTCCCATGAATGAGCCCCAGAGAGTGAAGCTGCTGGGGCTGCTTTCCCTAATTGAGATGTGCAGAAATGAACTGAACACTCTGAGTGTAAGTGGAACAAAGGTCCTGTGTGGACTTTCTTGAGGCAAGTGCAGCGCGGACCTTTTTGTGTAAGTGGATCTTTTGAGGTCCTATGACAGGCTGTGAGGGGTTGGTCACACCAGCAAAGCCACCCCCACGCAAAAATATAAAACCCTTATCCCCTGAACAGCTGCCAGAAGGAGCCTTTTCTCCTCAGCCAGTCCTGAGTGAGGCACTGAAGTGGGAAGAAGTGAATGAAAAGACGTTTCGTCCCCCACTGCCAGAGAGCAGCCCTGAGAAGAGAGCTTTTCAGCTGTACCCTGGTTGGAATGGCTGCAGGCTCAGGGGACTCCCTGTTGCCAGCCTTGGCACCTTGCTGATTTTCAGCACTATTTGTTACTTTTTTAAAACCCAAAGCCAGTTGAAACTAATGAAAACACGCTTCCTTAACAGCCAGGGATTTCGCAGCCAAGCGCTGCTTAAACTTTCTAATGTAAATAGCTTTGTCATTTTATAGGGTATGTTCTGAGTTAAATGAGCAGACCTTACTGGGAAATTGAATTAAAAAATATTGATTTCCCCCCTTCCTCATATCTTTCCAAATATGTCCTTAATTTTTGCCTATTCTAAGGTGACCCTGTTCATGCAATCTAATGTTTAATAGCTATATTGAATAATATCCCAGAGATGAGTCACAGCATGGCTGAAATTTGCACTGAAGTCATAAAAAAACATAACCCCTGAATCAAAAATTATTTGTGGTCTTTCCTATATCCTCTGTCCCTAGGTACAGAATCAGCCTCTGAAAAGGTTTGCTTTTCTTCAAAATAAGCTAAATCCTCTGGTGTACACCAGCACAGTTCCACCTGTGCTGGCACACTGGTCCAGTTCTACACCCAGAGAGGGAGCACTCCCCTCATCAGATTTATTTTTATTAGGTTGACTGAAGAACAATACTCACTCTGCACCTAATGAGACTTAAGACTGGACAAATATTACAGCTTTATCTACTTATGCAGTTGAGAACAGGGAAAATCACAAGTTCCAAACTGTCTCTGGCATTCATATAAGCTGGAATTCTTAAGCTATTTTGACAGAAAATGTTGGCTGGCTGAAATATTGTTGGAAGTGCATGTATTTTTCCTGAAATCCCTAGTGATTTCCTGTCAATCTCCCAGGTTTTCAGCTCTTTCTTCTTGAGTCTGCCATTTGAGTTAGCCTTGCTGCACAGATTTGGGCTGAAAAAGTGAATTGTTCCCCCATGCAGCTCAGCTCAGCCCTCCTCTTCAGACTAAGAGAGCTGACACTGACCTTGGTAATGTAGACTTGGTGTCTTTTTGTAAAAAAATCCCAAACAAAACCATAAAAAATACCCAGAAAAAAAATTATATGCATAGATGTGTTACACAAATATATTTTTTTTTCAGGAAATTTTTCATTCTCAGTGACAATGCAGCACCATTAGATTTTGCAGTGCAAAGACTGCCTTTTAATCAAATCTGATCTTGCATACACTTATGTAGATCTCCCTAATGGTAATTTCATCTCTGTGACACCATAGGACTGGCAATACTAATTATTTCAGCATGTTATTATTGTTTCAGTTGTTATTGTTACCTGCTGTCCAAAGCCTTTGTCATTTCATACAACAGCGAATGCATTTATTGTGATATCCTATTTCTAAAATATACAACAGAAAAATTATTGTTATCATAAAATGTTCTAAATGTATGAAGCATAAAGGGAACAACCCTATTTCTCATACACATTGAAGGGTTAAGTCACATACTTTGGGAGCACTGTCGCTTATTAAAAAATTATTTACGAGTTGAATTGTATCACTCCTAAATATATAAAGAGTTGGGATGGCTTCCAGCAATTACTGAAGAAGCCAGCCAAGTGATGCTTTCCAATTAAATCAGGCTGAATTGTTTGTTTTTTTCTTTTTTAACTTCTCAGTATCCTGTGTTCTTGCCTCTGTTTTTTCATGACTCAGACAATGCATTAACCTCGTGCAAGTGAAGTCTCACACGTCTCCTCTTTGCTCTCCTTTCATGTGCAGGAGGTGTCTCTGTAGGTACCCCCTACATGAAAGGTGTCTTTCTTGTCCATGTAAGTGCTGCTGCTGGTGCTTCAGTCCTTGCTTTTATTTAGAAGCAGTTGTTATACAAAGCTTCAAAGCTTTTAACTTCAGATAGCTTAGTTATATTTGTAATGTTCAATCTTTGATAATGGCTGTGTTAAAAAACCTGAGTAAAGAGTGCAGCACTGACTTCCATAGCTGTGCCTGTGCAGTTCAGCTTATAGAAAGAGACAGATGAAAGTCCATGATGTCTAATTTATTGGAGAGGAAATAAAGAACAAATTAATTAAAAAGGAAAATGCTGGACCAAAAAAAAAATCACTAAGCCCTAAAGCATTCCCTTTCCTCCTTGTATTGGATGAAGCTCAGATGTTTACAGGGATGTTATGCACCACTACCCTTGTGTGGTATCACACTGGTACCAGGCCTTGATAGAGAAAAAATTCCACAATTCTCCACTGGTTTATTTCCTGGGTGAAGCACATTATAGAGGTTACATCTTTATGTCTAGGCTGAGTCCTAGACTGTAGACCTGGAGGATATATCCAGACCACAGCAGCCTAAGAACTCTCTCCAAGATGTCTGAGAAAAAGGTAATTATGAAAACCCAGTCAAGTCTTTATAAACCTAAATTTACTGTAAGCACTGTGAACTCAAAAAAGTTACGTAATCTGCAAAATTAAATAGAACACTGAAAACACTGCAGCAGACTATTGAGTGCTTATTCCTTGGGGTGCTTATTCCTTCCCAGAGCTGGCTACAGCCATCGTTGCTGCAGAGCTCACTTTGTTCTGTGCTGAAGAAATATGTCAGCTCCAGAGCACATAGGGCCTGCCTTTATTGCTGGGATTGGAAGTTTGCCACTCAAAGATTTAATCAGAATTTTTATTTTTCTCACCGCTCTGGAGCAGATAACAAACTCATTTGGGTATCAGGCGTATTTATTTAGCTCTGTTACAGGTTCACCTACTCACCCATGATGGTTTACAAGATTGAAGTAAAGGTTTCTCCTCGATTAGTGCTGGAAAATGAAACCAGCTTGTGCAACTTGGAAAAATGATTTAAAATGATGGAAATTATTCTTGTACGAGGAAGACAGAAATAGCCCAACACAAGTGCATTTTGCAGTTGCCAGTTGAAACAGCAGCCTATTTTGTGCTGTGCCTTTTACTGATTCATTTCTAGGGTTGTTCTCTAAAAAGAATCTACAGTTAGTGGGACTGAACTGCTGCTTTCTGTCAAGTGGAAACTGAGTGGCTGTTCCATAGCCTTTTTCCAAAGGCTTCCTTTGAAAGCTGAAACACTGGAGCACAGAGATCTGCCAGAGCCTGCCACTGGGAATGCAGGAACGCAGTCCCTGCCCGGGGTCTGCAGGTCCTGCCAGCTCCTGCCTTTCTGCTGGGACAGCTCAGGTGCTGCAGCAGTGGCTATTGCTGCCCATGCCATGCTCAGGAGTTCCAGCCAGAGGATTTGGGAAGCCAAATCCGTTTGTCACATGTCTGCATCTCCACCAGCTTTTCCAAGAGCATCCCAGGAACAACATGCAGCAGTCCTGCAGGCAGAGCAGGGCTTGACACACACTCTCCTTCCCACAGAGTGGAACTGCCCTGCCATGCAGCCCACTGTCCATCCCTTAAGGGACTGGCACTACAGACCTGTCTACTGTTTTCAATAAAGATTTTTTTGGGTTGGTTGCAGGACCCCAAGTTTTCTGGGCACAGAAGTAGCGCCTATATTGATGCTGCAGCCATCTCTGTGTGGGAGACACTCAAAGGCAGCTCTTGCTGAGAATGATTTCTGCTGACAGAATTCAGGCAGTGAGTGATGTGCCCTGGGCAGGGTTCCTGACCACGTGCAGAATATCCCTGCTTTTCTTTTCCACTGCACAGCCAGAACACCAGGGGCTCCAGGGCAGTGCAGTGCTGAGGAGCAAGGCAGAAGAGAGGTGTTCTGTGAGGCATCAGCCAAAGAGCACTCACAGCACTGAGGATGAGTTTGTCTTACCAAAGCTGAGCTACTCCAACTCATGGTTAGTTTTACTCACAGACTAGTCCTATCAAAAAATGCAAACCCACTCTGCTAGGCCCAGGTAGAGCTGTCAGTCCCTCAAGTAACAACCCTTACAATCAAATGATGCATTACATTTGGGAATTGGTAACAAAACTCCCCATCCCATTGAGTTATATGCCTCACCACATTTTTTACAATTTAAAGAGTAACAAAATACTAAAATACTTATGTGCTTCAAACACAGTGGCTTCAACAGATTTCTGTGGAATGTCCACTGTGCTTCTGAAAACTGTATTCTCACAAGCCAGCAAGCTTCTGTGAATCTCTTACCAGCCATGATCCACCATGGATGGTATTTCCCTGCTAGAAATGAAGATTTTCTTAATACTGTGTTATCTGAGGGCAATAGGATACATAAAGGATCCCTGAAGAGTTCTCCAAATTGCTGAAGCCCCTAGCAATAGACATTCTTTAGGTCCTCATTGAAGTGCATCTTATGGGTATCTTTTTTGTCCATATGAATGTCACAGTCTGAGCTGGGATCAACAGATGAAAGAGTGGGAGAAAGGGAAGTTTTATCCCACTTCCACCCCCAGTTCTGCTCAGTTCACTGATTTCATTGTGTGCTCCTGGCTGCACAGTGTATCCTCCTCTCCTGGGTCAGGCTGATCCACCCCTGCTTTAACCTCCTTCTGCCCCTGTGACAACAGCTGGTTGTTCAGCTCATGTCCAAAATAGCACTGGGCTGCTCCAAAAATTGCCATAGCTTCTCCTCTGGGGCACAGCCAATGTGGGCTCACTCAAACTATTTATTTACAATACATCTTAAAAGCCCTCTGACATCCCAATCAGTAGCAAAATGAAATAAACATTGATTTGTTACAAGATGTATGAATCTTTCTACCATCGGGGAGAGGAAGAAAAATAGAAGCTTTAAAAACAATCAGAGTAACAACTTTTGAATCCTACTGTGGAAATAGCAACACACACAAAAATAGACATATTTTTAACATATAAAGATCTAAAACATATTTTCTATATTTTTGTAATTTGAAGGCTCTCAAAGCATAATGAAAACAAATATCTTTTTGTTTGCAGTGTATATCCTGCTTAATAAACCAGCATACAAAACATTTTGGCTCTTAAAAATAACTACTAAAATGAAGGCTGTCTAACAGAGCATAGATTGAGATGGTTATTAATGCTAACACCTAGATAGTCTGTCAGAGTCTCTGCTCAGTAAGAACTGAGAAGTTCATTGCACTTGTCTTAGAAATGTCTCTCCATAACATCCATATTTGAAAAGAAATGGGAGAAGACACTGAAGCAAAATATTGTTTTCCTCTCCAAGCAGAACAAGAAAATTGCATATTATCTAAAATTGTACAAAAAAAAGCTTTCACAGCAATCAGTTTCTGAGGTATTTAAAATTCTCTTACTTGACTTAGTTAAAAAACTATCTCACTGCTATCTCAAATTTGCTAGAAAGAGAATGACAGATCTGCCCTGAACTTCAAGTGTGAGGCACTTGTTCATTGTTCTTTCCTAATGAAATACCAAATTTTCACTCCTGTTTGGAAATCAAATGACAAGATTGTTTCACTACAACAAAGGCACTAATTAGAAAATTCCCTGGCAAATGACACAGCCAAGACGGATTTCTGTTGAAGACTATGATGTTTACCCTTGTTTGGGTAAATAAGATATACAGAAGGCAAGGATTATCAATTATTTTGTGTATCCTAAACCTTTCCAGTCCCAAATAATTTCCACATAAAATTATACCTTCAAATCTCCTAAAAAAGCCCAGTAGCATCTTTTACTTCCCACCTTCTCCCAAGCTGTAACCTTTTCCTGCTGTATATGTTATCCATGTCAGAAAACAAATTCCTTTTGTTTTAATTTATCCAATCACATCATCTTTGTTTGTACCCATCAGATTTGACACTCAAGCTGAGAATTTTCATTAAGGCCTGCAAAAGGACAGATTTTGGGACACAGCTAATCATGATTCCTTTATCCTTCCCATGTGTTACAAACCACTCCAGGAAATGTAAACTTTCCAAAGCTTTTTAGCATTTGAACATTTTGATTGAGAACGAATCCTCAGCCTGTCAGTTGTGTTGGTTTGTGCTTTTAAACATGAACGGTGTCTCTTTCTGCTCATGGCAGGGATCCCACTTCACACATCAGCTAATTAACCACAATTTAGACTGAAGTACCAATGATTACTCTGCTGTTTCTTAGCAACCATGAAAGACATGGTAAAGGATGTGAGACAGAGACCCAAATAACATCATTTCCAGATTGAGAACTTCCACCTAGACTAACCTACGAGTGGGACAGTAAATTAAGTTTAAATTTCTATTCCCCTACTTCAGTGCTATGTCCCTTTTAGGCTCTTGACTGTGTGCTTTTCCCAGTCCATGATGACAGGTAAGCATTTAACTTCCCCAGAGCTGATGACACCTGCTAGCTACTCCAAAAAAAACACCAACCAAACAAAAAAAAACTTGTAAGGCTTAATTAGAAAAATATTTCCTGCATTATTCCCATGTGATGACTTATGTCTAGCACCAATTCCTCACTTGATGAGAGTTCTACCAAACTAAAGCTGCAAGGTCAGGCCTTGCTTCAGTGTTACACAACAAACAAAAATCTATTTTATTAGTAGCAAATTGGTAGCAGGTAATTATGTTTTTCCTCTTAATCCTAATAAGGTATTTTGAGCATTTAAATTGCCTTACTCTGATCTGAAGATACTTATTTTATGTATTAACCAATTTTATACTGCAGGACAATTCTGTCAATGCTTTTCAAAACTATTGACAGAATGAAAAAAAAGTCTGACCACTGAAAGTCCAATTAAAAATCAAATCCCTTTAATATTTGATGAATCCTTTTATGACTCACCACGTAGTTCTACTCTGTGATTGCTACTTCCATATGATGATGTCAATAGTGCAGACTTAATTTTTATTCTGGAAGAAATGGAAGATTGGTTTCTGTGACCCTATTTATATTCTGCTTTTGAACACAGGAATGACTGAAGTAGAAAACCAAAAAAGCAGACTTTGAAGTACCAAACTAGGACAAAAATGGATGGCTCAAATTCAGCTGAGGCAGGTACCCACATTTTGGGTGGTGTGTCCGAGGCACACGGGAGGTGCAGCCATGGGAGACACACGTGGTGACACTGCCTGGGAAGGCTGCACGGCAGGGATGAGCTCTGTGCCAGCACTGGGGGTCCCCTGGGTCACCTGCAGGACCCCTGCAGGATGCAGGACTTCAGTGCCTGCACCACCCCTGTGCCAGGGCTGCAGCCTGGGATGGCAAACCCTCCTGGCACCCAGGGCAGAACAGGGGTGCAATGGGGACACCTGCCAGCCCCTCTGCAGTGGCACCCTCCTGGGAGAGAGCCCTGGCCCCAGCACGGTGCTGCTGTCCCCCCTGGCCCCAGGTGCTCCCCATCAGCAGAGCCAGGGCTGCACTGACCAGCGGCACCTGGGGAAACGTGGGAGGGCAGGGCAGGGGGGTTATCCCTGCAGGGAAGCCTGGGGAATCCTGCAGGTGGCTGTGGAAGGCTGGAACGTGGGACACAAGACTTGCAAGGTGAGTGTGCAGCTCCTGGTTTTCCTGCTTGGGGCTGTTTGTTGTGAGAAGTTGCTTTGCTGGTATCACGATGTGCTCGGTTGTTGTCTGGGGTTTTGCTGCTGTGAGGTGTGGTGTGCTGTCCTGGAAGGAGCCCTGTCCCGCCTGGGGCCTGCAGGCAAAACCTCTGTGAGAGATGGTGGCTTGGTCACAGTGCCCCAGGTCTGTGTAGGGTAGAGGGTAGTGGTCCTTTTGTTGCTCTGGCAGCAGGCACAGGTGGAACCTGGGGCTGTCTGCATGGTTGCTGCAGTTCTGTTTCATTATCTCATGGAACTGAGAATGGATCCAGCTACTTGTATAAGGTTTTTATTGTTTTTGCTGAAAGAAGCTGAATGTACAAATCTGACATTACAGTTCTTTAGTCATACATTCATAGTGGTGTCTGGCAGGGCATTTGGCAAAGTTCTGCAAGAGCCAAGGAGTCAATTCCCCTGGCACTGTGTGGTGACACCTCCACCAGCCAGTCTGACTATGGGTTTAAAGCACACCTCTTCATTTTCTGACTTTTAAAGTAAAGCTAGTTTGGCAATGATTTTTACTTGTTTAGGTTGTGTGGTTTTCTTTTTTGTTGTGTTTGGTTTTGGCTTTTTAAATTTTTTTTTGTTGGTTGGTTTGTTGTTTTTTTAAAGCAGAAATATTAATTAGTAGTCTGAAACAAAGAGAGGAAACTATTGGATTAATCAGTTTAAGTAAGTACATTCTCCATGCTCAAGAGGAGTTCACAGAAAGGGTATTTTCTTGTAGTGCAAGTTTACATGGTCCTTGGGAATACTGTTTATTATCATTTTAACCGCTTTCTATTGAGGTATTTTATTTCATCTAGAAGAGCAATGAATGTGTATCTCCTTTAATATTCAAATGAATATCATCAAGGCTTGATAAGTTTATTTCTGGCAGCAGCATAGCTGAACATGATGCCAATCACTTTGTTATAGTAGTCCTGTTTGTGCATTGCACTTCAGTACTTTTGCTCTGAGTGCTTTTCTTGTACAGCTCAGAGAGACTTTGCAGCTCTCTCCCTGAGAGGAAAAATGACTTTCCCCCTTGTCTTCCCTCTAGGCAATAAAACTAGAAAACCTTTTTTTTTTTCCTCCCCCTCTTTCAGTCTGTTTACATTTTTCCAGGGGAAAGTTAGAGCACTATGAAATAAGGATTAAGGCTAACTATAACTCATAGGTTCTAACATTCCTTTTTATTTCTGGTTAAAAATCAGATTCCCAAGACAGATGGTCTGTTTAGTCTATCTTAGGTCACTTCAGGAACAGGTCTACTATAGTAAGATTGTTTTTTCCTGCTATATATAGCTGTGTTATAACAAGATTAAAATAAAAACCCCAGATGTTTAATGTATAAAATTACATTGTCCAGTTTGACAGAAAGTGTGTCTGCTCCTCAGCACCTACACTTGGTATTCATTTGTCTCCTGGTCCCACTGCACTGTTGAGCTGTAAATCAATGAATAATCAGTTTGCAGGCTGTGAGTAGATGGTGTATTTTTAAATAAAATCCCCCTTCCTTTATTTCCAGCTGTAACTTATACCCACAAATTGCTTCTAGTAGGCATTAGTCAAGTTGTATCTACAACTACCTATGGGTGACACATTTTGCTATTAATTAAGAGGGGGAAGTTTGCCATGAGGTGTCAATAGTGGCTGTGGGGTATGGAAGTACAAATATTATTGACAGACCACCAGGTACAATCTGCTGATGGTTTGGGCTGGCTCTTTTTCTGCTCTCAAAGCCAGCTGGCACAGGGGGTGGCTGCACCTGGCTCCTGCAGGAACGTTGGCTTCCAGACAGTGAGGCCAGTCCAGGCTACAGGGCAGTGCCTGCTGCAGCAATTAGGGTCAGCAGTACCCCAGGTGAGGCTGGGAGGAATCAATCTGAGATGAGAATGGATTGTGAAAGTGATCTGATAACAAGGGGTGCACCTGATCTCATGGCTCAATGCCATCGATGGTTTTTTGGCTTGCTGTGGATTGGAGGATAAGGATATTCGAGTATGTTTTTTAATTTATTTTTTTCAGCTGTCTTTATGAGCCTCTGCAACTGAACTGCCAGCATTTACACCTTGGAAAGCAATGTTTGTGTTAAAAATCACCTGCAATGTCATTAGGTAACTGATCACTGAATGAGGTGCAGGTGGCAGGGGCTGTTTGGCTGATGTTAGGATGGAGCAACCTACACAGCTATTAAGTGAAGGAATTACACCCTCCAGAACAATTGGAGGCTTTATCTAAAAGACTGTCAGTGTTAAAACGAGATAGAGTTAAGGACTGAGTTTTGGCAAAGGTTATTCTGTGTGCTCACATGGAAAGTGAGTCAGGTTTGGTGTAAAAAATGGTTGTTTACATCACTGAGCTACAGCTCTGAACTGCTGTGTATTGTTTCACTGCCATAGAAACCTGGGGTTGAAGGGGAAAAAACTTATATATCAATCATCTAATCCATTTCTTTTTCTGATAAGGCTAACTGGCTAGAAGAGATAGTTGTCTGAGATGTTCCTTCTCAGTGGTTGTAACCCTGATTTTCCTAAAGTCAGGCTGGATCTCCCTGGCTGCAAGCTTGCTGAGTGCCTCTTGTCCCTCCAGCAGCCACTGATCCCTCTGTGCAATAACAGGGCTCAGCATTCTTCCAGTATGTGTGACTGTGGAAAATGTTGTCTTGCCATGATTTCATTTCTAGGTTAAATAAACTGATCTTGAGAAGTCAGAGAATGAAAATAACACTATCCACTACAGCTGCTGACTAGGAAGTCTTCAACCTGTGTTTCTACAGGCAAGGTGACTCTCAGAGCTCTGTTAATGAAAAGCTGTTTTTTGGCTGGAGCTGCCTTTGGAGTTTGTGGTATTTCATCTGGCTTTGTAGAATTTGGGGGTTGGAGCCAGGTGACCAGACCTTGTGACCTTTGAGCAGGACTTGGTGTTTCTTGCACTCAGGCACTGCCTGAGATGAAGCAGCGTAGGGCAGATGGTTTTAAAGCACAAATTCACACCCTAGGAAGCCAGCTTCCTGCAGGGAAGGCTTAACAGACAGGACTGGAAAATGTCCATATTCCTTGGCCTGCACACAAGGGAGCTTGGCAGCAAGCACCTCTTGAGATGATTTTGTGGGTGGGTTATATATGTGAAGTCCACACAAACTCCTTTGTGCAAGTACTGAACCTTGGGCTGCAGAGAAGGGAGTGGCTCTGTGTGAGGTGGGAACACTTTTCCCTGTGGCTTCCAGCAGGTTTCTCATGGATGATGGAGTGTTACACCATGGTGTGTGTACAGAGGCCATTCCTGTGTCCAACACTTGATCTTTTTCTTGTGCTTGATCCCACCTTGCAAAGACTTGGATCAAAGAATATACCAGCAGTCATCAGCAGGTTAATGCTGCCAAACCCTTTCTGGTAAATTCTCTCTGGGTGAATGGCTTTCCTCATTTCAGAAAGAATATATTAAAGGGAAAAGCAAAGTAACACAGGATAACTTCAAATTGAGAGGTCTGTTTTGATTCCAAACATATTTTCACTGCCAGAAAGCAAAACAGTTGGAATCAGAAACAAATGGAAAAATGGAGGAGAAAAATGTGTGCTCCCTTTAGCTCAACTGATAAAAATATGAATTTTCTACTTTTGCTTGTAACATTCCTTTGTCTTATGATATGCAGTAGCACTGTTTATTGAAAAAAATAATTTCAGTCATCTGATTAATGTGACAAAAAGTCAAGTCTGGTTAAGATAAAGTAGTGTACAAACTGCAGTCTTTTTTATGAAAAACTTCTGAAAGTCCCTATTGAATGCATATGTATCTTTCACATTTAGGATGATGTGTGAACTGCAGAAGTGCAGATTTTTTTCTCTGGTAGGGAAGGAAGCCCTTTGATAATGTACCTATAAAAGTACCATGGGGGACCATGCTCTGCATTAATATTAGTATTCACATGCTTTTCATAAAACATCTCAGGGTTCTCACTGCAAAAGTGTAATGACAGACATTCCTCATCTAAAAATAGTGAAGGTAAAAATAGAGAAAGAAGACCAGGAATGGGAGGAGAAATAGACACAACTGAAAAACTTGCTTAAGGCTGTCATTAGGATCCTGCTGACAGCCCAGTACTTTATCCACCAGATTTTGAAAAGTTATCATATGGGAGGTTGCACAGAGAAATTAGCCCAGTATCTTTGCAGTGTCCTTAAATTTCCAGTTTCATTTGCTTTGAAATTCAGGAAGGTGTTATTTAACAGAAACCTAAAGCTGCAAGGTGTATTTTGGAAGATATACAGATTACAGATGCCTTTTACAATGTACTAAATTGGTTTAATGTGAATACAGTGTTACTGGTGCACAAACCTAACTGGGATGTCACGCAAAGAAAGGATTCCCACCACTGTAGTTTTATTTGTTTTATTGTTTTTGTTTATGTGTTTGGGGGTTTTTTATTAAGGAAAAACTTATTTGGATATTTTCTTTCCATCTTTTTCCAAATGAGCATGTGAAAACATGGCAAAGCTTCTTAAATGCTGCCATTCTCTGTTGCTCTGCATGTCTGTCTCTGAGTACTCTGTTAGAACAGCTCTGAATTACATAAACCCCAAATCAGCAACCCATCTGTTGAAATCTGACACATCCATGCACATCCTGCACTTCCTAAACCCTTTCAGTGCAGCCATCTAACATTTCTTCTGTGATGTCTGCTCTACCTAAATAACTGCTACTGCAGAATCAGTCCCTGGCTTTCAATGGCTCAGGCAGCACTGTCCCAGGATTAATTATTTTGCTATAGACAAGCTTCTGGTTCCCCTCTGTCATCATGAAAGCTGTGTGTCTGTGAGCCCAAGTGGAAGTGACTTTAAATACCAATTTTGTGTGTTTGTGTTCTTATTAACTCTTTTGTGGTGTGTCTGCTAAAAAGACAAAAGAGAAGGAAAAAAATCAAGTGAGAGCATCTGGACCAGCTCCTTCCACAATCCAGGTCTGGCACCCTGAAGGGCTGAGCAGGAGCTGCAGAAGGTGTGCATGCAGGGTTTCTCCCTCAGCAGCAGCACTGTGACTCCCATGGGATGCAGTTTCCTGGCTATGGTGCTGCTGCCTAGGGCAGAGACTCCTCTGTCCCCACTGGCTCTGCAGTTCTGGTGGCACAATCATGCCCTGTAGCATTCTTTCTTCCCCAGAGCTGTTGTTCCATATTATACATCTCAAGAGTTGTGGAGGCTACATCCTCTCTGGCCTATTCAGATTGTGACATTTATTAAAAATATTTAAAACTCAGTGTTACCTACAGATGTGTGTGCAGCTCCCATTGGTGGTAACAGGGAATGATGATTAGTAGAGTGAAAAACGTGAACCAGCAGGATAAATGACTTCCACTCTGCACAACACTGTTCTCTTTACTAGGTGTTTCTGATGTTCTCTATGTTCCTGTGCAGGAAATTGCTTTTTTATTGTTTGTCTTTCTGCCTCCCTGGGGATGGTGTTAACAAACCTCCTGAAGGCTGTGACTTGAAAGTCTTCAGAGTTCCTTCTATATATAGCATTTCCTTACTTAGGGAAAATCTTTGTTGTCCACTTTACATATGTATAAAAAAGCTTAGTTATATTCAGTCACATGCTGTTTGTACAAAAAATGTTTTCAACTCAAAAGATGCTAGACCAAGGCAAGTTTCAAACCAAATGAATTCAAGTAAATAGCTGTAAAACTTCTTCAGCAACAAAATTACTGTGAGCTTTATGATCTCATGTGTATTTTTATCACTTTATCATAGTAAAGAAACCACATTGCTTTAAAAGCAAGCTAAGTACGTATTTAAAGATTTGTTTTCAATCTCTTTAATGGCATATGAGCAGAGTTTGTATTTTAGTCAACGATGAAGTGACTAAGCATAGGCCTTAACTGTCCCTAAAATAATGCCCATTAAGAAGTGTAACTGCTGCCTTAATGCCTGCAAAAGAGAGGAAAGAAGGGAAGTATTCCAGAATTGGTTGTTTAACATAAGGACGTGCATGCTATCTGAATTCCATCAGATGAGGCTACGAGGAAAAAGGAATTATAAATATAGAAAAGCTTCTTCAGTGACAAGTATATAATTATTTTTTAAACAACCTCTTGCAGTCTGCATGGGTTATTTGGTATGTCTAGTCATGCTTTATTTCGGTGCTCAGCCAGAGGTATTTCACGTGCCCACTTCTGCTTGTCATTGACTGCAGTTACTTCAAGGAAATTAAATTCTGTTCTACCAAAATATGGAAAACACTGAATAATCTCTCCCCCACCATCACCCTAAATTCTCTTCCTACCTGTCACTTGTCTCTTATTTAATACTACTGGGCTGTTGCTAAGGCAGCGCTTCCCTCGCCAGGCTCTGGAAGGTAAATACACAGAGCTCCAAAAGCAGGAACAACTGTGACCCGCCCTGCAGACACGGATGGGCAAAGGCACACACAGCCCTGGGCAATCAGACAGAGATTCTGGCTGCAGAATGGTGTGGTGGGAGATGTCCTGCTGCCCTGTGCCAGGCCAAGGGAGAAGGGCAGAGCTGTGCCCTCCCTGTCTGCTGGGCAGGTCTGTGTCCCCTCTCTGTCACTCACGGAGTGCTGCTGACCAAGGACATGTGAGGTGGCTGGGACAGAGCCAGCAATCCAGAGAGAGATGCTGTGGTGGAAAATGGGGACCCTGTTTCTGGGAATCTTGTTTCTCTTCACTGTCATTGTTTTTGGAAAAATCCCTCTGCCAGGATTTTTCTCCTGGGAACCTGAGAAGCCTCAGAGAAAAAGGAAAACAATATTCTCTCATTTGTTTCCCCTGTGTTTTGCTACTTTGGAATGTAGTTTGGACATTGTTTACCAACAGGTGATTGTTTCATTCACTTTGGAATGTGGTTTGGAGATTACCAACAGGTGATTGTTTCATTGGGTTCTGCTGCGAATTGTTTTTACTTATCGGCCAATTACGGCCAAGCTGTGTTGGACTCTGGAGAGAGTCACAAGTTTTTCATTGGTATCTTTTAGTCTCCTGTCTGTATCCTTTCTGTATTCTTTAGTATAGTTTAGTATAGTATTCTTTAACACAATATAGATCATAAAATAATAAATTAGCCTTCTAAGAACATGGAGTCAGACTCATAATTTCCTTCCTTCATCTGGAAACCTCACAAATATGAGACTTCCCCAGTGATGGAAGATGAAACCTGAGTGTCAGGGTGGCTGCTGATCCTCCAAAGGGCAGAATGGGCCCAATTTTAGTTCGATTCAGCTCAGGCCAGGCAGTAGCAGAGTGGAAGGGTGGATGTGGGCACTGTTCTGGTGAGTCTGTACCTACTTGGCAATTCCCGAGCTTCAGCCCTTTCCCTGAAGCCTCCCTCTGTGCATTTCTGTGCTCTCATCCTTGTCTTATTGGCAGAAGAAAATCAAAATAGACAGTTTTGTCCCAAGTGAAGACAAGTTTACAGAAGCGTATTTTGCCTTCACTGCCTTTTCACAGCTGTTTAAAGCTTCTGATTGCTTTCTAGAGGCAATTTCTATGAATTCTCTTCTAATATTTTTTTAATGAAAGCATATTGTCACTTTTTAATAAATACATATTTGTAACCTCATGTGAGGGAGATCTGCATGCTGTGATTCAACACAACTCTGCAAAATGGCAAGGCTCTGGTTTCCTCTATTCCTTGTAGTTAAGCTCTATCACTAGAAAACAGTGTCCTCCTCTGACCTCGTTTGGTCAGTGACAGTCACAGACTGCTGTGTCTGCTGACAGATGCAATTCTGCCCTGGACCTGCTATTCAAGCCCAATGACTTGAAGTTATAGGGGTGAGGATATACTGTTTCTTCAAGGAGCTGTTTGTTCAGGAATGCATTCTGGAAGTAGCTGGGAAGCCCTTGTTATCTGTAAAGATGCTATCTCACTTTCTGGCAAATATTGCATCTACCTGTTTCTGTATTTCAAAATCAAATTAACTTTCCTGATCCCACTTGGAAGCCCAGTGTCTGTATTTTCTCTTTGCCAGAAGAGGCATGTTGGCTCCTGTTTCTAGCACCTTTAATTGCAATGCCAAGTCAATATCTTACTGCCATCAATTTCCCCTCTCTTGAAATATAACCTCACAGCATCTACTCCCTTTTTTTAGCAGTAGAAATCATAAACCCAAGAGCATTTGAGAAGAAATGAGTTAAGGAAGAAAAATCAGATCAGTACTGGAAGAATTGAGGCCTGAGGAGGACAGCATACTGGTTGGGGCACAGAGAAGAGAGCTCAGTTAAGTGCTAGGAGGATGTGGGTATCTGGAGAATGAACACAAATTGTTAGTGTAAGATATGTGGGTGGATAGGAAAAGAGAGAATTTATTCTAGAGGTTAGAAGGTGGAGAATATAGCCAAAATCTGGATGCCTGCCTTCCTTCAAGGGTCTCAGCCTCTTTGGTGGCAGGGGCAGTCAAAGCAAGGGCGCAAGGAGACTTTAGACCTTCCTTGCCCTTCTCTCCATGTGCCTTTTCTCAAAGCAGAAGGAGCTTCTGCCTGTCCTCCCTCACTGCTCCTGATGGAGTGGAAACATCCATTATACCAGCACAACTATGGGGCAACATGACACTGAAAGTGGCTGCTTTCAACTAGGCTTTCAGACACCTAGCACAGAGTAAAATCAACAAGTTCAAGAGAAAATCATGCAGAAGTCAAGGACAGCAACTAGTTAAGAGCCCTAGCTCACAGTTTGGCTTCAGAACTACAGGAGGTATCCAGGTTTGGAGGATAAACAGATGCCAGCTGATTAACTACTAAGTATTGGGACTGCTTTAAGCCCTCCAGCATCTGATTTAATCCAAACTATGAAGTTAAATCATGGAGTTGTGGAAAACATTGGTGAATATTCATCTGTCCTTGAGACAATTTGTTCTTGGCTTTCCATCAGTTCTGTATGATTTCTGTAAGGGGAAGTGCTCTACAGAGAAATGCCAGTGGTGACTGTTTTGGATGAGTGTACAGGTCTGGGGGTTTTGGGTGGTTGTTTCCATTTCTTGTTGTTGCATTTGCATTTGGCTGTGGGTTTTTGATTTGGGGGAGAGGAATGGACAGGACTGCAGGCAGGAGTAAACACTCTTGGGGCTATATCTGCCCCAAGGATGCAAAGTGTTATATCCTTCTTATGCAGGATAATCTGACCTTTAAGAACTGGTATAGAAATAGACTCCTAAAAACCAATGCAGGTAAGAGAGAAGCCAGAGAAACCTCAGCTGAGGTCAGGCTAGATTCACACACCAGAAGCTACCTTCTGATACAGGTGAGGTTTTAATCACTGATCAGAAACTTACTCTTAGTGATATAGACTCTGGTGGATTTAAAGAGCACTGGTTAGTCCAAGGGGGTAAGAAGGGGACACACTGGCACTGTACAAAGTTTGTGCAATTGTTTTTTATGTATACTTAGGCTTGAACTTTTTGATCCCATTCTTAAGCCTGTAATTCCAGGCAATGTTTTTCCTCACCAATTCTTTATCACTTTCTAATTAATCCAGTAGCTGTGCATCACAATGACTGTACTGATTACTTTTGTATCTACTAGTAAACATTCTTCCTAACAGTGGAGATGATTAATAATGTATAAAAATAGTGAGGCACCAACTATAACTGTCTTTGAAGTGAACATGAAGGTCATTCTTGATACCTTTAGCTGACTTCCTTCTCACTTCTGGGAGTTAGAGGGAAATGCACAAAAACACAAAGCTAAAATTAAATGCAAGTAAACTAAAGCTACACATATGCACCTGGCATAACACTATATGGCACAGAGCTTTTGTTGAACAAATAATCTAAAAGATGGTTATCTTAGTAAAAAAAACAAAAAATACCCCTGGCTTTGAAAAGTCCAAGAAACGTGTATTTGTTTTGATCTGCATCTGTCAGTGATTTGACCATGTAAACTCTAGGCTCTAAAAGTAAATGGAAAACTATTCCAAAAGGAAAAAGTAACACAATAATAGTATTAATACATTTCTTCAAAGAGAAAAAATTTAGTTTTTCCTGCAACACAAACTGCTTGGATAAACAAAGTCAATGCCAGGAATGAGATGGTGCTAAGTGAGGTATTAGGCTAACTTTTACTATTAGTGTTTCAGAAGATTGCCTTTCACGTTAAACTAGCACTAGTAAGATGACCTAGGAGACTATGCCATCTATGAAACAAACACTTCACCATGGAGACAATCTTCCTGCCCTATTTTGTGTTGTATCAACAGATGTCAGGCAAAATCTACACCTGCACAGAGGTTCTGGTCAGTCTGTTCCTCTGCAGAAAGGCTGAGCAGAGCCAACTGCTCCAACCTGACATAAACCAGCATCTGTACCAAGGAGGGATTAGTGACCACTGAAAAGACATCAAAGTGACTCTTGCTCTTTCTCAGCCTATTTTGTTAAAGATTTCTGCCTTAAAGAGCAGAAAAACTCACTGGCTACCAGCCCATGTCTGAGCTCAGCTTGGCTTCTCAAGATGATGTCTGAGGCTTGGCTATAAAGCTGTAGCTATTGCAGCAACTCCCAGCCTCCCATGAATCTCCTCCAGCTGCACTTGTCAGCCCATGGAATGACCTCCCATAATGTTACTGGCTAAGAGATTTCTGCAGGCAAACAGCAAATAACACACTTTTAATTGGGCAAGGCTCCAAACCCAGGTCTCAGCCCAGGGAAGCTGCCCTGAGCAGGGTCCCTGGACAGCCCTGAGCAGGCATTAGAGGCCAGAGCAAGAGTGAAGAACCTCTGCACCCTGCTCTGACCACAGGGTCTCAGTCTGTAAGTACACCAGCACAGAACCTTTTGTCCATGCATTGTGCTGCCATCTGGATACAGGCTGAATTCTTTCCCACACTCCAAATGTTGTTTAATTCATACTGGCCACTGTTATCCTCTGTCTCATGCCAGGACATTTAGTGGGAGGCTATCTAGCATGGGCTGAAACGGTGCCAGGAGGAGTATTAATAGATAAACAGTTTAGAGGATTGTGTACCACTGCTTGGGCTCACAGCCAGGTCCTGCTTAGTTTACCAGATAAAACAGCGAGGTCCCAGAAAGTTACAGGGTTCTCCTGCCTTCCTGGAGGGCCTGTCACTCTAAGGCTGATGTTGGGGGTAGAATGAAAGTACCAAAGGTTTCTCAGACAGGCCAGGTCTTCAGGAAAACTCTCTCATCTGTCTGGCACACTGTTGTCCTTTTCACCTGGGATTTATAGCTTGATTGCTCTGTTACCAGCTAAATAAGGCGACATACTCTTCCCACCATGACTTTTTAGTCTTTGCTGTAGAGGAGATGAAAGGCTAAGAGATTTATTTCTTCAAAGGGGAAGTGTGAGTTTTTTGAGGCAGTGTGCTCATTGCTTTGTGCAGGTCACTCCTTACTGCCAAAATATCACTTTAAATAGAACTCAGTCTCATCCCAGACCTTTGGCAAGGCAGACAGGAATGGCCAATAATTGCAGTGTGGCAGCAATTGCTTCATTTTCCTACTGATGAGTTTAATATGCCATCGTAAATTCCTTGTCCATATCCACATATTAGAAAGAGTGGAGGCCTCCTGCTCAGTGACTGCTAGCAGCATCACAGTTTCAGGTGGGGGAACAGCTTGGTCATGATCTTGCAGAGCAGGTGAGCTTGGGCTTCCATCCAGTGCTTCATGAAGCTCATATTTCCACTTGATTTTAAGAACAGAACCCTAAACAAACTGACTTGTTCAAGTGAATTATTGTTTGTCCAAGGTGTCTAGTCCAGTTGATAAAAGTGGAATTATTTATGGTCTTTACTATCCTTACAGTGTGGTTAGAATTTTTTCCCTTTAAAGTTTTTACTCTCTTTTTTTTCCTGCTGGACAAGACTCTCTAACTGGCAGCTGCTGTGCTAATGAGGGGTCTGTATGCAAATCAGCAGCCCAGGTGATTCCTGGAGGGAACACTAAAAGAAAAAATTCACCCAGCCAGGCTCTTGGCTCACATCCTGGCCCTGGCTGCTGCTGCCTGCTCATCCCAAAGCATCTCTTGCCCACTCTCTTGGCAGAGACCTGGGCTTGCCTCAGTTTGCAGTGTGATCCAGAAAGCCCTGAAACAGCCTGGTGCACAGGTCCCATGGCATGTTAGCTCATGTCTGTTGTCTGTCCATCTTTTTTAATTAGCTCTGTTTTCCTTTGTTGTCCAGCAGAAAGCAAAGGGAGAGCCTTTATTAGATAGTTGCTAGAAAGAGCTTCATAAAAATTCTTTGCTTTTAAAATATTTTTCTGGTTTTCATACCTAGAACATGTTATCTACTATTTCTTCTGGCTTGTCTGAAGTCTAATAAATATTATTGTTTATCTGATTTGGAACATTCTATGTAGAATCAAAACAAGGCTTTGGTAAACCAAACCCTTCCTCCTTCACACAAGTATTCCCTGGGGCAAAGGCTCTATTTTTCAAATCTGTGTGTGAAACTGCAAAAGGTTGAACAATGCCTACTTGCACTACACATCACATAAGCATGTTACTGATGCCTCAAATAATAAATCTTAAATGTCTTCATTACCCTTTCTGATTAATTTTGTACTTACAAGAATATATTAACTCTTGAATGGCATTAACTCTGTAAAACAGTGATTAAGATATGTAACAGGCTTCAAAGATTAACATCACAGAACTACAGACAGTTCACATAACATGATAAATAATTTGCAGAAAAAATTACTTGCTAAGCATTGCAAATCAAATAACAGTACAGCTTTAGAAAAATTATTCATGACTGTAGAGGTCATTTTACCCCAGGAAATAATGTTTAAATTCACTGGGTTTTTTACCAAGTATATATTTATTGTCCAGGGAAAAGCTCAGATTATTTATCAAATAATTTTAAATGCATTACCATTTTTCGTGCTAAGATCTTGACTCTGTTGAAGACGTACTGAAGTCACAATCAGGCTCCCACTGCCCTTATGGATACAAGCCTGGTGATAAAGGTCACCTTCATTTTGTTATCCTTGCCATTATACAAAGCTGCATACAAGGCTTCACACTGTCAACCCTTAAAAAAAACCCCAAAATCCCAACCCCCTGCCACCAATTTAGAGCTCTACTTGCAGCACAAGCTGCTCTTTCCTAGGCCAAACATCTTTTGACTTCCATGAAGGAAACCCAGAGAAGGGACCAGCAAGTTTGTCCTGCACAGTATGTTAAAACTTAATGAGGATAATCTGTATTGTTTTATACAGGCAATTTAGCCTCTGGTTATCTTATGTTACTACTGTAACATAACAGCTCCATTAAAACAAGTATGAAGAACCAAGCTGTGCCATAGTGGCTTGCATAAAGGCTTAAATCACTACACATAAGAGCTACTTGGCCAAATTCCTGCCTGTTTCAGCCAGGGAACCTAGGACAAGGCACACCAAATGAAGGTCTCACATCTTTGTTCTCCTATATGCAGAATTTCCAAACCCACTGCGAAATCATTTCTGTTGGTGATGACCTGAATTTCTGTGCAATGTTACTCTGAAAGATGACATGGAGAATCATTCTTTCATGTGGCAGGATGACTGTGAAAGAGCTGAGGGAAAGGAGACCATTACTCTATTGAAAAGGGCTTTTTTGAAACCCAACCTCTCAATAGGTGGACATTAAAAAGTGAGAACAATGTTCTATTTTAAGATTACCTGTTCAGTTCTTAAAAGCTCTTCTGTAGGACAAGAAAAAGAATGACTAGTCACCTCTGCAGTAAAACTAGAACTTTCATTAGCTAGCAAGCATGTAACTTTTCTTCTTTTGCACCACAATACATGACTCTTTCAGAATCATGAAGACCTTTTTAATGTTCTTAATAGGAGTCTGTCTCATGAGTAACCATTTTTGAAAACCAAAGCTTTTTGACCCTATAGACACCTTGAGTGCAGAGCAGTAATAGATGGGCGTGGGAGACTTGTGGGAGCCAAGGCTGTAGAGCTGAATGTTGTTAGATGTGTGGTGGTTTTTGCTGTTTGTTTGCTTTAAAGTACAGCTGACATCTTGCACTGCTCATATACAAGGAGCTTTTTGTTTGCACCAAAGGAATATGAAGATGCTATTGTGACAACATGTTTGGAATAAATATAGAAAAATACTCCTGCCTCCTTGAGACTCAAGTTTTAAGAGGGCTGTTAAGGCAAATGAGGCTGCTGGGATCTTGGAGCAAGATTCCAGCTGGTTCTTGGAAGCCACGTGTGTGTGGCAGATGGTGGGGGTGCACCAGGCAGCGTCCTGCACACCCGTGTGAGCCCAGGAACGGCAAGGGTGCCACTCGCTGGGACAGAACAAAGGGCTGGGAGAGCACTGCACCAGCAGTGCAACCCCTGAAATCCCTGTGCTTTCAACATCTGTGTTGCATCAGCGTGGTGGAGCCCTGGAGACGAAGCAAAGTGCATCCCACGGGGCTCAGACAATCGGGCAGCCTCAGCAGTCCTGCAGGCAGGCTGAACCGTGCCAGCTGAAACCGGGAGCTCTGAGGGCTGCCAAGGAGGAGAGCAAGCGAAACACCGGGGCTGCTGTCAGTTTCAGTGCAAAATTCTGCTGTCAGTTTCAGTGCAAAAATCAAATTTCAGTTTGATTTCTGACACTGAAGTCAGTGTCCGAAATCAAACCACCACCAGGACTTCACCCCAGATTTTCCCCGAGACACCGTGCTTGCCCTCTGAGCTGTGGGCTGGGCACCTCCCGGGCAAGGTGGTGGCTGAGCCCCACGCTGCAGCCCCTCAGCTGCTGTGCCTGCAGCAGTGACTGACAGCCTGCCTCAACACCCACGGACACAGAGGCACTGTGCATATGGCAGGGAACAGAAAAATACCAAAGGAAATCTAGCAAAAATATCGATTTCTCAGAAGATGATGGGGGATACAAAGAGCAATTCTTTAGCGCAGGGAATAAAAATTGCAGCTGGGTACGACAAAACATCCAAGTTTTCTCTCTATTCCAATTTTATTCTACTGCATAGGCATCTGCCATGTATGGCCAAAATGCCAGATTTTTCTTCTCTTAAATAGAACAAGGAAGGAATAGAAAAGAGGAAAGGAGACTGATGAACATCAGCTCTTGGCAGCTAGCAAGTGATGACATGAAAACCACTTATGGCAATCTCTGAGCATAGTTACTTTAAATTTATTTAAAAGAAATTCCTATTCAGAACAGGAGTAAATTGTTGGCAGGAGCTCTATTATATTAATCTGTCTATAAATGTAATGTTTGTATCTTGCTCTTCATGCCTGGCTTGGAAGACTTGTTTGGATGAAAAATTATAGCTGTTGGTGGTCTTTGCAAGTAAGCTCAGCCTAACAGAGCTCTGTGAATATAAGGAGCTCTGTGACCTGTTGCTGGTCTTCTTTAATTCTCTAGATCTCAAGTAAGAAAATACAAAGCAAGGTATCAGGAGTAAATACCCCTAGAATTCAAAACTGAATTAGATTTAAGATTATGCTCTGAAATGTTCTGCTGGGAGACTAGTAAACACATTTATCTTATGACTTTCTACTGTTGTTTATCACTGCTGTATTAATAGGATAAGTGAACTATTTCACAAAATATGCTTTCCTGCCTATGTAGTTAAAATATTGGTGTTCAAATCCTTCTTTTTGAGTATGCAGGAGGGTGTTAGCTGGGATGAAATACACGTCTAAACTGGACTGGTTATGGTGAAAAGATTTTTCTCAAAGATCTAGTAACCTAACATGGCAACTTTCCATTTGGATTTATTATGATCACTGGGACTATTTCAGGCATCATTCCAATTGCACTTGCATCTGATGCCAGTTAAACGGCTTCAGAGAAGGATGTCTATGACTTTCACTGTGGGAAGCTGGAGGTCAAACAGGTTCCTTCTGCACCTGGTGTCCCCTCTGTGTCAGCCTTTCCTGCATGCCAGTCGTGTGTGTGACACCCCTGCAGCCCAGTCCTGTGTGTGTGTGACACCCCTGCAGCCCTGTCCTGTCTGTGTGTGTGTGGCACCCCTGCAGCCCAGCCCAGTCCTGTGTGACACCCCTGCAGCCCTGTCCCCTCTGTGTGTGACACCCCTGCAGCCCAGTCCCATCTGTGTGTGACACCCCTGCTGCCCGCTCTGCTGCGGGCAGGGTGACAAGGGTCCCAAGGGTGGGGCACCCAGAGGTGTGCCTGTGAGGTGCCAGCGCATCTCTGGGCCTCGCGCTGTGCTGGCAGAGCGAACCCACCTCTGTGTGTTTCGCACAAGTTTGCTGTCCCCGTTTTCACCGTGTGTGCAGGACAGCCTTTGACTAGGGCACATCAGCCACCGTTCGTTTCGCGTGAGACACGAGATCGTGGAGGTTTGGAAAGGGCAGGAGAGGTTTTTCATTTTTTTCCCTTCTGTCTCATCCAAGAACTATGTGGGTTGCAGCAAGCAGACAGCATGGTTCCTGTGACAAGTTAAGACTTGAAAACAAAAGCCCAGCAGCCCCGGGGGCTCGTCTCCCGTTCTGTACGGGCTCCAGGCGCGGCGCTCCCGGAGCGACCGCGGAACAGCCGCGACCAAACCCCCGAAAACTTCGCAGCCTCTGGCTGTGAAGCAGCACAGCGGCAGCGCTGCTCTTTAACCCGCTGCCACAGCCCCGAGCCCGCGGGTCCCGTCCCCGAGAGCCGCGGCGGCCGGACCGGGGCGGTGCGGGGCTCTGCCGGGGCCGCGGCAGCGGGGAGGCAGCGCTGCGCTGTGCCCGGAGCCGCCGCGCCGCGCGGGGTCCCGGCAGCGGGGACGGGAAGGGACCCGGAGCCAGCGCCCGCCCGCCCGCAGCCGGCGCTTACCTGCGGGCGAGACCAGCTCGCCTTCGCTGAGCTCCGCGGAGTCCGAGTCCATGCTGGCGGCGCGCGGGGCCGGCGCTGGCAGGAGGAGAGCCCGGCGCTGCCCGCGCTGCCCGCTGCCGCCTCCGGGTTAGTCAGATCTTACCCTTTGCTTTTACTAATTTCTAGTTTTTTCTTGCTGTTATAGACCATATGTGACTTGAATTCAAGCACAAAAATCTCAGGAAAGTAGTAGCAAAAAGTACTTTTCTAACTGGGAACCAAACACCATCCTAAAACAGGCCTTAGAGATCTAATGGATCCATGGATATGTCACATCCTAAAAGCTGTCTGGGGCCTCCAGTGCTCACCTGCAGCATGCTGCAAGCTCCAGCCAGAGGTTTATGCCTGTAGCTGTAGACCACACCTTTAGTCTGGAATTCTCTCCCCAAAACCACACACCCTTGTTGCTGGAAAAAGCCATGTCTGGATTCTTCTTTCAGGCTGCATGTAGAAAATTATCTATTGCATCAGCTCAAGCTTGACACTCTTGACAAGTGTGAAGACTTTTTCTTAACATAGAGCATGAGATTAAAAAAAAAGTATTTCTTTTCACTTGAAGGGCTCTGTCAAATTCTTTCCAGGGATGGCTTATCTTGTGCAATGCTGTAATACTAAAAATGAAGCCAGTTTGGCTTATGTTCTAAGGTTGTTTCCCTGCCTTCAAACCAGGTTGAGCCTGAAGAGACAAAAGACCTCAAACTTTCTGACCCTGGAATGCACACATTGCTATGGTCAGTTTAGACACAAAAACCTTCAACCTCTGGAGTGAAAAGTTAGTTCTCAAGTAACTTGGGACTTGCTGTCATAACCTGAGCCCGTACTGTTAAGACACTTATGGGTTTTATTCCATAAAAACAAATTCTGACTTTTGTTTGTAGATGTTTTCATTACATTTGAAATGACGTTCCAAATACTGCTGAATATAATATCATAAATTAGCATCACGTAAGGAGAAACATCTATGCCAAAGTGATTCTAGGATTCTGTTGTGAAAAGCCAATGCAAAATTTGACTGCAGAATATGTGGGGAATCTACAGTATTGTTGATAGAAACAATGTAGCAACAGAAACAAAATTATATAGTCCCGATATTATATTACAGAAATAATCCCAGATGCCACACCAAGCATAGAACCTGAGAGCTGAAAGGATTTTAGTCTCTCTCTCTCTCATTCTTTTTGTTATTGTTGTTCTTGTTTGCACTGATGATTGTCAAAAGCAACCTAAATCCCCTCCCCAGTAAGAGCACAGCTTAGTAGGAAGAGCGAGTTTGTATTTGAGTGCAATTAATTAATTTTGTGGACTGTCTTCAATTGCTAGAAAATAATGATAATTTCTAACCTGGACAAATTCTGACTATTTAAAGGCAACGGCTGCAATCAGATAAGCAGAGGAACATGGTGGTTTTTTGAAGGGACGTGTCCAGCAGAACACTTCCAGCTCTGTCAGTGGCAAAGGCGGCTGTCTCTGCAGTGAACTTTGGGTCATGGATGGGGCTGATACAGTGCAGCTGTGGATGCCTTTCCAAGGTGTGTTCCAGGCACTGGCCTTACCCTATTTTCTGTGTGGGATTTTGTCTTTTCTGAGTGTATAGCCTTTGCTACAATTGGGATTGAATGTTAAGGTCATGAATGGTCCTGCTTCTCTGCTACTGATCATAGTTCAGTTAGCAGAAGGAAAAGTTATTTTTTATGATCCTCCAAAAGATGGAAGTCTTAGCATGGAATACTTGAAAGAAAGATCCAAGCCCCACTTATTTTAATTCCTGTAAGTTCTTTATCCTTGTATAACCACACTGATAAATATAATGATGGAAATGGTATAACTCAATCAATATTGGATTGCGTCATTCTTGCCGTATATACATTGGGTATTCTCATTACTCTGCTGTAATTACTTGCCACTTAACAGTAAATTCTGCCTCAAGATTACTTTCCCTTTTTATTACTGCTAACTGTAAAGCAGTTAGAAAAGTTTTCAGCTGTAACAGAATGAGCATATTGTTTCATTTCAAAGCATATGGTTAGAATTCAGGGTTTCTTTCCCTCTCAATGTTCTCTGCCCAGCACAGTCCTGCACTTGGTTTAACATGTGACCTGGAAAATTCCATATGCTTAGAGCTCTGAACTTCATAGTTTCCACTCCTTACAATACTGGTGAAGAGAAAAGCACAAAAAGTTTATTAACAGCAAATATGCACATATCTAGATGCCTGTTAAATGAAACTCCACATGGAGAAAGCTGGCATTTCATGATTTATTTTTTGCATTTAGTACAAATAGTGCAGTTACATATTCATCGTTATAAACTGAATCTCTGTGACTGTATCTCTGCAACCACTTTCTTTATCCCTTCCTAAAGACTGGGATGTTTAGAATCTGGAATGTTTTTTCTCAAGGGCCAGTTAATATATTTGTCTATAAATCTCTGCCAGTAGGATGTAGCAGGGGAGGGAGTAACATTGGAGCTGCCCCATGTAATCCCAGTTATATGATGCTACATCTCTGTGTGGCTCCTCCATTCACATTTCAGCTGCATCTGGTCTTGATCTTCATTCCATATGGAACTTAGCTGAAACTCTCCTCTGCCCACTCATTGTGTGAGTGCTGGAGATGTGCCTATGACAGCTTTTAGGACTCATGCCTTTGCAGTGTTCTTGCATGTTCACACAAAAACAATTTCATTGTATTTTAAATGCTTAGGTAGCCCAGCTACCATTCCATCCATGTCTTACATTTATCTTTAGAGGCCTGCTATGAAATCAAGATAGTAGTATTTTTCTTTTTTAGAGGGAAATGAGGTACTGAGAAGCTGTGTTTTAAAGTCAAATGTAGAGCACAGATTTTCACCTGAATCCCATGAGCTGTACCTGAGCTGTCCAGTTATCCATTTCTGCTGAATAAAAGGCTGGTAAGCTGCCTCTGGTTTGCTACTCAAGCTTTCCTCCTTAAAACCTATGATAGAAAACAGTCTCTCTTTTCTTTCCATTGTTACATCTAACAGAACCCCCTCTACCATCTTTGTGTTTGACTTGTCTCCTTTACACTGTCCAGGCAGGTGTGTAGGATTGTATCTTCCTCTCAGTTCTAAATGTAAAAATGTAAGGTTATATTTTTTCCTTGCAAAGTATTTATTTATTTAAATTCATCTACCCTAGGATGTACTGTTTCTAAACCTGTTGCCTGATATTTTGTTGCTCTATTTATTTTATTATCTTTCATACTTGTTAAGGAACCTTTCAAGTCTGACCATTTATGAGACTCTCTGGCAGTGACACTCTAGCCTAACAATGCCAAGCACCATTGCTACTGAATGCATTAAACAGAGCAGCATCTCCCACAGGCTGACAAACCCTTGAAATGTGCTATAGCAGGTTTTAGACTTTTTTCCCAATTTCTTTCTGGTGTATCTGTATATATTTAATGAAGAAAACTACCCCGCACCATTATTGCAAGAACATGATAATTGGTGTCGGTAGATTCTCTGTCAACAATTTTGTCATGTTGGCAACTTAGACTCTTGCTGGTGTTTGGAAGCCAATCAGCATGCGCTGCAGATGTACATCTTGTGTGCACTGCTAGGAGAGTTTCATTGCAATCATGCATCTATTGTGATCTGCAGACAGTCTGATTTGATTTAGAGTTCAAATGATGAACAAGATGTCAGTGTTACTTTAATTCTTTCTCATGGGCCAGTAGGCATTCAAAGACTGAGATTTTTTGTAACACATGATGTAGGCAGTGCTTGTACATCCTGTGTTGAGAGGATAAATATGGAAGAGTTCAGTATTTTCTGTTCCCTCCCTTTTTAAGGAACTGTAAGAGATGGGGAGCATCAGTTCTGGATACTTACCATAGCATGGACATATTTTTAGCCATTGGTCTTGCTGAATTATGTGCTGCCTCTGGTGCTGGCTTCTTAAAGCAGAGCTGAGGAAGCAGTCACAGGCTGAGACTGCAGCCTGGTACTGCTGTGAGCCTGTGCTGTGATGTTTGGAATGCCAGATTTAAAGACTGAGGCTGACTTTCAGTCCTATCATCTCAATGCCTTGTAAGCTGCTCTCAGGAGATTTTAATTCAGAGTGAAATAAAGTGAAAAAGCACAGCAGTAACTTGTGCTATTTCCTCTTAACTTGTAGAAACAAGACTCCTGTGGGAACTGAAGAGCAGAAATGTTCATGTACACTTTTGGCCATGAGGATGTTGTTACTTTTCTGTTCAGTTTTAGTAGGATTTTGCCTGTAGAGTAAGGCTTTCTGTATTAAACTCTGAATTGGATTGCCTGGGCAGTTCATTGTTTTCTACTAATTTAGTGGTATTGGGTTTTATTTTCTTACAGATACTTGACCATTCCTTTGTGTGAGATGGTAATTTATCCTGTGCTTAGAAAGATATAACTCTTTTAAGTTATAGATGCAATTACCTGGATATTGGCAAGCTCTTGAATTCATAACCTGGTTTTCTAAGTGATTAAAGAAAGGAACGCTAATTTCCAAATTGAAAAACCGCCTATTAATTCTGTTGGTGGGAAATGTATTTTGAGGAATTTCTGCATGAAAATTTTATTGTTTAAATGATAACTCTCTTTTTTATGAGGAAGAATTTAGGTATTATAAGTAACAATCAAGGCTTTAAAATACTTCTGCTTGCTATTTTAAATTTCATTACAGATAGGATACTAATAATAGTAAAGGCTAAAACTGATTAGCTGAAATAAATTTTTGCTTTCTCTGTTCTGGGGGTGGGGAAATAAATTTTAAAGCATTTTTCTCAAGGGTATCACTGTGAAATCTAGGCTAAACCAGGGGATTTTCTTCTGTTTTATTCCTATTCTGATGCTGTCTAGGGAAAGCTGGGGGACAGCTGCCAGTCTAAACCTTTTTCCTTTTTGCTGTTTTCTTTGGGAATGATTTTTAATTCTTGTGGTGGTCACATTCCTTAGTTTTCAAGTGTTATTGAGTTATGCCCTTCAGTACAAGGGTTGATTACCCCATGGCTACATTCAAGCCTTTGACCTTGCCTAATATATAAATTAAACACAGTTAAGCCAGCAGTGCCTTTTACTGAGCTGTGTTTCAGGATGCTTTGAGGCAGTTTTATGCTTCTAGCCTGGAAGATGGGTCATCCTTGTTTTCATCCCTGATTTCAAATTGTGTGTAGGAGGATTCCACAACTTCACCATACTCTGAGAAAGCAGAGAAAATTTTGTTGCTAGGAAACCATGGAGGACCTATACTGTACTGTCTTTCCAGAATGTTTATAGCTAGCATCAGTTACTTAATTAACTTCTCTAATCCTGTTCTTTATGCTAGCATCCACTTTTTATAGCCATGCTGTTTGTTACATGCTTCTGTATCCTAGAAAATGCATTCTTGCTGTGGTTATTTCTGTATAGCTTTATTTAACACACAACACCCAACTTCCCTGCATTTCAAATTAGGTTGTGTTTGGAAAGCTGTTATTTATTCACATAATAATGATGCCTATGCATCCTGATTTATTAGAACAGGTAGGTCACACTTTCCCACAAAAGATAAATGCTGAAATCTACAGAGCTGCACATTTTGTGTAGAACTTCAATAAATTGGATATTATCAGGACAAGTGTTAGAGCATTCAGTGTTTTGCAGCTGTCTGGGTCTGGATGCTTCTTTGCATTTGATGCTGTGACCCTGACTGTACAGCCATGAGTGGCACCTGCACACTGGCAAGATGACAGAATCCATGAGGTGGATTTCAGCCCAGGAGTGCTCCAGCTGTGACTGAAAGGGTGATGCAGCACCTGGGACTGGTCTTGGGGTTGAGTTTCTGCTAAGAAGTGTAAAACCCTTTGAGCTAAAGGGAGCCATGATCTCCGAGAGGCAATCAGAGAGGCAGGAATCAATATTTTGTGGAGCAATTCACTAACATCCACAAATGGATCAGAATGCTCAAATGGCAGAATGTTGATATGCTCATTTGTGGTTTCTGCAGAGCTTGATGTGATTTTTGGAACAGCATGGAAACATCATCTTCATCTGACTGTGTGGGCATTACTTCATGACCATCTCTAATAGCATGGCAAAAAGCACTCTGCTGCCCACCTATCTATAAATAACTAAATATCATCAACCCAGGAATAAAATTGTATTTTATGGGTAGTCTTGGGAACCTGCAACATAGGCAATTAGATTACATGTAGTCCTACAACAGTTCCACTAAAATGAATGAAATTACTTAGAAACTTGCTGTCCAGGCCACTTTCAGGTGAATTATTTCTCTTGCCCACATGGAGGGCCTCAGAGTAACCATAAATACAATATATGAAGAACTTGAATTCAGCTTTGACAATGCAAATCTGTCTTTAGATAAGATCTAGGGACTTTATTATTTCTAACAAGATTTTTTGATTGTAGATCTTGGGTTCTTTTTTGCAGCTAAGGCAAAAGACTTAAGACATTTTTTTAATATTGTTGGGATCAGTATGGGATGTGTCAGCCTAATAATATCTACTCAACGATTTTATGTGAATTCTACCTATTTCCAGTATAGGATCACAGAATCATTCAGGTTGGAAAAGGCCTCCAAGATTGAGTCCAACCTTTGGTCAAACACCACCTTAAAATTAAGCCTCAGCACTGAAGTGCCACGTCCAGCTGTTTCCCTGCTGCTACAGCTGTTTGTATGAGGGGTCATGGTTACTGTTTATGCTCCTTCAGGAAAAAGAAATACTAATCTGAAGGAAGGAAAAAACCCTTGAATTTCTGACTTTCATTGCTGCTCCATGTCAAGGACCTAGAATAGAGAGTGGGAGTTTGGGACAGAGCTGCTGTGGGAAGAATTCACATTGTGATGTTTGAAGTCTCAGATTGTTTTCACTGCATGATGGACTCCCTTTGCTCTTCCAGTGCTTTATTTGTCAAAGATGTGCAGAGGAAAGTAGCTATCTCAGATTGTTTTCACTGCATGAAAACAATTTCACCTTTGCTCTTCCAGTGCTTTATTTGTCAAAGATGTGCAGAGGAAAGTAGCTGGAAAAAACCAAGATAATGCAATGCATAATGCAGCAGTGCTGTGTTTAACCAGTGCAATGTGTGTGGCTGCCAATGAGGCTGTAAAGGTACCTGGGATCAAGGATAATCCAGGCTGGAAGGCACTTCAGGGCATTAACCAGACAAACTTCGGAGGATACAGCACCAGTCTGCAGGGCATCTTCCCTCTTGGTTTGTTATGCTCCTGTAAAAAACATATAAAAATTAAAGAATTAAACCAAAAACTGTAGGTAGGAGAGAATCGGATCCATTATCTGAAAGCACTTTAGAGCAAAGATGATAACCCAGCCATTCCTGTAACAACTGTTTCTACCAAGGCTTTTGTCATATTAAAATTGCAATGTCTGGGTATTTGAGAAGAATGCCAAGTAAAGATTGAGTCATTAGCATTTCCCATTTTCAGAAAAACAGGTGGAAGTGGAGGCTCAGCATCCCCCAGGAAGCACTGAGCACCACAAGGGACTGGAGAGTGCCAGGGAAACTGGGTGTTGGTGTGAAGGGTGCTGGAGTGGGATGATCAGATGAGCAGCACGTGGTGCAAAACCTGAGGAGCAGACAGCACTAGGTGTTTTGGAATGTGAGATTCCAAACCCTCTCTGTGCAGGGCTGAGAGGTCCAGTTCCTTCCCGAGAGGCAAAGTGGAGGAACAGATTTGTGATGGTGTCCATGGGTGGGTTGTGTAACACCACTCAGCTCCCATCAAGAGTTCCAGGGAGCAGCTGAGTCACTGCAGAGACTCATTGTGAGAGCACAACCCCAGGGCAGAGCAGTGGCTGCAGCAGGTGTTATAAGAAAAGAGTCTGAAGAAGCACAGAAAATCATCCCAAAGTCAGTGAACTGGAATGCTGCAGGGGATCATCAGGGTACTGAAGCAAGCATGCTCCTTCCTGAGATTAAAGAAAGTTTCCCACCATTTTGAGGGACAATGAACCCTGATTGAGCCCAATAAATGGCAATAAATCACACCCAGAGAACACCAGTCTGACTAAATGAGACCACATAACCCTAAAGAGAGCATTCAGAGCCTCATTAGAGCCAACCAGGTGCCATGAAATTGTAAGTCTACTGAGAATTTAGAGAGAAGGATCTATAGTAGTAGCTGATATCATTCTAGAGATAAAAAATATTTTATCAGGGGTAAGACTGACCTGGCTACTCATGGTTTTACTGAAGGACAGCATTCTTTGTTTTAATGAGTTCTAGGGAATTAAGAGGTCTGATAAGCAAAGTTTAGCACTGAAGGAGGCAAGGATCCTGTGCTGTTGCTGTCATCACAGAGCATCATACAATAGGAATGAGGACTGAGGTAAATATCCACAGCTGGGGTACAATTGCAGCTAAATTTTGTTATGAAGTACTGGAACTGTTAGGAGAGGAGATCCTTAGTTAACTGGTTATGTAACTTGTAAAAATGTTTAAGTTATGCACAGGTTTAAGAGGTAGAAATGAAAATAAATATAAGTAGTACAAGGATATCAACAGTTATCACTGCAAAGCATCCAGGATCACACTGACCACTAGCCAAACCTGCTTTGGGATAACTGCCTCAATTTCAGAAATGGGCTTTTATTATTTAAAGTGAGATGCTGTTGATATTGAAAAATGCCATATGAAAAGGCAGTCTTACACAGCACTGGACAAAGTGTATGTGGGTTGGATAGAAGCAGTTCATTTTTTGTATCCCTCTAATGTGCTATGAGAAAATGAATCCTGAAATACCTTATATTATGACTCATCTGATATTAAGATGTGTCAGTGTTCATAAACAATGCTGTTCATCTTCTGTGTGTGTGCATGTGTAAAAGGTGTAGGTGGAAGCTGAAGTTTTAGTTGTGATGACTCAGCCTTTATACACTGTTTCTCTTATTTCTGATTTATAAAGAAATTCCCTTCTTTCCTGTGCACTGAGATGGGTGAGGTTCAAGGGCTCAGTGAGGAATGTAATATGTTCATTTCCTGGAACAATCCTGAGATTTTTATGTCTCACATATTTGACTATTGAAAATTCCATCTTCTGTCCCAGACAGCAATCTGGATTTTTGTTCCTCATTTCTTCACTCCATTTCTTTGTGATCCCCTTGAGTTAATGGAGAAATTGCACCTACTCTCCTCTCTGTTGGATTCTATATGTTACTGCTAAAGTGGTTTTGTGGGTAAAGATTTTTAAGAGAAATATGCCTTTTATGATTTTCATATTCTCATTTTGTTATGTTGCCAGACTATTTGATAAGCAGTGATCAATTAGAATACAACGAAGAATGTTTATGAAAAAATTAGGGAAAGTTTTGGTGATTTAGGTCTTGGTTGGTAAAGAGATGAAACAGGCTGTTCAACTTTCCACCGTGGTGGGGTTTTTCTGATTTATTTTCAAATGAGAACTTGTATCATCATAAGTATTATGTTCTATAATTTGCATAATCCATCAGGTGATTAAAATCTCCATGAATAAAGTGTGAAAAGGTGACTTGTTTTCCGGTGGGGCTGAGTCCAGGCAGGGGGATGTGCCGGGGAGCCGCGGACGCTCGGTGCCGCCGGCAGGTGGAGAGATGCTCGGGCTGCTCCAGCTGTTCCGGCTGCTCCAGCTGTTCCAGCTGTTCCATCTGCTCCGGCTGCTCCAGCTGCTCCCAGCGCTCCTCGCCTGCCAGGCACGCTCCGGCTGCAGGAGAGCTCTTGCTCTTTAGATGCTTCGTATTTCTTACAAAGCAAGAGCCCGTGCTTCAGAAGATGGACCCTGATATAATTATTTAGGCTATCTTCTCTTCACCTCTATAATTTGCTCACTTTGTGACTTTTAAACCTTTAGGGATGGTGATGGCATGTAGAAATCAGGTGATCAGTACATAAATACATGTATGTGGGAGAGGGGTGGAGGGGTTGCATGCATTTCTTTTTAGCATCATGAAAACTCAAAGGTCCATAATAGAAACAGGCCTGCCAGTCTCAATATGTTGCAATGGTGTGTTAATGATAGGTTATGAGGCTGCAGGAGCATTGGAAGTCCACAAATACACATGGGAGTTGCAGTTCTCATATGGTTTTTGAGTGCAGATGTTCGGGGACTTCTCAAAAACCTTGTTGCATCTGGTCAAATGGATGCAATATTATTGATACAGTAATCCCTTAGTTTAGGGCAGGTTCAACCTGAGGCTTTCTCTCACACCTTTATTTTGTTACCTGCTTACTCCTTGGGTGGCTAAAGCCATTTCAATACAAAACCTGATGGAAGCTGTTGCAGCCAAGGGAGTCCCAAGAGCAGAAAGGAAGGAGGGAGTTGTGCCAGGAGATGTTGGTATGGTATCACATATTCTCTGCCAAGTTCTGCTTTGTTCTGATCCCCTGCACTTCGGGGAATAGGGGCGCAGTAACAGAAGCAAGCTGTTTGTGATCCCCCCCAAGTTTTCCCTTGTCTGTTCCACAATGGGTTTGCTGGACCATCTCCCTCTGTTTCTTTTTAGCTGGTCAGCCAGCACAGCAGGACTTTTCCCCGGCTGCCTGCCATCTGCCTGTGGAATCTCTTCTCCTTTTGTTTCCCCTTGGAAGCTCACTCCTGCGAGGCACTGAGAGTCTGCCATGCAGTCTTAAGCAGTCCTGTTTCCTGCTGATGTTTAGGAAAAATCATTGCTGGCCATCGGTGGAGAGAGTTTAGCATCTCAAGAGAAGGGATAGTGACTTGTAAAGCCAGCAAGGGCAGCTCTGCTTGAGCCATGTCTCTCACAGCCTTGTAATGATGTCCTAATGAATATTTATCATTATTTGTGATACCCTATTTTCAGCAGTTGTGTATTCTAGTAACAGCTGACAAAATGTTCGTTTTGGTTTGTAATGAAATTTTCTCTGTTTTAGCTGCTTATTATGGTGGGGATGTCACTCCCCTACCATTGTGTCTGCCATTATAACCCAGCTGGATTATTGGCAGGCTAGCAGGGTTAAAGGCATATCTATCTGAGAAGTTTCTTGTCAGGATGAGGGTCTCTGAGTGGAAATGTTAACTCTTTGCACTGTGTATTTATCTTGTAGCAGTGGGGTTTTTTTGTTTTGTTTTTAGCATAAAAAAAAGTCTTCCAAAACTTCCAAAACTTTTAAGTGGCAGCCACTAAAATCAAACTTCTTAAGTAAGAAGCAACACAGAAATGTCCACTGCAAAAGTAAAATAATTGAGTTAGACTCTTATCATTTTGTCAGTTGAAGTTGTCAATATTGTAAGTATTACAGTAAGGAATGCTTGCTGGGTGCGTGCCACAAGAAAGCTGTGTGTGCTGCTTGGCAAAGTGTAGTTAGGTAGTGATTTAATTTGAGCAATAACCAAGCCCTTGGCTCTCATGTCAGGCATTGTACATCCTTTCCTGTATCCTTATATTTAGGCCAACACAGAAATCCAGAGAGTGATTCCTGTAACATGCACAAGGCACATGGATGGGGTTTTTGTGCATGTATTCTTTCTTTCACTGCAAATGCAAGCTGACACAGAAGCTCTGTATCTGAGTAATCCAAAGAAGGATGGTTTGGAAGCCAGGACCTTTATTTTTTTTTCTGCCCATGTCCATTAAGCATAGTCCAAGTGATGCATTAATAGTAAACCCTGAACCTATTTAGAGTGGCACACAGCCTTGGGTTTCAGCTACCATGCAATTATTCCAGATCTCACCAGTGAAAATGATTTATAATTTTACAATTATGTTTAGGAATCTGGTCCAAATCTTCCAAGTGTTTTTTGATTGTTTTCCCAGATTTAAGTCTTAGAACAACCCATGTTGGTCTGGAAACCTCTTCATACTGTTCTTTTTCCAGCTATGAAATCTACATGGAAATGCTCAGTAGGCTGAAGACAAACTTTTGCCAACAGAGAGAACAGCTTTAAATATACAGTATTTTGGGATTTCTGTTTCCCTTTTCTCAAATAATTCTGCAGTCCTGAGGATGCTCAGTTTAGGCAAATGACATTTTGATAAAAAGTGACTTTATTAAAAATTGACATCCAGTCCTAACCTAATTCTGTATGATGGATTAAACATTTTTTTTATCCTTTTTATCATAAGGTTGTCTTTACACTGTTAATTTTGAAGATTCAGACAAATTTGAGCTTAGTCTTACTTATATAAATTGAAGTTCATTTACATTGGAGTGGAAAAGGAATCTGGATGCTTGATTCTCCCTTTGGGAAATCTCCCACTAAAAATTGATAACAAATGGGTCTGATTCTGCTGTAGAAAAGTGTACTGCAGTTGGGTTTTCACTCTTAAGAAGAAACTGGAGTGATTTGGATCTTCACTGTTCCCAAATTCTGGACTTAGCAGTAGGAAATGTCTCCTCTTTGTACGGTATGGCACAGACCATTGTGTAATAAGTTTGTCATGCAGTACATATCACACCACATCTGGTTTCTCCTTACATCCTCAGCTTGGAAATGGATGTTCAGCTGTTACCATAATGAGAGAGCTGTGCTGGCATTTTAATTTTTAAAAAGCACATTCTAGAATTCTCAAGTTAAAGCAGGAACATCCTTTCAAAATTGTTGTCCGAGTTCTCGTAACAGAGCGTAGAAAGTGTTAAAAATATAACACAGCACACAAGAACAGATGTCCCATGGCAGAGTTGAAATAAAATTGGAAGAAATTAACACCCAGTTTGATAATGCACAGCAATGGAAACTTTGTTCTGCATATGGGGGCTCAGCTTGGATGCTTGCAACCCCTCCCCTTCATTACTGAACAAAGAGGAAAACAGGAACACAATAAAAATAGAAACTGATAAAGAAAGCTCAGTCAGTGCATTAATTTTTATCCTGTAGCAGAATTTCATTTGCTGATCCATTTTCTTTACATAAATACCAGTGAACTGACCTTTAATCTCTGAAGCTTAACCCTTAATTGCACAGATTCTGTCTCTAAAAGGCATGAAACTTTATCCCAGTTCCAGAATATTGTTACTTTGATCTTTTCCTGAACCATCATATCATGAATTTTTTCCCCATATGAGGCTGTTTGAATTCAACAAACTTGGAAATTTAAGGTGTTTAGATAAATTATTTCAGATTTGACTTGTCAAATTTAAAGTGGAGATAAAGAAATACTGTGTATTTCACAGTTCACAGTTTCTGAAAAATTGTATGTGAATGTTACATGTGGTAAACCTGTAAATTTACGGGTTTTTGTCTTCCTCACAGTTCAGAAATCTGTATACATATTTAATAGCCAAATCTCATCTTCCTTTTCAATCTTGAACTCCTGGGTCAGCAATGTTTCAGGGCAATACTTGAGAGAGGATGCCACATTCAGTCTTTTTAATGTGGAAATCTTTGATAACTTTTTTGTTGTTTTGTGGTTTCATTCTGTTTTGTGTTTTTATACTGTATATCATTCTGAAGAGATGATGAGCCAGTGACCACTTGCAGGTGAGGAGTGTCTGAAATGCAAGAGAACTTTCTTAAAAAGATGTTATTTAATCACATGAATTAACCAAATACCTTTTGCTGGCTGAATTATTCCCAGCCCAGCAAACACTTTGCTGCCCAGTAAGGACTGACAGTTGCATTGTTATTTTTGGCTGCTTTATCAAAATGTTGTTGAATATCATTCCTTTTTAAAACTCATTCCTTTTTAAAACTTAGGCAAGAAAGGCTGATTAGTAAACATGTTTACCTTTGACAGTCCATATCAGAATTTTCTACTTTGATTCAGAGTTGATGGATTTTCTCACTGTTGGTCTGAGAAGCTTTCCCACTGGGTTGGTAGATGGGAAGGTGCTGTGGTAACTGTATCATGACTGACCAGCAAAGCATTAGGATTATTCAGAATGGAAAATACAGCTTTTACTACCTTTTTTAAAAATATATTTTAGAAAGATTCGTATTTACAGAATGCTACAGAGATAATAATGAAAACTCATGACTCTCTCCAGAGTCCCAACACAGCTTGGCACTGGTTGGCCAATGAGTGAAAATAATTCACAATCTCCAAACACATTCCACATGAACAAAACAGAGGAGAAGCAAATGAGATAATATTGTTTTCCTCTTTCTCTGAGGCTCCTCATCTTCCCAGGAGAAAAGTCCTGGGTGAAGGGATTTTTCAGAAAATGTGAATGCTACACATGTCCCAGCTAAAGACCTCAGATTTCTGTGTGTGCATGTGTTAAACAGGCAGAGGTCCTGGTTTCTGAGATTGGAGGTGGGGAAGACAGAACCTCACACTTTGATGTAAAAGGCAAGGACACTCCTATAAGACTTTTTCATAGCAAAAAATGTAAACTATTGCCTGGTTCCGTCACAGGGGACAGCTGAAGAAACAATCTCGTTTGAAATGAAGACATTTCTGCTTTGTTTTGTACCATTGACAGGCATGGTGAAGGTGTGGAAATTTTAGAATAAAACAATACTCTTTCCAAAGCATGTTATTAAATCTTTATTGAGATTGGGCTGGCTTGTGAGGAGCACCATTCTTATTTGCAGATCTCTAGATATCAAGTCACAATTTTGAAGTTAGAAAAATGGTGATGAATAAACCATTAATTATGATTAAGTATTTGAATTAAGGATTTGGGGTTTGCATGAGTAAGGCCTCCTTTGGTTCAGGTATAGTTACAGTTTTTTCAGTATCTTCTTTCAAGGCTGAAACCAGCAGAACTAGAGGAAATGGGTAGACTTGCATTTGACTTGTATTCTAGGCATAAAAATATCAAAAAGGCACTCCACTGGTGTGAAGGAGAGGTCTGTAGAATGATGTCCTTCTCTATCATGGATATGGGGAGAAAATATTGCAGCAGAGTTGACTGGGAACAAATGTCCTTCATGTTACAAAAGTGTAAATGTAGCGTATCCTTAATAAAGGTACTGACAAAATCTCCTTTGGTTAAAATGGGAACAGGATAAAGTCTGTTTAGGCTTTTGTATTGCCTTTTACTTCTTTAAGAATTAGATACAGCCAAGATGTCTTAGATAATCTGCCTTATGTGAGGCAAAAATATTGCATCTTTTAATACAGGTTCTCAGACTTTTTAATTTCTTTACTGGTGTTTTTATGCAAAATTGAATGGGATTTTTTTAATGTTTTTGTTGAGTGGTCTGACCAGTGATGGGGTTTTGCCAATGGAGAAATTTCAAGTGTTCAGCTTTTTATATGCATGCATGTACTTGATATAATCACCCCCACAACAATCAGTCCTTTGACATTCTTTAATAACAGCCTGACAGGACAGTTGTGATGGACAGCTCTGTTGCTTATCAGTTGTTTATCTTGTACACAAGCACCAGTCTAATAAAAGATAATTATTGCTGTGAGTCATTGCTCTAGGCCCAAAAAATGATATGCCCTCTTGGCAAAACCATATTGCTATTAATGCATGACACCTGGAAAATAATTTAAGCCAGTTTGCAATGAATGTTTCATTCTTGCATTGTTTGTCTTCAAAAGATATTTAATTCTAAAGAGATATTGGAGGCATCTTATTCCCTGAATAATTAAAGAAGTCTTGGTGTAGCTTCTTTTGTACATTTAATTTTGAAAGCACAATAGATTTGACTTTACAGTCAAGATTTATTAACTGGTATTTTTACTCCTGTGAGATAATTAAACTGAAAATTGTTTGACAAGTGTCTTGTCTAAGCATGACTCTTGATGTGTATGTTCCATCTACATGGTTCTCTGTCACGTTCTAAGGGACAATATCAGAGTTCAAGTGCTCATCCAGTTTGTTCTCAATAGAAGCAATTGCTCTTGCTCAAGAAGTTGTGTGGTTTAGATGCAGTGATCCCATTTCAGTCTTTGTGGTTTGTGGTTTACGAAGGCATTTCTCTCCCTGGTACACCATTCCCCAAGGGCTGGGAGGAAGACAAAAAGGTTCTGTTTGGTGAGTAGGAATAGAGCTCTGTGCAACCAGGATTAGGAAAGTCCAATTTATTTCTTGAGCTTACTTTTGTTTAAAGAGCTGCGAACACAAAATTTGTGTCTTTGTAAGAAAGCTCCATCACATCTAATAAATTAGGTATGTGTGGTTTTTTTCCTCAGATACAGTGGTTTTATATTGCTACATGGTTTAGTAAACCGGTGTATATGGGACTGAATATAGTTAAAATTTTTTCTTCTCTTCCTCTTTTTATTACATTAAGTGCAAAAACTTTTGCAATGAGAGCACACAAAAAGAATGTACCATTGCATAATCCTTATTTTTGAGTAAATGAGATTAGCAATGTACAGGTTATTCTTTGATTTCTGCATGTATCTATTCATGTAGCTGGTGAAACAGTCCTTGTTCCTCCCTTTCCATACTAGGTTACACACAAAAGAGGTGGTGCATAAACCATCTTCTAATAACCCAGCAGAATCATCATTAGCAAGGGGAGGGCATTATTTATCTTCATTAAACTTCTCAGTGCTTCTGTTAAAGTAATCAGACTATAGGCTTTACAGTCTTGCATAGTTAAGACATATCCATTTCTGCATATTCTGTAACACCAAAACCCCATATTATACTGAAGGGTTAGCAAATACTTGTGGTCAAATTGTAATTTTAGAAATGGCTCTCAAGAGGTGTTAATTAAATCTTTAGTTTTCCTAGATATGTGTTTTAACTTTGATACAGAAATTAATACAGATGTCTGGCTACTACAAGAATCTGTAGTACATTCAGGTTACATTCAATTTGTTATTGAATGTAACCTGAATTAAATCTCCAAGAGTTGAAAAGGTTTTTTCTATACACTGGAAATGGATTTGAAGACAATTCAGAGATAAGTGTTTTTTTTTCTCCAAGGCAATTCAGAATCTGAACACGTTTTGCATGCACAAAGCCAGATTGTGGCACAAAGTGCAAGCTTAATATTTCAGAGTTAAAATACTATAAAAAAATAACAGTTGCAAAGCTCTGCAGATGAGGTAAGCTATACAGAATCCCAGAGGTCAGGCTGAAGGGACACAGTCTAGGATTTATGTTGTACATGGGTACTGCTGCTTATTGCTAATCAATTAGAAGAACATGGAGTCTTTGATATTAATTTTAAAATGTGTTTAAGATTAATTTTTCCTTGCTTTCAGGAGCAATCATAAAACTTACACTTCTAAATCCCACTGGCTTTCCATGACATTTCATTAGACTTGCTCAGAATATTGAGATGAACCCCTGTAACCACACATTGTAAGTTCTCTAAAGGCTTGGTTAATAAATGTCCCACTTCAGTTTATTTTTTAACTTTTTGGACTGGGGACCAATATGTGAGTATTCACTGCATTTGTACAGGCTCCACTCCAGTAATATTCATTAAGGGTTTTTAGTGTGATCCAAGTTCACTCAGTGGTATTTTGTTTGAAAGACTATGGTGTCCCTGAAACACACTTCTAAGCCATCAGCTTCTTCAGAAGCCAAACACTGAAGTGGTGCTGTGGATTGGTTTAATCTCCTACTGCTCCAATCATGTTCTGCTCCTGCTCTCTGTTCTCTGGAGAACTCCTTGAATTCTCACAGGAGACTTGGGAATTTCATAATTTAATTACAAAAATCAATGTGGAAACAGATACATGTTAGCAGGCTTAAACAGAAAATTTTGTAAGTATTTTGAAATTTAAGTAGGTCCATTATTGAATCTGCTCAAAAAATTATGACCCATAACTTGACAAATATAAAGGACATGGCAAAACTGAGTTTTTAGTAGTTTATAAATTTGGACACTATTCCTGCATGTCAATACTGCACACTGCATCATTGCCCCTATTTCAGGAAATATGCTGTGGTTTTGGTTGGTAGAGTGGTGAGTTTGGGTTTTTTTTCCCAAGTACATGTACTTGGATTCTCCTTTTGGCAGAATTAGCAAATTTCTGAGCCTTGGCTCAGAAATACAGAAGCTGGAGTTGTCCCACAGGTCTTTTTGAGCAGTGTCCAAAGAGCCCAGGAGGGTAAATGCTCACTAGGGAGAACAACTTTTTTGTGTCATCTGCAAAAACTTCCTTGTCCTGTGAATCACAAACCTCACCAGCTTGTGTCAGTGTTTTGTACTAGAGTGCTGCTTGAAAACCTTTAACCCTCTAGGATGCAGTTCTCCAAATCAATTTACCCTTTCTGGAGTCGTGTCATAGTTTCCTTGGCATTTCCAGAACCAATGAGTGATAAGAGACTAACTTAAGAAAATTTCAACAGACTTCTCTATTTGCCAGGTGACATGCTGCTATTGTGACAAAGAGCTGTAGTGAGTAGCAGGAACTGAAAATGGGGAGTTTTTCTTGATATCCTTGTCATTCCTTGATATAATTTTGAGTAGCTGTTGAAAAAACAGCCAAAGTTTGAGGTTCTTGTATGTGTTATTTCAAATGGGATATTTGCCTGCAAAAAAGGGAAACACACAATAATTTACTGCTAACCCAGTTAATAATGAGGAAGCAATAATAAATTACAACTGGCATGTTTTAACAAGATGTATAGATCCTTCTTGAAGTGTTCTTGCATCTTGATTATGTAATAAAATTACACATATGTATTATTAAGGTCAGTCCTGTTCCTTCCAAGGTGGGGTGTCCCAACAATGGATTGTGTTCCAGTTCTGACGAGATGTTCTTCCTGATGGTGATGCCATCATCTTCACCTGTAGGTTCTCAAGCCACATTTACAGTAGGAGTGGCTCACCTTCCCATTTCCCTTTAGTCTGAAACTTTCTGCTGTCCCTGAGCTTTACTGGAGGTTGGAGCCAAAGTACTGTCAGGGACAGTTCCTGCTCTACAGCCTTTGGTTAAACTGTTAATGGCATGGTTTATGTGGGCAGATGTTTGCTGTCTATGTAATCTTGTTAACTCACACCATCCTCATAGATGCAGACTCAAATATATCCTGACATCTAACCAAAGACATTTAAAATGGATTATTGTCCCCATGCCTTGGGGTTTTGACCAAACCTCATCTGAGTGAAGGGGCCCATGAGTAATTAGATCCAGAGCCACACAGTTATATTGGTTTTTTTATTGTAACCTTTCCTTGAGGCAGGAGTTTATGAAATCAAATTCATTGCAAAGATTTAATTGATACTCATAACATGCTTTGAGTTCATTAGGTGAAGTGATACAATGGGTTGATAACACTTCTGTAGAATGTATTTGTCTTCTTTTCATTGTTGTTAACATTAGGAGGAAGACCATGCATGCAGTTTCATTTGTATTTATACATCTGAGCTGGTGATATTCCATTTGAAAACATTTCAAACAGAAAAAGATCCATTTGCAGCTGTTTTAGAATTCATTCAGTAGCTGGACTGAGTTCTTTTGCAAAATTTAATTATGTGCTTTCTGAAATGGCAGTAAGTGGCAATTTTCTTAATGCAATTAGCACCATACTTAATATTATAATAATACTGATTTATACTCTTCTCATGTCTCTCTTGAACTATTGTTTAACACTGAAAAATATCTTCCAATATTTGTTGGAATTAAAAAGGATGAATGTAAACACAAATGTGCATATAGGTGTTAGAAGGTGCAGTCTCTGAATATAGTTATTTTGATCTATAATTGCTTGCCAAGAATATTTCAATGATTGTTAAATGGAGAATGAAATTCAACTCCATCTACATATCATTACAAGGTAAGGGTAAGTTTATAAGGTATTGAGTGAAATGCTAATCAGCCCTTCTGAAATTAAAGAGGAATTAAATGATTGAAATCCAGTGGGAGGTATTTCAGCTCTAATCAGGTTGTTTAATAGAGTTGTGCACATTGTGCCAAATATGCCCTGTTTTGAATCTGACTTGATTTTTGACCAGCAATTAATTAAAGAATAAAGAGTTATTTACGAAGACCTGCTCAATTCTTGGGCTGATAAGTTGGTACCTTCTGTAGAAGTGTGGTGAGGCTCCATGAGGTGTTGGGCCCTGCATTACTCATAAAAATCTGACTTCAAGGACCAGAATGTTTCCTTAGTGATTGCTGTTCTGCTATGGAATAATGCCATAGAGGCACTACATTAAATTAAGCCAGCAACAGAGAAAATATTGTATTAAGATATCATATTGAGAGAATGTGTTGGTATGAGTACATCAAATTAATTGTTGAATCATACTTAAAATACCAGCAAAGCCCTACAGTTTCTCAGAAATCATTTTGAGCCCTACCAAGTTAGGTTCTGCTGATCTTGATGCCAAATGATACATAAAGATTCAACTTGACTGGGAGAATTATTTTAGCAAAAGGTGATACTGGAAAATGTTCTGTGCCAGTGCTAATTGGAATAATAAATAAATGGAATATTCAATAAATTCTGTCCCTGGGCTGGTTTTCGCACTTTGAATGACTCCAGAATGACTCCATGTCTTCCTCAAGCAGTGTTTAATAACTGAGTGAGCCCAGGAGTCTCGTGGTCCATCAGCAGGGACTTGGCCAGAGCTGAGCTGTGCTTGTGGCAGGAGAAATTCGCCATCTGCTGGGCCCTGCTGGAGCTCCTGCAGAGCTCCTGGGCAGTGCTGGTACCTGAGCAAGGCTACCTGCACGGAGAGGTGAGAGCAAACACCTGCGGGGTGAAGCATCTCCTCAGGTTATGTCAGTTTATGTTTGTGTAACATCTCCTCAGGTTATGTCAGTTTATGTTTGTGTAACATCTCCTCAGGTTATGGAGTTTGTGTTCATGTAACATCTCCTCAGGTTATGGAGTTTGTGTTCCTGTAACATCTCCTCAGGTTATGGAGTTTGTGTTCGTGTAACATCTCCTCAGGTCATGGCAGCACTGGGGCTTTATGAGTGACTGTGGCTCCTTTTTAATGCACTGATGGGGTTTTTATGAGCGACTGGCTGTGGTTCCTTTTGAATGCACTGCTGTACCTGAGGGCAATGAGTGCTACAGCAGAACAGGTGTGTGGAATCCACTGCTTGCCTACACTGTGGAATTAAGGATCTGCATTTGAAAAAGGAACAATTATCACAGCGTGCAAACCCAGCACTTTCATAAATCAATATAGTAAATTTTAAGGCTTACAGTAACAGTAGGTAGGACTCAATACAACATCACCTAACAGTCTAACCTCCTAAGTCCTGTTTAAAATTTTATGTCAGGAGCAAATTCCAATTTACAAATTTAAATTACAAATAATTTATTTGGCTTAAATTCTGAACTATTTTCCTCTATCAAATGGCACTGCATTCCTTTCTACTGGAAATTGTCAAGTGGAATTTTCTTTTGAGGTTAGAATTGAATTTAATAGGATATTAACTGAGGCTATAACATTGGATTGTATTGGAGAATACAGAAAGTGAACAATCTATAAAATGAAAATTGTTTATTAATATTTGCAGATTACTAATAAGGCTTGTAAAATTCTAGAATAAATATTTTCTTCGAGAGCGTCTCAGGCCACTGTCTGAAAATTCTATTTGCAGCTATGTTAAAGAGTTTTTAATTTTTTTTTAATTTTGCTTTTTAGTGTGCCATTTACTACCTTCCAGTTCCCTGTCACTTAGCCAGATGTTTATCATTCTGAAAGCTTTTAATTTGACAGTGAAATAAATTAGAAATTGGATACAAATTGAATTGGTTGTGCTGTCTTTTTATGAGTAGAAAATGAGATCATATTTTTTTACTTTCAACTGTATAGTCACTATAATTATTTTTTGTTTCATTTTTTAATTACTATAGATACTCTTCTCAGTGATAGCTGGGTCATTTATTTGTAAGATTAAGCCAATTTTTTGGTTATATTCAAAATATCTGTTATCTTAAGAACCACCAAAACCTACCTCTTCCTTCTTTTAAAGCTTTGATAAAGTGCATTCCTAGGAAAGTAGTCTTGTATCAATGTAAATTATTTTAATTATGCTTTGTTACTATCATGAAAAATATCTTGGCAATACAATATAGTCTCCAAAATCAATGGGAATTTTGGTTTTAGAACATTGTAGATTTCACCCTTGTATGTAATACATTGATCTGTTCATGCATGCAGACACACTCATGCATTTTAATACAATCTTGTGATTCTCAGATTGGGAAAACATGATGAAACATGACTTTAAACTCTTTTGCATACAACTTTTATTTGACGCTTATTTTATTTGCTGACAACATCCACATCCATGTGCTGTGAGCAGCCCATAACCACAGCTGAGTTTGCTGTGTGTGATGCATTGAACATTAATGGAGCGGTCACCTGACGACTGTGGGCTTGATGTGGTTTAAAAAGCCACTGGAATTTGTGCAGTCCCTGGTGGTGAAACACTGCTTAAAACCAGAGCTCTGTTCTGTGCAGTCAGAGGTTGAATCTGGTCACACCCCACGGCAAGTTCTGGCACTCTGCTTCCCCTGCTGCAGCTCTCAAGCCTGTGTGAGATTGTGGGATGGGGACATGGACCTGGCAGTGCAAATATTCATGCAAACAGACCACTGGGGAACAGCCAAAATAAAGTCAGGGAGAACAGGACTCGGATGAGCTGAGAGCTCAGATTAATTACAGCTCTGCTGTCCAAATGTGGACCAACCTAAATACTGTAGAAACCAGAGGACCAGAAATGCTATGTTCAAAACATACCAGAAAGAATGTACTTCACACACAATGGGAAATAACTCTGTTGTCTTGCTGACAAAAAGTAAAAAATGATACTGCTTTATTTTGTCCATAGAATAATTATGGTAATCATTTTTCTGAAGTTCCAGCCTACAAATTCAACAATATAGAATACATTCAAGAAATCAGAGCAGCATGCATTTTTCATCTATTTGATTTCATAAAATTACTTCAAAATTTAAATGATAATTTATTTATTTCAAGCCTGTGAAAAATTTTACTTGGATGAGGCCTTTAATTATTAAGTGGGAAAATCAGACAGTAAATTATCACTACAAAATTGGTTTTGTGTGTGAAATAAGCAAAGATATGTATCCTGTGTATAAAATAGTAGCTTATTCCCAAGAAAAAAAGCCTTCAGTGGATTTATTTTCAGGGTTCTTATGCAAATAAGAAATACATGTCCACTGAAGTACCCTGATATGATAAAGAAAGAGTAAAAAGGTTTTGAACATGGTTGTGTTTGTTCATATTCCAACTGCTTTATCAATTTCCTAGTTTAAAGGGTACAAAGAATGTAGAAACAGAGGTCACATTAGATATTCCACAGATTCATACCACTGTGACACTTCATGACCTAAAAAATAGAAATCCTAGAAAACATAGAACCTTTTAATTTGGAAAAGACCCTTGAGTCTTACCATTAAATGCTGTTTCTTTATGTCTTCAACTGCCCAGTTTTTTCTGTATGTACAGGTGGTACAGGATTGCACTTCATTGTTGTAATTTTTGGTATAATGCAAAGGTTATGGAGAAAGTTTCAAAAGTAACCTAGCTGCAATAATTTCTTCAATAAGGGCTTTCAAGTTTGATTTTTTTTTTAATTACTGTAGAAAATTTATATGTTGTTTTGAGAATTATCCTAAATATGCAGCTCCTCTTCTTTGTCACCATTCCCAGTCTAATTCATTACCTTTGTGTGGGGCACATGATTATTTGTTGGGTCTCTGCAATTTTTCTGTGATACTTGATAGATCTTTCCCTGCTGGACTTGTGCCTGCGATCACTGGTCTGAGGCAATAGATTAATTAATAAATTTTAATTATATGTTCAAAGTAAAGACACAATTTTTCTTTTTTTTTTTTTTTTTTTTTTTTTTCCCTTGCCTTCTATTGTAGTTTAAATTACTTGGAAGGAAAAGGTTAATATAAAGCTTGTTGTACATTGGTTGTTTGTCTTCATCAAGGCACTTTATCTGGAAAATCCCTTTCTTTGTGTTACACAGTATGAAAACTCAAGCTTAATGAAAATGGAAAGTCTCTCTCAAGGAATGTTGTCATTTAGCCAGGAAGATCTTTTTCTTCTTGACCAAGCTGGCAACTCCTCATTGAGCTAGTAGAGATATCAATGTCCAGACTGTAGAAATTTCAAGAATGGTCAATTCTGAACAGAAAGGTTGAGTAGTTGTGCCTATTTCTTGTTAAGAATTAAGTATAAACCCTAGCCTGGTTTATAGTTAAAATAAAAACCTGTGTATGCAAAACACCTTGAAAAACATTTCCAAGAAATCTGCTTGTTAGTTCAGAATTTCTCTCCTTTGTCACTACCAAACTCTGGGCACTTGCCCAGTGAAATTTGCCTCTTGTGAGAGTGTTTATCAGCACAGAACCTCTCTACATCAGTGGGCATGGAGCAAGATGCTGGAGAGCAGGACACAGCCCAGAGCTCTTACAGAAGCAGCACCAGGAGTTATTTGGATCATTAGGGAGGGACACTGTCTCCTGCTGTGGTGTGAGAACAGGGGCAACAACTCCACATCTTACTCTCTGAAGTAGAATTGAGCGACTAAAACAGGTTAAAAAAAGGATTTGGCACACCTTAGGCAGCTAAAGGGGGAATTTGACCTCCTTCACTCAAGCTGATGGGAGGTGGGAAATTTCTAGAGTCAATCAGGAGAGGAAGTGGGGCTGAAAGTCACCCCACTCACATAATGCTGGTGGTAATGTCTGTTAATTACCTCATTCTCACCTGGCCTTTATGAAGGTGTTTACAGATCCCATCCAGCAGCAGAGTGGGCTTTAAAAACATAGGACAGTTATCTCAACTATCAGTATTACCTAGTACTCTGCAAATTACTGCTATTGGTAAAATCTCTGTGACACTGTAAATCTTTGGTATCTGTTCCACAGGACGGCAAAACATGGTAAAGAAAAATGTTTGAATGACTTCTTGTTCAAACATTTCTTTACAACTTAGATGTCTTAAATACATTAAATTGTTTCTTAGTCTTGAAATGAACTAATATTATTAATTCAGCTGTTTTGAAAAGAGAAAATTAGAGCTTTTGCTGTGGTCAGATATTGCTAGGTCCAGCTTCAGGGACGTGGGGGAAAAGGGAATTAAACACACATCAGGTGTGTTCGTTTGTTGACCCTCAAACCTCTGAACTGGCAGTGTTTGAAAGGGAAGGCATAACTTTGTCTGAACTCTACGCTTTTAAAAAATAATCAAGAATTGTATAGCATGGCTTCATCTACAACACAAATATTCTGTACCTTCAGTCTGTCCAGTTGTGGCCTGTGGTTCTGAACACAGGCAGAACACGGTGTCACCTGAAGTCATTTAGGGGCAACAAAACGTTTTACTTTCTGTATTTAACCAGGAATGGTGAATATTTCTTAGTGGTTGAGAAAATGCTGTAACTTTAGTGCTGATCCATTCCATCACCCTGATTCTGGTTTGCATTTCTTCTGGGTGTAAAAACCATCTCCAGCAGAGGCTGCCTTTCTATGGGGTGCATGGATAAGTCATTGTTTTTCTGGATGTTGTTCAGGCCTCTTCCTTTCACTGTCTGCACTCTGCAGCGCCTCAGAAGAGTCACTAGGATTGCCTTCATCATGACCATGGCAATGAACTTCCCCACACAACTCCGGGGGCCGAATCCAAAGGGCTGGAAATAGCGGGAAGGAACCTGCGGGGAATAAAAGGAATAAACTCAGAGACAGGTTTTTCTCCATAGGAGCAGTGTAAATAGTGATGGAAATTGGTAATAGATACATTCTGAACAACTTGTGGATGTAATCTTTTAGGAGCAATTCCTCATTTCATGCTGGAAATCCCACCCTAGTTAGGCCCAGCTACAGGTACTGACAGAGGTATGGACCAGCCCTTGGAAATTCAGAGGTAGCAGGGATTGTAGAGTTAAATAATTGAATTCTGTTCATGTGTTTGTCTGTTTGTCCTGAGAACTGCAGGGATTTCACCACAAGCTGTGAAATGGAGTGAAGCCTCTGCTCTTCAAATGCGTTAAATTTCATTAAAAAGTTCTTCAGAAAATGTTCATTATAAAGCTTATAAATATCTGAAACACAGGTTCATGCCTTGTCTAAATCACTAAGCCTTACACCTACTCCATTTGTAATTATAAAGCTAATGTTTCTGAGAACTAATTTGTCATAAAATAAAATGTTAAAATTTTGGATATATAATAGAGAGATAACACATAAAATTATTGTCTTCTGTCCTGTCAGCTGAAATACAAAGTGCAGGACACCCAGGACTACTGAAGAATCAACAGCTAGTTTCTGCTACTTTTGTTGCCATTGAGTAGATCAGTTAAAAAGAAAGTCTGGTTATAAAGAAATTGTTTTTCTTCATCTATGTAACTTCTTTTTAAACAAGTTAGGCATTAACCATGTTCTGATTTCCTTTTTAACAAGAATAGAGTAGAAAACATTTATTTATATCAAATCATCTGGAAAAAAGTGTACTGCTTTTTCTTATTTTCAGACTGACAGAAGTGTTCTGTTTAATTTTTTTAAAATAAACTGAGCTGTGCTTTTGGAAAAATTATAGATAAACACAAGTGTTTATAACACAGAGAAAGTACAGCAGCTGGCAGTACAGCACAATGGCAAATGCACAGCCTGTGAAAATGGAAAAATGTTTAGATTCTAACAATGGCATCTTATCATAAATAATGCTGTGGATTGCTATTCACTTAGAGAACTGGAGGAAAATTGTGCCTGCCAGAATAATTATGTGGCAAACAGAATGCATCAAGTCAGATAGAAAATGTGTGGTTAAATATTTGGTCAAGGGGAAATATTTTTAGTAGCAAAATGTCCTCGTAAATTAAGCAAGATATCCAGTTTTGATAGAAATACTTGGAATGCAAATAATGGGTGGCAAAATGGAGTCTATTCACAGAGAATTGTAATTTTGATAAACTTCATCTCTTACTCTCTTCTTGAATTTTCTACAAAAACTTTTTTTTGAGCTGTTGTTTTTAATGCTGTGTGCAGGATTTGCTCAGGGTAATCCAACAGCAGTTGAGAAATATTAACTAGTTGGATTAATTCTTGTTTTTTGTGTGTGTCATATTTGATACTCTTAGTTTTTGTGGTAAGAAATAGGTAAACCTTAAAGTTTTTTTCTGGCTTGAACACTCATCTCTCTCTCTGTTGGTTTTTTTTTTTTCTTAGCTGTTGCTTCAGGTGTTTTTACTTGTGAATAAAATTTTTTGGTTTATTAAAGTAGTTATTTAAAATCCATCTTTGGTTTATTAGTCTGTTTCTGTCTTTAAAGCTGAAGTTGCTGCTGACAGTGTTCATGTGTGCAGCTGCTAACATATCAGTGCAGTTTTAATCTCTCCAGGTTATTATTGCTGAACAAATACACTTTCACAAAACCAATTGTTTCATCAGTAATCAGCAGAGCAGAGGTCTGAGTAAATAATCTGAAGGATGATTTGAACAGTAGGGGATTACAAGAAGAAAAAATATTCACATATTGCTTTTGATTATAGTTCTCCCGGTAGTTAGAACATAACTTCATTTGAAATTCAGTGCAGAACAAGAACTTAATTACTCAACATCTGCAGTATTAAGTTAGTTAAAAATTTCATTATGGTCTATAAAATATTGTTAATTTAAAAAGAAAAAAAAAAGAATAACATGGGCACTAGATCCCCAGATTCTGAGAAGCTTCTACGCTGCTTCAGCTCTCCAGAGAATCCTCAGGCAGCCTCAGCTCTGTGTGGGCTGCTGGCATGGCTCTAGCCCCTAAAACCTCTTTGTTTTGTCCAGTGTCAGGGGATATAATGGCAACCATGTGTGTCTGACAAATTTAATCAGAGAATTTTAATCAAAACTATTATGTCTGAAAAAACTGTTTTCTATATTATAATTATTTTTTATTTAAGAGGCAGCTTGGCAGGGAAATATCTGCCCAGCTCTAATAATAATAGCAACAGTAATCAGCAGGTTGTGTAGCTAACTAGGCACTTAGAATAAGTGAAAACAGTCTTATGGTCACAAAGTTCTTGAGCAAAGTAAGAGGAAGAGGCATTAGCAATAAAAAATATCCAAACTTCTGTAAGAAACAAGGCAGAAAACTTACATTTTTCTCAAAATTTTCAAGAGAAAACTCGTTTGGCTTTGGGAAGAATTCGAGTTTGTGCATCCGCCCGATATTGAGGATGATGTTTGTGCCCTTTTTCACGGGGTAGCCGTCGATGACATCGTCCTGTAACGCTTTCCTCATGATCAAGTCCACCACGGGCTGGTACCTCATGCTCTCATAAATAAAGTTCTCCACAGTTTTTAAGTTTGGCATGTCATCACTTTGGATGTCTCTGTCGCCTTGTGGAATAAAGCAGATGATGAAGAGATTAGCTGGTTAGGAATTTAATAGCTTCATTGTACAAATATCAGAACATTTTGGGAAGATTCTCGGGTTCTGAAGTTGTAGGAAGGGTGAACAGCTTCTAAGGAGTTTTTTGTAGCCTTGCTTATTGAGGAAATCTGGTATATTGCTCATTAACATAAACCCTAGTTTGTTAATTAACAATCTTCTCATATTTTTCTTTTCACTCTGAGTCTTTGTTCTAGTCAGCAACAAAACTCTGGGGGTCTTTCCCTGGATTTTGCACAAGAGACCAACAAGGCACAGCAAATAAATCTTCCAGGAGCTGACAGCAAACAGAACCTGGGGATAGTCTGGAGCTAATTCTGTGGGGACCTTAAATTTTCACCGTGTGGCTGGGTGTCCATCCCATCCCTGACAACTCCAGGTAGGATGGGCAGGTTCCAGCAGCAGGGTTTGTGCTGGGAGGTGCAGCAGGCTGCCTGCAGCTGGGGCAGGCTTGCAGACAGAAGGCACTTTGTGCTGGGCACTCCTTAAGGAATAGACAACATTCTTACCTTACAGGGTAAGGCTTCAGAAAGAAGCAGGGAAAGTGAGTGAGTGAGTATTCTCATGAGGACAGTACAATAAGGATTATTAAAAGTACCTTAGAAAAAGAGTAAAAGACTTGTGATACATTTCCCGGTGTTTAACAGACCAGAAGTAAGACTTAAATAAGAGTGGATGAAATTAGTTTCTATATTGGTTCAGTGTCAGGCTTTGAATGAAGGCTAGAGAAGGGGAAGAATACAGATTTGGAATATCTTGATTGTGTTTTGAATAGTTAGTAATTAGTACTTAGAGGAGGCCAATTTGAGATCAAAATGGATGACAGCAGAATATAATTTTAATTTTGTCTAGTCTTTTCCTTCTAGAGTGATCATGAAACTTCTCTAAGTTTTGTATTTTAGCACAGAGAAATACTGGTGATTAGAATTATTTGAAACAAGTGCCCCCTTTTGCTATTTCAGGGTAACAGGAAAATAATTTCAGTGAAACTTGAGGTGAATGCTGATTTTACACTGTGGTTGCTGAGGTGAGAATATACCACATTATTTCTAATAGGTTATAAATTCTGATGATTCCTATTTTATTTTATTTTACAAATTTCTCACATTTTTTCATTTGCTCTTTAATATAATCTTTCACATACAGTAGAATTTCATATGTTTTATAGCAAACATTTCTGTTAGGAGAAAATGCTTAAAATTTTCAGGTTTAAATAAATTAAATTGGATCACTGCTGATGCACAGTTATATTCCCATATCAGTGACTTTGCAGCTCCTGCTTACCCACAACTTCTTCAATTTCTCTCATCATCTCCTCTTCCACTGTGGGGTGCTCTGCAATCAGGATTAGCATAAAGAAGAGAGTCACAGACAGAGTGTCAGGAGCAGCAATCATCATCTCCAGCACACACTGGTTCACATTCTCAGCAGTCAGATCCCCTCTGTTCTGAAAAGAAAAAAAGAAAAAAAGGAAATTTTGGAGAAAATATTGATTGCTGACCTCTGATGCCAACAAAGGTCCTATAGACTGCACAATTTCTGGGCAGTCTATCTTACACTAAATAGCATTTCTTTTTTGTCTTTCAGAGAATGACAGCAAGCCCATGTTCTGATGGGTGTGTGGTGCCTTGCAGAAAACCAGAAATGTGTATTCTTAGCTCAGGTTCTTTTCAGTTTATTGCATTTCCTCACTGAGTTTCTGAGCTGTCAGAGATTATACAAGATAGGAGTTACATAGCATTTGAAACCTTTGCAAACAAAAGGCAATACATGAAATAATACACAGGGGTTAGGGAAAGACTGAAGAACACTCAGGTATAGATGCAAGAGTTTTAGGGTTGTGTTTAAGCTGAAATAAATGTGACAAGCACCTGATCCTGAAATACAGGTATTCCTGTTTGAGTCTCTCAGGGACTCACAGCACCCACTCAGCATCCCTTTATGATGATGTGACTTTTGGAGAGGCATATAAAAATTAAATTACAAAGCCTGTGTTCAGGAGAATGTAAGAAAATCAAATCTAGCCACATTTTGAGTAAATTCCCAATACCTGTGCAAAAATCAACTGGGATGCAAAATCCATGTGTTCATCCAACTTTTCCACAGTGGAAAGCTTTTGTCGTTTCTGTTCTATTAAGATTTCCATTGCTCCTTTAAGATCCTTGCTGAAAACAGATGAAATCCAACATATTGATAAATATCTGCACCAGGGTATGATTAGAAATACAGAGATATACCAAGGAAAGCATCTAAGGATGGCAGAAATTAAATATTCCTAAAAATGTTATAAGGTTCTCTGCACAAGTAGTAATTCTTAGGCAAGGTGTATTTTGTTATTATTCTCAAGTAATTGCTTGTCACTCTGGAATGAAATCTTAATATATTTTTATAGAATAGACTGAAAAGGAGAGAAAGGTGTCTATATACACTATTAAAGAATAAAGATGTATTTTAAAGATGTATTACCATTTCTGAAGAATTTGTTTGTTTCCTTGTATTTTGTACTGTATTTTATCAGTAGATAAAATGAATTTAGAGAACATAAGTGATGATTTTCAGAAAAATGTAGACAACTGTCAGAAAATTTGTATCTTGGAGAAGAGTTGATTTAAACTTTTCATATTTAAATAGTGATACTGTGTCAACAGTCTGTATTTCAGTGGTGGAAAAAGTAAAGTTCAAAAGTTGTTATAAACTTTGGGGGAGTTTTCAATTAGTTATAGATTCAAAGGCAATTCTTTAAAAAAAGTATTCTGAAAAGGTTTTGAATGAAATCTTGAGGCTTTTCAAATGTGGGTATGTTACTGTTGAGATAGATAATTTGTGTTTCCAGGGTAAATGTATTTAGAACTTCAAACCCCATAAAGATCTCAGTATTTATAAACATTTTATGTATAAGAAATAGTAAGAGATCCTTTTTGCAAAGTTTATCAGAAAAATATTACAAGTCTTCATATTCTGTGGTGGTTCTTTGCATTGCCTTAAATCCAGAAATCTTTATATTTTTTTACTTTGCAACAAAAATTTATTAACAAGTTCCTTTCTTATGGGACTGCTTTTGAAATATCAATATTTGCTTGCAGGGGCTTTCTGGTAATAACTGGGCCATAATATTTTATTATCAGCATTATAGGATAAAGCAGTAATCAATGCTGTAATAAAATTAGCAAGCAAATATTAGAGAAGGTGAATCTTGTGTCTAGTGCTCAAGAACTCTCAATTTGGGTGAACCCGATCTTCTCCTTAAAGCCCTTATGTTATGTAGCACTACCAAAGTAATTTATTACATATCCTTCCTAAGAGGAGCAATTCCACTCATTAGATGGAAAACAAATCCAAAATGAAAAAAGTGAACTGCCAGTTCTTTTCAAAGCCAGCTCTCTTTTGGCAGAAGGCAGAAAACAAGATCACAAAACTGGAAGAGGCATTTTGTGCTTTTGCAAAGAGGAAAAGACAACATCCTTTTCCAAAATAAGGAACAAACAACAAGGTGTTTGTTCCTTATTTTGGAAAAAAGCCCCTCAACCTTGAAATAGATTATCACACTAAGCACCAGGTTTTAACTCATTTATGGGTGGTTGACTCAAGAATGCATGTTGAGAGATCCAATGACCAGGGACTGCCCAAGGGTTAACCCCACGGGGGCTGTGCCCTGAAGACAAATGGGTTTTCTTGTTTGGGTGAGCTGTAACCTGCTCTGATTGTCCTCAACTGGACAGCAAAGATGACTTAATCCATGCCATGGCTTTTCCTTGTCTGAACCCAAGTTTAGTTTCACATTTTTAGGGTGCATGAGCTGATATTTTGGTGAATAAATTGGGACTGGATAGACAAAGCTTTAAACTGGTCCCAGAATTCAGCTACTTGTGCCACCAGTGCAAACCTGGTTCTGTCTTGGCCCTGCAGACAGGGGACCTCAGCAGCCACCTCTGCAAGTGTCACAATTTAGTGTCTAAAAGGCAGAGGAAAACATCAAGGGAAATGCTCCTTCATAAAAAGACAGAAAGAATCTTATGCAAATGCTCTGTAGAATGGTTGATACTCACACTGCGTCTTTGTACTTCTTGCACAGCCAAGAAATCTTAAAAAATATGTCAGGCTTTAATAAAAGTGCTTGCCAGGCATCAAAGTAGTTTTGAATCTTAAGCACAATGGCATTTTCTGAAAAGAAACGTTGAAAAAAAGGTCATTAGTCAAGTAAGACAATTTTTAAGTGAATTTTTCAGAGAAATCATTTAATTTGGCGGAAAGATTTCAGATTCTTTCATGGATAGAATTTAATATTGGAATTGTACCAAGCTGGTGCATGAAAATAGTTTTAAATGGTCCAATTCATTAAGGTGGGTGACAAGCTAATGTATACTTTTGGTCCTATAAAACTCTTTTGTAACTAACATGATACGAAATCTATTTTAATTATATGGTGATACAAGGGTCTGTTCTTGCTCTGTTATTTTGAGACAAAACTACTGAGCGGTGTCAATGGATTTTCCTTGGATATGCATTTCAGAGCCATCCTAAGGCCCAAAAGTGCAGCTGTCAGTACCATCCAGAGGCACCCCGAGGAAGAGCTTGTTGGAGGTGTCGAGCATGATCCTCCTCATGAGGTTGAGCACGTTGATGTTGCCCAGCTCGGTGGTGACCTCCTGCAGCCTGTCCAGGTGCTCGGTGGTTGACTCCACGCAGATCGCGATCATCCGCACCAGCCCGGGGCCGGACAGAGCTGGGGTGTTCGTGCAAAATGACAAAAGGTTTGTTAGTTCTTGCACCTTCCTTGTAATGCCTCGAGTGCTGAGAGAAGTGTTGATAAAATGGCAAGTATTGTTATAGCAGTGACTGGTGTAAAACCACTCTGGAGCTTCACTGGTTTATCGTTCTTTGAAAGGAAAATACAGGGATGGGTTTCAGACAAGATGGCATTTCAGGGAGGGTTGGCTGTGTGTGCCACAGTGAGGCAGGGTGTCAGGGCACCCTGGGTTACCTTTGGTGAAAAAGGGCCGAATTTCTTTCCAGTGTGCTGGGTTGTTGTTAAATATGATCCCATTCTCATACATGCCAATGCACTGCAATCCCAGCTTGCTCCCAAACCGAGACACGTAGTGCCAGTGCTTCATTACATGGAACACACTTGAGGATCTGGGGAAGGAAGGAGGAAAAAGGCCCAAATAAAAGAAGTGTTTCACAGACTAAATACATGTATTTAAATGTATTCTGTAAATGTAAATACATTTAGCATTTGTATTCTGACATTTTACAGTTGCTCCCAAGTGCTGACTCGCATTCTTAATTTAGCAGCATGTACAATGCTTAGCACGAAATGTTGTTCCTTTTACATAATTAGAAATCTTTTACATAATTAAAAATCTGATCAATGCTTTCAGAATTTATATTAAAGCAATAAGGTATTCTGTTCAGGTTTAAACTAGTTTTCAATTAAAATGCAAATGGTTAATGAAGGATTTTAAACTGAATAATGCGTATACACAGAAATGTGTAGATATCTGTGACATACTTAGGCAGTGCCCAGTGTCAGGTATTTCAGAGGATAAGGTAAAATATTTGATGTGTACTAAATTACAGTTTTACTTTTCTGTAGTCAATGCTATGTATTCTTTTGTAGCTCTTTGGTCACTCTCAGACACATACTGAAAGCATAAAAATATATGCATCACTTAAATATGCATCATCAAAATATGATGGTATGTGTGGGATAAATAATAAATATTCTTAAAGAGACATGTAAGGGAAACCCATGATATATATAATTATATTTACAGTCAGCAAGATTAACTTGGTGGTGCTGGCAGACAGCATTCTTGCTTTAAGATATAATTTCCTTTAGAGGGAGCCAGCATTTCAGAAATGTGGATGTGATGAAACAGTGATCAAAGAGAATCCAACCAAAAGAAAGAAAATCAGAACAAAGATTTGAAATGAAACAATATGCTTCTGTCTTTACTGTGTAGTATAGTCTATGGGCCAAACTCCAGACTGCTAACATAGGTTTAGTTAATTTTTTCAGTCAGGTAATGTAAATGTGGCTTTTGCTATTGACTGCAAACATCATTGGTTTCATAGTTTTGCATGACCTGGAGATAAAGTTAATATTAAGTTTTTTCCCATGTCAGGGTATACCGTCTGTATTTCCCTGAACATGAAAAGATGGTGTTGAATTCTGACAGCTGTGCCCACAAAGGAGAAGGTGCAGCAGGCTCATTTGTCTTCCTCCCAGCCTACGTTTCTATGTGTTTCTATGTAGGAGACACATCACAATGTTTCAAGGAAGGGTTTTGTCAAGCAACCATGCATAAGCAGGTTTTCTTTATGAAACTATTTAATGAAGTCCACCAAAAGACACCAGCTGTTGTAACCAAGACTGCAAGTCTTTCTCTCTGTGCATTAGCACCTCAGCACCTTAGATTTGGTGCTAAAAGTTCAGAATGACATTGGTGAAAAAAGATGACAATGATTTTCTTTTGCAGAAGCCAGGTTATGTTTAGTTTTGCAGTGAATTTAGGATCCACTGAAAATTTTATTCTATGTTCTTGCTGTAAAAAAAGTTAAATACTCGTTTTCTAGTTATAGCCAGTGATTTAAAGCAAAAATGTCTGAAAATACCCAATGTATTTACTGTAAATCTAGCATTGTTTAGCAGCACTCCTGGTTTGTTTCTGATGAATTGGTAACACAAAGGGAAAGACAACAATAAGAGTTGGTGGTATTTTCAAAGCATTCAGAGAATTATCAGAACACTTTACTGCTTTAGTTGGTATTTGTAACAGTGGGATAGGAAAGCAAACAGTTTTCTTGTCATGATTACTTCTTTCTGCAGAGGTTTAAATAGAGATGAAGCTAACTTGCACCACGTGGCAAATTCTGTGATTATTCTCTATGCTGCACTGTGTTTCAAAAGCTTTTACTTAATGAAAAAATTAATTGATTGACATTGTTACTTAAAAAGTTCTGATTCTTTATCCATTACATGTGGTAAACCTTTTACTACTTTTTTTTCTCTCTTTTCTTTTTCATGGCATGACTTGTAATAATCCAGTTTAAGGAGAAAGCAATCATCCACTGGAGCTAATAAAATGATAGGCTGAAGTTTGCATTATGTTTAATACTGTGCATAATTGAAACCTAAGTATAATCCCATTAATTGGAGTGGAATTACTCCTAATACAATAATGCTGCATTTGCTTAGTTAAATCGCTGAATTGGAGCCATAACACTCAAGCATTTACTTCCACTTTAAGGAGAAATTTAAAAACACAGAAAATGAAAATTTTACTTAATCCCACATTGCAGTAAGCCTTGATCCCTAAACTGAATGTTATCTTAATAATAAATGGATAGCAAAATAAATGGTAAATTATTTCTAGGATTGAGCCACAGTATTTTATTGTCTACAAAAAAAATATTAGCAGAATTCACTAAAACTTCAGTAGCAGAAGTTTAAAGAGACACAAGGTTAAAAAAGGGTCTGTGAATAGCAGAAAGTAATAGCCTTTTGTTAGGACAAATTTTGAAAATAATAACTTCAATTCTGCTTTAGAATGAAATAGCAAAAAGGTTGTAAAGATATCAAGCTTTTCAAGTTATTAAGTACAGAAAACCAGGATTTACTTGCTAATGATAAAGGTTTCTTCACCGCTGATCCAAACTCTGACAAACTCTCCGTATGTCTTATTGTAGTAGTTGCAGGCATTCCCCACTCCCATCCAGAGAAATCTGCCATGTGAAATGAGGGGACCAATTCCCATGCAGTATCCTGGCCCTAGGAAACAGGGAAGAGAGGTTTGCTCTCAGCAGTGCTCACAGGCAAGAAAACCCCTCTGAGCATCTCCCTTTGGAGAGGAGGTGTTGGACGTGGCAGTCACAGGCTGAGCAGGGCAGGTCACACCAGCAGTCCTGCTCTGGAGCTGTCTCAAGCTGCAGCAGTGCTGGTGAAGTCTCACAGGCTGAGGAAGCCTGTCGTGCTTTCAGTGGTACCTACAGCAAATGGCTTTCATTGCTGCTTTGTACAGCTGCCAGCTGCTCCTGCTTCAGGGACAACGGCTCCATCCTGGAAAGAAGAAATTCTCTTTTGGGCAAGGGTCTCTTCCCAGGATTTCTTCCAGGAGTCACTGTACTGGTTTAGGGTTATTCCTGCCCAACACCTGTGAGAGGCCATGCACTGCTCTCCTCCATGCAGCAGGGTGTTGCATCTGGTGGAAAATAAGCTGAGCTATCAATGTCTGAACAAGCCCCCAAAATGTTCCAGAAGGGAAAGGGAATTCAATGTTGTTCTGATCTGGAGGGTTTTCAGTGCTAAAGATAGAGAAAGACTGATAACCTACCAAAATTTGAACAGCTTCTTAGATAACTGTTTAGAGTAAAGGCAATTTAGAGAGACTTAAACGTTAAAACATGTAAAAAGCAGTTTAAAATGCACATGAAAAGGAGAACATTGAGTTGTAAAATAGTATTATAGCTTTCTAGCATACACAAAATAAAGCTGAAAAAGAAATGTCGTATGTCCAAGCCACGATTATTAAGGAAGTTCTGAACTTAGAATAAGATTGATTTCCTTTATCAGGAGTTTTTAAGAAACTGTATTACTTAAACGGATTTGTAATAAATTTTGTCGTCATACCATGATTATTCAGCATTATTTTGTCACTTAAATTTGAGAAACAAACAAAAATTGCTCTGAAAACTTTAATGTGGCCCAATAGCTGAAGTTAATGTACCTGGTATTGACGAGGTCTCTTCATGATTCCATATCAGAAAGAGAAAGCACATGAGGATGAGGATGGGCACGGTGGCCACGGGCATCGTGTCCGGTACCAGGCTGGAGATGTTGTAGTGCATTGGGTTCAGGGTTTCCAGGACCATCTTGTCAAAGAGGTTCTGCTTTGCTTCAGAAAGAGAGAGAGAAGTGGGAGAGAGGCAGAGGCTGTCAAAGCTCAGAGGTGTTCAGCTTTGCTGGTTCCTCTCACCCCCTCTGTAGTTCCTACAAATGAGCAAATCAGGACGTGGCTTTATAAAGAGTGGCTGCCTGGAGTGGTACCTCTCACGCCCTCTGTAGTTCCTACAAATGAGCAAACCAGCACTGGACGTGGCTTTATAAAGAGTGGCTGCCTGGAGTGCCTGCTGGGACAAGCCTCATCACAAGTCAAAAGAGACATGAAGCAGACACATTTTTTTGCTTGGGAATAACAAAGGTTTTCTGACCTTGATGTTGAGGCATAGTTTTGGATATTTTGGCTGACAGACCTTTTATCTCTGATATCGACTTTGCTGGCCAGCACTGAGGTTTACTCCTTGCAGATCTCTAACCAAAACACAAGAAATTAAACTTTCAGCACATGTGGAAGCATTGAATGAGTTCACTTGCCAGCTTTTGTCTGTCTTACTTAGCTGTTCCCTTCCTGCATGCCTGTAGTGCCAGAGTTCCTGAATTTCCAAAATAACTATGGTAATTTTCAATGATACAGATAAAGTACCCCAGAACCACAGTTTCTTCTCTGAGACATGTATTATAGCTTTTTTTTTACTGCCAACCTTTGAATGTAACATAGTGTAATATAATGTAATGCATTTCTTTATGGTTAAATACTTTGAAAAATATAATACATGCCATAACAAACAGGGCCATAGATTGTCTGTTGCCATATTTTTACTCAGGCTATAACCAGCACTCAGCATAGGAAAGAAAACCCAAAGACAGCCAACAGGTCTCTTATGCATAAAGAAAATAGAAGGATTAATTCAAAGTTTTTTGCATGTTTTTGAATTAAATAGCAAAATATAAGAAATAGTTGTAGCTGGGAAGGAATATGTGAGAGAAGGAATGTGAGTGAGAACTCATTTAACCACAGAAAGGTACTGCTAGAACCTGCACAATATTTTATTAATAAAACATCTTAATTCTACTCTGGCAATAACTAAGAAGAGATTTGTTTTGTTTCTTCCTGCAACAATATTTCAAATTTGAAGGATATATTTACTTAGCTGGAAGCTTTTAGATACAATTTACTTTCAGCAAGTGCTTTCTTGTTTGTCTTGTGCTTTGGTCTCACATTGCAGAGAAAAGGAGAGCTTGCTTTGTAGTGACCCTCAGTGCTGTAATGATGTTAAACTAAGCCAAGAATGGGATAGATGGTTCATAGATAGTGAGAATCCTGGTGTGTATGGTCCAAGGAGGAAACGTATGGAGTGCAGGAAGGGAATAAGGGCAAAGAGTAAGAAGTGGTTTAAAACCTTGCAGGTGCCTGCAATGGTCTGTTTTGGATGTTTTGTGTGCCAGGCTCCTGGGGTTTTGTGATCCAAAATGACCAATGTGCCAGCTGACCTTTTGGAAACATCCCTGCTATTGCAGTAGGGAGCAGCCCAGCCCCTCTGAGAGTGTCCAGGGACAGGTCCCATCCTGGGCATCCCTCGAGCTGTTCCCTTGTCTTGTGTGTTGTGAGAAAAATGTTTTGTATTCGCAAGCATTTTTATCATGTAATGGTAATTATTAGTTTAAATTTCCTTGAGTGCTATTCCTTGCCACAACAAAAGCAAGCTTGTGTATATGTAAAGATTTTATCAGTTTCTGTCCCTTTCACTAATATGAATTTACAGCATTATAGAGGGAAAAAAAACCCACACTTGGGGTGTAGTTCCATTTCATGTTGTTTTCTTTCTGAACCTGCATAAACTTCGTGTTTGTACTCCATTGCCACAGATAGGCTCTGAAGTACATTGTGCTTTCTGGATTTTTTCATTTCCAAGACATTCTGGTGTGTGCACAGTAATTTCATTACCTCATATTCCCTGTGAAGACAAGTCTGGAGCTGGTTATGCATTTGGGGGCTGTGAAATAAACCAATTTCATACCTCCCAATGTGCATGTATGAATATCATATCTGCAGGGTGAGCCCTGGTGGAGTTGAAGGCCCTGATATGTTTGCACAGTGTACTTTGCAAGTATGACTCTCTCCCTTTGTTTTCTAAAAATGAACCCTGAGTTTTGGTCTCGTTCAGCTCTTAAATACCCACAGCTAAAGCTTATCATTGTTTTGACAGTGGAATGCAGGCAGGTCTCTATTTTTTCAAAATATGCAGATAGCAATGGACTGGGTTTTAAATTCTTGATTGCCCCAGCTTCATGATTTTGTAGTTTTTAGTAAAAGAATTTTTTTCTTTTTCTGTGTCCAACACCTTGCTGTTACATTTGTAATTTTAACATCCTGGATTGTGCTGTCATGTAGATAAAAGTACTAAAGGCAAAGTATTAGGTTTGAATATTTTATACACTCTTGACCTGATCTAAAGCAGTCTTTAGTCAAAGTGGCTTCTCAAGACCTTAAACAGTTGACATTTCCTCTACTGAGGAGTTCTTTGCTTCATTTCAATGAGTATGATTGAAGCAGATTTTCAGGGCTTGCATTTTTAACCTCTTTTTTTTTCATTGCAAAAGCCAGCTGGGCCATGAAAAATTCACCTTAAAAATATTTCCACTCAACTGCTTATCCCACTTTTTATGCATTGCATCTTTTAAGAGCTGCCCACGCAAGAATTGCCCATGAGTGAAGTCTCTGCTCATTTGGATAGTAAATAGTCACTGAGCAGACTGAAAAGGTTAGAAATGGAGCTGAGTTAAAGTGCCCACTGTGCATGAAGGAAGCTTTCTCTAGTCCTGCTCATTTTGGCTTGTCTGCTGTAGGTAATTTTTCCTTTCCTTGCAGCTGTTTGAAGTGTCTCAGATCAAAGGAATTTGTTGGTTTGGACTGCTATTTATGGGGCAAAACTTGTAAAATCCCACTTTCCAGTGGGGGAAAGGAACTTATTATAGGAAAGGGCTTTTGGGACAGAATAGATGGGTGTGCACAGGCTGCCTGGCCTGGCAGCAATTACAGATCTCAGCACCTGGGAAAGCAGCTGCCAGCAGAGGGCCTTTTAGATTACTGATTTTTGAGTCTTGGCTACAAAGCACTAGGAGAATGTTCTAGGTTCTGTCAAACATTTTTTTTGCTAAAGCTAATGTGAAGAATGATGTCGAGGTCCACAGCAAAGAGAAAAGCTCATACATCTAAAGGACAGCTGTAGTGACATCTCTTATTCTGGTTAGAGCTCTGTGCTTAATGACTCTGTCAGTAAAAGAGCAAATTCATAAAATCATATTGTAGAAATGAAGCTGAAAATCTCTCTTAATTTTGAGAAGTAGTTCATAAAAATGCCTGATAACTCTTGAAGAGCCATTCTTGTGTCCTGGAGCTGCTTCCTTTGGAGTGGTTCATTGGTCAGGAGAGAAAAAATCTGCTACTTGTTAAAAATTCCCAAGCATTAGTAGCCTCTATTAGCATTTGAAGCAACTTATCTAGGTTTAAACAGTTTGGAAAAATAAACAGACTTATTTCATACAAAACCCATTTTGTTTTACAAGTCTGCTCCCATTGTACCACAATTTTTGCCAATGTTGATATAGACTGAAGGAATACAAGGAATACAGTACCTCTGAAAAATAAAATAGTAGGTTTTAATTGATTTGAAGTGGGTATTTATCACCAGGTGCAGAGCATATGTCACATCCTTGATAGAGTGATTGTCTTGTTTCCCTGAAAGGCTGTGGGGTTGGGATTTAAAGCTCAGAACACGACAGGAGACATTTTTAAACTTGAGAGTGCTCACCATTCCTTGTGAGAGGTAAATTACCCTGTGAGCATCAGGCTGCACATTTATTTAGGGTCACCCTGCATTCTGTGGTCTCTTCTAATTCTTTAATTCTCTCAGGATGCAATGTGGATGTCACTGACAGTTTTCCATCACAATTTATTGGTTATCTCATATTGCACTCCTCTTGTGACATTTTTTAATTTTGATCCACCGTACTTTTTTCTCAATGACTTTTCATTTGCTTTATTACTTAATAATTTTTATCACTACATAACTTCTCACTGTGTTTTAGTCACCTGATCCTTTGTATCTCTCAGACATCTCCCATCACAGATGGGTTTGCAGTTCCAACATGCAGAGCTGACATTTTAAAGCTAGGTGTTTTCATTACTCTGCTTCTACAGCACTCTGCCTTCTTTAGGACTATTTTCTACTTTTAACTCAATCCTCTGCACCTCAAAAGAAACATAAATATAGTAAAATGTCAAAATGAGGGAATAATCCCCTTTTTCAGTAATTTCTAGAGTTGGAGGCAGTGGGCTGGAATTTGTGTAGCTGTAGAGATCTATCCCATCTAATTACTATGGAAATGTATTCCAGCAGTGTTGAGTGATTATTACAGCCTGGTAGATTAGTCCTGTACCACTTGATTACTCTGAAATCTAATCTAAGGAGCACTTACAACTTCATCTGTTGTTTAGGTTAGAGGAGGAGGAGGAGGAGAGAAGGAAGAGATGACAGCTTTCAGCACAAGCTTGGGAGTAGGAATTCAGCAATGACCATCCTGGCAATCTAAAGGGGCGAGAGGAAGAGATGACAGCTTTCAGCAGAAGCTTGGGAGTGGGAATTCAGCAATGACCATCCTGGCAATCTAAAGGGGCCCTTGACAAGTAAATGAGGAGGCAGGAGCCTAAAGTTATGTCAGAGGGCATGGGAAAGAGAAATGCAGAACACAGCCATGATTTTGTGGTGTTGAGAAAAAATCTGTACTATGATATAAGAAAGATTGTTACATTTGATGCCTCTGCTATTGTTTTGCAGCCATGATTTTTTAGTGTTGAGAAAAAAATCTGTACTATGATATAAGAAAGATTGTTACATTTGATGCCTCTGCTATTGTTTTGGATTTAATTTTTTAGTTTTGGTGAGTGTTCTTATGTCAGTGTTGCCTGGTTTCACAGCTGGATAGGATCAATCCCTAGAGTCTGCTTCTCTGAGATTTTAAGTTCTGTCAGCTGCCTTTGATAGCACTTGTAAAATGCTGCTGCACTGGTACAGTGCTGCTGGTGGCCACAACTTTATCCACAAAACTCAATTTCTTGTCACCCTTTCTACTTGACGTCTACAGTGAGTTCCAATGTGCAGAGAAGTTTGGAATTGCAAACTTATGATTACTGTTGTAAATGTTGACATTCCTACTGTCTGGAGTCAGTTTGGTCAACAGAGTTTTGTTAGCATCACCCAGTACTGGCATGTGACTGGAAATTAACTGGTCACTAAACCCTTTTCCAGGGAAACAGATACATTGGAAATATCTTCTCTATAAATGTAGGACTCAATTTGAATATTAATGTTTGTTTGGATTACTGTAGTAAGAGCAGTGCCTCTTTTTTATGCCTTTATATGGTGGTTGAGGTGGAATTTGGAAAAATAACTTGCCAATTTTAGCACTTTTCACCGAAGGTCTTGTTGTTTCTTATGAGCCACCACAATGTGCATGAAAAGTATCACCCACATGAGAAGGTGCCAGGGTTTCATCTGAAACCAACCATCTCCTGGAGCAGAGCAGTGTGCCAGGGCTTGCAGCCATCAAACCCAGCTGGGGATTGTGCCAACTTCTGCAGGAGGGGCAGGACTGTCATTTCCTTCCTGTCAACCCCAAAGTTTCATCACAGCACCACAAGCTCTAATTAACTCAAAGCTAATTGGAAAATGAGTTGTGGATGGCAACTGAAATCTCTCTGAAGTGCTTTTTATCAGGCTGCTTGTGGCTGTGGCAAAGCAGTTCTGTATGAGGAGGGGTTTCTGTAGATAGCTGCTGTAGGTTTCTGTCACTACAGGGGAGGTGTTTTGTTTCTAATTTTTCAAATAAAAACCAGCTCTCCCTACCATAGTCATGTTTCTGCTGTTGTGCTTTTACTGCTGGCAAACACCTTGATCAATTTAAAGAAAAAGTTAGTTGACACAGAAGGGATGACTCTAAGAAATATTAATTAAATTTTTGACTTTTTCCTCTGGCTGTAAGTATCATGTATTCTATCAAAGTATGTAAATTAATCCTGAAGGAAAGTTTATCTGTGTGCTTGAAAACAAAATACTGAGAAAGAATGCATGACAATTCTCAAACCATTCTTTTTGCAAATGACTTTATTGATCAGATATCATTATGAACTGAGATATAGCAGCTAGAAGAAAGACAGCACTTTTCCACAGCAAGCAGCAATTGAGATATATCAAGCTTTGGTTGAATAGAAAATTCCCAGTGTCAGTTAAAGACTTGTTCTACCTGCTTTTTATCCTCACTTTTTTTATCTCATATTTTTAACCTCACTTACAATCCATTTTTCTGTGCTGTGACAATGATGCTTAGAAATGTCAGTTTGTCCAAAATTCACAACTTCCCAATTAATTCTAGATTGCCATGCAGCAGCTGGCAGTGTCTGTCCCATGCTGTGTATTCCACCATAACTTTGTCATGGTACACATGAAAAAAATCCACTTGAGAGAGTCAAAAGTATTAAATCAGACACCACAGAAACACTGAAAAGGTTTGGTTTTTTTAACCTATGGAGTCAGCATCCATAACAAACTGAAATGATTTAATATTTTTGATGTAATATAAACAGCTTGAAAGGTTACATGAAGTGAATACACTTTCTTAGGATAACTATTCTGCAAGAACACTGTGCTGTTTTTTAAAAAAGAAACTTTGTAGAATACTTGACAAATATATAGCATATTACTGTTGTTTGACTACCAAGAATTTGGCCAAAGACCTGCATATTTTCTACTAAAAACCCCTCTGTTTAGATAGTGACAGCATATAATTTACACAAAGGTAATTACAGTAGCAGATCAAAGCAGCTCCAGAAGGCATACTTCCCACTCAAAACAAAAATAAATCCCATTTATTTAACATCCTACCCATACTGTCTGAATAAAAATGCTAGAATATGAATTGAAAATTTACCTGAGTCTTCCTGCTACTTGTGGATTTTTGCAGGTGGAGAGTGCTATCCTGGCTCCTGATGTGCTCCTCTTCCAGCTCTGGATAGGTTGTCTGGTGATCACTCCCTGTAGCATCTTTTATGCAGGTGCTTCTTGTTGCTAAGAGATCAGTTGCTTGGAGATGGAAGTTTGTTTATTGTAATAGATCAGGGGCTGTTGCTTTGAAAAGAAAATTTTGTAATTTTACCTCTACAGCTCGGTGTATCTGCTGCCAATGGCAGAGGTACACATGCCTAGTGCTGATGAGAATTGTGCCTGGAGAGTCAAACAGAGAAGTAAATAAAGTTTGTAGTTTGTGTTTAGTGGCTCTGAACGAGGAAGCAGATTTGTCATTTAACTGGAGATACAACTAGCAGAAATTATGTGAACTCTTTGCCATGTTTGTCTAAAGGTATTTTCAATTCCCAACAGCGAGGAAGTCCAAACATTTTATTCTAAAATAGGAATGTATGGAGTTGTCAGTGACATAGTGTAGGACACAATCCTTCAGTGACATTGCAGAGGACTGACTGCTGTCCTCTGTACTTTGGTATGTGCTGTTTGCTTTCTGCTCCCAGCTGGTTTGATAACTCCCAGAGTGATTGTACAAACCAAGGCTGGTTTCTCTGCTTTGGGGTTCTTCTTTTTTGCTGTGGTTTAGGGCAACTCAGGCACACTGCCAATTGTTTTGAAGAACTGCATCATGTGATTACAGGAAACATTAATGTCCAAAGATCTATAGGAAAAGGTGCTGATGGTATTGATAGAGGAGACTAACACAGAAGAATGAATAAGGTCTTGTGCCTGTTACTGGTTTGAAGGAAGAGAAGTCCAAATTGTCTCACTGCCTGCAATGGGAAATCCTTAGCTGGCTCAGCTGCCTGTTCTGGAAGTTTACACCATGAGTCCAAACAGGCTGTTTTGGGAAATAGTTCAAAATCATCATTTTTTCTTAATACTCTCTATTTGGGAAAATTCAGTGACTCAGTTCTGTTTCCAGCAAGGCTGTGTTATATCCTGTGGCAGTAAGACAAGGTGCATCCCTGTCTTCCACTGTCAGGCCACAAAAGTAAAAGATTCTCATAAAATGTTTTCATTCTCCTTCTTTTGAAGAAAGACAATTACTTTTGAATTCACTCAAAGCTTTAGCATTAGCATTTCTTCAATAAGAAAACTAATCTAATGGGGAAAGGGGTCTTACATTTAAGGAATTGTGATCTCACATGGAACAGGAGTGTTTAAGGGTTATGTACAATAGTTCCAGTGATGGAATCTTTTTAACTCAGGGAAGGATGAAAGAGACCCAGAATTTTTTTGAATGCAAAATCTCTTTTGAGAAGCCTTTCTTAAAGTAAATAAATAAATAATGCAGACAGTTTGGGGAGAATAAAGGCTGAATTCATGCACAAAATTCTTGTGGCATTACTGCAATCCCGAGGAAGAGACTCAGATTAGACAACCAGAAACAAGCATAATTTCAATCAAACAACTGAGCTGTTCTTTTTCCATGTGTACACACCCTTCCATGTCTATTTATTATGCAGAGACTTGTTTGCAGTACAAGCAAAAGTGGGCAGAACTTCAGTTCTGTTGTTCAGAGCTGGACACAATAATGGTTAACAACCTGTGGCATAGTGTCTGATATTCTGAAAGTGTTAAAATGACTTTGTTTTATTTCAAAGAGACACGATAGCTGGTTGTAACTTTTGGGCTTTCCTGGAAGTTTAGAGGAAAGTCATGCATTAGAATTTTTTTTTTGTACACTGGGGATATTTACATTCTGGAGGAGCTGAGTTTTGGGGCTGGTTTTGGTCCATTGCATGATGTATTTCTTATAGATTGTTAATGTGGGCAAGCTAATATAAGTGATCAGTTCTGAAGCAGATGGATAATTGTTTCAGAGACACCAAATTAAGAAAGCCTTGTACAAGAAGCTATCATAGAAAGTTTCCAGCTCTCCCCCATGACTTGGAACTGGCTGATGGCATTTGGTGTGGTTGTGGTTTCAGCTGCTGAGAAGAGGAGCAGCTTGTGTTGAATTTTCTGTGCTGGTTTTCTGGTTGTGCTTTTCCTTTGTGTTCCCCCGTTGTTTTTTCAGAAGCCAGACTTGTGTTGCCACTGCAAACACATCATTGCTTTTGGATTCTATTTTGTATTCTGTGGAGGAAGGAGGCAAAGGGAAGTTCTGACACTCCCAATGTGGTTCCTCACTGATGGTGTTTTGGGTGTTTTGTTTTATTGGTGATGGGTCAGGCTTTAGCATCAGAGACTAACCTGACTATTGGTGAAGGAGCTCTCAAAGGCAATGCTTTCATTAGTGAGAAAATGAAATTAAAACAAATATTAGCTTTATTTGGAAGCACCTAAATAATTAGATATTCTTAATTATACATGCAAAAAATAAACGACTTAAGTACTTATTTTTAAGAGCTCATCAGAATGATGAGATTAGTGAAATAAGTTAATATAAGGAATGTGAAGCAAATTCAGTCTTTTTCTTTGTCAGCAAATGTTGTTTGAGGTTTAGAGAGACCAAGAATGGCCAGTTTCTCACGCAAGAACATTTTTATTCCTTGCTCCATGATAATTTATTTAACCAAAAGTACATGTCTAAAAATGAAAAAATCTGTTAAAGTTTTTGTTGGAGCTCCTTCTTCTGAGAGTGCTATGTATCTATTTACTGGTACAAGGAATTTGTGTATGAATTCAGGGATGGGAAGCTGATTAAGATGGTCATGAAGTAGTCTCAAAATGGGTAAAACAGCATGAAAGTGATTGTTTATATTTAAACTAGGTTTTGTCAAGACTGACTTCTGTGGGATACAACTTTAAATCAAATAATATTTCCATATACCAGACAAAATGTATCTTTCTCTTATGCCAAAGAATTCCTGGAACTTTGCATAATGCAACCAGAATGATTGGACTTGTTGTTCACTACAAAGGTCTATATTGAATACTACAAATTCTTCAGAGCTTGAGTAGGCATTCACTGAATTAACAAAGTGGGGGTTTATACCATAAAACAAAAATAAAACAGTTTTTTTTTGTTGTTGTTCTAAATCTTTCACAATAGTCTGTTGAGGGAAAATGATGCAAAATGCTCTTCATAGCTGAGCAGAAGGGTATGTAACCTTCTAGGGACCCTGTGGCTCCTATGATAACATGATAAGGGTTGGGTTTTAGTAATAAGAGCTTGAATCTCCCCTAGTAACTAGGCAGAAAGAAAATTGCTTACATTAAATCAGTGGCAGTGAAATGACTGGTGTAAGAACCAGTATTATGAAACTGGTAAGATGGCATCAGATCTGAATTCTTTTTATGTCCTGGTGGTTTCAATGCCGTCTCAAAGGTGTGAGGGAAATGCTTGCTTTGCCAGGGATGCACAGCCACTGGTGGATCTGCCCCTGCTGCACCCCGTGCTGTGTGAGCAAACAAGGAAAGAGGGGCAGAGACATCTGTGTGAGCAGAGCTGTCAGCACAAGGTCATGCTGGAGATCCATGGAGGTTGCTGCTCCTTCCTGGGTTTTGGACAGAATCAGATGCCAGGTGGGGAGTTTAAACATGGGGCAGTGTGTACACTTTCCTCTCTGTGCCTTTCCTTCCCTGCATGAAAGTAAAGCAACCTAAAGTGGCACTCAGACATCCCTGTGTTTGCAATAACGGCTGCCTGTCTTTCCTAGGCACTCAAAGAAAGACACTGTTGTAATTTAACCAGCCATTTTATTCCTTCTTTTGCATTTAACTTCCCATGTGTCCTATTTTCCTGTTACCCATAACAAGTCAATGATCAAGTACTGAGAGAGCTGGGACTACTGCAAGTGCCTGTCTCCAAATACTTCCAGCACTACTTCCCAATTTAGGTGTGCATCAGCCAGGGGAACAGGTGATGTTCAGCCTGTCAGGTTCTCTCACTGGGGAGCAAAATTGTCCAATAGACACACCCCATGTGTATAAAAACGTATCAATTCTTTAAAATTTTGTCAGTGAACTGCCTTCAGATTTTGAGTCTGCTTCAGTCCACTGTTGTTAAAGAACTAGCAAAGCACAAAATGCTGCAGCATGCTTTCAGGCAATCAGCTTTTAGCCATTGCCTTCATTTCCAGCCACACTTCCAGTGCTTCACCTGGGTGCTGCTTCTGAACAGCTCCTTCATTTGGCAGCATCCCCTGCACCCTGAAACCTGTTCATGTCCCCTCCATGGCTGCTTCTGGTCATTGCCATAAATGCACCCTTCCCAAGATCAGTGTGCACACAGGCAGGTGTATTTTGAGTACATAGGCAGGTGCATTTGGAGGGATTCAGTAACACACTATTGGAAATGACTCACTTCACATTTTGTTGTGAATTTTTCTGTGCAGTGTCTTGTAAGGAGCTGTCTTGTTTGCCCTTTCTAACATTATATTCAGTACAGAGATGAACATTTTTGGCCTCCCCAGCAGAATTTTTTCATGCAAACTGGAGTTTGGCTTCCCTAGATAATGCCATTTTAAAAAGATCACTGATGTACTCTCATATCAATGTAGTTGCTTGAACCCATTTATACTCCCACATTTTTTCTTTCATGCTCAGCTTCAGAGGTCTATGCTGCTTGCATTTCTAACACCAGGCAGATTTGGCAATTCCATTTCACAAATCTTCACAATTCTCTTTCTGGCTTATTGTCCAAATCCCCAAACTTTAAAGTGTGTTGGGAAGTGTGAGTGCTCAACATCTAGAGTGTCATGGTCATCAAAGTTTCAAAAAAGAACATTAGCTCTTATTCTGGAAGGAAAGAAAAGCTTTGGGAGAAACTCATTATATTGTCAGGTACAAAATAATCCATAAGAGCCTCTTGAAATCTTTCTGCCTGTACTGCCTGGAGACAGGTACAAGTCTTCAGACACCACCTTTGGGTACTTGGGGTCTGGTGTTTATGTTTTTGGTGGGTTTCTTTTTGATTGTAAATGTTGTTGATGTAAGGAGCTTTATAAAAGGTGTTCCATGTGGCCTTGAAACTCAGAAAGATATTTTCAGTGATTTCTTTGATCTGGAACAAATGCAGGCAAAATGGTCAGTTTTCAGTGTGACCGAATGCAGCTCCTTAATTTGTGTACATGAGATTTAATTTTCTTAAAAACAGATCTCATGTGATGTTTGTGGGCTCTGAGCTTTGTTACAACCATTGTTCCCCTGAATAATCCATATGTGAGGAGGTGCACAGGAGCCAGGGGGCTGGCTCAGCTGGTTTTTGGGGGTCATTTTCACAACAAATCTGTAAGAAAGAATCTCCCAGTCTGAGGTAAAGAACTTCAAACCCTGAGGGGTGTCCCTGCTCAAGGGGAGAGTCACCTGGAGTGCAGTCCAGGGGAGATTTACAGGAAGTTTGAGTGGGACTCATCCGAAGCTCTGTCATTAGCAGAGGGTCTGTCTGTCCCCAGGAGCCACCTGGGGAAGCTGGAGGGGAGATCTCTGCCCTGCAGCCCAGCAGGGAGGGCAGAGGCAGCTCACTCAGGCTGCCACGTGTGTGGAGTGTTTGGCTCAGTCACATGAGGGACTCCTGTGCTCTGCTGCTCTCTGTCCCCCTCCTCCTCTGGGGTGTCCTGGGGGGGGTTCTGGCCCAGCTGTGGGTCAGGCCTTTGCCTCCTTTGGGGCCAAATTCCTCATTTTCTTAAGCAGTCAAGTGCATCTCTCACTTTCCCCCCAAAAATCACTCTTCTCATTTAGTCCATATCAGATTTGATAGAATAGCAGTAAAAACTCCAAATGAAAGCCAAAGTGGAAAGAGTTAACAGCATGGATATTTTTCTCCTATTAATCTGCCTACATGAGTTGAAATCTTGAGGCTACTGTAGACCACACTTGTTAATTCAAGAAGCACTACCTGTTTTGAAGGAGGGGACAGCGTGTTCTTGTCACAGGCAGAGGCAGCTGTAATGGTGTATTACAGGAACAGGTCATGGATGCACTGTCTAAAACTAACTCTCTATTTATTAAGTGCCTGAGCATCTACACTTTCAGCTTGTTAGCTGGTCAACTTGTTTTCATTTCATTCCTTTTCCTGGACTGGCATTTCAGCTGGTGAGAAAAAGAAAGAGGTGTGTGATGATTTTTGTCCTTGATGTGCAAGAACTGGTGAGGACTGTCTTAGATTTTCTGTCTTTGTCCGTGGGCATAAGAATAATTTGAGAGCAACACTTTGGAGAGTGGAGAAAGGTGCTTTGAGAGACAATCTGTTCCCTTGTCATGGAAAAATGTGCAAGATGTTCAGAGCAGTTCAGGATGAGTCTTCAGATTGTTACAGGATTCTTTGTCAGTTAAATACTGACATTTTTTCTCCTTGTTTTTTAAGTTCTGCTGTCACAGGGATGTCTTTGCAAGTCTCATGCAGTGTTCTTTAATGTGATGTCTGCAATAAAGATGATATAAACTTGTAAACTTGCAAAATACTTCCCCTGTCTTTTCCCCCCACTTGCCATCTACTGGTGCCACATTTAGAAAATGCTTCAGTGTCCACTTACTTTTTCTAAGCAAATTTCTGTTATTTGGCAGTTACAGTGGGAACCTGAATCCACTGCTGTTTCATTGTATCACATCAAATTATTTTTAATGGTCATTTGGGTATATTGTGGGATGATTCAGGCAACATTTTTTTAACAACTCTATGGAAAGTCCAAAACAAAAATGCTAAACTTTTGCTGAAATGGAAATATAGCCAAACCTCCCAGCCAGTCAAAGCAGCCCTGCTAAGCATGCTTGGAGAACAAGAGCATCTGCAGTGCTGAAGGTGCTGCAGGCATTTTCTCAGTAGAATTAAAGCACTGAATGCAATACTAAAGTTTAGCTTGCAAAGAAGGTACATGGCCATCAGGTTAAAATTCTGTTAACTACTTGTAGGAGCATCTGCAGTGCTGAAGGTGCTGAAGGCACTTTCTCAGTAGAATTAAAGCAATACTAAAGTCTGTCTTGCAAAGAAGGTACATGGCCATCAGGTTAAAATTCTGTTAACTACTTGTAGCTGTTCTGAATCCTCTAATCTGCTTCTTCAAGTGCTGTTAGTGATATCAATTTCTCTGTTAAGACAGCTTTGGCTGCACAGTCTCTGAAGTGAAGAGGCTCCAGAGAAGCCTCTCTTCACCTGCTCTGCACAATGCAGAGGGTATTGCTTGGCACAGCAGATTTGCAAAAACATTTTCTGTGCACTGGGCTTGTAGTTTATACAAAAGGATTTTTCAGTGTTTTAGCACTATATAATTTTGCCTGTATATCAGACCAAGTTATGAAGTATTTTGGGGCTCATCAGATTCTCATAAGGTGTTGTGGTTTTTTGATTTATGCTGTTTTGTTAAATACAAGTAACAAATGTTTTGAAATGGTCTATAGAAGAAAAACATTCCATAGCTATTAATGAATCCAACTTCAAGCTATGTAGAATCTCAAGTTGAAAATGCTCCTATAAGATAATTCCCTCTGTGTTGAAAAATATTCTTTTAACTTCCTGTATTATTATGGCTCCCCTTGTAAAACAGTGTGACAATTGTAACCATCTGCAGAGGAAGCTGTGGGCAAAACCAAAAGAGTTACCTGTGGCTGTGTAGCAAAACAGCCAAAATTCCTCTTTGGTTGTGAGCCCAGAATTCATGACCCAGAATGTCTGGCAAATGCTGTGATCTGTAAAAAAAAATTATCTTTAAAGCTGTATGTAAGTATGCTTAGTCCAGGTAATTTCTGATAAGTTCTGGAATGTAAACAAAGCTGAATGAACCTGCACAGGTAAGGATTATCTGTAATTATGTTTGTCAGCCAGCCATACAGTGAAATGTGTATTTGTCCATTTTAAAATTGCTCACAGTTACTGGTGTGTGCACACATGTAAAACAAAATGTATTTTCTAAACACCTACTTGTAACCGTAACAAGATAAGCTGAAGAAGCAGTACTGAAATTTATTCACCTGAAGACACCTATTTGCTGAAGATTATGTCTAAGACAGCAGCATAAAAGAAATGGTGCAAAATCCTCTTCAGTGTTTAGTGGAATCCAGTCAATTTTAATATCTGAAATGTTCAGAATTATTAGTGATTCTGAATTAAGCCTTTGTAAATAGTCTCAAACCAGCAGTGCACAGGGCAGTACTCCACAGTATCAGCTAAGCTAACTCTGAAGGAAATACCTTGGCAGCAGAATGGTTGTGTTACTTCAGTCTCTGCCTGTGGTAATTCCCTCTGTTTCCCAGTAAATGTTCTCAGATGGAAGTTTCTCTGCTGTGCTTGGGTCACTGAAACCACTGGCTGATGAATGTAATCAAGAGGAAATCTCCTGGTCTGTATTTTCTTAATGGCTTAGATTGTATTTCTAGGCTCAGGAGAGTCCAGGTCCAGTAGATCCTCCATAAAACTAAATAAATGATTGATCCAAGGCTTGAGTGATAAGCAGTAAAAATCAGGTTGGAGCATTCTAGATTACACCTATTCTTTTTTTTATGAACAACCAAGCCCATCATTGTGGCTTTGCTTCACATAAATATTTATGCATTAAATAATCCTCACCACTGCTTGCCAGGCTCCGTGCGTACCTGTAATAAATCCCAGTCTAATTCTGTAACAAATAAATGACAATCCTTCATGCAAATGAACATGGATTCTAAGGTTAGTATCTAAATAGACAAAGTAGGTGGCTTTGTGTAGTCTCTTAGCTATGCAAGGACACTTATCAGCATCCAAACTACAGCAAAAGTAGAATATTAAAAAATAATTCTAGGATTAACCCACAATCAGTCTGCTACTGAATGTGGTGAATCACTCTAGAAGGATCAGTTTTTTGTTTGATGGTTTGGGTTTTTTCCCCTTAATGGCTGGAGGAATGCTGCAGTTCTTCCTCACTGCTGCACTTCCCCTACCTAGTAGCTCAAGCACTGATTTCCAGCTTTCCCACCTGAAGAAATGTATTACCATGTTTAATTGCATTGGTATTAAACCGATCCTAAATTAGTTACAAGCTATACATACAGATCACAAATGCACTGCAAACAGAAAATGCTGTGCTCATCTTTGTCATTATTACATCCAACCTGCTCCTGACAGGAGGACCCCTGCACTCACAGAAAGTGGGCTGGGAATGCAGTGCTGTAGCATCCAGTCATTCATGTTCAAAAACCTGATAAAATGACTCTTTTCTCAAAAGTCTTTCTGACTTGAGCTGCTTGTTTAGAAAATTACTGATTTTTTTTTTTTTTTAGTTATGAGTTGTGGTATTTCTAGTCCTTTTGTGGTATAGGACTATAAGCTTTCACTGTGGAGACAAGAAACACAGATTCAGACAGTGCAGTCTGAGAGGCTTCTTCCCAGACATGGAATGTGCCAAATTGCTGGCTGACGTGGGCTGCAGCTCCAGTGCCTGCAAGGGAACTGAGTATTCTGCCAGAGTGCCCCCTCCATCCTGGATTCCCAGAACAATCTGAATGTTGTGTCACAGCCATGTGCCATTTCGAGATCTGCACAGACTTGCACATTTTCTGCTCTGCAAATCAAGGCATAATCATTTCTGAAAATTGTGCTTCTAGATAATTTATATTTAGAAAACCATATTTAAAGCCCAATCTAATAAGAAAAATGTATATTTTATCTCCTGTTTCTTGCCTTGGTTCTCTTTTCTGTTATGTCTTGAGATTATGGAGTCACTTGGAGTAGAGAGAGTCTTTTAGGAAATTTGTCTGAATAAGGTTTGTTTTAGTACCAGACTTTCCCTGGGTAGTAATGGTTCTATGAATATGATTAATTTTCCTTAACTGTTGACATTTAGGTCTAGACCTGTCTTCTGGCCCTGCTTTGTCAGTGGTAGAGGAAAAGCAGTCATTTCTAGGAGTGACTCTCAGGTCTGTGTCAGCTCACTGAGTTCCCAAATCTGTCTGTAAGAAGCACTGAGGTGTCAGGGATAAGCTCATTAAAGGTTCCTCTTTAGTTAATCCAGTGTATATGATTTTTATCCTGACTTTAGGTGAATAGATAGTTGGCAATTATTTGGTTACTGATGGAAACTTTAACTCTTCTAACTGAAGAAGATCCAATTCTAGATTATTGCTAGATTTTAAAGGTGAAAATGGCAGATTGATTTAAATTGCTTTAATATAGACTGTTTTTTATGTCACTCTATTGCATGGTTTTACTGTTTAATTGTCTTTGTTACCTCTCTGTGTCTTTCAAATTGCAATGGGTTTTCCTATCAGGACCTCAAGGAATATGTCCCATGGTTTTGATATGAGTTGGCATATAGTGCCTATAAAAATCTACCTAACACAGAGCAGTTTTCTTGTGAGTGTTCTGAGATTGACACTGCTGTTCTCCATTTATAAATTATCCCAGTGCAGTTGGTCCATTTATTTTTCAGCTGTGTTTGTGGCTATGGCTGTGCTCAGTTTTCTGAAAGTCAAAGATACCAGTAGTATATTCATTCTTTGACATTTCTTCTGTATGACATATTAAACAGTGTTATTAGAGTGTTATTTCTTTCTCTTGGCTTTATAAATAGTCTTCCAATGTGTATTTATGGTGTGTATAGTTATATATCAAATTAATGTGTTAAAAGTGCTCAAATAGGCAAAATTATATTTAATCCTCTTTGAATCACAGTGGTAAAGATGAATGACAAAAAAGTTGAGGGGAAAAAAGCTGGAATACTGCTTGTATTCAATGCTTCCTGACTGAAAATTGCCAAGAGCTCCAGAAAGTGGATTGTAACAAAAAGCAGGGACCATTTTCAAGGATAGGTATCTGGATTTTTACAGTTGTTCTCGTTGTTTTCAGATTTCAATGGTGGTACAAAATGTGATAGATCTTTTAAGTCACTTCCTATTTGTCATGTGTTTGGATCAGTTGCTTTTACTCCCATAATTTAGATTATGAATGGGTTGTTGTAGCCATGGTGTCTGAATTGTTCTCTTTCTTTGCTCCTTAAGTCATCTTTGTCTATGGTGCAGCTTTGATTTTTTTCTAATGTGTGTTGGAGGAATTCTGAGCAGTTTTCTGGGAAAATAGTCTTCAGCTGCCAGTGTCCTGATGAAACATGTCGAAGGCATCTTCCTCCAATTTATTGAATGTGCATTCAAAGACAATGAGACATTCTGCTGATGCCACTGAATAGTACTCTTTGTGCTGCAGCCCTTGCAGATATTTATGGGTTTTATTTTGAACTTCAAACACCAACTTGACCTACCTATTAAGAAACACTTTTACTGAGTCCTAATTTATTATTTATAATAAGGCCAGATATTCCAAAGTAACAGCTGGCGTATTCTTTCCTCTCCATAGATTTCTTATTCTTGCAGCTCTGTACTAAGTAGGAATTTCCTGAAATCAGAAGTAATTTTTAAGGTATTTGTGGCTGATTCCTCGAGGAGCTTTATACATTTGTCCCACTGAAAAGCACAATACAAGATTTAAGGGGTTGGGGTACTACGCCATCTTTTCCACACCTCCTCTGATACAAAATCATGAGAATTATAGTATTTTCTTTGTATTTTTATCTACTTCCAGTAATTTTTTTCCTTGAAAAGCAAGCCTGTATCCGATATGCCATAATCTGTGTGGAATGTATGTGCAGAAATGGAGTAGGAGGCATTCTGGTGCATGTGCCTGATAGAAGCCTGAATTAATTCTGTGGGGTGAGGTTGATCACACAACTTAGTGTGGTCTGAATCACTAAATCTGCTATTGTGGCTGACCTACGACTGCTGCAAAGACATTTCAAACCTACGTGTTCCAGTTTTTCTGAACATGAATATGCCAGGACCTAATATGAATTTCAAAATCAAGCTTCTTTTGCCTGTAGTCAGAAGCCTTTTAATATTTCAGAGCTAATTCTTTGCTGTAGAAACAATGTTGGTTTCAGTGCATGTGATTTGGATGGAGCAATCTGCTGAGCTGCTGGTGCATGCCATGGTTTGAGCAGTGGGAGCAGGGGTGAGGAGCAAGGGCATTTACAGCTCTGCCTGGGGCTCCCTTCCTGAGCACATCCATGCTGAACCTATGGCTGCAGCACTTTCCACTGGCAGCTGGGGCAACGAAAAGCACAAGAAATTTACTGAAAAGCCTTAACTGTTCATCAGTTTGACAGTCCAAATGATGATCTTCCCCTTCTACTTTGTAGGTTTGGAATATAGTAGCTTTGGAATGGTAAAATGAATATATCAAACCTCTGGTGTATTTATTGAGAAGAAGGGAGATCCAATAAATTCTGTAACTTATCATGGCAGGGTATAAAAGCTTTAAAAGGCCATTTTTTTCACTTTAACTAGTTGAGGAAAAGAGATTATCTTCTTTCTGATAGCATTCATAAAGACTATAATCTGTCTGATCTTGTCATGGCTTGACCAGAGGCAGTTTGGTTAACTGTCTCATAAGAGCATTGTCCTTAGCAACTTGGTTCTTCTTCCAGCATTATCTACCCAAGTGAAAATAATGTTCCAATCTCCAATGTGCTTTATCACTGGGGAAGCTGCCAAAATAGATGAGATTTTAGTAATAACGACGTCTACAAAGTAAAACATCAGTGGGAGCATTAGTTAAGTGTGACACCATCTGAATACATTAGCTTGAGGATAATCAAGGAATATTTTTTATTATACACATAGTGAGTAATTTAGATACAAAAATACCTCTTGTGGGAAAGCTGTGTTTTATTTCCTGGAAATTCATTTCAGCTCTTCAAAGCTGGAATTCTGAAAAGAACAAACATGGTGTTGCCTCTGCAGTTTGCATATTGGTATCTTCTTTCTGGTTCCAGCATTACCTGGACAGTTCCTGTGACCTTTGTGTGCCCTGTTATGATGCACAGTCGTGTTAGGATGTGCTTTAGAGACACAGGCTTTGAAATGCCAGGAAATAATTGAAGTGCTGCTTGCTGGCATTCTGCCTAACTGAGAAAATGATGGATCTAGGGGATAACACTTTTCTCACTTGGGTTTAAATTGCTACTGAGCAATTTTTCTGGGTTTTTGGTAAGAAAATAGCAGTAAAGTTTCTAGAATTTGCCAACAGCATTCGCAAGCCTCCTTTCTGCTTTGCTGATCCCCACTGGGAGCATTGATTTTTGTCACTGTGAAGGAATGGAGGCATTGGGCATGAGGTGCATTGCAGCTGGTAACAAATGCTGAATGGATGAACCAAAATCTCAGCTGTGTTACACAGGGACAAGAGATCCAGAAGGAGACACAGGGTTATCAGGCAGTAGCAGAGGATAACACGGAGACATTTGAATGAACTGCTGTTCATATGGGCTGGGGAAACACTCAGTAGAAAGCAGGGACAGGAATGTCCCCAGCCCAGTCAGCTGCTCCTGCCACTGCAGCAGCTAAAAGGACTTTCAGTGCAGTCTTGGGAACCCCTTTGCCACGAAATTGTGCTGTCAACCAATTCCTGACTTTCAAAAACTGGGCAGTTTCTCACCAGAGGTGTAACTGTGTGTTCTAGGGAGCCAAGGGCAGGTCTGCACACACTGCCATAAACCTCTGGTGTGTGTCGGGGCCTGGGGAAGAACTCTGCCACTCTGGCATCCCAGCAGGTTCCAGCCTGCAGCCTTGGGTAGGGTGTCTGTGGTGATCCAATGGCCATTTAAAAAATGAGCAATGTTCAGTTGCCTTTTGATTGTAATGGAGAGAAAACCTTGCAAAATTAGGCAGATGGGAAAGCAGGAGTGCTAAGAGTGCTGTGTTGCTTCTGTTGTTCTCCAAATTGTAGCTCATAATTATTATGCTCTATTTTTTTTACTCAATCATTGCACTTAGAAATGGACAATAAAAATGAAGAATTGCTGTTTGTTGTGCTGTATGGTCTCTGGGGTGCAGTTCTATTTGTTCTTGGACAGAAAGTTTTAGTTTGCTGGTGTGATAGATTCTTACTCATTTTGTTATGTCTATGAATTATAAACAAACCTGCTTAAGATAAGTCTTCTGGGGATTTCTATGCAAGGTCTTATTTCTTTCTCTTCTTTCTTTCCAAGAGTAATACTATAAGCTAAACTCAAATATGCACTTCTATGCTAAGCTGGGACATCAACTGCAGAGTCTCCTGGTTTTGGCTGGGATAAAATTATTTGTATTCCTGGCAGCTGGTGCAGTGCTGCATTTTGGAGTTCTGGGAATAATTCTGACTCCACCGTGACACCTTGGCTGGTGCTGAGCAGTGCTCACCTGCACTCAGGGGCTGTCAGAGTCTCAGGCTCTGGCAGTGAGCAGGTGCACAAGGAGCTGAGAGGGAGCACAGCCAGGAGAGCTGACCCCAGCTGGCCAGGGGATTTTCCACACCCAGGAATGTCCTGCTCGGTGTAGATGTATTGGGAAGCAATTATTCTTGTAACCCTCACTGACGTCAGAAAGTCAGTCCACATATATTGAGGACTTTGTGATACCTTCAGAATTGTTTGCCAAAGCCCAAAGCCTCAAATGATTTTTCAGCATTTGTTTGCTCATTTGGTTTTGTAATTATTTCTTAGACTATCTTAGAGTAGGTTTAGACTAGATATAAGGAAGAAATATATTGCAGTAAGTGTGGTGAAACACTGACATGGGCTGTCCAGGGAGGTGATAGGTGCTCCATCCCTGGAAATCCCTGGCCATCAAGGCCAGGTTGGATGGGGCCCCCAGGAACAAGATCTGTTTGAAAGTGTGCCTGCTCGCTGCAGTGGAGTTGGGTTAGGTGACTTTTAAAGGTGCTTTTCAGCCCAAACTATTGTTTGTGTGTGTGCTGATAAGCCTTATGCCTTTGGGTGTATGGTGATTTTCTTCTGTCTCATCTGCCATCACTGGATGAGATGGAATGATTTTTCTCTCTTTTTTTTATCGTGTTTGACCTATACCTGTCATGCAGTCTCATAAGAGAAGAGTCTCCAGTGCAGCCCCTGAGGACACCAGCGCTTTTTGCAGTAATTTTTTATTTCAGAGAGATGAGAAATTTAATATGATGGAGTTGTTTTCCTATCTCTGCTTCTCTACTGTGCTTAGGCAGCTGTAGCAGTACTGAGTGTATTAAGTTCAGATTTGGTTTGACCCAGTTCATCTGTCAATGTACCGTGGGATTAGCATGAATTACAGGTCAATGGCCCAGTTAGAATGGAGGCAAAATGTGTGTGATCAGTTGCAGCAGAGAATTGCCACTGTGACAAAGGATCAAAGGAAACTTGTAGGAAACTTGGCATTCAAAGGCTGGGCGTTTCTTGAGGTCGATTTGAAGTGGTATCAATGTAAGAAAGTGCATGGCTTTGATTTGAAATGTCAGCTTTAAAAATAACTTTTTTGAAAAGTGTTTTGAGTTCAAGAGCTTCCACATCCTTCATGAAGCCTTGGTATTCAGTCAGATTCTGCTATATGCTATAATTCATTTTCTTATCTTGGCTATGAATTAGCTGATAACAAAATTTGCTCTATTACAGGTATCCCATGTCTCAGAAGGTTTAGCAGTAGTCATTTGGGAAAGGTCTGTGCTTGAACATCTAAAGCAACAGGTCAGTATTTGTAAGTGAATGACACATGGCATTTGTTAAGAGAGCGCAGTGATGGTGTGAACTGCAGGACCCGTGTCACGGATCCGTGTGATGACAGGACCTGTCTAACGGGGGGATTTTTATGCAGTCTCATTGCTCGACACCTGGAAAAAGCCGTGCACACTGTCAGTCGTTCGAAAGCACGTTTGTGTCACATGCTGTCCCAGGCGCATCCTCCTCTGGAAGTGACCGGGAGCAGCTCCCCCGTCCCGCCCGGCTCAGCGGGGACAGCGGGAGGGGTCGGCTCAGGGAGGGGTCGGCTCAGGGCCCCGCTGCCCTGCCCTGCCCTGCCCTGGCCGGGCACTCCCCCGGCCGGGGCTCTCGATAAGAGCGGGGCGGCGCGGGCGCGGCGCGGCGATGGAGGCGGCGGGCGGGCGGGCGCTGCTGGCCGCCGTGCGCGCCCGCCGCAGCCGCCGCGGGGAGCGCGCCCGCGGGCACGTGCGCGCCGACAGCGACGAGATGCTGATGGTGCTCACCTACTCCATGGTGCCGGTACGGCCCCGCCGGGCGCTGCGCTCGGGCCGGGGGGCGGGAGAGCCGGGCTTGTGCCCCGGCAGCCCCCGGGGACACTCGCGTTGTCGCCGCGGCCGCTCTGCGAATGCTGGGCTGCGCTCGCATGCATCCAGCTTCACAAACGAGGCTCGCACAAAGGGAGGGAAGCTGGGGGTTTAGTGAAACTCCAATTTCGTTCGTTCCAGTTTCCAGCGTTTCTGGTTTTTAAAACTAACACCACTAACAGAACTCTCGTGTGTTTTGTGCTGTTCAGCATCTCAGCACGAGGCACTGGACATCGCCCGACATCTCTTTGAAAGTGATAATGCCCTTCCAGTAAGTGCTAAATATGAGGTGCTATTTGATGGATCAGGAGAACTGTATGTCCTTTCTCTGGCGGAAAAGCACAGTTTTTTGCACATCACTGAAAAGATGATCTTGTAGGAACTAATGTCATGTAGTTGAAAAATTATACAGCTTGTATAGTTGAAAAATTTTGAGTAGATTGAAAAGCTTTTGAGTTTTGTGTCAGAAGAAATGCAAGAAAAATATTACTGTTGAGAGAACTTTAGTGGAAACTGTCCCAGTAAGGATTGCAGGTCTATGTGTGCAAAAGCATAACTCAGGCTCTAACTCGTGTATTAATGTTGCTGGTTTAAAAAATATTTACAGAAAATACCTCTTCAGTCATGTTCTGATGGCATTTTTGTTAATAAACTATTGCAATGCTCATTTTACAGTGATAAATCTCCATTAATATTAGAACTAATGAAAGTGTCAAGCACAGGTGTTCAAAGCATGGAGTCTTGATAATTTTACATTGTTTTGGTTTTATAATAATGGTTTATTTTTTTAGCTAGGCCCTTTAAGTTGTTGTTCTTTGAGTTTATAATTTGCAGTACAAGACTTCCACAAAAAGTAAAAATGTGCAAAATCATGTGGTTTTGTACTCAAATCTGGCTTTTAAATAACTCCTTTTAGGAAGGCAACCCTGAATTTGGCAGCTGCAGCTTGTTTTGCTCTATCTGATATGAATTGCTTTTTTGAGTACAAAACATCCACAAATATAATTATTGGGGAAAGGATTCTGATCCTGATAGGGTTGAAGACGGTCAATGCCATTTACTGCTAGGTGCTCAGACTGGGATCATTAGTTGCAGGTGAGTGTCTGGATAATTTTGACAGTGGCCATTAAATGTGCTACTCTGCTGTCAATAGGTACCACGATTACAGATTACATTAATTTTATTGCCCTCTCCAAATAGCACTGAGCACATTGTGTATATTTGAACAGCATGTGGCCAGACTGTGCACTTGTGCCTCTAAATGTCCACTGTGGCTACTGCTGTGTGTGATGTGCTTCATTTAAATCTGTGTATCCTGCAGGGAGCTGCTTGGCAGGGTTTGATGACTCTATATTCTTACTCCCATCAAACATTTTTCATTCTGGCCACTGCACAGAGTGTGACTGTGTGCAGAATCATTTGCTCAAGAGGAAAAGAGTCCTTAGAAAAATATTCAAGCAGCCCCTCCTCCCACTCCTGCATTTCTGTATTTTGAATCTAACTCCCACTAATGTAATTTGAAGACTTGGCTGCTTTTTTAGTGTGAGACAAAGTTCCTCAGAGTTGCTGGGATGACCCCTGTGACACTGGTGGTCCCGGTTGGTCCTGAGCAGGTTCTCTGTGGCAGGGGAGGCACTTCTGCAGGGCCACTGCAGGATCAGTGTCCCACTGCTCTGCACAGCCCCTGCTCAGGACACAGCTATTGTGCCCACTGTTCATGAACTTTTGAAATAACCACAGGCAGCAAAAATCATGTTAGCTCTAATAACATGAGCATATTTTATGTTCAGGGCCTCTAATTAATGTATACCTATATTTATTCTGCAAGTCAGTAAAAACAGGAAACTGGCAAATCTGCTGCTGCAGAAAGGCTGATGGGAGGGTAACAGGCCAAGATTCAAAGAGTGATTTAAGACAGTGCAAGAGATGGTGGCTACCAATTACCTGAGTAATATTGCACAGTTTAGGGGTTTATTTTATTTTTATTTTTCCACCATTTCTCCACTAGAAAACTAACCTTTTAGCATTTAAATAAGATATTTTTATCTGTAGCTTTCCTTAGTGATGATGCTGGTTGAGAATGGACTGTTCATCTTTCATAGCTAAGCTGGAGGTTCTGTCAAAGGCTATTTGCACTTCCTGAGTGCCTTGTTTCCTAATTGTCACCTGAGTTGCAGTGACTGGTAAAAGTCGTGCTGCTGAGATAATTGGAGGGCCCCAATGCAAGCTGTAATCACTTCAACAACCTCAACAGAACTATTTAAATTGAAATGCAGTTAGAATTAGAGTGCACATGGACAATATGTATTTTACAAATTACAGGGTAGGAGCCAAGTGGTTTTGAGGAGTGTGAGGGGAAAGAAAACAAGCATATTCTGATATTCAAAATCAGTTAGCAGTTCTCAGCTAATTTAAACAGAGTCTAACACTTTAAATGTACTGTTCCAGTACAGTCTGGAGTCAGTACATTCTCAGCATGTATCAGACAGAACAGGAACTCATTGTCAAATATGGTTTCGTTTTGCAGCAAAAGGATACTTTCCATTAAACTAATTGTGCTCTATTTGAGTCTGTTTGATTTGGCAATTGAAACTAATGATGCATTAATTTTAAAAATAACGATTGACAGTGGCAAATAACCTTGCTAGGATTAAACTTTGTTCTGTCTTTCAGATTGCATTGCACTTGTTCCTTCTGTCTTTTGGGACTAGTGCATTCCATTAATTTATATTAATTGTAGATAGAGTAACTGCACAAAGATCAACAAATGTGCAGCTCTGGGTAAATGGTTCATAAATTATCACACATTGCACAGCTCTGAAACAGTGATCCTTTATTTTCTGGCTATAAACATTAGACTTTCCCATAGAGAGCTGAGGGACTTCCAGAGTTCATGGTTTTGTTCTGATGAGTCCCAAAATGTTTTAGTGTTGACTCTCATTATGTAGGACATGTAATGTGAATGTTTGCTCAGCCAAGAACTGTGTATTTCGTAAAGATGACTCCTCTATTGATAAATTTTAGTCTACTCTAAATTAAAAGCATCTTTATGAACGTGTTTTCCAGCTTGATTTAATAAAGACTTGTCTGTAAAGATGACTCCTCTGTTGATAAATTTTATCAATCTAGAGTCTACTCTAGATTAAAAACATCTTTAGGAATGTGTTTTCCAGCTTGATTTAATAAAGACTTGTCTTTTTGCTTGAATTGTTTTGAGTGGATGAAGGTCCATTTCAAATCTGCACATCTTCGTTATTCAAAGATAAGAAATTGCTTACCTGGAACACAGGTCGTCTTTCTCCTTGGGAATGCTTCATTAGAATAGTTTCCATCACTTAATACAAATATAAAATAAAATCTAATGTAGTTTTTATTAGTTGATAATTGGATTTTAATACCTTCTATTGAGAGAGTCCATGCATGGACAACCACATGTAGTTGTGTTCCAGTAATGTGTGAAATTTAATGGCTAAGTGATGTATGGAGTGGTATGCCCAATATTTTATTCATATTTTCAGTAAGGATTAAACTGAGATCTATTGAACAGAATCCTATGAGAGAAACACTGCCCAAAGAGATGGATGGTGTCACTGTGTTACAATATTCTGACCAGCTTATTCTAATAAGCACAGAGGGCCAGTTGTATCCTTCAGTTTGGAATTATTTCTGTAGGTGAAGTGAACATAAATACTTTTATGAAATACATTGTTTTTAACTTTAATTTCTTTGCAATATCAGGTCCGAGTGATGGTGGATTTGTGTAACAGCACAAAAGGGATATGTTTAACAGGTATGTTTGTTGCCTTAAGCATGATGTTACTTCGAGGAACCCAGAAATAGTGTTTTCAAAAAACCTGAGATCAATACCAGTGTCAAAAAACTGCTATTTATCAGAATTTTAAAATAGGTTAGTATGTACCACTTTGGGACTTATCTGTACCCTCCGAATATAAATGCTGGAATTTAGGGAGCTCAATTGATGCTACTTGGAGCCATTTCTCTTTGATGCAATTTTCATAAGACTTGGGTGTTTCAAATACCAGTTGAGGTTTAGTCATAATATTTTTGCATCTGTCACACTTCAGGCCCACCACAGGAGGAACATGCAGGGGGTAGAAACTTGCTCCCATTGCTACAACTGCAGTGCAGCAGTGGCACTTAGTGAAGTCCCATGTCCCCAGTGAGGACCTGGAGCTGCTGATGGCTGAGTCACGAGCAGGGGTGGGAAGTTTTGTGGGGTTTGGTGAAGAGTGTCTGGCAGCAGCCAATTTAAGAGCTATGGTCCAGCTTTGAGGTCTGTCACAGGATGAGTTGTGCTCCTTTTGGAAATGAGAAGATTAGAAAGAAGCCAGATTTATGAGTTAAAGAAAATGCTTCACTTGCTGTCTGGTTTGAATTTTCAATAAGGTCCATTTGACTCAATTGAATAAACAGAAATGAGAACTACCATTGTACACACAGATGTTAAATAATATTTCTGAGGCTGTACATCAGTTCTGATTGCAACAGTGGCTGAACCACAGACAATGTAAGTTTTGGTTTTTTGGGCTCCAAACTTGTAAATTCATGTTCTTTGGTGCCTTTTGTACCTTTTTCTCTCTTAACACCATTACATGAGTAGCTTTCTCTGCTGTAGACCTCAATGACATTCATGGCTTTTCAAGCACCTTTCTTATGTATCTTAGACTTGTACAAGGAGCCTCAGCTTTAGGGATGAGGAAGTAATTCAATACACTAATGGATGTAACATAGTGTGAAAGAAATAGACATTTACTGGAAAACTGGCAGAAATACATTAACTGACATTACTGCCTGTAGTGATTAAAAGGGATGATCCCTATAATGGTATTACAAAATGCTTTACTCATAATGCTTTGTAATTAATGCTGAAAATTGTCATCTTTAGGGAAATTTAGTAATTACTGTTATTTTCTGTTGTAAAAAGTTTGGTTGAAAAAAGACAGTACTTTGGCTGGATAAAAACGCTCACAGAGTTAATTTGGTTCTTTAATTGCAGCTATCACCTTTGTATTCTCCATGGGGTTTTCCATTTTTCAAATTTTTTAATGTGTATTGGGAATCACAGATGAGGAATCACAGACATTTCTCTGGTTAATCTTTCTTTACTTTTGCCTGCTATGCTTGCTTCTCCTTAAGGGCCTACATCTAAACTGTAAGAGACTGAGAGGGATTTTTCTGTATTACAAGTTGCTGAATGACTGAAGCAAGTCCAGTTGCTAAATGTACCAACCAGTTTCTGTGGGAAGCTTGATCCAGACTGGATAACTATCACATGTGAAAAGTCTGACTGTTGATATTAATTACAAGACTTTTTTTTCCTATTTAAATATTGTGAGTCCTGAATTGCAATGAAATATCTGTAAAACACAGGGAAGTCTGGCATGTATTTTTAATGTGTATTTCCAATAGGATTTTTAATTGTGACACTCATCAGTATTGTAAAGGCAACATTCTTCCACTGGAAGAGGTTTTTGAAGAACATTTACATAAAGGAAATATGACTGTGAGGTGTCTTGCACCCATGGCACCAAAGCCCCTGACAGTAAGGTTGCATTGCAGAGGTTGTTGCCAAACCTTTATCAATTGAAATTTGAAAAAAAGCAAAACATGTTTATGTAAAGGTGTCACTCTTTTGGCAAGCCTGAGTTACTGCTAATGCTCAGCTATTTATTTATAACACAAAGCAGTTAAACAGATAGATGCTCATTTTGAAATTGGAAGGATATTCTTACCCTTTTACTGTTGTGAGCTAGTGCTAATCAGTTCAGTTTGGAATTGCTTTGTTTTCTTGCTAGGTTAAACTCACCCTTTTGTCTTTCTTGTGTTTTTTTTTTTTTTTTTCTATTGTTATAGGCCCACCAGGACCCCCAGGTAAGACACTTGGACAATTGCAGTAACACTTGGGGGTAATTTGAAACACAGAAATGTATCTTTCACAAAATTGTCTTCCTTTGCTAATTAGATAAAGGGAGGCCATTATAATGTTTGTATCTAAGTCAGTTCATGCCCCTTCTGAGAGACAGGAGGTTTTAAACATTTTAATTTTCTAGTGGAGGGAGTAGAACGTTTGATCAAAACCAAATTAATATATTTAAGTAGCATCTAGGTGAAGATATGAATTTATATATTAACCTCCCAAGGAAATGGATATTATAAGTTAACACTAAAACAAATTTTTTACAAAAGCATTGGTTACTGATTACACCCTCCCATGTCTGCCATAATTTTTCTCCTTCCTTATTGAATTCTGTCTCAGTTCTCACTCAGGTGGTTGCAAGGCTGTGTTATGAATGGTTACTTGTTTTCTTTCTGTGCTGCTTAACCTGTGGGTCTGCTGGGAGTAATTCTCTGTATCAGAAAAGTACCAGTTATGTTTTGCTGGGGTTTAAATATATATATATAAACATGCTGCATGTAAATATAGTAGATTTCAGGCTGACTTGCATTCAACAGTGAAAATTCAGTTATGCTGTTTGGTTTGATCAGGGCCTCCTGGGCTGCCTGGCTACAATGGATCAGACGGAATCCCAGGAACTCCAGGACAAAAGGGAGAGCCAGGAGTAAATGGAAAAAGAGGAAAAATAGGTACAGCTTCCCTTCATATTAGGTTGCAATGCTGCTTTGAAATGCAAAAAAATTACAGCTATCCAGCTAAATACAGGTGAAAAAAATAACTAGAATGAATATGGTTTGTAGTAAAAATATTTATTAATTGGTGCTTAATACTGGAGCAGTGCTGTTGATACTGAAATGGTTTTTACTTCTAGGTTTGCCAGGACCAAAAGGTGATCAAGGACAGAAAGGAGAACCGGGAGAAATGGGTTTACCTGGCAAGGATGGTATCCCAGGAGGAAAAGGTACAAGAGGATCCAAGAGAAAAAAGGGGGATGCAAACAATGATGTGGTATTAGAAGGTATGGAAAAGTGCTTTGGGGGTTCTCTTGCAACAGTGTGCTTGACAGAAAAAGATGTGCTCCACTTCTGAAGCATGAATGTGATCTGCAAGGGCAGGACCAACCTGTACAAACAGGATTTATATACACAGGGAAGTCTGAGTATTGCTATGCACAGGAGATTGCTCTCTTTGCAAGGCAAGTCTTCACAAAAAGCTTTCTGCTTGGCCTTTGGGTTGAAGTGTATGTGAATTTCACCCTTTCCAGAATGCTTTCATACATTTGACTTCCTCCTGCTCCTTATTTCAGTGTAGTTTTATTTTTCTATTAGAAAATGAGGGGCAGATTTCCACTCAGGAGCACGTGAAGCAGCCAAATATAAACTGTGTGAAATATAAACTACTACAGCAGTGTAGCATCTGAAATTGTAACTCTCTAATGGGCCTGTAATCCAGACAGATAAAATGCATTAATGTCCTACTCCTTGTGAAGCTCTGTCTGGTTCACATTCTAACAAACAGCATTTCAGAGAGTTTATTGCACCATATTCTGTACTCAGGAACCTCTTAAGAAAGAGAGAGGCTGTTCTGTGGATGTCCTGTGGACATGTACAGTTCTCTGCAGGTTTCCTGCTGCCTGGGGAAGGGCTGTGTCCTGACACTGCATTTTGTTCACAGGTGCAAAAGGTGAGCCTGGACCACCTGGGCCCCCTGGACCTCCTGGACCCCCAGGGCCTCCACATAAACGTAAAGGTAAAGCCAAAGTGGAGCTTGAGGAGAACATCTACAGCAGCAAATGCACAGGTTAGTGTTCTCAAGGGTTCTTTGCCATTAAACCAAGATTAAACCATTGCTTCAAGACTCAAAACAGTAAGCATGACTTTAGTTTTGCTGGCACAACTAAAGCTGCATAAGCTTAAATCTGAACATGTGCTCAGGTGCTTTGCTGAAATACAGTTTGTGTAAGGCAGCAGGCTACCTTAATTGTGTTTTGGTAATGCTCAAGCAAAGCATTTACAAATGGTGTTTTCTATTAGGTGGGATAAATTTGGAAAGTAAGAGAAATGCAGCTGAAATAGTTGGCTTTTATATAATGAATATTTAATTTTAGATGTAAATATAAACCCTTGATTCTGGACATTGAAGTGTCAGAGCCCAGAGAGCCTCCTTACAATGGACAGGAGAGAGCTGGAGCAGAAATCTCATCCTATTTGAAATTCAGAAATGCATGAACTGTTGTATGAGATAATTGGGCCATTTGCTCAGGTGGCCTCTTTTCCAGTGTTGAAACAAACTGAAATGCTTTGGAGGATAAGCTCTCTGGTGGATTTCTGATGGATTTTAAATTGCAGCAGGAAAATGGGAGTTACAGTCAAATAACTCTGCAAAGATGAGATCTTCCTCAATGAGCTTTTACGTTTTATGACTCAGCAAACCATGAGATCTTATTACCAAAATTCAATGAATAATCCAGATTTTATAATTAAATATTCATTACTCTTTCAAGGAAAGAAAATATATATGCTGAATTATAACTGTAATTTACTTATTGCATAAGAATACAAGCTTGACTTTTTCAAAGAAAATTTTGAATCTGGTAAAACTTAATTTCTTCAAGAGAAGAGAATAATTAGTTGGAACTGTAGGTATATTTTTTCTCCCTGGTACTTTAGTGAATTCTGGAAGAGACAAAACTCTCTCCCACCTTCTTCCAACAGACCAAATGAATAGTTTTAATGACTTTTAAACTCCATTAACTCTCAACCAGAATATTTTATGATAGGAAGCAGCAGGATATTTATCTTGGTTTTTGATGGGAAGAAAGTAGTGAAAATTTCCCATAAGAATCCTGATTGAAAACTGTCTCTTTAATTTTCGATGCTTTCTAATCCATGCAGCTGGAAGTATTGCAAATATTCTCAAAGGCAAATAGTGCACTCAGCTCTGCTACAAACACTGACCTGGCCCTTGGCTATCCTATAGTTTTAGATAAACTGCTGCTCCTTCAGTCAGCTGCATCTATTAGACTCATCTATTAGACTCAGAAAAATCAACATGTACATTGCAATTTATAATTTCTGCTGAGTGATTTTGTTGTTTGAAATATTCTGGAAGTATTTTGGGATCAGAAGCTGGAAGGGGATCTCGAGGGATTGATAAATTCTAGCTGTAGGCATTCAGCTTACCGTGGCTGGGTGAACTGTTGGTGCCTTACTTGTGATCACTTGCAAACTTTCAATGTCATCTCACCAAATGCCCTAGATAATGGATGGGAGAAATACATGTTGTTCTTGCTCCATCTTGGAGTAGTTTTCTTCTGCATGAACAAAAGGAGAATATGACCTAAAGGAGGAATAACAATGCAGTATTATCTGTCCTTTCTTTCCTGAATGTCATGGTACCCTTTCAGCATTACTTTATATTTTTTCCCTATTTTTAACTATCTTTGTCACTTAAACTTCATCACAGACCTGTAAATCCTAGAAATATATTAGAAGGAAACAATGAAAATGGAAGTCTAAAAAATGTGCAGCCTGTGTGTCAAGCAGTGTGAAATGCTGGAGAGTTAAGAATGGAATTAGAAAACAATGCTACTACGCTTTTTGTCTTATGACAAAATCAGCCATTTTCCAGCTACCTCAGCTGTCTGAAGTTAGCTCATGAAAAGGGAAACTCTCTTTTCCTAAATGGCAACTCAGAAATTCACAGCTAAGGAACTAAATCTATTGATTTAATTAGTTACTCCTCAAAGCTGACTGTCAGCCTCAACACTTCATTTCTTTGGCAGAAGTGAGAGCAAGTCTTTTCTTATCTCATTTTTGACCCCACCAACCTAAGCATTTTTTTCCAGATGAAGCAAAATCCCAGTTATCATTTCTTTATTTTAGAGGAGTCACTGATTTGTCCATCTATCATGTCAAATAGGGTAAAACATGTCATTTTTCTCTTTCTCCCTCCACCCTAGATGAGGTATGTGATGTACCAAATGATGACACCCTCGCTGGAAAGGCTGAAGACAGAACCCCAGGTCCTTCAAAAAAAGCTGGTAACCTGCTACAAAGCGTGACTCGAGTGCTACTTTCTGTCTCAGTGTCACAGATCATGGACGTGTGCTTTTTTCCCACCAGAATGTGTCATAACGTCTGTAGGAAGTCCTATTCGCTTTGTCAGCGTACAGCAAACGTTTGGAACTTGGATGAGGGAACCTGCAAACATAAGTGATGAAAGGATTTGGCTCACCATGCATTTTTCAGGTATTTTTAGTAGTAGTCACTGACCAAAAGTCTCTTGTTAACCTGACATTGCTTCCTTAATCCTTTCAACCTAAACTTGTAAGAATGATGAGTTTTTGCCCACATTTTTTTCAGAACATTTTCCATATTACCTGTTTAATACTTGAACTATACATATGGTTGTCGGCATTTGTAGTATCTTTAGACATTTTCAGAGTCAACATCAGATTTTAAAAATAGCTTGATATTTGTTTTTTTTTTACTAAATCCAAGTTTAAATGTCTATTGTTTGTGGCTTTTTATTATTTTCTTTCAAGAGTTTCTGTTTCCTGTGGCTTTACTTCCCTAAATTGTAGCTCAGAGTTTTGCCTTTTCATTTAGCTAGGCATGAAAATGAGTCAACTGCTGCACAAGCTACATTTAGAGCAGGAACATGTCCAGGATCTAAGTGGGAAAAGGAAATATTTCTGCATACACATCAACTGTGTTCAGAATGAGGACCCATTTGGTCTGTGGGAAGCAGCCTCTTGATAATTTTTTCTATAGATTACTTTTGTGTGTCTCTGAATTATTTTTTCACATTCCAGTAAGTTGAATCACTATTGAAAACACAAATACAATTGTTTGTCTGATAGTTGACTGAGATGGACTTTCAGTAGAGAATGAACTTTAGTATAGAGATCTCAAAATTAGATTAACAAAATGATAGTCCTTTTTTCAACACGTTTTCCTTTTGTTTAGGAAACTATATAAAAGAGTATGAAAATTCCAATGCCTTGCTGAATAACAGCTACAGGATCATTAACATCACAGGATTTTTCTATGGATGTGGTCATGCAGTACAAAACAATCATCTCTACTATCATGAGGGAGGAACCAATTCTATTCGGAAGTAAGTCAAAGATGGTTGGCCTAAGACAAGTGACATTGTGAAAGGAGGAGCAATCGGTTGGAGTGCCAGAGCTGAACCTCAGAAAAGCAGATAATTCTCCTTGTAGCATATTGTATTTCTTTTTGGTCCTACCTAAATAGGAAGAATGGAGGAATGGTTCAGAGCCCTTTCCAGAAGAGAACAACTCCTTCTTTCCAATCTGTAACAAGAATATGGGCCACCAGCCTTCCACTTTGTGTGCACAGATGTTGAGGGAAGAGGAAAATTGGGAGAATAGCTCAGGACCCCTACTCTGCTGTGACAATTCTTTAGGCATTGTTCAGCCCTGTGTCTCAGGGGCTCACCTCTGTAGTTACCACGTCATAGAGCAATAGGTCCCTAGGATGAACAAGATGCCATGTGCAGGGACGACAAGAAGTTCTTCTTTTGGCTATCCTGAGATCCAGCCAGGTAGATCCAGGTTCTATTGAACATTACATTGCTGTGGGTGCTTTTCAACTTGGATTCTTTGCCGTGTTCATAATCACAAGAGAGAAATGAGGACTGACTAAGGAATTTGGGTACCAGAAGAAAGGATTACATTTAGAAGAATAAGCTGTGCACCTACCTGCATCTGAGTCAGAAGTGGTTCAGCTGCAGTGTGGGAGGTGTAGGTGGGTGGTTTTGTGACCCTGGCCTACTCATGAAACTTGGCTTTGCAGAGCCCTTGCTGTGCTCTGCTCTGGCTGGCAGAAGCAGGGAATGCTGCTGGCACAGAGGGTGCACTGAGGCACCTGCTGAGGACAGGGCGACCTGGAGAATTGCACATTCCACCGGGGAGGAGTGGCTTGTGTTTGATTTCCTCATAATAAGAAATTTCTACTACTTTCCTGATATATCTCCCCTAACTAGAACTGAGAATTACATCTCTTATTTAACTTTCTACTGAGGACAGAGACAAACAATACAAATCAACCCCAGAATCTCACCTTGTGGGAAGAGCCAAAGACAGTCCAAGGGCAAGTGAAAGATTGCTTGTGCTTTCAACTTCTTACACGACTCTGATGTCTGAGCCAAGAACATTTACTATACTTTGATGTCTGCTCCCAAGCAGGTGTGAGTGCTGCCTTCTTATATTCATGTGCATGCCAAGGAATGTGAGCAAGCTGCAAGGATTCTATAATATTTATTCTGCCAAGCACAAGCTCACTTTTTGGCAGCCTCCTTTGAACATGTTTTGGCTTTTTCTCTGGTAGTCTGTAAAAGACCATCTAAGCAATACACAGTGATAGGGCAGAGATTCCTCACCTTTGCTTGCATACTGTTAATTGGGAAATGCCTTCATGTACAGATGAACACAAACTATTTGTGGAATTTTCAAATCCTCTCAAGGAGCTGCTGAGAAATGGCCTTTCTGTTCTGTTCTTCATTCTGAGATTATTTACCTTCAGCACAGACAGACTGAGGCACTATGGATTCTGTGACACTGAAGTCCTTGAATTTGGGCTCCATAGAAGCTTCTGGGAGTAGTTGTATTGTTTTAATGGAAAATATAGGTGAGGATCTGGTTATTCCATTTTTCAAATGCTGAAAAAACATTCAAAAAGAGTTTCTTGTCATATTTAAAAGCAGGGAAACCTAGGTTTGTCTGAACCTTGGCGTTTTTTCTTATGATGGTCAGACCCCCAACACTGTGATAATTTCATTCTTTTTACTTTGTTTCATAACATGCTTTACTATCTCTGTTATATTTGATTGACTTTGTTGATATTAGTGATAGAAAAGTGTTTGTAGCTTGAGTTCTGGTGGTTGATGAAACTATTACACTATATCTTGTCATTTACCCCAAGATGTCAGAATATTAAAGAATTTCAGAACCATTTGGAATTCCAGGCTGGACTGTCCCTGACTGGAGGAGCCCAAGAGAACCTGGGAATTAAACCTCACATTTTTGCTCCCTTCCAGATTTTCATGTATAAATAACAGGAAAAGATATGGTGTCGTGTGCTGCAGAACTTGTGTATTTCTAATGAATCTTGAGGTGCTTTCTGTCTTGTTGGCTTTTTATAGAAAAGAATCCTGAAAAAAATCTGCATTTCTGACCAACTAGTCCTGTTAAGGTCTGTCCTTCTAGCCCTTGCATGAGGTTATTTATAGATGTAAAGCAATTAACAAGATTAATGGAGTTGACACATGTATTTCTCCAATCTCCTCCAGCCTTTAATTGTTTGGGGTTTTTTTATTGCACATACATGCTGCTGGAATATGGAGTAGCTGCAGATGCGAGTTTTACAAAACCTGAGGGGAATGATCTAAGTTGGGTATTCCTAACTTTTCTTACCATGATTTTTCCAATATATTCTATCAATGCTGCTTAAACAGAAAAATTATTCTCCCGGTATTTTATGTTCCTGGATCTGAACTGTTCCTGTGATTAAGCCTGTCTTTTCAGAACAAATACTTGCAAGTGTCGCAGATTCCTTTATTGAGTAGTATTTTTGCTTCCTCTATTTGAAGCATGGAGCTATACAGTGAGAGAGAAGTCAGCCACTGAAACGTGCTTCTTTGCAGAGGGCATTATTTAAAAAGATAAAGCCATGCTCTCCCTGCCTTTGCTGAAGCCCTGTGTTATTGGGTGATTAAATGCTGACAGCAGATGTGTCTCAGGAGGAGCTGATTACCCTCCTAAACCAGTAAAGGAACATGATTTAGCTGCTCACTGCTCCAGCCTCATATTATCAACCTATTAAGGAATCTCAAGGAATAAAAACAATTTTATACATCAGAGATGGAATTATTCAGGCTGTCCCATTGAGGCCAGCATAAGGTCACAATTTTGGCTCTGCAAAAGTAGGATTTTAATTCTTTTGATGTCGATTTGAGTAAACCACTGCATTATCTGGACTGTTTTCATCAGAGGAACTCCAAGACTAGGTGAAGCTGCCCAGAATTCCTGCTGCTTTGCTCAATCACATTTTCTTCCTTTAGCTCCCACGTAGTCCATAAGCAAACTTCTGTACAGATTCCATTTCACAATTTTGGGCCTTCACCTGGCATTCAATTCTTTTTCATACCCATTCCTTTTAGTTGCTTCTTTCATCTTGTGATAATAAAGCTCATAGACTAAATAAAGTGAAACCTACCAAAAGCAAATCCATGCTCTTGTGCACCTTTCAGATTGGTTATGACTTATGTAATTTTCTCCTGGTGTTTTGGAAGGTTCTTGGAGAACTTAATGTTAAAAGACATGCTCATTGAACAAGAATTTTGAACACCACCTCTATCAGTGATTCCCCACCCTGTGTGTGTGTGATGAGCTCTGATCACCCATACTGAATCCTTGCTGTATCTCATTTCAGATTTGGGCTCGATAAAGACTCGCTGCACACCCTGCACATCAAAAAAGCCTTACACCAGGGCCGGAACTACCTCTTCTCTAACTCCAAGACATATTTCAACATAGCAGTGGATGAGAAGGGTCTTTGGATTATATATGCCTCAAGCACTGATGAAAATATAATGGTAGCAAACGTTGATGAAGAAAGGTTCTCAGTCAATTGGCACATCAATACCACCTATCCTAAGTCCAAGGCTGGTAATGCATTCATAGCATGTGGCATTCTGTATGTTACTGACACTAAGGACATGACAGTAAGTTTTGCTTTTGATTTACTGAAAGGGAAGCAGATTGATGCAAGGTTTAAGTTACGGTCTTCACAGTCTGTTCTTGCTATGCTTTCGTACAGTCTGCGAGACAAGAATTTGTACACGTGGGAGAATGGAAGCTTAATGGTATACCCAGTCCATTTTGGCAGATGAATATATTTTCACATGCCACCTTTGACTAAAGGATCTATTTAAAGCTCTATGATATACACATGGGGGGGTCTCTTCACTTGTATAATTTTCTGATTGCTGATGGTGGTTTGTGAGTGTGCATGAAAGGGAGATCAGGTGCCTTTGTATAAACACACTTCAATTACATAGGCCATCCTCATATTTTTAAAAAATTGTTGTTCACTATTGCAGATGGCATACTGCATACACATAGTTTTGTTTTTCCCATTACCCAGCTGATAATTGTGTATAATGTACATTGATTATTCCTTGGTCGTGTGCTCAGAAGAGACTATTTGTAACTTTTATTTACAATCATCTTCACTGCAATTATTTTCTAGTCAGTGATGATGGTCTAATATAAACATCTAAATAATGAACTCTTGTGTACAAATACCTTTGTCACTTTCATTTAATTTCCATTGATTCTGTGTGACCATTTTTCTGGACAAAGGTTTAAAGCTGTTAAAATAATGGTAATGAAAATACTTGTTTAAATAGCAAAAAAAGCAGAAAGCTTAAAATTTGACAAGTCAAATCAAGTGTTAATAATCAAAAGCAAAATCCAGCTAAAGAAAAATGGGAATAATGACATTAAATACTGAATAGACATGAATTGTGTTTCTTTAAAATTAAAGACATAACCTTTATGATTAAAATTTCATTTGTAACAAAATTTGAGTTTCTTGTGTTGCTGCAGACTCTTCCTTGGCTCTCACTGCCATGCAAACTATACCAGCATAACTTGCTTATATATGACAAGGCATATTACTAAAATAAAATGTCCCTATGTTCATCCACACAAATGAAATCATAAAATGAAGATTATACTTTTTTGCTGCTATTTTTAGAATCACCATACTGCTTAGTGACTTAATCTATTGTTAACCATAATTCTGAGACTGCCAATTCACATTCAAATTTTTGAGTTAAAGGTGAGAAATAATAGGAACTTTTTTATTTTAATTTTGTTCTGGTATTTTAGATTTCTAAATTTAATGGTGGAACAAAAAGCTTTCCTGTTGTTTTATGTATCTAGATTCAAAATCATGTTCTTGGAGAACCCCTTCCTGAATTTCTAAGCTGCCTGTGCATATTGCTAAAGTTCATGGAGTGCACTCAAACAAGCCAAGTACTTACAAGCCAAGTGTTATTTAAATCCTGAACTGCACTGAGCTGTTTAATACCTGTGTGATCCAGGCCCTGTTGAAGGGATTAATGAATTTGGGAATGTCTGTGCCTGCAGAACCTTGTTTAGCAAAGGTGCTGGAGGAATCCCTCTGCTGCAGCTAAGCTCCAGTGTGTGGCACAGGGATGGCTGGGCTCTTCTCAGGATACTTGCTGTTATCACTAAGGCCTTGCACACTAAGGAGAGAGATGCAGAAGGGAACAAAAATCATAATTAATACTTTGAACTAGTTTATACATCAGAACTCACAGACTAAAAATTCTATTTATACCTGTGTGACACTTCACACCCCAGAGCTACAGTTCTGTGCACTGCTTGTGACTTTCATGGGGGGCGTGAAGGTTTTGGTTGGTAGTTTTTTCATGTTTGTTTGATTGTGGTGTTTTTTTCAAAAATGGAATTGTGGTACTAATACCACAATACAGCTAAAATACCCCTAAAGTCAGCTATACACTCAGGCAAACACAGTTTAAGTCAGATGTGATATTTTCTAGATAATGTACCTATCTCAAAGCATGGTAAACTTATGCATAACATTGTTGAAACAATTTGGATTAATGTCTTGGAGAAGGAATAGCAAGGAAATTCTACCTCTTTTCTCTTCTTCTTGCAGCTGTGGAACTTAATTCTGTTAACCTTGCACTTGTCAAGAGCAGCTGAAAATAAAATGTAAACAGCTAATCTTTTTTATTTCAGTACAGTCTGAGGTCAAGTTAAAGCTAACTCAGGAAGTATCCAGTCAATGTACTGGAGATTTAGATAAATCTGTTTAAATATAAGAAAGAGTTCTAGAATGGGCTGTTTCATGAAATAAAAGTAATTTATTTAACTTACAAAGGGAAAACTAAACAGTGACATTTACCCTTCCTTCTTTTCATACTTGTCCTACTTCACAAGCTGAAATTTAAAATCACCTTTGGAGAAAGGTGCTTTGTATTCTAGTATATCTTACAATACAGCACAGACATCAAAATTTCATTGGAGGAATAAGACAGTTTGTTAACATTTAAATACACAGACATCCATTCCAGTCCTTGAAGAACATGTTTTTTGTTTACAACAGAAAAATACATCTGACAACAGTAGCTAGTTATATTACAAGCAAACAATATTGAACTCTGCATAGTTTATACAATATACTCTGGTAATAATTTAATTACCAGTTTTATCCACTATTTACTAGCTGGCCACATAAAGCCTGACATTCATCTGAAATGTGGCATTATATATTCCATTGGTATTCTCTTAACAGCTTCATTTAATGAAGTATTTTCTGGACAAATGATTTTCAAAACTCAAAGCTGACTAGAATGCTGGATGTCTTCACTACAAACATTTAGTGCTTACAATACATTCCTAAAGTAAAGGCAGGTGTCCAATAGAAAACATAGCTCAGAAAGAAAGGAAAATACTGTGCAAATTAAACCCCATCGCATTTAAAAATGTATTGATGTGCAAGTTACAGTATCAACTGTGCAATAATACTAACTGGGAAAAAAATCTCAGCATAAAATGATACATCTCTCACAGTACGTCCTTGATTGCACATGTTCCACGGCGTTTGCATCACTTCCTGCAGAAATCAAATACACTGAGTACCCTTAATTAAAACTAAACTATTTTACAATGAGAAGTTGTATACATGCTTCATTTAGCGGGAAAAACTGGAATAAAAGTAATCAGAATCACGTCAGAAATGCTTACTGACTTGTAGAGCCACAGTGCTTGTGAAGTGACTGACAACTGTCAGGATCTTAACAACACTCACAAAATGCAGCTTGTGGGTTACTGAGCAATAACCCCCCCATAACCAACAATACTGGGTTGCATTCCTTGCTTTTACAATCCAGTACATGCATTTCCTCCCCAGTGATCCTTATGGGCATATTCAAAATATACCTGTTGTAAAAGTGTTGGTTTTCTCCCCATAATACTTAATGCTGCAGTAACTGATTTGAAAGGAAACACAATGTTTTCTTTCCACAGTGCATACCACTGTTTTTAGCTACTCATAGGGACATTATAGAAACCAGGATTAGCTCACAGAACGCTACAGAATGTCAAAAATGCCTGAAGGTACATTGAAAGCATTGGGAAGAACCCTCATTTTCAGTGTGCCATCTGCTCCACAGGAGAAGATACGATTGCCTTGCACAGTCTCAATCTGGGTGACACCAGCACCAATATTTCTGAAAAGGGATTGCTTAGCATGCTCATTTTTAAACGAATGAATTAAATTGTAGCCGGTCAGTCTCCACACCTGTATCAAAAGAATGACAAAAGGAGATTGGTATTAAAGGATTTGTATTTTTCCCCCTAATGTTTCAGATTCCTCCTGGCTGTTCTAAACTCTATTGAGAAAGATAAAAGGATATTTTTTTTGTTGCCTCATTGCAACAATTACTACAAGTCCAAGAGTCTTGAGAGGCTGCTGATGCAGTGTAAGGCTGCCTTACTGTGGGCTAGCTGGGTTTTGGGCAGGGTGAAGCTTCCCTGTGTTACCTGATCAGAGTCCCTCTCCCAGCTGCCCCGCAAGAAAGCTGCAGAAATGAAAAGGTTTTTTAATTCAAGATGACTACTGTCAGCTTTTCAGCACCTGGAAATGCTTTTCTGCTAAGGAATGCTGCAGAGAGTAAGCTGCACAATTAATAAGTGTGCAGAGTGGTAGGAAACACAGCTGCCTGTTGTGTCCTAAGTAGCAGGAGCCTCAGCAAGGCCAGGCCATGAAAGCCCCTGCAAAGAAGTCATCCAGAAAAGGGAAGAAATTGTATTCACCCTCCCTTTACCATGTTGTATTTCCTTCCCTCAGTATTCAGAAAAAATGGCCCTTAAAACAGGGACTGTATTTCTTTGGTGGGTTTTTTTTTGTGTGTGTTTGTTTGTTTGTTTTGTTCATTTGTTTTCATGTTGGTGTTTGTTTCTTGCTACTCTGACCTCTCAGTAGCTGTCTGGGGCTACAGCATCAGGATAAAAAAATAGAACTTGGTGATACAGAAACTTTACACAATGTTGAAGTTGCTGAGCGCCCCCTGTGTTACAAAGAACTGTCCAGCAGGAAAGGCAGAATATTTTTAAGTGAGAGAAAAACAAAGGTATGATTTCAGAACTGTGCACTTTGCTTTATCCACTTAAAATCAATCTCACAACCTTAAAAAGACTATTCTTTAGAGGAGAAAAAAACCTACTTGCTTTAGAAGCCTAGCAGTACATTTCAGTTTACATAATAAATATAAAGCAAACAGGCTATACTTGTATCAGTAATAGAAGTATAGGTTTAGGGGTTTGAGGATTGTTTTTGTTTTGTTACTGTATTTATCTGGCTATTTACATAAGACAACACACTTCTCCAGCCAAACACCCTCCTCCAGAAGCCAGCTCCTCCATGCCTTACCTTCATGTTGCCTTCAGCTGAGCCTGTAACAAAATAGTCCTCGGAAGGATCCAGTGCAAGGGCCTTAACAGCTGACTCGTGTGCTTGGAAGGTGAACAGGATTTGCCTCTGTCTGATGTCAAAGATGCAGATATATCCCTTCCTACCTCCAGAAATGAGCAGTTGATGCTTGGGTGCATACTGAAGTACTGTGGCACCGTGGTCGTGACAAGTGAAGGCTGAAGAACAAGGATGTCAGAATAGATTTGAAACTGTAAGTAGTTCTCAATCTTAAAATGCCTTTCTTCTATAAATTGCTACCTGAATATTTTCTATCTTTGCAGACACATTCCTTCATATGGGTAATGTCTTATCAGCTGACAGCTTAGTGCTCTCATAAGAAATACCTAGATCTAATGCACAAGAAAGCATGATATGCAGTCTAAGTTACTTTAGAATACAGGGTCATACCTGAATTTAAAATTTGAGAAAATATAAAATTCATTATATGAAGTTCAGATAAATTCCTGATTTAGAAAAAGTATAGCTGATCTTGAGCAACCTGGTCTAGTGAAAGGTGTCCCTGCCCATGGCAAGGGGAGTGGAAAGAGATGATTTTTAAAGTCCCTTCCAACCCAAACAATTCTGTGATGTTCTTCCTTCATACTTTTCCATATAGAGCAGATTAACATCATGGTAGAGAACATGCAGAACCAGGTTCATGTATTCGTGTGCAAAACAAACTTAGACCTGTTCCCCAGTATAAGGTTTTCCCCTTGTCCCAACTGCACACACAAGCTGTATTTCCTTAGTCAGTAAGAAGCAGAGGTTTAATTTTCACCACAGTACTTACCATGTATAAGACTGTTACTAGATGAAACCAAGGTGTCCCAGAGGCACACATTTCTGAGGGAGAAAAAAACCAAAATCATTATGGCCTCTTTCCAAGTGACTCATGGGGTGACACGACTTCAAAAGTGCTCACATTTTATGTCAGTCTAGAAGGCAGAAGTGAACATTCTGCAGACATTGGAGAGCATTTGCAAAGAACTAAGAGTTTTAATAATTTTCTTTGCTCTTTTATGCTTTTTAGTAGAACCATACCTTCTACTCTTTAAATGTGCACTTATCAAAGGTTGTGTCAAATAATTCTAGAAGTTATTCTTTTCAGAGAAAAATAATTATCTTGCTTTGCTGAACAGATTTTTACCCCCAGCAACAGTATCATGTCAAAGTAGTTGCATTGGGAATACAACCTGAAAAAACTGGTTAATTATTGACCACTCCTCACACAAACAAAACTTGGAAACAAGCAACTGAAGAAATGATATTCAAAGAAATTATCTGGCAAGTTCAAGCAGTAACAAAACTTAGAACAGTGAGCCTTAAAATGTCAGCCATACATTAATGCCCAAGAGCTTAGCAAGTTAAGGGAGATGAAAAAGTAATTTTGAAATTCTTCATTGTTTCTTTAAACACACCTGTTATCATTGGATTGTCCCGATGTAGCAACTAGACTTGAGGAGGTTATAAATGCAAAGTCACTTGTGGTTTTACTGTGGCACTGCCAACTCTATTAAAAACAAAACAAACAGAAAAGTGCAATCTTACCAGTTGTTATTTGCATCAGAAGTAACTACTGTCAGTCTGATGTCAGTGATAGCAAAACACAAAGAGTCTTTGAAACAAAGCTTAAAAACTGACAGTTTGAAACTGAGAATGGATCAATGGACTAAAATCCAGTATAAAATGAAAAATACTACAATAAGTGACAAAGAACAAATCTGCAGTATAGTGTACGACAACAGCCTGAGTTTTAAATTAACCATGGTCTTCATGTTAAGAAGCAGTAAAATGTATTGAAGAGTGTATTTTTAATAAGTTTTGGGGTTATAGTCATTAGTTGTGGCTCTGATTATTAATTTGAACACAGGAAATGTTGAAGGAGTATTTGTAATTACACTGTAGCTTATGGTTATGGTGCAATTGATTTTGCAAAGATCATTGAAACTCTGCAGTTGTTTTGATGAAGTGTGCCAGTTAAAAAGCAGCAAAATCAAATATGTCTCATTAAAGTTGTATGCTCTGGGCCTGTCTCAAGTTTCAAAGACTTTGCTTTTCTCTACAATAATAATAAAAACAGTAAAAAAATTCTGTTTACTTACCAGGTAGGGCTTAGGATTTGAGGTGGTTTGGTTTACTTGCCAAATACTTAGAAAACCTTCACCATCAGCAACACCACACTGTAAGGAATAAACTGCATTTATTAGGATGGCATGGTGGTTACTGGATGCTTCATGTTAGCAAACTGCTGACTTCAGGGAAAAAGCCACCTGAACTACCAAACCTTCCCCTGAAAATTGAATATCAATAACAATGATTGTCAAGACAAAAAAAACCAAAACTAGTTTAGAAGCCAAGTGAGTTCAGTGCTGATTGTTTAATGATTATTTAATGATTGATGCTCTCCTGCATACTCACTTCTGTTCTGGAAATGCAGAAAGCTTGGAAGCTTACCTTTCAAATCCTAATGTTAGATGCTAAAGCTAACAAAGGCATCATTACTCCACGACTCTGCTTGAAAATGCTTAAAAAAGTAAGATACATGATAGCATGCCATAAAAGCATGATAAGAACAATTGTGGAAAGATTGTAGTCATGAATGGTAAGATAAGTGAGCTAGCTATATTTGTTAACCAAAATGAATAACATTTGATATTGTATATTCTATGCAGCATGTTCTGTGTTTTACAAAATAATTTTAGAAATATTTAGAAATACTTTTCATAATTTCTTTTTTCAGTTGGAGTTCACAAATCCTGCCCACATGACCTTCATGTGAAGCACAGCAAAAACAAGTACTTCTTAATTTCTGACTTAAGATTGATTCCCACATAATGGTAAGTTTGCAATATCTCAGACCACAATCAAAACACATTTTTATAATAAGTTTTAGGCTAAGTTTAAATGACATTGTATCCACCTGAAAATATATATGCTGAGAGATACTTTATATTTCTAGCTATTTCACCTTTGCTGTTTTATAGCTATGTACAGTCATGCCCAAACACCTTTAATTCACTTTTTATAGCTTTTAACTATAATGAAGTGAAATATTTTGCCAGTAAAAATACAGACAAGACCTGTTAAAATAATAGAAGAGGCAACATGAAAAACTGAAAAGGTGGGTATTCCTCCCAATTTCTTTCTCTATTCTTCTTTCTGGTTTTCATATCCCTCACAGAGTCACTTCTGGCCAAAGCATGTCTTTTCGTACTCTTTCTGCTCTCCACTCTAGTGGAATACACTCACAGTCTTCAACTTATAGCCTGAATTATCCCTGTCTTCCACGTTCTTTTAGTTATTGCATTCTATGAAAACTTAATCTTGGCCAGAATGTAGGGAGGCACTTCTTGAAGACCTGTGCCTGTAATGATTGACAGCTGGACTTGATGATCTTGGGGGTCTTTTCCAGCCCTAATGATTCTATTATTGATAAAAGTGTACATCTATAAAATAAGGAATCTCCATAGTTTCTAAAAAATATTTAATTTTAGAAGGTCACCACATGGTGTGGAAATGTGGCAAATAGGATATGGGATAGCAGTGTGGAGCTGAGAGAAGAGAAAGCAGAATAAGGGTCAGGGTTCATTACAAAGCTCCCACATGCAGCCAAGATGCACAACACAATATAATTGTTCTAGGGCATCCTAAGTGTTCTGCATGCCAGCAGTAAAACTGCTTTAGAGGTCACAGCACAACCAAACGTTTCCTTGTGAATAAAAACTCCAGCCCCCCCAGAATCCTAGATGTTGTACTTACCTTATTTCCCTGGGCATTGAAATACATCCTTGTCACCCTGGCATTCCCAGCCTGCTGGAAGCACACCAGCTGCTGTGGCCTTGTCCACTCAAACATTCGCACACTTCCATCTTGTGCTCCTGTAAGATCTAAGATTAAAAGATGATCATTAACAGTACAGTATTTTGTAAAAATTATAAATTCCATACTAATGATTCACTTACAATACTGATGGACTGGATGTGAAGCCATTCTCTTGACGTTATTCAGATTTCTTTTAATCAGCTTTATATGAAACAAAGAAAAATTAAAATAATTTTGAAAAAGACAAACACACTATTCAATTTTGTTTATACTATTACATGATAAGTGTCCCCTAATTAAAAAAAACCAAAATCTATTAAGCTAACATTATTTGAATGGTCCTACATCAAAATTCCCATAAGAAAGAAAACTGTTGGTGGTTTTTCATGAACAGGATGGGATTGCTGGGATACATTCCTTGAGCTTTATTGCAGGACCAGTCTCATTATACAGGTGAGACAATTGGCAGATGGCAACGGCTCAAGTCTTGCCAGCAGCCGCCAAAGATTTCTTTGTTACAGAGCATTTTAAAAACTTTCTAGCCAGTAGCAGACAATTGTTCTAGCCAATGTCTAAAAGCACACGTACACCTGCTTCACACAATGCTTGCTTGTATGCTTTCTATTAGCAATACACAATTCTTCATTATTAAGCTTAAAACCTTCTACTATCTTAATGCATAAGAATATTTTTCTGCAATCTTAGGGTTTATCTTGGCCAAGCCTAAAACTCAAACTATTGTTTCATGTCCTTGCTTGCTGTACTATTGTAACTTTTCTACTTTCAGACTTTGCAGCGGCAGCCAGCTCTAATTTCACTCTTTCTGTTTCTAAGGCCTGCTTTCCCAGCTTTCTGAAAGTCTTCTTACCTTTACTATTTCCCACAATAAACCACCCAGACTGACCCATTATTTTCTATATCACAATAATTCTGTGCCACAGTATATGAGAAAATGTTTAGTTTGGCCTTCCACAGTTGAGACAATTGGCAGATGACAACAGCTCATGTCTTGCCAGCAGCTGCCAAAGATTTCTTTGTTACAGAGCATTTTAAAAACTTTCTAGCCAGTAGCAGACAATTGTTCTAGCCAATGTCTAAAAGCACACGTACACCTGCTTCACACAATGCTTGCTTGTATGCTTTCTATTAGCAATACACAATACTTCATTATTAAGCTTAAAACCTTCTACTATCTTAATGCATAAGAATATTTTTCTGCAATCTTAGGGTTTATCTTGGCCAAGCCTAAAACTCAAACTATTGTTTCATGTCCATGCTTGCTGTACTATTGTAACTTTTCTACTTTCAGCCTTTGCAGCTGCAGCCAGCTCTAATTTCACTCTCTTTCTGTTTCTAAGGCCTGCTTTCCCAGCTTTCTGAAAGTCTGCTTACCTTTACTATTTCCCACAACAAACCACCCAGACTGATCCATTATTTTCTATATCACAATAATTCTGTGCCACAGTATATGAGAAAATGTTTAGTTTGGCCTTCTTTTTGGCCAGGTCTTGCTTGCTGTTGGCCTTTCATGTCAATACTGGATTGACATATGATGACTAATGCACACTAGGTCTCTCTAGTAAGTAACAGATGATGAACACCAGCTCTCCTGAGCTGCACACACAGAAGTACTCACCACACCAGCTCCAGTGCTGGTTTGCCCAGTGCCTAGCCAGGGCATGGATGGAGATGGCTGGATCTGACTCACTCCAAATGATGGTGCACTTGAAGGAGCCAGTGTTGTGGTAGAACCACGGAAGTCAACGTCATCAGAACTGTAAAAGAACAGTTCTGCTTTAAACAAACACTTCTTTGCTCCTAATAATCTTTAATATTTGTCAAGAGCCTAATGGCAGCGGGTAAAGAAAGTGACAATAATGAGGCTATAAATTGATAATTCCTGCACTTACTCAATACAAATTCTTTCCATGAGCCCCAAATCTATCCATGTTTAATCTCAAGAGAGGATCCCAGTATAAGAATATAAACTTCCCTGAGAAGAATATTGTTGGGCTGTCCCTGACCTGTGTGTGCAGTGTGCAGGGAGCTGGTGCAGAGGAGTGCTCGCTGCAGGTGATGCACTGACACCTCTCAGCACAGGAATGGAGGGGACAGAACAGCCAGCACCAGCTACCACAGCTGCCCTCCACACTGCACTGATGCAAGGGAACTGCAGGGTGTCCAAGGCAGCACTTCCTTCGTTATCTTATGCACCACATGGAATTTCACTTCACTGCACACTGCACACATTCTTAAAGACAGTAATTATTCTCTTGCTTTCCCTCACTTGCAAAGCAATCTGAAACCTACTGAAGAAGAGTAATTAATGTTTTTTGTATGCTCCATTTGTGCTTACACAGGTAATACAGACACAGCCTCACAGAATATCAATACTCTTATTAATATAACCACAAAGAAACAATCCTACCTTTTAGACTCTCTGTCATATTCTTCCCCAATCCATATAAACGACTGAGCAGCCAGTAGAGCTGAAATATCAAGTTCTTGAACATCATGTGTAGATGCCAAAACAATTTCATTGCTGTTTGCCTATGCAGTACAAACACAAAATTTATACTAACTATAATTAAGATATTTTATTACATTTCATGTAGTATTTGAGGCTTACCTTGTTAACTGCAAATGCCATTATCATATCTGATTCTTTGTGAATGATTTTTGCTTTTCCTCCAGGGTATCCAAGATCTGCTTCAACCTACAAAACATTTATAAAAAGCTTCAATTAGAGTGAAAATCCATTTTTTAGTGATACATTCAGAGTGCAAAAATCTATACAAAATTCATGCAAGAAAAGTTCAGTGGCCTTAGCATTGTTTCAGTAGCTACACTTTAGAGTTCTCATACTCTTTGGTGTTCTAGTAGCCAAAAGTGATATTTGAGTGTAAGAAACACAAAGTTGTGTGTGCAACACTATTTACAAGGTGTTCACTCATCCCAATTATCAGGACATCTGAAGTTAGTTCATGGATTAAAAGCCTGTCACACAGACTACACAGAACACACAGCTTCTGTTAGTCACATTAGAAAAGAAAAGCCAGTTCCACAGAACTTTTAAGAATGTGCTAGAGGTTTGGGAGAAGGGATACTACCTTGTTTTTGTGATCTTCTGCTACGCAGTTTTGTTTGACCTGCTCCACACGATCTTCTACAGACTACATAACATCACACAGTCACAAACACAAAACACATGCACAAACAAATATAAAAAAAGAATGAAACATTCCAAACTAGATTTTAAAGGCCACTCTGTCAGTAAATGAAGACAAATGTATTTTTAACTTTTTATAAAAGGCACAGAAACTAAGACAGGAAGCTAAACAAACTCACTTAAAATGTAATGCCTCCTAGATGAACACAAAATGTATGATATAGTAAATAAATGGAGGAATAATACACACACAAACTCCATACTTACAGGAATTCTAAAAGATACCAAATAATATACTTATTTCCCATGATAATTATGTGCTTGCTTAAATTTTCAGTCAGAACATAGCAGTTGTAACTGGTACAATTTGTAAAGCCCCATATTATATATTGCTATATAATATTACCTTTATATGTATATATTACTCATGCATATATACATATACACAAATGAATAGCACATTTAAATTTCTTTTTCAGTATGACACACCAAAAAAAGAAAGAATTTTCAAATTTCTTTGCTTGTTACTGTTATTGCAAATGTTCTGTTTATTAGGATAGTATTCAAATACATAAAGGTGAAATATGACTTGTTAAAAATATTTGGTTCAGTTGCTATCCCAATCAACAACATGGCAGTCATGTTGATTTTGAAAAAAAATCCAAACATTGTTAAATGAGAGAAACTGAAATGTCGATGAAAAATGGGAAGAAAAACTAAATACTGAGGAGACTACAAAACAGTTATAATTGAGCTTTTTTTTAAAAAAAGTTACATCCTTTGTTTACCTCACTCTGCTTTCTTTTCTTTGTGAATATATATCTTATGAAAGTCTCCTGAAGAAGTTCTTGCTTCACAAGAAAATGCCAGAGCCTTTTTGCTGGAAGAGCTGAGTAATCCTTTGATCTGCATAAAACAGAAGAAAGAAAGAAACACAGAGTATCCGGAGTTAGAAGGGACCCACAAGGATCATTGAAGTCTAACTCAAATCTAAAAATTCCACCATGTGCCTGAGAGTGCACATGGTGGAATTTGCCATTTAGCTTTTTCTAATTACACACCTACGCCTCCACTGACACAGCTTCAGGCCCTTCATTCCCTCATGTCCTGTCACTGTCACCAGGGAGCAGAGATCAGTGCCTGCCCCTCCTCTTCCCCTCACAAGGAGGCTGTACCTGCAGTGAGGTCTGCCCTCAGTCTCCTCCAGGCTGAACAGACCCAGTGCCCTCAGCTGCTCCTCACACGGCTTCACCTGCAGACCCTTCACCACCTTCACTGCCCTCCTTTGGATGCTCTCTAATAGTTTCATATCCTTATTATATTGTGGCACCCAAAACTGCCCCAGCCCTTGAGGTGAGGCTGCCCCAGTGCAGAGCAGAGTAGGACAATCCTCTCCATTGCCTGGCTGGCTGTGCTGTCCCTGATGCCCCCAGGACACACTTGGCCCTCCTGGCTGCCAGGGCACTGCTGACTCATTTTGCACTGTTGACTCAGTTGTAGTTTAATATATTGAGAAAAGCAAGCTATTTCTGAATTGAAAACACAGTTCACTATCTGCATTTACAGACACCTCCAGGCATGACACTGTCTAAACACAAGAGGATTAGCCTTAAAAGGACCTTAGTACAACTGTCTTTCTCCTCCCCCAGACATCTGCATGTATTATATAACTCTGCTGTTGCTGGGATAGAGTGAGAGACAACTGCTACTGAAGGAATAGTCAAACAGGTTGAATAGGGTGTTTCCAGCAGCAGCCACTGCCCTTGATTCCTACAACCTCTGCTCTTTCCTCATTTTCCTCTCTTGTTGCAGTTGTGAGAAGTGCAGCAGAGGAAGTAAAGGCAGCTGCATAAGAATGAACAAAGGGATGTGGGAAAATGGTTTCTGTAAAACATTGGCTACTAGACTTAAGAGCTAGACAATCTTTGGCTGTTTAACATGAGGAGGAAATGCTCTTTAGAATTTTTGTGATCAAAGAATGTGGTTTTGCTAGCAAAAAAATACTTACTTGAATGGTGTGTTCTCAGGTTCAATCATGGCTTTATTGCGGAGAATAGCTGGTCCTGCCCCTACACCCAGGTCACTGGGGTAAGTATTGATGTAGTTTGGAGGTGGACCTTCAAACTGGTCCATTCTATCTTGAAGAATCTGTTCCCAGTGTTCTAAATTTTTTATTACAGCAATGCCCAATGGAGATGTTACAGGCAGATCTAAACAGAAATATTAATGAAGTAAGGCTCAGAGAAAAAAAATATTAAGCTACAGTGAATATAAAATCCCCATAACAACATAACCATCAAAAAAAATCTTGAAAGGAAATGTACATGTTGGCAATTGTAATAAATAATATATTTAATTATTTTAATTTTAAAGTTAAAATTAGAACATGAAGTCCAATAGAAAGCCATATATGCAGAAAAATAAAATGTGAAGCAGGATTTAGCATACCAGTGAATTCCAGACCAGCAATGGGAAAGAAGTTCTTAATGTTGTGCAGAACTAATTTTACCATTGTCAGATGTAGAAGAGCCCAGCTGTATAAAAAGAATAGATTTAGTCACGTTAAAAAACCATTAAGAGATATCTACAGAGTTTTTTTCATCTTCAAGCAAATACACAGGTTAGAAAAACACTGTAGGAAGGTTGTATTTAACCTGCACCTCACTGAAAAACTCCATGCTTGAATCAGCAGTCTAGACCATTATTCTAGAGCTGGCATTGTGCTATATTATTTTGAGCCTTAAAAATGAAAATGGGTGCTTCTCAGTTCTTTTCCCCTCCCCAAAAAACTGCAAACCACACAACTTCAACTTCCTAATCCCTTTTTTCTGGCAAGTAAATGGGGAACTGTTATTGTGATGAGAATTTGTAATTTCTGTAATCCCACTGCCATAGAAAAGTCTGCCCACAGTACTAAAATTGTTTCAATTATGTTGGATGGTGCAGAAGATCCATAAGATTTTGAATTTGGAAGCAAAGGTAAGCATTTAACAAAATTATTCTAAAATAGTGACAATTTCTGCTGACCTGTAAGAATTGGCATCAGTGTGTTCCTGGATCTGCACATCAGAGAGGAAAGCATCATCCTCTTCCTCATCACTGTGAATGCTTTCATCAGAATCATAGATAACACCACTGTCTGATAAAGGGAGAAAGGGCTGCAATGCAAAGCAAAAGTCTGTATAAAAACAATATTCTCATCTCTTCTCTGACTTCACTTATGACTCTCATAGAATTTAAGTGATAGCAATTTAACCTCTAAGTCAATATCCCTAGAAATACAAATAATTAGCAAGGGGGGTAAGCGTTAATCACCATTACTGACAAGAGGCATGTTTTGAAAGTGAAGTAATAGACTTGTAAGCTCTTTTTCCTTTATCATCAGGATAATATTCTGCATCTTACTACTAAGAGTGCTCAAAATTTTCACTTTATTTTTGTCCTTTAAAATTTAATGGAATTTTCAATTACCTTTGCCATAAAATAGTCCCACATGCTGAGTTCTGGAGGAATAAACTTTTCTTTGTAAGAGGGTCTTTCTGCAGGTACAGGTGGTGGCACATTGCTGTCTTTTACTGGTCTTCCTGGCACCAGCATTCTCATGTTGAACCGACGGCGGTGTTTATCCATTTCTTCTGATGGAAGAGGAGGTGCTAAAATCAGGTAATTAAAAAAGCTGATATTAGTACTGCATCTTTAAAATGTCTGTATTTTATAACTGAAGCAACTAACACCACTGTTATTAGTACTAATTTCTACTCATTTAGAATCAAAGCCAGCCTAAATAAAGTAAGTGCAATCATAAAAAAGTTTCATTATAATAAATTCAATAACTGTGGCATTTAGACATTGGATATATTTTGGGAAATACATTTTAGATTTACATACTGGATTAAGTTCTTGAGATGTAGCTTTTAAAAAGTCTTTTAGCTGAACAATTTCTCAAGAAAGAAATAAGGAAATTCAGAAACTTTGTTGAGAAATAATGGAATATGTAAAATATCACTAAACATTATCCTGCACAATTAGCAGTTACTCAAATATAAACCAAAGAATTCTTAGGGTATCAAAGAAAATATCTGAATAGAAAGACAGGCTTTTAGACAATTGAAGTCTACTTGCAAGGTTTATGATTTAAAATGCCTCAATAGTAACCAAAATATTAATGTGGAATTTGTTTTTCAAAGTGTTATTGGCCTGCCAACATTGAATATTACACTTACTTTATTACAAGGGAGCTAGGTATTTAAAAGCTATTCTGTTTGTCCAAAAAAGCCACTACCAACACTCATCTACACTGCAAGTCTTTACAAACCTTCATTACCATCCTCTGCAACATCAGAAGCTGTAGCAGCTTGAAGGTTAAAGGAAAACAGAATACATCTCAAATGAACACAACTTATAGAAGTTATTAATGCTATTACCTTATGAAAATAATGCCCTAAATGAGTTTAACTTATTCCATGAATGACAGATACCTGTTGTATATACTTGTAATGGTGCAATGCCTCATTACTGTTTGGTTTTTTATTCTGGAGAGAGAATGTCTAATTTTTGCATAAGTTTCAAGTCTGTGTGATCTGATTTTCAGTATTGCTGAAGTTTATCACAAATGGTTGTATCTGTCCTTTTCTTCAGAGTCTGAATTCAATCTCTACCTTTGCTTTTCCTCATGCAGCATATTAACACTTGCTCATCTTTGTAAAAATCCTGGGTTTAGGTGGAGCTTACATATGCATGAGCTGTTTTTCTACCAGATGGAAGTTGGTATTTCTTCTCTGTGGTCTTGTGCTAGGTGAAATTCTACCTTGCAATATAAACTGATTTCAGAGATATTGTTTCCTACTTACTGCAGTCATTAAATAACAACACTCATCTCCCATAAAAAACCCATAGGTATTAACACTGATTTATATCACCTGGGGTTTTTTTTCCCCTAAAAATAATGGCTGGAAGTCCTGAAAAATGTTATAGATAAGCGTCTACTATTACTATTATTACTATAATAACTATACAGTTTTATGGCAAATACAAAATGTGCTGTATACCATTACAAAGGACAACTGTGAGGCTAGTATTATTTGTTTCAGCTTTTTAGTGAATGTGTTTTCTTGCCGGTAGTTTCTTAAATTCTGTTCTTTAAAAGGAAGGAAGGTTCTCCTACCAGAAGAGGCATAAAATGCACACCATTAATGTGAGCTGTAGGGAGCAGTGTACCTGGGATGTTCTCGGACTGCCGGCGGGGTTTCACGAGCAGCTTGACGCCCCCTCCAAAGACAGCAGCCCACATGCGGCTGTTGAGCGGGTGCGCCGCCAGCCGGAACAGCTCGTTACACGAGTTGGTGGCCAGGGCGTGGATCAGCAGACTCAGGTACACGGCTACAACAGCTTCACACAGCAGGATGTTCAGCTTTGGTTGGTCTTCATCCTGAGCTGAACTTAAGAGGTTGATAAGTGAACTCACACCTGCAAAGAGGAAACATTATGGGATTAAATGAGTAGGAGGACAAATGGACAAAAAGGAAATGTTTTACCTTTACACTTTATGGTAAACGCTAGTAGCCACATGATGCTTTTATTCAGATGAAACATACTGTTAACAGTTTCCTTAAAATCAAAAATATCAAAATTATAAAAAGCCTTCTTAGGTCTGGGACTTTTGCAATGCACTTCTCTGCAAATACTATGGGCAGCTCAGCGTGCCTATGAAATTCCTGCACCATTTCCATAGTTTATGCTTGTACATCAGAATTAGCTGCTTTGACAGCTATACCAAGTACAGCACACATGTAGGACAGTACTGTGGAGACAAAAGAGGTAGCATTGCTAAGGGGTTAGGCAGACTGGAGGAAAACGTTTTGGGGTGACAAATTGTCATTAAGTTTATCCTAAAGATCATCATCTCTTCTTCAAGCAAGATGTTTGCCACATACAAAGTTTATTTTTATTTGTTTTGATACATGAAGAAGTGAAAGGCTGTTACTATTTTGAGAATTAAGTTAGAAACATCTGTCATTGATTATCCACTATTTAATCTCTCATACAGGACAGTGAAATAATTCTGGCACATGGAGCTGGCCCAGTGGAGCTAAAAGTAGCCTTATTTTAGTCTCACCAGGCCACTGAGCAGGAGATGAGTTTGGAGTTGCGTGCTCTTCGATGCTTTCTGTCCTCAGTCTGCGTCGATCACTCAAAAGCAGTCCTTGATAGACCATCCCAGTAAATTGATTTGCTTCTGTTTGACTGCTGCACACAAATAAATATTTTTCTGATGAGAAAGTGAGTATCCCAAATGAGAGTGACATCATATTTTCCTACTGTTTACTGAAAAACCCTGAATGGTTGGTGTTATTTTATCTGTGTAAAATTGAATGGGCATATCAAAGTTAGCAATGTTTAATATGTGAAAGTATCTTTACCCATTAACAAACATTTAATCCCTTTTTAATTCACATGCAGGAAGAATTTCCATTTAGGATGCACAAAGTATACTGCAAATGTAGGACTATATGAAAACTTCCCTCTTTACCTGTAGCTGTGGCTGTCACATAGTGCTTGATAAATGGATGCAGAAAGAGAAGCTGCTAAAGAGTGAAGTGTGTACACCTAAAAGAAAGAGAATCAATGAGCTATATGTTTTATATAAAAGGTGAGTAAAATACATTTCTTTCTAAAGGGTATTGGAAATGTGTTTGCAGGACTGTCCTAGTTTTAAAGCAAGTGCAAGAAATAGTAACTGAATGTTACTTTAAGTTTACAGTACAGTGCTTAGAAAATCACAACTATTTGTTCAAGATAATTTGATGGCAGTCAACACCTTCTAATATTATGTCAATATAATTACCTTGATTCTAATACAGAACAGCCACAGTAAATGAGCACACTGAAGTAGTGATTAAGCACATCCTGTTATGACAATGAATTTGATGGAATGGTTCCTGGAAGCCGTACTATATAACACTTCAGTTCAATGTAGCAATACCTACTCAATACACATAAAATACAAAAAGTTTGTGTAGTCATAATATAATAGTTTTATCTAAAATATCTTTCCTTACCTCAGTTATGTGTTTATAAATTCCATTAGTCTCCAGGAGTAACAAAATAACTGGTTCTGCCTCACAAGGCAACAAAAACAGTCCAGTTCTTAAAAAGAGGAAATGCAAGGATTTCTTGGAAAGTTCAATGAAATCCCCAGTGTGAAGAAAATGGTACTATCCAACTATTAAAAAAGTAAAATTTTCCTAAACTCACCCTGTGCTCATTCCTGTCTTTTCCTGCTATCTTTCCATTTCATCAAACATTAGGCCTTAGATTAAAGCTATGAATTACCTTGACATCTTCAATATTAGGATGTGGTGGTGACTTCATCTGCACAATAGTGTAAAGTATATCATGGATGTGGTTGTTTAAGTACAGCACAGGATTAGCTATCACAGTTTTTGTGGATGCTATGCTTGCAGAAAGCAGTGGAAGTGTTGTGGGTAGTGGAAGCGGAGACTGGAGTTGCTTTACAGTAGTTTCCTGTTTTAAAAGAAAAGACTGTATTTAAAATCATTGTTTTGAAAAAAAAAAAAAACAGAGATAATTTTACATCTTAAATATATTTCCCAGATTATTTATCCTCTTCCACTGCTGTCTACTCAGTACACACAAGATTTTACTGTCAAAAGCAAGTAATTATTTACTATAATTACAAGGTTCAGACCTGATAGCCATGTTTGCTGGAGCACATTTTGATTTCATGCAGGAAGAGTATTTTCATGTAGTTCATTAGGAAGCATGGAGATTGTCTGTTAAGAAACACTAACTAAAAATGTACTTGCAGTAGCAAAAGTTGGTACAATAGTCAATGGTCTGAGGGTCTGAGTTTAGGAACAAAGCCAAATTTTTACTCATCTGAGTTTCTCAAGGGGAAACAAACAGAACTTTAAAAAATTCTTTAATGTACATTCTAAGCCAAGTACCACCAAAACAGCTGTCTGCTGCTCCTATTTGAAATAGGAAAACTCTAGGACTAGAGCATTTGAAAAGACTTGCCCAGTATCAGATTATTTGCTGTAGCTCAATGTAGTAGTTAACATTTGCTGTAAAATATCCCTTTTTGTATGAAATGTAGAAAATGCCATAACTGAGTAAAGTGAGTAGTACCCTGTCTGACTTTATATTATTTGTTGAGCCTTGAAGCTAACAGCCCATTCTTTGTAGCTCCTTTGCATGATCTGTAGAGGTCTAGGAATGACATTGTTTTATTTCAGTAACTGTGAATTTAATTTATTATATAGGTACCTAGAAATTGTGACCAAAATTATGTCACAGTAACATAGACAACGCTGCAGCTACAATATGAAACAGCAACATTTATATTCCATAATCATAAGTAGCCTGATCCTCAGTGTCACATAGCAGATTCTTCAAAACCAAATAATCCATATTGGGAAATGCAGCACACTTAAATAGCAAGTTCTTTCTCCAAGAACATTAAAATTATCATGACCATTAGACTAACAGAACATTACCAGAAACTATCTAGGCACAAACTCATGCATTTGACATAACTGACAGTCTAGAACTGTTCACATTCATCAGCAGAAATTAATTTTGAATTGCTTTACCTGCTGTGACTCCTGCAGCAAGAACTTCAGCTCCATCCTTACAGATGCTAAACCTCCACCTTGTGCCCCATGAAGACTACAATAACTGAGGAAAACCCTGAGAAGAGCTTGGTTCTTCTGCAGCCACCACTTCCTTCTCTCAGCATGTTCTCGCTTGGCCTGTAACCTGCGTCTTTCGATCTGGTGCCGTTCGTACGAGCCAATGTCTGGCTTATCCATAATATCTTCCGGGTCAAGCAGATCCCCATTTACTTTGGTATATGTTTTACAGTAGTCTTTGTCCCCTGTGTCATGGTTGCATATTTCATGCATAGCAGCAATCTCTTTTTCCAGCCAGTTGTACAGTTGAAATCTGAGCTTTCCTCCATCCACTTCATAACCTGTAGCCAAAGTCCTCAGTTCAGTCATAAGGATTTTCAAACAGGCCCTGAATTTCAATTGCTCAGCAATAACATCAACCTCAGTGTCTCCTGCCTCAGAAACCTCGCCATGTGGTGTTTGAGCCATGCTGGTGTCTGAGGTCTTCTCATCTTCACTCTTAGAATCAGACTTTTTCATCATTATCCCAACATCCTTGTCTTCTTCATCTGATCCATTTTTGTCTTCACCCCAATCAAGAGTAAGTGGCTCATCATCAAATTTTACTGCTGGTTGACTCCAGTCAAATTGTGCTGAAGATTCAGCAGTGCTCCCCAAAGCAAAGGAAGTTGAAATGGGTTTTGACCAGTCTATATCACCACTTCCAGCACCATCCTGTAGGGCTTTGGAATCTGAAATGTCAGTCTGGATTGAAGGACTGGATGAATCTTTTTCTCCAGCTACAGTAGACTTTTTTCTTATTTTTGGAATTTTGGAAAGGACTTCAAGAGCTAGTACAGGGCAGCCCACTTTAAAGTGAGCATTTGCAGTAGTGAAGAATAATTTTCTTTCTATAAGATTAATTTTATCAACAAAGCTTTTCTCAGTTTTTAGACCTAAGGTGGCGAGAGTTCCTTCTGGGGAGCTGAAGTATCTTCGGATGAGCAAAGGGTGGGTCCGAAGATAGTTGTAGAAACTGAACACCACAGGATTGCAGGATTTGACGATAACTGAGGAATTAAACAGATATGACATCCTCTGAAAATGCCTTTTAGATAGTATTATTCTGTTTTGCAGTTATTTCCTGCATTAGAGATTCATCAAAACACATAAACAAAGACAATTTTGGGTCTAGTAATCAAAACAAAACAAAATAATTACTTATTCTCCACAAAAAGAATAAAGGTATGAGCTGAATGAGTAGAAAGATACAAATTCTGTCATTTGCCTTGCAGTGATATTGCACGCAGCTAAGATGATCGTCCAGGTAGAGATTTCCCCAAGGAAATTCCTATAGGGAACATGAAACCTATGTAGCCATCTGTCTCTTAACATTAATCTTGAATAGATGGGATACGAAATCCTGCTACAATACTGCTAATTCCTAGAAGCAAGAGTAAGAATTTAAGTCCACTGGAAAAAAGACCAACCAGCATTCATTACTAAAGAAGAATTGTATGGAAGTGCCAAACAAAGACAGCTCTCCTGAGCTTAGCTGACAGCAGGAACTAAGTTTGGTGTTAGAGGGTTGAAGACCCTCTCTTCTTTTCTTAATAAGTTTTCCCTATCAGATTAATATTTTTTCCCTTACCTGGGTTTTCATCATCATCTTTGGGCGTTTGTTCCAATAATGTATCCAGTGCTCGTGTGTAATCTTTCATTATCCAGTATGCAATGCTTCTCAGAAACGGATCAGAATGCAACTTAGTACAGCTGAATCCAGTTCCATCCTTCTGGCAACCCAAAATCTTTTCATAGAGAATGGAGGTGTATGTGACAGAGGTTTCAAACTCTGATTCATACAAACGAGCAATGACCATGGCCAACTGGATGTCTTCCATTTTCTCAAGGCACACCTATGATAAGGAGTGGGGAAAAGGTTGTTTTATAAGGGGAGTTCTATAAAATAAAGTGAATAGCAATATATGTTTACAGAACAGATATTTTTTTCCTCCTCTTATCTGTTCTTTGAAGTATAAATTAATCTTCAGGTCAAAAATACGTTAAGTGATAAATATCCAAGTAACATTTTCTGCTGTTTGGAAAAAGGTGTACTTTTCTCTATTTTAGGGATTTAATATGCGTAGAAGTACATAGCATTAAAAAAATAATATGGCAGAAGATAAGGATGTCTATTTTTATTCCATCTAGTAGAATAATTGCACCCTCCAACTTTCATATTATTATGTCACTGGTAAGATATTTTTCACACCATCTCATGTAGAATTACATCTCTGAGGAAAATACATTCTCAAGCGAAGACAAACATACTGAAAATAAATAGGCAGATATTCTAAAGGTTCTCTAAATCCTATCCTCTCCTGAGAGATACTGCTTAGCTTTTCCTTCTCACAGCTCCCACCGCCCTTGTGCCAAGCAACATCATAGCTCCACTAAAAAGGGATTCCAGAACTGCTTCACAAGAGAACTCTTGACTTTTTTTTTTACTTAATATTGCACCAAGAGGTCATGCAGAATGGCTCGAGGCTGAACAGAGTGCTACAACTTAACTGTGCTGTTCAAACAAAGTTTTGCCAGAAGAGTCACAGTTCCAAGTACTCACAAGAGTACTTCCACTGAGGAATGGTATCTGAACAATTATTCTGGATTTCAAATCAGCTTCCCAGTTGCTTTTCACAGTACTGTGGAGGTAAATGGTATGTCTGCAGGGCAAAAGGGGGTCCTGTGTGGACATACCATCCCATTTCTGCTGCCACAAATTGTGAAAACTTCAGAGGACAGCTTGTAAGGATGCAGTAACATAGATCAAATTAAAAACTGAAACTTAATTTCTCAAAAGCAGATACCTCTATAGCATCTTTTAGTGAACCTGCTAGCAAGAAAAATGCAGCTGACTGCTCAAAACGTTGTTTTCCCAACAAAGCAAAAGCATTTTTTAAAGCAGCTTTACGCCATCGGTCTTCATTGAAGTTGTGGCTGAAAAAGGCAGTCATCTTTTCATCATGCTGGGACCTGTATAAAGAAATGCAATGTATAGAGCTATTTATTATGTACCTCAGCATACTATCACTTGAACAACATTACTTGAAATTAACTCTACTCTTGAATGAATTCTGCTTTGTATTCCTGGTTCAATTAAGATTTAATCAAACTTCAAGTCAGCAGAACTCACCTAAACAGACCCCACACCACTGCTTTTTTCTTCATAGCAAGGTAAAAAAGTGCAGCATCTAAGGCATCATTGTTCCTCTGGAACGAAGCTTTTGCAACCTGTAGTGAACAAAGCCTACTATTATTGATGAACATGTAAAAGCTGCTTTTAGCTAAATAACCTGTGTTCTTTGTCACAGAGGATTGCCAGGTAGACTGTGTTATTTCTACAAAGCAGCAAAGTAATTTCTGTGATGTTTGATTCCTATGTAACAGAGCTCTACACTGCAAATGCTTTTAAGAGTCAGAAATACAGCACTACTGCAGACAGCAACTCCTCTCAAGCACAGTGGGACATTAGCAATGTGCAAATAAAAATATTTTCTTTTAAATTGTTACAGTAACTCATACTATTAAGTGAAATTTCTCTGGCAATCCATTACTTAAAAATACTTAAGCTAATAACAGTATTTCTTGAATGAACACTGTTTGGGTTTTGTATAGGACTCTCATGTAATTGGATTTGGAGTACTAGGATAATTGTTTTGCTCCTGGATTCTTTGAATGAACTGTAATATTTAAAAATGTATTTTTATATTAGATGTCTTGGAAATTCAGTATAGTAGACACATCTAACAGCATGGAGCTAGAATCTGTAACCAGTAAAAGGTACCTTCTCAATGCACCTTCGGAGAGTGTTGATATTCCTGACCCACCAACCAATGCCCATAGCTCTCAGCTCAGACCACTGTGGGTCTCCCTTCTGGATAGCTGGAATCATATTAATCAACTCCTCCTCAGCCTCAGAATGGAAAGCCCATGCAAAATGGCAAGTTGACAGGCCTAAACAATAACATAAACCAATACAATTCAGAAGACTAAGAGTTGCTAATAAGCAAAAGGAATATTTCAGGGATGCAAAGTGGGGTCTCCAACCCAAGGGCTGGGTACATCTGAGAGACACTGATTCCCCCAAAAGGAAGTACAGCTGTTAAATGAACAGCTGAAGTATCTTTTTGCTTGCTAGGGATGTCCTCCCCTCTGTACTTCTTTCATAATTTTCCAGTACCCTCTTCATAACTATACAAGAATTATATGTTGAAGGACCAAAGGAAAAATATACTGTTATAATAGAAGCAGACCCATTTTGGGCCAGAAACCCTTCTCTCTGCTCTTTAGGTGGTAACTTCTTTGCTTGTATTGTGAAACAACTTGTGTTATTTCACAACATTTACTCAGATTAAGCAAAAAACCCCAACCTGTTGTGATGAAAATAATAGAATATTCTTTAGGATAAACCCATGCTCATGTAAGGAAATTTCTTAATTCTTCTAGCAGAAATAATGAATTATATATACAATCTGTGTTGGGCAATTTATTCATGCCTCAAACTGGATAGGCCAGAATATTCTACTCTAAAGCTGTAATTTTTTTGCTATTTACAGTCTATGTAGGGAAGTCTACACCAAGCCTTTGCAAGATAATGGCCTTAAGGACATAGAAATTAATATGCAGATAATAGAAATATGACATTATAAATCAAAGGTAAGCAGAGCTGTGAGGGTTACCTTGGTGGAGCAGCTGGACACGGTACAGGGGAGGCAGGGATGTCAGCAGGCAGGTGTGCAGGCGCATGGCCAGCAGGTACCGGAGGCCACATTCATCTAAGGTATCTCTTCCTGTGCCACAGAAAACACTTTTAAACATGCAGCTGAAACATACAGTAGGCAGAGATACAAGCTATCATAACAGTGTGTGAGAAATGTATGTTTCTAAGGCTGCTGACAACCTGAACTACAAGATATTTATTATGTATGAACTTCAAGTTCTTACTTACATCTGTTTTTCTTTCCTGCTGTATCTAACCTGAATAAGTGATGCTAGCTTTCATCTTTGTTATCCCAAAATACCCAAGGACTAAGTTTACCTTTGCTGAGAAGAATAAGAATGTCAATTCAATAACATGTCAGTTACTAACCTGAGTAATTCTTATCTCTGTTCTCATCTAGTTCAGTGCTTGTCGTGGCCACAGTGTCTGCCAAAGCTACAAGGAACATCTGCTCCAGTCGAGTGAGGCCTGGCAAACTTGAGTGCATCAGGTGGCTTGAAAGGACACTGGCGTGCTCTCGGCCAAAGTAAGTTGGCCCATATTGTGACAGATTAATCACTTTGGATTTACTCTCCCTCTTTTCAGGCTCAAAATCTATAAAGTCTTCCGTTGTAACAGGTTGAATCTGGAACAGATCTGAGTACTGATCCTCTGCTTTTCTCTTTGCATGGTCTTCAGAGCCCTGAGGTATTTTAGAAGTTTCTTCGACAACATAGGTGGCATCCTGATCAGCAGCAAGCAGTGCATACAACGGCAGTGGGGGAATTGAGTCTATCTCTGTGTAGTCTCGGGTGCCATCCTTCCCAGCAGTAATGGTATCCTTGGCAGTGCTGCCACTCACACTGATGGTGCGAGAAAGATGGCGTTTAGGACCAGTCCCTTCTCCAGCCTCTGTGTCTTTGACTATTGCAACTTCTCCTGCAATGCATTTAACTAAATGCGACAGAATGGCTTTGGCTCGGCGAACTTTACCCAGGTCCATCAGTTCTAATAACTGGGTTGGATGATACTGGGGTAGAGTAGGTGAAAGAACATGAGCAGCTTCAAAGAGGCCCCCATCCTGAATTACAGTTGGAGTGCCAAAAACATCATCCACAACACCTGCCCCATCAATTACACTCGTCTTCTTCACTACTGCGCTTGTTTTGAGGGGATCTTGCGTTGTTGAGTCTTCAGAAGGAAAAACATCGCTTTCTCCATTACCAAACTTGACTGCGTGTTTCCACTGGGCATATACGTGCATTTCACAGTCCATTCCCACCACCAGTATTCCATCTCTCACCCAGGACAGGGACACAGGCAGGGAAGGAGTGCCATCCACAGATGAAACCAAATCAATGGACCTCAGCAACACCCACTTTGACTTCACACCTTGTTTTATGCTCCCTCCTAGTGGCAGGGTGATGACAGCTACTCCCTCTTTGCTGCTGGTTTGATCTGTTACAATCCCTGAAAGCCTTCCATACATGAAGATGTTGGCACCCACTCCAACTGTCAGTATATGTGAACCATCTTCTTTTGAAACCCAGTCCAAATGCACCAAATGCTTGATACTGGGCACCAGGTATTTGTCTTTATTCAAGAAAGCATCTGACTTACTGTAAACAAATAAATTACTATCCACGCTGACCCTTGAGTCAAGTACACTTCCAACCTTAACTAAATCATCCAGATGAATTGTCTGTTCCAAAACCCACTCTGATCCTCCAGTAGACTCACATTCAAGTATACAAACATGCATGGAAAATTCTTTGGAAACAAACCCATTATGCTGTATGGGTTGTTTGTATGCTACTGCAAGACGTCCTGTGTAAGAACAGCTAACAGCAACCGGCCTTCCTACTATGCTCACTGTACTGCTGTTGTCTTCCCCTTCATCGTTCATTAAAGGCCATTTTCTCCAGTGGTATGTCTCCTTCTCCTCAGTTTTGCTGTTCAGGTCAGTCTCCACAGTGCATCTCCAGAACCGCACTCTGTTGTCCGAACAGGACGTTACTATCAAATAAGGTGCGAGGCAGACAGGGTATATTGATGAGGAACTCAAGTGACCTGAAGTCAGAACAAACATATTTACATTTAGTAATAGACAGTAAAATGCCTTTGTGATTAAGGCAGACATAACACTGTCTACTTACTGCTAGAGAACTTTACAACCTGGTGTTATTTTTTTAATTTGGATTTGGAAAAGGGCAAATAATATCAGAGCCAGTAACAGTCTTGCAGCTTGAACATTACCTATCATCTGCGTTTCTGATCATTATTGAAAGAAAACAAACTGGAACTGAACTAGTTCAGAGAAAGGCTCTTAGAACAATGAGAAGAATACAAAGACAAACAGAAGAAGGTGTAAGTGCATCAGGTAAAAACCCACTATATGTCAAACACAGGAATGATGGCAAATGAGCAACTGGGTATAAACTGTTCATTAATAGATTAAAAGTTACACTTACAACTATTAGAACAGTAAGTTTCAGGAACACTGTTCCTGTGGGGACTTGATACATGTACAGTAGAGCAACATGCCACGGGCATGATAATTTGAAAGGACCTTTTCAGTCCTTTGTGTTTTCTATATTAGTAAATCAGAATCTTATAGGCTGGGGAGATACAATTCTATAAACTAGGAGATAAATAGTGGACCAACTGTATAGAAAAAACTGTTGAAGTTACCTGCTGAAGGAGTTGCTCTTACTACTTCCACACCAACAGGAAGATCCAGGGGTTGGCTATACACAAGTCTGGAGCTCAGAATGAGTTTACTAGCAGTCTGAAGGTTAGCAATTGATGAAGATCGTGGTATGGGACTTGTGCCAGGTGATACATCTGGAGAAGAATCCACAGTCTTCTGCTCAGGTACACTAAGCTTATTATCTGCTGAAGATGCTTCAGTAGGTTTTGCTTTATAAAAAAATGCCAGCAGTGTTAAAAAATTGTTTGTAAGAACAAAGCATGAATGTCAGATAATCAAATTTATTTGTTTCTACAAGTGCTCAAGTTTCACACAAAATAATTATACGATGTGTGCATGCTGTGTCAGTTTTATTGCATGCTGTGACTATTCATTTAAATCATCCATAACATTCTGAAATACTGATAGTTTGAAATAAAGAAGCAACTGCTTAAATACATTACTCATCCCATCAACACACTTTAATATTGTTAGTAGTATAAAGTGCAATCAATATTTGTAAGAAACTTTACTGCTTCTATTACATTGACATATTATTCTGAAGATTCTTGATTTTTAGGCGTCTGCTGGGCAAAGGTGATATAATTTGTTTTATAATAAACCACCAAAGTTTGTTTTATCTTAAGTAATATGATAGAAATGTCTAAGAAAATTACAATCACACACTCACCTAAACAGGCTTGCACAGATTTGAGATGAAGATGCCACATTTGAAGAACAGAACAGCCACTACTATCTTTTTCAATTACTACCAGATAGAACTTCTCTGAGAAAGGTGGTGGACGATACCCTGTAATTTACATATCGTATACATAATATATAAACATATATATTGATATAGGGTCATGAAATTTATATTTAACCTAAATAATTTTTCCGTAGTAAAAGATTCTCTAAAAACTACTCACAATAAAAACCCCATTTTCATCTTTGAAATAAATGGTTAGATTATAAAACAAAATATTGAAACAGTATCATTGGTAGCATGCTTTAATTGACATTTTGATTCCTCATGATGACAGAAGAATTACAAAATAGATACTGACTTACAGACAAACTGAGTATTAATGGTAAATCTAATTTATTAGATATTTGCCTTTCCATTCAGTTTGAACTATTTTGCTAGATTATAAAGACTCTTCTACCTGTCTTCCTTTTTCTTTTGAAGTTTGAAGTCTCCTACCAAACCTTCCAGTGACTTTCCATTGTGTTAACTTGAAATCCAGATCTATTGACATAATCACCTGCAACTACCTATTGATGCAGAAAATGTGCTTCTGTTCTGTTCACATTTTATATACACCATAAATACTTTGAGAAATATACTCTGTCATATAAGCTGTTTCACTCGAAGCAATTAGAAAGTCTTTGTTTAACACAATTTAGCAACAATTCATATGAGCAATACATAACAGCCATTTCACTAAATTTTACAAATTATCATTTACAAGTAAATTACCACATCCCAGCCAGATTTTTTGTATTCCTGAAAAACATCTTTGGTACCATTTAAATTCATATTAGTAACAGTTTATGCTATACCTTGTGATGGCTGGAAAAATATCTCAGTTTCCTTCCCTTCTGCATCCTCCTTATGTGGTTTGTATCCCAAAATGAAGTCTTCTTGGAAGACATGAAGCAATTGTGTGTTTGAGCCACACTGAAACATTGAGCAATTGTTATGCTTCCAGAACAGTACAGCAAAATTTAGTATTAATGCAATTAATTATTTCCCCTGTGCAATCTAGCTACCAACAAGGAAGACTTTCTTTTATAAAGTTTAAAATTATCATCAGAAAACCCTAATATTTATCTTTCATATTATGAACAGCATGTTCTAGAACTCATCATTTGTATATTAAAATAATTTCACCTAGGTCTGCCAGAACAGACAAATTCTGTAATAACACTTCTGCTGCAGTTATTGACAGATGAATTAGTATCTGATTCATTTTTATTTCTTTGGTGTTGAATAAATAACAGTGGCAAAAAGTCTCAGACGTTTATCCCACTTCAGTGGGAGGACATGTCTGCAGCAAATTGCTTGGGAAATCTGTAAAAGGGAACAAATTGCATATTTTCCTTCTCTCAGATATCTTAACATCTATCTTTTCTGACAACAACATATTTCTTTGCAGTAACTTTACCTCGCTACAGAGAAGGCTGCTCATGGTGAAATCCTTCCCTGCTGGTAAGGAAAAATACATCCCCAAAATACAGTGATGGCAAAGTTATGCTGCAAAACACCTTTTTTTCCAGAGAAACAAGATGGTATTCCCTGTACACATTTATAAAAATTATAGGAAAATGTTTCATAAATCTGAACTTAAATTTGAAGATTATATGCTATTGATACATAAAAGACACAGAAATCTATTGACAATAGAGAAACACTTATTTATAAATGACAAAACTCCAAAGTTTTCCAATTAAAATTGGTAAAACTCACTGTTTTTACAAGCTGCTAACAGAAAACAGCACTGGAGCATATACCATATATATCATCAAAATAACTGAGTAAGAAGAAGGCTCAGTTATCCTGCCTGCTCATTGATTAATAAGTATAGCTTTGCTAATTTATAAATTTATTTTACAATACAAACACAAAATCTTGAAGTCATACCTGGCTATCATTCTTAAATTTGGATAGTTAGATCTAGTTTTTAGGTTTGAGCTTGTAGAAGTTATTTTTGTTTGTTTGGGTTTGAGGGGATTGCAATTATTTTCTTTAAATTATGATACCATGGAAACCATTCTTTAGTAAAGTTTTGTTTTCTACAATAATTATGCTTAGAAAATATAGCTTTACTCTAAAAATGAATTTTGAGCTCTTAGCAGGTAACAAAAAGTTGGCTTAGTAAAATGCTCAAGGCATCTCAATATTCACAAAAATTCAAGGCAGTCATTGTCACCATAGAGAAATGTAGTCTCTTTTCAACAGATTAGGCTAATTAACAAACAAATTTATTAAACACCCTTATGTGATTCCCCTAAAGAGTCGACCATTTATTTACTTTGTTAGTTATTGCATCGAGCTCAATGATACATCCTGGTCGAGCAGTAGATTGTTGGCTCACAATATTAAACACCTCCCCAATAAGTTTCTGAAAGAGAGAAAAATGAGTAGAATTAGTATATTTTTCCTTTGGACAGAACAAAATTGCAGTTGCTTATGAGAAACTGATACTTCAATTTTTTCTTGTTGGCACAAACCATAACAGAGTTCTTGCAGTTGTCACTTTGACACTCATGAATAATGTAGCATGTGCACTGTTGTGAGTCAGTAGCTCTTCATGGGGATGAAACACCAGTTTTTATGGAAGCTAAATATTGCTAATTTAAAGATTTATCCTTGCATAACGCCACATAATGTGTTGGTGCAATGAGAAACAATATACCCTTTCACTTCTTTTCAAGCTTCAGGTTTTGTCACAACATGTAGAAAAACCTTCAGTACAGCTTATATATAAGCTGAAAGCTCTATTGATTTTTGCAGGAATGTTCCTAGTCACTGCTCCTAGAACAGATTCTTCAGACTGATCTGAATACTGACAGGCCCTGTCTTGCAAGATGGTTGATGAAATAACAGAAGAATGGAAAAAAATAAAGATGTGTTTCTTTATACAATAACAGTACAAGGTCAGGCTTTACTTTTCCTAAAGTCGCAGAAATGAAAGATAAAAAGAATGAAAGAATTAGTTATTGGAAAAAAAGAAAGCTAATATGACCCTAGCTGATATCCTTATATCCCATCATCTCTGCCCTTCTTTATATAGAGATGTAGCTCAGGTGGATACACCTCAGCCTTGCTTTTCTGTTTTCATCTTCCCTCTTGCTCTTGACTCCCCTTTTCTGAGAGGACAAACTAAGAAATCCTATTTTTCTTTTTCCCATCTGCCACAGGTTGGGGAAACTTGTATGGTAATTTTTGGTTTAGTGCAGACACTTTTAGTGTAATAGTAATAACTGCATTTTTTCAACTAATGCTTAAAGACAGCTGCAACACATGCAACTATACAAGATGTAATGCATAAGATCTATACATGGAATGGCACAAAGATCACACAGAATTAAAGGAAGACAAACCACTGGAAGGGAGAAAAGGTGAGTTACATTAGTTGTATTTTAACAGTTTCAAACTAAACCATTGCTATGTAGAACTTACAGATGATTCAGGGTCAGATAATTCATCCAGAAGCTTTCGTGCATCTACAACAGCTTGATAGAGCCTCAGGTTTTTGCCATCTGATGCAACAAAGCAAGCACTAGCAGAGTTGCAATAGGTACCTAATAGAAGACAAAAAAAATCATGAAGAAAAAAATGGCAGTCAATGGTATGAGGCAGTCTATTACAATCTTCAGTATGTGAACATGCTTCAAACATAATTTTCATCAAGCATTGAAATAAAAAACCTAAGCAAATGTGTGCATTAACACAACATAATTTGAACTTAGAAATAATTCCCTTTCTGTTCATGAATGTACCCAGAACTCCTGAAAAAGGTTCAACAATCTAAGTGAACTCAGGTATATTTACAAGCACTATTCACACAAGCCCCAGTCTGTAGCACACCTAAGGGAATGCTGCCATCCTTTACTATGGTGGTGTTTGATTCACTGGCACCTCCAGGCATTGCTTGGAAGAGCCAACTCCAGATTCCCAAGGTTGTAACAGACAATTCAGGGTAGGAGTCTAAGGGGAAACTATTCAGCCATAGCTTTCTTCTTTGTTTATTGACCCTAGGCTCTTTACATAAAATTAACCTCTATGAATATTCCCTTCTGCCCTGCAGTTTGAAAGTGCAGATATAAAAGTGGAGGGAGAAATAGATCTGTCTACAGTTCTGAATAAAATATGAAACATTGTAAGAGTGTCTTTTTTTGCTTCTCAATAGTATATACAACAGGCTTGACACTCTAATATACATTTTCCTCTAAACTACAAGAATGCAGCTTATTATTTGTGTTTAGAACACTTTGTGGGATACAGACAGCTCAGAATGTTACTATGTAAGCAGAGAAAATGAATTTATTTTAAATCAAATATATTATGTATTTATAACTGTGCATTAGTATAACATTTAATGTTACACCCACAGTACAAATGTCTTTAAGTACTGTATATAAAGATGACAACTACTACAACAGCATCTTTGTGATAATTAGACAATAAATATCTGCGTGGCTGGATGGAGTAACATTTGTAGAAGTAATTTTCTTAATTGCAATGGAAAGCCATAAAATTAAAAACACAAAACCTGAAGAATTGGCCAAGGGCATCACACATCATATGTTGTACAGTCTGACCTCTGAAAAAGTGTTCTTTGCAGTTCTGTAAAGTTAATGTATTTATTTATAAATATCCTGTGTTCCAACCAGGCTTTTGTAAGATTCTGGTGGTCTGAAGAACTTTAGTACTGTTTCAGGACCTCCTAAGCAGTTTTTAGCCAGCATGTTAAAGGAATTACATAATGCCAGTTTTGGCTGGAAATCTTCCCCTATAGTTCTGATATTCAGGTGGTCCAAATACTAGCTCTGTTCAAGCCACTGCCCCTGCAGCTGCACATGGCCAGCACCCTAAGCCATCAGCACACTTGTATTTGCAAACCACATCAATGCAAAGAGCACTCCAGGAAGCTGCCTGAAGCACTGGGGAAAGGCAGCATCTTGTTCTCTGTGGGAGCAAGGAGTGCTTACTCACACAAAGCAGTTCCTGAGTGTCAGCTGATCCACAGGGACTGCAGAAACACTCAGACCACTGCAAGTGATTTGCAGTAGCTTAGCCAAAAAACAAGTAGAAATGCTTAATTTGCATAATAAAATGAAATTTTGGAAAAGTTAATACAAATACACTCCAAATAAAACAGTAATTTATTTTAACAAATTAATTCTACAAGTCACAGTGTTAACTCTGCATGGAAACATGCCAGGTATACTCACCAAGGCAATAGCTGGGAATTAGTGTTGGAAGCCAGGCTACGTTAGAGAAAGCAGAGGTGTGAAGAGAGTTAATTCGGGCCAGCTCAGACACTCCTCCAGTGTAGGATAAAGGTCCTATGGGGTCTACTCGCCACAGAATCAGCTCACTGTAGATTGCATTTGGGTCATGGAATGTACGGGTTGCTGCATTTTTAAGTTGCTGCTTAGAAGAACCTCTCTTATGTTTAATAGGATCCATCATCCTGTTTATCCTGTCGGAGTCCCAGGAGGTGTCTGACTCGGGAGTTAACAGAGCGTTGTGATGAGAAGATGTCAGCAGCAATGGTAAAACGGAATGGCAGGCCAGATCATTGAGGTGAAAGCGGTGTCCACAGTACCTGAACTTGTGGGATACAGTTAGCACAGTAGTGAAAGCTGATTTATCAGCAAAAGTAACTGCCCACTGGTTTAGAGAGCCATCTATATGCTTGGAAATCATCATTACCACAGGAGAAATTATATTCACATTTCCACTGTCCTGGGCAAAGCTTGGTCCTTTGCTTGCTAGAGTATTATTTGGCAAGTCCATTGTTTTCTGCTGTGCAGCACTGCTGCTGTCTTTTACAAAGACAGGACAGGCATACATCATAATATTTTTGCTAAGGGAGCTAGCATCTCCAGATGGAAATGCAACAGGAATCCTAGAAGAAAATGAAACCTAAAAAAAAAAAAAAAAAGAAGAAAAAAAATTAGAATATATGAATTTAGCTTCAGCCTGAATAAATGCTAGCTATTTTACAGGAAGTACTTGAAATTCCTACTGATGTTCAGCTCTAAAGCAAAAGACAATGTTTGTTAACATCAAAAATAATAAAACCATTTCAAATATACCATACCTGAACTTGGCGAAAGATGCCTGGAGTGTATTCATCTAAATACTTCACATGCCACACCAGGAAGGTACCATCAACAGGATGGATAGTGAAGAGCATGTCTGGATTCTTGTTCCATTCCGTTAGGAGCAAGTCGATTTTCCGGTCCAACAAAACTGTTGGCAGAGGCAGGCGAGGGCCCGCCAGCAGAGATGTTTTGGGGCTTCCCTCTCTTTCTCCATCTTCATGTTCTGAAGAGCCTGTACCAGTCCCTGTCTCTGATTCTCTGTCTATAGACAAATCTGCAACAGAAATGTGCCATTTTAGGCAAAGGTTTCCCTATCAGTTTCCATTCAAAACACAGTATTTTTTAATCTGCTGGTAATACTAGCTGATCAGAACTAACCAGATTACTAACCATGGTCTAACTTCATATGTAAGCCTTTTTCTTTTTCTTCTGTTTCTTCTTCCTCTTCAGCTTCAATATCAAAATCTTGTTCTAGTTGTTGTTCTGAAATTTGTCTTAGATGCTGCATGAATACTTCAATAGAGGATGTAAAATGAAATTCTTTATTATTCAGCCAGTGGACAACGAAGCCTCCACTGCCTTCATCTATATTAAAAGCAGTTCCAGCCAACACTGAAGGAATATCTGTGGACATTTTGAAAGAAATAAAAAAATCTATGTATTAAACTATATAAAAGTATATAAAGCTATATATTTAAAGCTATATATTAAGCACTTTTTAAAAATTCATATATGCATGTACACACACACACATTTCACTTATTTTATAAGTATGACACAACAATTATACCTATAATATATAGGTATAACATAATTTCTGCCTACAAGTTTCCTCTGTTTAATTAGGCAAAGCTCAGCTTCCTTTATTTTTTCCATGTTGTGCAAATACATTATTGCAGTCTAATAAATGGTTGTATTTCACCTGTATTAGGGTTGATGCTTGCTGCTATGTGGAAGTGACCAAGTGCATTTGCTTGATGGGAAATGTGACGCTGAACTTCGTGAGTGCCCTGCTGATCTGGCAGTACATCTGTGTGGGTAACAAGGACTGAAGACCTCCTTTGTCCTTTTCTCATATTTTTCAAATGATGAATTGTCTGTTGTAATTATAAAAAATAAATTAATAAATACCAAAAACGCCCTAAGATAAAAAGTTACAATTATATAAAGCCTATAGCTTCTTTCTACCAAAGAAATGAAGGCTAATTTCAAAAGGATTATTTTAAATATATTTTAACCCATATTAGCAACACTTATGTACATCTGATCTACCCAAAAGTAAAGCCCTTTTAACAGTCTTCTAAAAGTTCCTTTAATATCAACTCAACAACTCCACAAAAATACACAGGATTTTGCACAACATTCATGAAAAACATTAAAACAATCTAAAAGCAGTAACTTTTGTGATAGAATTTTATAATGAATTATTTTTGTATGACTGAAAATTTCTGAGAGCATGTAAAAACCACAACTGATTTAACAGCCTGAAGTGTAATTGGTCCCAAGTTCCCTATTTATTGATGGCCATGATATTTAAGAAGTAACACCTTCATCTGTAATAGTCTACAAATGAGTGGTGGGGTGGTTTTTTTTTTTCTTATCTTTCCTTGGTTTTATATTGATAGTGTAGTGTTGAGGATAACAGACCACCACTTTGTCACCTAGCAGCATTGTCTTTATTAAACACACTTGAGTATTTATATGTTTCTTCTGTGTACAAGAGGGACCTTGTACACAGGCAGTGGTTAGGAGACTGACCAATCACACAACTGAAGGGCAGAACAGATGTTTCTTGCTCTTTTTATCTCAGACACTCTCACACATCCCACACAGTTAAATGAAACGTTCTCACAGAGGTATTTATGGCTGCAGATGATCTTTGGTATGCACTTTCTCAGGGGAAAAAGGTGCTTGTTAAGCACCAGGAGCAGCTGCTTCTACAGACAGGTTTTCTCTTACTGAAAACTTTATAGACTCGCTAAGAGTGTCACTGAAACAAAATTATCTAATGAAGTAACTAAAATTTTAAAAGAGTTTATTTACTCTTTTCATTGTCTTTATAATTGCAGACTTTCAGACCCAATCAGAATGAAACCATCATTACTATTCCACACTGAACACTGTCTCTTCCATCTCTGTTAGTTAACTATAGAAAAAGTAAACTGAGTTTAAAAAACATGGTGCTTGAATGCAGAGTTGGAGTCTCTGACTTTTTCAGTGTTTAGTAATAGACTTCAAAACCTGATATTGAATAATTCAGGTTATTCTCTTATGTATATAGGGATTACATAATATACATTCTTAGAGCTCTATATCCTTAAATATATAAAGTTTTAAGAATTGTGAAATAAAAATTTCACTAATTAAGTATTTACATGTACCTCTAGTGCATGTTGTATAGTGTCCTTTTGCTTTCCAGACTGAGAGATGGTGCTGCTGATGCTGGAAGTGGTGGTTTCACAGATCTGCTCCCCCAGGAGAGTATCTTCGGGTAGCAGCGTCTCTGCCCACAGCCGGCAGATGCCATCGAGGCATGATGTGAGTAACACATTACAGACCAACCCCCTGATGGCAGAGAGAGCACAATTACTGCCTGGGTAACTCAGCTAGCTATAGAGACACAGCAGAATTTAGGGGAGTGTACAAGAATTTAGTAGTTACTGTTTTATCAAAATTTCTGCTTCACCCCTAACTGAAGGTTAACATGACTATCGTTATTAAATGTACTGATACAGAAGTTAATGGGAAAGTGTTTATGCTTTGTTTCTTTAAAGTATAAGAAGAGAAGTCTCATGCACTTGATGGCAAAGCATTAAGCAGAATGTTAAAAAAAACATCTGATCAAAGGCTTGCTTGCTTTTTGAAAAAAGGCAGCTTTCAAACCTGGGCATGTACTTGCTGATGTTCCGCCAGGAAAATCCTGTCACTGCTCGGGGATGCGCCAAATAAACAAAGGAAAACTGCACATCCTCTGAGCATTTTTTCTTTTCTTCATTTTCTTGGGGCAGGAGAGACGACTTCCAACCAGACATAGGATACCAAACCTTCAAGAGGCAGTCATCCTAGGTAAAGCAAAAAGCCAGGGGTTTAGGTAGCTGTAATTAAAATGAAACAAAAAGAAAAACACAAGCAATAAGCAACTGCTGTTCTGGTGTTGTTCATGAAAACTTGGCTCAGAACTAAAATTCATCTCACTGTTCAACTAACAGTAGGTGCAAGCAAAAAGTGCTTACCTATTGAGACTTGTAAACCAAAAGGAATCATTCAAATGACAGGGTGACATTAAAGAGAATTATTAATTGAAAACTTAGCTTGAATAGTGATTTGACAAAAAGTATTGCAAACTGAAACAGTATTGATAACTGAACCCAGAATTCACTAAATAAAAACCTCCTCTAATTTATCCAGACATGTGCATATTATACCAGTTTAAATGTGTATGTCTTCTATCATAATGATCTCATTACTTTCAACAGAAGTAGAAAAAATTGTTTATGTATATCTGAAAATTCATCTAAGTATACTACATGTAAAAAAAAATATATATAACACACGCACACATACAAGTCTGTATCACGGTCATTCATTCAGGTATTCAGTAAGAGTACATAAATAAATCCAAGTTCATGCTGCTAAAATATATGGAATTACAAAAAATACAGCATTACATGAGATCATGATTTACCTTTGCTAAGACTACAATAGAATGTGTGGTCCACGACTATTCATATTACTTACTTTTGTCAAACAAATGAAAAATACTGCAAAAACTCAATTATTCTTTTTTGTCCTTACCTTCCCAGCTGTTGCAAAATATTCACCATCAGGAGACCATGACATCAAATGTACTGATGTTGCAGTCCTACAGAACACAAGAGCAAGTTAAGTAAGGCCTATTTATTCTAAAATATTATTCCATAGGTATTCAGTTGATTCAGTGTTACTGTTCATTACTTAATTTTAAGTAAAAATTAGATTAAGTATTTTATAATTGTTTCTTTAAGCATACTTTTTGAATAGCAGGAGCATAAAAGTATTTTTATACTTTACTGAAAAGACAGCTCAAAAAATTGGTTTAAGTACAGCAAGCTTAGGTTAGATTCAACAGGAGTGAGGATTTTTTGTTTGAAATAACTTATATTGTTACACTGTTTGAATTTTAGAGTATTTAAAAGCACATTTTAAAATATAGGTGAGGTAGCATTGCAATTTGTCTTAAAACAAAAATTATCTCACTTGCACTGCCAGACACATTTCCAGTCATTTAGAACCGGGAGGACTTTATCATCCTTGATCTGACTGCTGGCATCATCATCTTCATCTTCCTCTAGAATGTCATCAGATGGAGGGGCCCACAATTGCAAAAAGTCTGTTGCTGTCAATAACCTGTTACCTGAAAGGGAATGGTACCAAAGCTATGGAACCAGGATGATGAAGGTATGTTGAAAGATTAAGCCTCTCATCATATTTTGTTGTGAATTATCCAGAACAGTTGAAAGCCAAACTTCAGTCCATTTTAAATATAATAGGGTATTCAATCATCTCACCCAGCTGGTTTTATCAAAACATTTTGAATTTATAGTGTCTTTTAAGAAAGAATACCAAGGTTATTTTTTTAGCTCCTCTTTTTGCATTAAAGGAGAACTTTGAAGCACAGAATTGAATTTACTAATAAATGTTGCAGACGCTTAATAGCTATTCACATCTCAAATAAATACAGACATTTTATGAAGATTCATGTCTAGCTACATTGTTGACTTCAATTGTGCTAAAATTTTATTTCAATGATTATTAATGACAATTTAAGTCAATTAACAACTTAGCGCTGTGATTCCCAAACTAAGATCTTACATAAAAGATGCAAACACTTGGCACAGCATCTTAACAAATGTTAACTCACATTTTATGCAACACTGCCTGAGAAGAGGTAATTTAAAATCTGCATATTCAAGCTCTCACTTTATTACATCAAAAATATTTTGTGTTCAAGTCATTCTAACTACAAACGTTGACCAAATACTTCACAAATGATGCATTACCTTGAGGATCCCAGGCCAGGTTGTAAGTCATAGAACTGAGGAAGAATTGCCCAGTTTTCAGCCACTGACACTTCAGCTGCTGTAGTGTAAAAACAGTCAAGGATTAACTCTCACAGCAACAGCAAAAATAAAGATATTGGTATTTCTTTCTATATGAAATTGCTACTAAGCCTGCTGCAAAAGTATTAAGCGGTAGTTTTTAGTGCCAAATCTAGTTTTAATATGTTTTTAAATTGTTTTGTAAAATGTAAGTGCATCCCAGGGTGCCCTGCAAACCAGATCTGGACTTGTCCCACATACAAATATTTCTGTAGATTACTTTGAACTACTGTGAACATAGATTTACAGGAACATAAGGGATGGCAGTATAGATACCACAAAGATTGTGAAACCTGCTTGAGAACATCCTCAATGCTCAAGTGCTTGGCCATGGCTGTGCTGTTAAAACAAGTCTGGGTGCACGAAACAAGTCTGTGTTGTATTTCTGTACTGCACCTCTGACAACTTCTTCAAATAAGAAATACCAGCTTGTCATTCTAGTATGAGACTTAAGATGTTGGGAATTTAGGAGAAGTGTAGTCCAAAGTTCATTCAGTGGAAGAGTCTACCCATCCAGTTGCATTATGAATGGTGGAAACTGTTTATCCATTATTCTGTTGTGTACCGACATAATATAATAAAAATAACTGGCAGACAGACTTTTGCCTCTTCTAAGAGCCTAAACAGAATTAAAATTATGAAATACACACTTACACAATTTCTTTTATGAGAATTTATACCAAGTGGTTCAAAAATGCAAACAGCGTTTCCATATGATGCTGCAATCTGGGGAAAGGAAAGGAAAGAAAAAAAAAGTTGAAGACTCAAAATGCAAGGTTAGGAGGTAATTGGAGTAAGTGCTCCTTAGTATTCCAAAATACCTAAAGAATTTCCAGTACCTCTTCTAAGTGCCAAGGGTTTTGAAAAGTGAAATTAATACAAATGTAATTAACTGTGTTATGGGTATATTTGCTTAAATCAATTGAGGAAAATGCACTCTTGAAGAAGCCCACCTTTCACATTTTAACTCTAAACAGGGCAGACATCTCGTTCAGTGGCACAAACACAGTCACATTCTTCTAGGGCAACTATTCTTAATGCATAAGAGAAAGTTGATGCCTTCACTGCTTCTGCTCATGTTCTGTGTACTTCACAGCTAACTAATGCATTAATTATTAGTGTCTGTGTCCCTAGATTCCATTTTGTATCACTAAATCACTTAATAATACTTACAAGAAGCAGAAAGAAATGCAATTCTATTTTTAACTTTCAAATACATTTTGAGAGGAGATAAATGGTAAATAGAAAAATTTAAGTACATATGTCATCGAACCCCTCAGTTTCTTTCACCCACTTATTTCACAGGAATCTCTAAACACAAAATAGCATTTCTTAGGTATTTATCTGGGCCTCCTAATACTCATATCCTTTAAGTAATTCTAACTATCTTTAAAGTTCCTTTTTCTTCTTTAAAATATTAAAAAAACCCCAAAACTGTTTAAGTCCTTCCCATCCAGGATCTGGTTTCCTGAAAACGGAAATGATGCAAAAGGTTCACGGCATTTATTATGAAATCTTATTTCTTCCTTAGCGGGAGGGGGAGAGAAGGTTGCAACAACAGAGTCAGTCCCAAAGTAAAGAACAGACCATGAGTTCAGAGTCTGGAATGCAGAACCACCCAGGGGTTTGTGGTGGTCTTGTAGGGATCATCTCTGAAGCTGGACTCTCTCTCCCACTCTTATTGGGACTGCACTGCTGAAGTCCAAGGACTCTGCCAACTAAATCTGCCTAAATCCTAACTAGGGCTTCCTCAGTACTGGTACTAATTTTTATCCAGCTAATTCTAGTCAACAGTGAAAACTGACAAACAAAATTTGCTCAGTGCGCTACTGGAACTCCTAAAAAATTTGATTCTCTCCTCTTTCTAACCCGTCTCTCTAGCATTGTTTAGGGATTTAAAATGAAACCAGCAGCAAATCAAGGGGCCATGCAGTTATGACAGCTCATAGTGTAGCACTTCTAAACACATTAAACATGCTGAAGTCTTTCTAAAATATATTTCAAATTCATGACTTTGCAGGACACACAGACACATATATATGTGTATATATATGTATAAATAAATGATTTATCCGTTTCTTCTTTCATTAGATGGAAGCACACAAAATGGAGCCAGTAACCATAATTTCAGTACCATTCTAGTTCTGATACTGTACTGTAAATAATGCACCTGTTCATATTTTGTGACACCTTTTATTGCAGACCCCAGAAAGAGAATAAACCCTTTGTTCCAACATGTCTCCTCTACCCTCCTCCCTCCCCCAAATTACTAATAAATTGATAGAATAAGACTACCACAAGAGGTGTTACTCAGAAAGTCCCAGATCAATAAACCATGATCTTTGTTGTGAAGATCATGGTTTACTGATCATGGTTTACTTTCATTCCTTTAATGTATAGTGTTGCTGTTTAATTAACCAATTTAGAGTTCTCAAATTTTAAAAATTCTATACAGAATTATTAAGATCCTTACCCTGCCTTGTCGCTGGGAGCACTCCACACAACTGACCTGGATGTTTCCATGTTTAGCACCGGGAATAATCTGCACACATTCAAAGTCATTTGCCAGAATAACAATGTCACAACCAGAGCCATATGCCTGAAATAATTTTCAAAAGAAATACAATTAAATGTTTATTTTAAAAGCCAACTGAACACTTGCTACAGGGCTGAGATTTTTGGAAGCTGTGAATACACCAGTTAAAGTTACATTGTAGCGGGTTTGGTCCTCACTAATTCATGGGCAACAAGTAAAAACAAAGTAGCAAGGGAGACCATAACTCTATAGGGCTTTAAATGAAAGCAAACAGAGTAAAAAAAAAAAAACCCGCAAACTCACAGATTTAAATCAAGAACTTGCGTTCTCTGTTTAGTTTTTATTTTGTTTTGTTCTAGGTTTTAGTTGATTTTTTTCTTCCCTCCAATTCTTGTTGCCTCTTAGAGCAAGGCAGTCAAGCCAGGAGCATTTCTTAATGAATTTGCATGTACATTTCTTCAATAGGTGTGTCTGTACCCCCGTCTGCCTTCTTTATTATTTTCTTTTAAATCAAGATTGTTAAGGGATTCTTTTCTACAAGAATGTAATTTCTGGGTTTTTCTGAGTTTTAAGAAGTGCACATTACTATAAGACTGCAAAACAACAAAGATTTCTTTTGGATATACTGTTGTGCAATACATTCTATATTCTAAATAATTTGTTTACATAGCAGGTATAGAACAGTGATAGCCTGCAGCACTTTCTATTGGCAGGATAAATATATACCTGTCTGCCAACCTTTCACCTGTTCTAAAAAGTTTAATCACTCCAGATTATCTGTCCCACTGAGCTCCCACCTTCAGGCACAGAAATCTCTCCCTAGGATCAATCTCCACTAAGCCTTTTACAGTCAGAGCTCAAAGTCTCTTTCCTTAAAGTAAGTTTTCCACTGATTCCAACAGAGTAGGCAGAAATTTTATAACAGCTGAGTTAAGCAGAGAGTGCAAGTCCTCCACAGTGAATTTCAGATGGTACAAAATTAGTTATCACTTTAACTTGTCCACTGGATTTTTCACAATAATTTTTGAAATACTGAGTCAGCCCTTGCCCTCTTCTTTGAGATCAATCAGTCTAAAGGCTACTTTATTGTACATATATAAAAGTTGTATTTGTGTTGATTTACCACCAGTGCCCCTCAGTGGCTGCACTAAGATAAGGGTGCAAGACAACCACTGGAATTAGAATGGACAGTTTAGGTCTCATGACTTTCTATGTCTACTTCTAATTCTCCTGGGAAGGAGCAACAAGTGAGAAAGGCTGAAAAAAAGAGCTTAATTTAGTGAAAGTACGTCACTGCATGAAACAGAAAGGAACAGCAATACAAGCAGCAAAGCAGAAACTCAGTCCCCAGAAATGAACATACCATACAACTGCACACACAAAAATGAAAATTGCAGATAAGACAGATTGTCTAAAAGATTTCCAAGGTCATCTCACAAAAATAGAATGACACAGTGTTGTGTGAGACATAATAACCCACACTGCTGTTCTGGGAAGCTCTGAGGAACTGATACTGGAGTGATTCACAATGTAAGCAGGATTGCTAAAAGGTTGTTGGAGCGAGATTATCTGTGTAACAGAATACCCCAGCTCCTTGATGACTAGGCTATGTGATTATTAGACTCAGTCTGGAAGGCAGTAAGTTATTATTAAAATTGAATAGGATTATTTCCAGAATGTAAGAGAATGAAAGATGAGATTCTGAAGTAAGTTTTGGCATTGAACAGAAACTCCTTTTGTTTCGTTACTTTCCTATTTTTATAGTGGGATTCTTTACAAAACAAGCTTCACCAGCAGTGTTGAGTACTGGATGAAACAGTATAGGCTCCTTAGTACAAAGGAAGAAGATAAAGACCAGGATGTGAGTGCCCAGAAGTAGGCAGGAAAATAAAAGCACATCCTCTTGTTCCAATAATTTATTCAGAATTCGAATATTCACAAGAAATTGATTCTCCTACTTAAACTTCAAAGGGTGAGCATTAAAACAGAAAATAATTGAGTCATCTTCTTTTTAACAGTCTTCTTCATAACTACCAACAGGAACCTACTAAAAGACGTGACTTAAATTATCCAAATAAAAAGAGGTGCTGATCCACTTAAAAAAGGACTTAAACCTTTCAAATCCCTATTCACTGCTGGTATTCAAAACTTGAGTTGCAAATTCAAACTACATTATACATAACTTATAATTAGTTGCAATTTTATTACCAAGAGACATGTATGTGTGTCTCAAATTATAAAAGGAAAAGACTTATCAACTTCAATTTCCTTGTGCTTAATGTTCTTAAAGATGCCCATTTGTATGTGTTTCTACAGCTCATAATGCATGAAACAGAAAATATTTTATACTTGGCTATGTCTGTTTATTCTGTGAAGCAAAAGAATTTAGTGTCTTTCTCTTCAAACATTTTAGTTTTTCATCTCTCCTGTTCCCCTACCTGCACTTATTCCACCAACAAAGCATTAATTTTTCAGCTAATTATTATCTATTTAGTATATTTCTATACAGTTAAGTAAAAAGGTGGTTCTTATTCATGAAGATACAGAGACCTCTTTCCTTTGTGAAATCTTATTACTGTCACTTGTAGCCATCCTACTCTTTGCCTGTGTTTACTGCTGCACCAACAAGTGACTCAGCAACCTGAGTGCCAACAGTGGGGACCCCGTGGTTAGGGGGGAGAACCCATTCCCAGCAGCAGGACACCAGCCTTCAGCTCTGGGTTAGAGCAAGTGCTGCTACCTCTTGGTTCTGGGGTCATTTTCTGAGTATAGATATTTGTTCTCAGAATGTGACTTATTATTTGAAAGTATATGAAATCTTAAAATTATTTTATGAAGTCATTAGAACACATGTTTGGAAAAGGTCCATATAATTTTGTGTACTGAAAGACATTTTCATATTTCATGTTATATGCCTAAATACAAGTTTTTCATTTGATTGTTTTTATGCAGCTGATATCTTCATTATATTAGCATGTTTATACTTGAAGAGAACACTTTTCTGTTAAATCCTCTTTTCTTTTGTCCTTAAGCTGGTAATGCAGCAGAAACACCCCACAGTGACAAAGAACAGGGAAGTGTCATAATATTTAACATCAGTAGCTCCTTCTTAAGGATTCAGCTGACAACATCTTCATGAGGTCATTTGTGCCACACAGGTCTCTCCTGCCAGAGAAACAGAGGCCACAATATTGGTGGTAGCAGACTGACAATCTGCCTAGCCTGATAAAAGGAATGGAAAATCAGTAAGGCATACAGACAGGAAAGATGAAAAATACAGCACTGAGATACAGTAATGGATGAGAGCAGCACAGGGCTCTTAAATAAACAGAATTATGAGCAGCGACTGAACCAAACAAGTGCAGTAAGAACCACCCACATGGAGTATCTGCCAACCTCCATTTCTAATGTCACTGATAACTTCAAGGAGAAAATTAAATGGAGTTGCAAAACCGCCAGAATGCAAGGATGACTTGCAGGATCCATAAGCAACTAATAGGCTGTAGTTTGCCAATGTCTGCTCTATCTGTCAAGATCTGGCATCACTGAAATGAACAATTACAAAACTTTAATTGAATGCAGAAGCACCACACAGAAGTAGGACATTGTGTCCTAGAGTAAGAGTTTATGCTATATCCTCAGTTTTCAGATAATATGAAAGCAGCACATGCTTCTGTCTTTTTCAGCTGCTCAGGTTTTCCAGTTTTGCTTCTGGAACTAAGAGACAGGGAAACAATTATTCCTTCACATTCTCATCTTGATTTTTCTTTATACAACTACTTTTCTCTGTATAAAAAAAGCCAACAAAGTTATCTTTCTATAACCTGCAACTCTTTACAAATTTGGCATAAGCATAATAAAACACAAGGTCCTGTGTGTACTATAAGGGGTGCAGAGGCATGTCAAGAAGGAAAATGATGTGGAAGAAACAGAATCAGCCCACAGTGATATTAAAAAAAGAAATTCATAAACATCTAAAATTACGTAAATTAAAACATCTATTGAAACCTGAAAGTCCCTACTGGGCTTAAAGGATTCCTCCAGTAAAACAACACTCATCTTTAAGTTTCTGGCAGAAATTCCTCCACCTTCCACTTAGCAACGAAGACACCTGAATCCTGAACTGTTTCCAAGCTCTCATCAATGGACACAACACTTACACTTCCTCCCCTCCTCCTTCCACGTACTTCTAGAATTACATACACTTAATGCAAACCAGCAAAATAACAGAAAAACAACTCCTAACTTACTACTAGCCCATGGCCTGTAAAACAGGCTTTCCTAAATTGACATTTCAGACAAATTAATGATTAAATACTTTACAACATGCTTAAACGTACAGAGATAAAAGACCTTTGTAAGGATTCAGATATTAAACATCTCTAATCCAGCTGACATAAAAACAGTGCAGAATATATAGATATATGTAAATAGTAATAAATATCTAAGAGGGATTTGCAAATAACTGTTTTAAGAAGGATGAAGTAGTGAAAATGTAGGAGAACCTGACACAGCAGAGCAAACCTATTCTCAATTGCTGTATCTTGTGGACATCTGTGTGAATGAAGATTTTGCTGGTTTCAGTGAGGTAAAAAAATTTACAGGGGTGTGGGAAACTCATCTGCAACAGCTTCTGGAATTCACCACACGCAGCTCCAAGCCAAGTGTCAGTACTGGCATGAAATACGTTAAGAAGCTTGTTCTTTTCAAAAATGAAAAATAATAAATGAATTTTTTTCTCACTTTTATCAGTAAAGTTCTCAGACACCCCTAAAATCTGACCTTCTGATTTTTCATGAAGAATGTTTATAGTTTTGTGTTTTGTGCGATTAGTGCAGAAGTAAATATTGTCTCCTGTTTGTCTGACACTTGAAATTTTTATACTTACAGAATCCAGCCTCTAGGTAAATGACATAGCTATTTTTATCTATTCATTTTTAAAGCCAGACTAACCTTAGAAACAGTTACATTCTGTTGTAGCTGCTTAACCAGCTCTTTCAGAACAAAAGCTAAACAAAATCAGCTGTGGTTTGAAAAATGCATTTTACTACCTTTAAAAGCTTATTAGCTACCAGTTAGACTGTGAGGCACAAACACCTCTTCTGTCAAGGCAGGGTGTGTGCTGTAAGGCCCTCTGCTTAAAGCTCAGCCCTCAACTTTCTGTGAACTCACTTGTGGAACACAGTTAGCAATATTTGCTAAAATGAGAACATGAACTAACAGCAAGCTGAAAAGTGCACAGAATTATTCCAGAACTTCTGTCATTCAGTACTTTGACCCTTTGCTTAAGCAGTGCCTTTTCCAGAGCTCAGACGAAGGAGGCTGAGGAGACTGTCTGGTACAAGCTATTATGGAGCTATTTTGCTTCTAATCACCCTTCCAACAGTTTTTCCTGTGTATCACCCGCTCTACCAGACCCTCCAGCAGGCAGCACACATCTCTGTGCCTCAGCCCTTCCTTGGGAAAGGCTGGATGTATGTCAGGATCGCTGCAGGCAGCTGTGGGAGCTGAGGGAGGAAAGGGCCCTGCACATTCCACAATAAGCACTGACAAAACCTTTGTAGCCAACCTACAGACACCTCTCCCTATTTCTTTGGATCGCTATAGTTTTATGGAGCTGCTAATACTTGTTTTAGCAGGCAGAGAAAATTTTATTTTCCCTGTCTTATTCTCAGAATAAAGTCTACCACACTAGATGACTTTAACCAAAGCTTTAAAAAAGTTGAGGCAGACTGTGTTATCATCTTACCTCTAGCTACACTGACTTGGAAATTAAAAGCTTACCTTTATCCCCAGCAAGGAGTCACGTAAACAAGCCAAGGACAAACCACAGAAGAAGGGAAGAATGAAGAACCTGAGAATTGCAATGTCCCTAATCAGGTTAGAAGGAAATGTGTTTCTTCTCTCAGAATCCTTAGATTGCTGGACTTAGACATCTGAAGTATATTCATCTTAAGAGGAAGTTTCTTCTACTCCTCCTCAAGAAAAAAGGGAAATAGTTCCAAACCTATTAACTAGTGGGCACATATATATACATACCCAAGCCATTATTCTGCTGTTAAGCAGAGTATTTTTAACAGCAGTGATTCATTTCTGCACACAAAAAGGCTGTATTTTCAAGTGCCTGTGATGAATCAGTTGTAGCAATTTCGAACCATACTCACGCATTCTCAACGCCCAAACACCAACCAAAACGTGAGTGGGCACAAGTGCACACAAACAGCAGCTCCTGTGCCACAGCCCTGTGGATTCCCACAGACACCTATGGATTCCCAGTGTACTGTGCACACCTCCCCTGTCCTCCTGCCCTCTCCCTGCTCTGCTGGTGCTATGAGCCAGTGCCTGACAGGTGCTGGGGCTTCAGAGCAGGTCTGCAGAGTCAGGCTCTGTCACCTGAACTGCAAAACCTGCCCCAGGATCTGAGCTGACGTTCCAAACAGCTCAGTGGTTTGGGGGCACAAAGCTCTCTGTCCATACACGTGATGTTGACTGACAGAATTTGAGGTTAGGCACTAAAGAACTGCCCGCAGTCAATGGTAGATTATGATTCTACCAAGTCAAACAGGTAACCAACTTCATAAGAATCTAGATATAAGACCTCAAATTGTTTTCAGGCAGTTATTAACCATACAGTTTACTCTAGGATCAAGGCCTAAACAAACAGAAAATAATACAATGAATACAGAAAATGAAAAAAAAGCAAAGAAGAAAGTTACATCTATGGAAGTCCAGGAGATACATTTATTAAACCATACTTATCTCTTTAGTTCCTTGTTTACTGTATTATAAAAAAACTGCATCCAGCAGCCAGAGAAACAGTGTGGTCTGTTATATGCAGTTCCATAATTTAAATCCTACCAGGCAATCCTGCATTGTTTTGGAAGATGCTACTTTTGCTCTTGGAAAATTCTTGCATAAACCACAATATACATTATGATTCATTACTCATATTATCAAAACTATGACAAGAATTAACACAAAGTTGTGTTGCATAATATCATTTGATTGACTTTTCAAATTGTCATAGTAAAAAGAAACACATTAGAATGTGAATATGAGAAAATGACTTCTTATATAAATACCAAAAGTAACAGAGGTCCCTTTAATAGCAGTATGGCTGCATAGCAGCAGAACCAGGAAAATAAAGACAAACATGGCACCTTTTATTTCTTAAGACTCTCCAGCATTCATTACTGAAATAAGACATCTGTGATAATTCACTGCAAGCTTTAAATGTTTCACGAGTCTGCTGACAATCATCTTACACCAGAAAGGATGCTCTGCATCATTTTGCTTGGAATTGGCTTGTGCCTGGGATAATCTTGTTAATATAAAATGCAGTAAGACAAGTGATACCTAAAGAATAAGATACTGATTAGATGGCAGCAGGAAAACACTGCAGAAGCTGATCACTCGCTAAAATCAGAGCACACCAAGCACACGTAACCTCACGGAGCGAAACTGACACTGAAATTGACAATAAACAAAAACAGCCTGTGAAGGAGAAACTGTTTGTTTTATAAACTACGGGGCTCTTGAAATTCACTTAGTGTAGCTTTTTATCATCTCTTTCTGTTTCTTTCCAGTTTGAGAGGAGCATTTGACAAATTTGTGTTTTATCAGCCTCAGTAATGGAAGGCAGACGCTCATCAGTAGCGGGCAGGCTTCGTCAGAACCCCAGTGCAACTGACTGTGCGCTTTGCAGATGAGATATAAACACACACAAATATATTTTTAAAAAAATGAAGACAGAAGCACCCAGCGCGATCCGAGGACACGCAGCGGGGGTTTCCCCGGTCGATACAGCGGAGGGAGCCTGGCCGGGCTGACGGGCGATCGGCGGCTGCCCCCAGAGCCGCCGGCGCCGCTCCGCCCGCAGCGCCCCCCGCCCGCCCGCCGGGCTCGCGTGCGCGCGCCCGCGGGCGGGGCCGTGGTTGGTTGCGGGGGGGAGGTTGTGAGGGGCGCGCGCGGGGCCGGGCCCGGGCGGGGGGACGGGAGTCGGTGCCGTGAGGAGGGAGGGCCGGCCCCGAGCGGGCATGGACGGGGCCGCGCCGCGGGGTGAGCGGGCCGGGCTCGCCTCTCGGGCGGCAGGGACGGCAGCACGGCTGCGGCGTTCGGCCCGGGGCGGCGGGGAGGCGTGTCCCGGGAGCGCGGCGGGCGGGGCGCTCCGGGCCAGCCGTGCCCTCAGCCCCGCAGGTGCGCACGGCCGCCGCTCGGGAGTTACACCTACATACATACATATATACATACATGCATATATATATATATATATATATATATATATAGTGCTTCTGAGGGTGGATTGGTTGGTTTCCGTTAGGAATCCTCTCCTTCGGTCATGTCCCAGAGAGCGTGGGATGCTCGGGAATGCACCAGCCCCGCAGCGGGGGCAGGACCTGCCCTCAATATTGGTTAAAGTGTTCACTTAAATTTCGTGCACCTCACAGAAAACACGGCCAGGCTTTTGCTGCTGTATTTGTAATAACGGTCAAACACTCTTGAAAACTAAAGCCTTTAACTATGCCTGTGCTTCTCTGTCTCAGTGGTGTGGAGAAGACTGGATCCTGGAAATCTTTTGGAAGGGATTCTAAACTGTGACTGGGGGAATAAAAATACTCTGTGTGCTGTGTGTTGTGAGATAAGGAAAACTCTGTTTCCAGTCCCAGGTCAATAGAGCAGTGTCTCTGTTGCTAATAATTGAAGCTGCAAAGCTCCCACTCCTTTAAAGTCTACAGCAGAGTCATAGACTTGACTGGAGTCAAGACTACAAGATTCATCTTACTACTTCTGCTTCTTAAAAGTGTACTTCCCTTAGTACAAAAATGAAATGCCACTCAAAGTGTAGAGGTAAATGAACACAAAGTCAAGTTACATTGGAATGAAAAAAGCATTGTCATGAAAACACTTCAGATTTTGTGTGCTTCCATGCTTGTTACAGGCAATCCCTTTGAAAAGGCCACAGTGTCTCTAGCTGGCCAATGTCTGAAAAGGGCAGCTGGCTTTTGGATTGGCAGCTGTAGTGAGAATGAACAGCATGGTCTAAAGGAAAGGGTTTTCCTGGTTGTGGTGGCATGAAGTCTTCAGAGAAAGCTGAGTACCTTCATGATTGGTTCAGTCTTGCTAGGCACAGACATGATGAAGGAGACTTGGTTTTCAGCTCAGTGTTCTGTCACCTGATGAGAATAAGACTGACTGTAGCTCTTGTGGCTGAGGAGACGTGGCTACCTCTGTGCACAGGACTTTGAACAAGAGTCAGTCTGCAAGTATCTGCAGATAAGGCCTCCACATTCTTCCTGAAGGCAAATATTGTCACCTGAGTTTTGCTGGCAGATTGTTTTACCCACCTGAAATCATTCTTCCTTATTAGTGACTTAAATGCCTTACATTAAAGTAATTTTTGGTCCACGTGACTGTGATTTCTATGCCTGAGACCATGAAACACTCTCTTCCATGTATATATATATTTATATATATACATGCATATATAAAATGTAAAATAATAGTAAAAATATGTAAGGAGCCTTCAATCTTTTAATTCCCTTTAATTATTGACCATCATGCTGCTTTATTCTATTACTTAATTTTTTTTAAACTCTAAATAAAAGTTCCTGCAGTCCTTCTGCCGGAGTCTGTTTGCCCAGGAATTCCCTGTTTTGACTTTTTGAGAAGAGAAATTCCAGCACCTCAGGACAGTGTCAGCTGCATAGAATCAAAAAGTCCGTTTAATTTATGCTAATAAGCTACAGCTGGAGCTGCCTTAGGTGGTATTTTAAGAAGGTGTTAGGCGTGCTGGGAGCCTTTTGCTCCTGGCTTGGTCTGGCAGGATGGGTTGGGTGATCTCTCGAGGCTGTCTGCATCAGGTATGAGGGTAACTGTACAGCTTTGTCTTTTTTTTCTCCAGGTACAGATCTAGAGGTATTCCAAGGCTCAGACTTCAGTCTTTTCTGCTGCTTCCAGAGACAGAAGGAGGCAGAGGGTAGGGATCCAAATTTGGAGAGCAAACTCTGAACTACACAGGTGCTGTGGAGAAATAACTGCTTCCATTTGCTATAGGTAGTAGAATTTTCACTTAGCTGAGGAAAGTAATCAGAAGTAAATATGTTTCTGTATCGAAACCATAATTATGTAAAAAAAAAAAAATCTAATGCTGCTTTGGTACCTTGAAATTTCAAGACCATCCCCTGTTTCAGCTACTTAGTTGGGCTTGTGCTTCTGAAAGCCTTTACCATTCCACAAGAAAGAGAGCTTCTGACCACTGTATTTTTATGATTCTGTGACTATTTTCTTAATGATTCATAATGGTTTTCTCAAATCTTCACTAGGTACACTTAAACAAAGTGTATTTTTCCTTCTGGAATAACTACTTGTTTGTTTTTCTCTAGAGCTCAAATTCGGGTGTTAACCTGGAGAAAATAATGTTCTTAAATCCATAAGTTGTGGCATCCGTTCCCTGCTATTCGTTTTTGAGCTGCAATGTGCTCTTTTTCTCTACCTTTGCTGTTACTGTTTGAACAAGATTGTGTATAGAATCATCTTAATTTGTAAACTGTTGTTTCTTTCTGTTGTTTGTTCTCTGTGTGTTTCTCTAGAAAGCTTTAAAGGCTTTCATTCACCTAAGAGAGATGGTCACTTCTACTGGATTCCTACAAAGACCTTGCTACAACACAGCTTTTGCTTGTTCTTTTAAAAAAAATTCATGGTAACTGCTAGTCTTGCTTCCCTAGTGATATCAAAATACTGAATGCTTTTGGCAGTGCATAGGTGTCTTAAATATTTCCCTCCCTGAACCCTTCTTGTCTACAATTCCCGCAAATCCAATTTTAAAGAAGAAAAAGATAGGATTGAGTTATTGGGCAGTTGTTCAGTTGTAACTACTTAGATGCTAAGAAAACAGAGATGGAGTAAATATAAATTACTTCTAATACTGATATGTGCCATGACATGGAACTTTAATGACAGGATGAAGTGTTAAGTAGTTTTGTTGGCAGAATTTATTCACATGCTCTCTGTTAAATGTGTATCCTATAGAGATATTTAATGAACCTTTTACTGAACAAATGTGGTCAGAATAATTTTCAGTGCATTGGGATCCTAATATGTAGTAGGAGGCACTGTTATTTTAATGTAAATATTTTTCTGCAGGTAGAATAATTAGTGCTCTGCACCCTTTCAGCTCTGATCGTTTGTGTATCCTGCCTTTCAACATGTCTTCCAAAAAACTGGAAAACAGAATCCCTCCAATAAAGTCACAGTTGACCACATGTAATTCATTCAAGTGCATTAGCTCATGCACCATGTGCTTTAGCCTCCACTCTAAAAGATGCCTTAGTAGAATGACAAATTTTATTGTCAATTACACACTAATAGCTTTGCTAATATATAAACAAGCATTCAGACGGAGTCTTCTGATGGCACTAGGTGTATATAAAAGATGTTTGGGGAACTTTCCCTGGCCCTTTCATTGGGGAACAAAAACCACAAAACAAATCCCAGATGCATTCTGAGTCATGCTCTACTCAGGATTTCAATTCTTCGTTTTGGAGGCAGATGTTTCCGTCCGCAAGGAGGTAGTGAAAGGTGTTGCATGAATTCACAGGGCAAATTCCTATCCAGGAACTGGAGGACCCCAAAAGAAGATTCCAGTTATAAATTTCTAATGACTGTTTCTGCAGGTACCTGAATGTGTCCTAATCCAACATTTTCAATACTAACTTGCTTTTGGTAACTACCTTAAGGCTGTTGTAATATTATCCATTTTTCTGAAGATTGTGGTGTGGGTTTTTAAGTAGAAGTAAAACCAACCAAGCTTGTAACATTATAGCTGTCAGTTTTGTTTCCTTTGAACTGCTGATGCAAATAACGTGTGCAATCGTGTGCATTTAGCTGCTGAAAGTCACTGTGAACCTCTTATTATATTCTTCTGTTTGCAATATTAAAATCCAATAAATGCTGTCTTTAAAGGTATGTTTGCATTTAGTGAGGAAGAAGAGTGTAAAAAGTATCCACACTATTTGTTTTGTTCTCACTGTGTGCCAGTTTCTGGAGTTTAGTTTGGTTTTTTGAGGCTCTAATAATTAACTCTTAAGTATTCCTGTCTCTTGCATATACACAAGCTGAACAATTGCTAATTAACTCAATGGCATTTTCTTGTGCTGAGCTCAACAGCGCAGTTTATCTCCATGGGCTGTGGCTTGGGCAATATGAATGTGTTTGCTGTGGGTAATTTGGAGACCACAAGTATTTTATTTGCTTTATGCATTTCCAGGCAGTCTGTCAGGACAGATATGAATCACTTGAAGTGAAGTGGTTATCAATATTCCATCTCACTAGCATAATTCTGAGGCATCTCCTTAGCTCTGCTTAGTGTGGGAATTTATTTTGAGATGTTGAGGGAGTTTCTTATGGTTAATTGACTTTTAAAAAGCTGGGGATATAAACCCGACCACATAGTTAATAATAACTGAGGATGTATGAAAGTCTGATATTCTCCTTCACATCCTCTGCCTCCCAATCAGAGTAAAAAGTTGAAAATACAAAGTCTTCTGGAAAACAGAAAATTAAAAATATTTTTTAAATTACATACACCCCCCACTTCAATTTGTCTTCTTTGCAGCTGATCTTGGTTTAACACCTGCTCATAATCTGTGTCCACAGAAAAACCTTTGAAAGTTTCTTGCACTAGTACATAAAGAGCATTAATATTTAAGGTATATGCAGTATTCTAAAAATGGCATCTTTGGAGGATATCTCAAGAACAAAGTGCTATCTATGTATTCAGTTGCTAAAATAAATAATGAATCATGTAAGGTTTCTAAGAGGTAGCAGTAAGTTTGACAGGTGATATGCGAAGTTCTATTGACTTCATAGTTTCAAAATGGTAACTAAATTATTTGGGATTTGTATTACTTGTAATAAATAATGAAAAGTAACTATTGACAATGAATATTTTCCGAAGAGGATTATATGTGCAACAACTCAGTTCTTTATACCTTCTCTCCAGGGAATGTGAGAGGTCTGTAGAGTTTTCTAACTGGAGCTTCTCAATGCAGAAACAGTTGAGGATTGCTGGTTCCTGTGTCAATATATTGGTGAGGAACATGTGGATTGTCTCTGGTCTTCAAACTGATCTGCAGGATGCTGCAATACGTGTAAAAGAGAAATTTGTTTGACTCCTCATATTATATAGTAATGAGAAACTCCAGGGTTATTTTGGGATGTGAACTGTGTGTTCTGATCTTGCAGACAATGCTGAGATTGTAATAAAGATGTATGCTTGTGAAAGAGATCCTCTCCATCCCACAGCTGCACACAGGATATGAGAAATGAATGTAATGCTGGCCATGGTTAATTATGTTCTGCAGCAAATACACTGCAAGTGCACTCTGCTACCCAGTTGTATGCCTTAGGACAAAATAAAGGGTGAAATATGGGCCTAAATAAGCAGATAATTTTGCTAGTGAATTGATTGTTGGGAAGAGTACAAGTTTTCTTAAATCTGTGTATATTTCCTTGAGATTTTGTTGTGCTTTCCTGGTTCATGTCCCACCCTCCCATTGGTTTCCCTTTTCCCCTTTCCGTCTCCCTAAACTCCTGAATTCCCTAACTCAGTTTCAACAAATGTTGAAGTCTGTTGTATATTGAGGAAATTCTGGGTACAATACAGGGAGAAGCCAGACCCGAGCACTAATTACTCTCAAATGGAAGGTGCTGAGCACCTCTGACAGGTAGCAATGTGTCCATGTGTTGTGAGGGTGTGCACAGGAATAAATGAGTTAAATGGTGGTGATATTTTCCAGCAGCGTGATATGGAAATGCTGCCCACTGCATCACACAGATCTGCTACCATCTGTTCACAGAGTTTTTGCTACATTAAGAGAAGCAGAAAATGGTATCATTTTGCTTATGTTTAAACTTGTGGAAAAACTTTCTTTTGTTTTTTCTCTGGATGTTCATTGTCTCTGAATTCAGGTCAAGTGTCTTTATTCACAGTACTTTGATAGTCTATGGGTATTGCAAATTTAGGTGAAGGAGCTTCAGCTAAATAAATAATCCTTTTTTTTTTTCAATTCCGGCAAATGCATAATTGCAGTTATTAAGGCAGCAGGACAAGCAGTTTGTGATGTGGATCGTAGACTATTTTTTATATCTTATTGGGGAAATAACCACAAGGGATCATTTCAGAATAACCTTGTAGTCATTGTTATCAGACAGTCTATATTTTCATCTTTAGTGTTAAGCAGAGGAAATAGAATAATTACAATTGCTACCATGTTTGTTACTGATGGGTGTTTGCCATTTTTCTTGGCCAAATAACCTGTTTAAAACATTTTTATTTTGAGTACTGTCTGTCCAACCCAAGTAAGTCTGTGATGTGATTTGTTTATAGAGGGTCTCAGACTTAGTGTCAGACACACTCTGTTGCTGTTTGGGCATGAGCTGTGCTGGGCTACTGAACTGTGCTAAAAGATCTCATGCACAGCATGTGATATCTGTAGGATATATATTCTGATATTCAAATGCTCTCTGATTTTCTCTATCCTAACACTTCTTTGTGCCTCATTAATTTGTTTTGAAGTCATCGGCTTTCTCTTAGCTAAAGGATCTGTCAGTATTTTGCTGGCAATGAGAATAGTTGCTATGTCTGACCTGCGTGTTCTTTCTGGGGATCCATGGAGCAGTAGACACCCAGCATGAACTGCTGTCTGCTCCAACAGTTTTTTACCAGTAGCACCATGGTACAATTTGACTGTTCCTGAAAGCAGTGGATTAGGTAAACCTTGGATTTGGCCTGCTTTGTGTGAAACAGTTAAAGTAATGCTCGCAAGCTCAAAAACAGCAAAGTGGTTTCTGTTTGGTTCTGGTACTGGGCCTGGTTCCAGCACAAAGATTAATTATTTCCATTATGTTTTGGTGCTAAATAAATGTATATAATGTTGAGAAGGAGAGTTGGATCAGCTCTGCAAATGATGGGATTGTTTGGTCTTGCCATCCTTAAGAAAGGCAGTAGATATAAATCATCTACTTTGCAGTCTATTTATTATGGTTTGTACAGCTTAATTTGATGCTTGGGTGCTTGGACCTCTAGCACCAGTGTAAATTCTCCATCTGTGCAGTTGTTCTAATGTAAAGAACCCAGAAAATTTACAGACCTGGCTGTTGAGTGGAATCTTTGTTCTGAAGAAAATGGAAATATTTTATTGAGAAATAGACCAGAATAATTATTGAAAAGGAATTCAAAACTTCAAATAAATGTGAAATAATAATAATTTTTATTATTTTGAGTACTACAGGCTGAACTATTTGAAATGTAGTTTTCTCCCACCCCCAAAAGGGGGTAACTTAGGAAACCTGGGAGCTGATGCTGGAAAAGAACCAGGAATACTTTCCACTTCCAACTAAAATTAACTCTAATATTTAAGTTCATGAAAGATGTTTGTGGGTTTATATATTTTCATTATAGAGCCCAAAGGCCTAAGGGAATTATGGTGTTATATACATTTTGTTCAGTCCTGTTCACCTGGCAATACAATTTGTCATTTTTTTGGTGGTAACAGACATATTTCCAATATATGTATAATTTGTCAATGCATTTAAAAAACATATCTGCAATAGGAGTCAATTTTAAAACTCTAGTCTCTTGACTGCTCCAACTCCCAAGGAACAGAGTGGCTGAATGTTGCTGGCTTTTTCTCTTGTTTCCAGCTGAGTGAAACTGAACAGATGGGAGTGGGAGAAAAAACTGACGAGCCAGTGCAGACAGTGTGAATAATTTGTTAGGTTTTGGTGGTTTTGATTTTTTTTGTTTGTTTTTAATTTGCAAAGACAGTGCATTTACTGCAAAATGGCAGCAAAAATATGCAGGTGTGTTTGGAGCATTGTTTTTCCATGCCTCAGAAATTTCTTCAGTTGCTACCTGGATGTAGAGGGAAGGGAAATAGTCTTTGGTACTGTATTTAGCACGGTTGTATCCACAGGGTAGTACAACCACCAGAGTTTCAGAGCTCTGCCAGATGGCGTTAGCTGTGAGTAAGTTCTGTGATTCATTTGGTAAAATATTTGTCATGGCAACTGAGGAGCCTCTGACTCATTGGTCCAGTCAGTGGTAGAAAACACCACTGGCCTCGCCAGATGTGAGGCTGGACATAAGAAATGTCTCATGAAGCTTTTCAGACTGGTTACTTTGTTCAATGAGAAGTAATTGAAAGTTCTTTTCACTTGTATTTCCGTCTCAGGGTTCAGCAGACTTAGTTTTGATTTAAAATACCTAACATGTCTCCTAAAAAAAAAATTAAAATATTCACTAAATTTTTCTTGATCTTGTTATTACAGTAACTGTTCAAAGGAGAATATAACTTTTATTAAATCCTCTCCTCCCCATAGTTGAACAAGCAGTAGGAAGATTAGCCTAGGAATGGAATAGCTACTAGAAGAATCAAAACAATGGGGTGGAGGCTGGAAAAATGCTGGATTCTTTTCCTGTACTAGCTCTTAGGGAACAAGATGTGGAGGGTAGTATTCTGACAACCTGTGCTAGCTAAAAACCCCACAAACCTGCCTTTTTGTATGCTAAATTCTCAGTTATTCTGTTCTAAAACTTTTCTTCAATTTCTAGGTTAGTGTCCCAAAATTTTTCTGTCCCTCCTTGCTAGTCAGTAGTAAATAGTAATCTTGCAAAATAGATCAGAATAATTTCCCAAGGAATGCTTTGGTAGCTTCCTTGAAAAAATGGCTAAGCATCCTCAGAGGCAGCCTCACATAATGTGTGATGTTTCAGGAAGGATTTATACTGACAGAATGGATGTCTAGAGAGATGCAGCAGAAGCCTTTGAGATATTTTATAAGCTTTAAGTTAAAGGAAATATCTAGGGACATAGATGGCTGCAAACCCTCTCCCCTCCCATCCATAAAAGTGAAAGAGTACAATAAACCATGGAATATACAGGGGTCTCACAACTTCAATAGTCAGAATCACTGTTTAGGAATAGGGCTTCCTATGTTGAAAGCTTTTTATTCTTAAGAGGGAGACAAGATCTTCAGCTTTCTCTATTAGTACCAGTCAGGCTTTTAGGTCTCTTTTTTTCCAGAAGTATGTGATTTTTGCTCTTTTGGAATGGGCTGATGCCAGAGAACCTTCAGTTATGAAGCCTTTTTTTCTGATCCCAGAGGATCTTCCTTCATACACTAATGAAGAAAAATGTATTTGGAGAGAATCCGTACCGAAGCAATTCTTAGGATTTAAGTGGCTGTGCAGCAGTACCACTTTGTTGTGTTTGATTGGCCTCTCTCTGCTTACATCACTTTGGGATCATTCCCCATCTCATACAAATGCCATTCAAATATATATCTCTTCCTTTGTGATAGAAACATAACCAACATACTTTCATAGCTAATGAAAAATAGAAGTATGGCCAAAATTGCAGGGTAACTTTGGTAGCTTATCTGTGCTTTGTTTTGACCAGACTGTTTCTGTGTCATCTTGCAAGGTTTCTTGGAGTGAGGACATGTGCTGGATGTTCCAGTGGTGTGGCAGGGGAAGCAGTAACATACAGAAATGGTTGATGTACACATACTTTACATTTGTGTTGCTCTGACCCTATCGTGTTGCATGTCAGCCATCTGCTATTAAAATGAAATCATGGAATAGGAGAGGAATGGGAAAGAAACATTGTCTTCTGTCAGTCCGCATGTAGTTTTCATGTGGATGGGACTTTGGAATGATGTATGGAACAAATGGAGCTGCTGGTGATGACGTAAAAATACACTGAGGTGTATTGTTGTGAGCCTAACCTTTTTTAATTTTTATTTCTTATCCTTAATGTATTCTAGAATGATTGTGAAAAAGTAAAAAATTGATTCATTTTAAGTAATAATCAATTTTCAAGAATCAGGGAAATGGGTGATGGTCTACTTTTTTCAGACTGAAAATATCAAAGAGAAGAAAAATCAGAATTACTAATGAGAAAAGGAAGTGCTTAAACTGCAATGATAAACCTGATCTTAGTAGTTTTATATTTGAAGTGATGTTTTTACAGCTGATCCTTCCAATATAGAATCTATTAGGAACTATTTAGTATTGTACTTGGAAAACTGAATGTTAAATACAGTTCTACTCTGCCAGAAATGATATCCTTTTTTATAGTGAAAACACTTTAAAAGGGTTGATTTTTTTTGTCCTGTGTGATTTATCATTTGTCAAGTGATTAGAAAGCTGACAACCTGACACTTGAAAAAGCCCTTGCCTAAACCTGATGAAAGGAAATCCTTTTAATTAATTTGCTTTATTCAGGCTAAAATAGAGCTTTGCTAGTGGAAAGTTAATTTACTGGCATAAAAAAAAAGAACTAGTTTATAGAACCTCACCTCTAAACCTCACTTACAGATCAACCCCACAGAAATACAAAGCACAATGAATAGTTCTTGTCAGTGCTGGATTTTAGTATCAGTTGATAAAAAATGCTAACAAAGGATCTCTTGATTTTTACCCTAGGAGTACATTGGCTTTGTTGTTCTATTTGACACCAATTAATTAGGTTGTTCTGTTCTCGGAATGACTGCATAGAAACAGTTGCTTTCATGTATTGTTCTGTGGCAGGATTTTGTTGCTTGCTAAATCGAATCCTATTCAGTCAGAGTTGAGGCAGAGACAGTATTGATTCTCAGGAAAACACAGACCTCCTGAGAGTCTGTACTCCCACTTAGTCATCTGCTTAAATTTAATGCTGGTCCTAAATATGTGGGTATTTTATGAAGGCTTGGGGATTGCCAAAGCATGCGGCAGTAATTCCACCAGAAAATACGTGGGAAATTCAATAACTTGCTGCGGTTTTTGTAGAGCATTAGTGACACCCAGTGGTTTTATTTGGTCATGCACTAATCGACATTGAAAGATTTATTCTGAACTTATAAAATCTTATAAAAACTGGAGGTCAGAGAACCCATGAAAAAACTGTTTGAGTCTATGGGTCTTTTTCTGGTATATATGCTGGCTCTACTTCAGGCTCCAAAGTTTAAGTAAGCTTAAATATTGGGAATGGAGGAGGGAAAGTGCACTTCAAAGTTGTTATGAAATGGTTCTCATTTTATCATGGACTTAATGACAATGGAGAAAGTAAAAATTTTGTTCAGTGAGAAATTAAATGCTTCTTTCCTTCTCTTTGCTACCTCCCTTGTTTATCTGACATTATTTTAAAATAGTACACTGTATTAATGTATGATTTATTTTTCTCTTCTGCTATGGCTTAAGTAATTCTTTACAGAAAGCTTCTTTACTGTTTTAAGTCTGTTTTCATTCCACTTTTTCATTTCCCCCCCTTGACTGATTTGCTAGCACTTGATTAGTTGTTTTGAAAATATGTTTTGCAAGGTGTTTCCAAATTACAGGTCAAAAATTGTCTGTCTTCTTGTGTCAAATCTTGCCTTATTCATAAGCAAAACCTGTTCCTGAAGTCAGTCTCACTAAGTTCCTTAGGATTAATTATTTTTATTCAACCTGTATCAGGAGGTCTGAGCATTTGTACAAAACCTTAAAATTACTGTCCTAAATACAGGTGGTCACAAGGACATTCCAGCAGAGGATAGAGAAAGGCCAGACAGCAGGACTTTGTACCCCAGTGACATGGAGATGACACATTCTTACTGGTACTCTTCTGGGCTTTGAAAAGTTGAAGGAAGAAAGGTGAAGTGAAAGGTAACCTAACTCATATTGAAATTTAGCTCCTGAGCCTATCTATGCCTAGCTGGGGGATGATGTAAACTTCAGGCTTTACGAGGGAAATTGAGGTTCAGTTTCTTTTAAATGCAACCTGTATAGTTCTAAATATCTGCTCATGATGTGTAACATGGTGATATCAGTGTTTCCCAGGCTTTGAGAATAAATATTTTAAAACCTAGAGACAGTATGGAGCCAGGCCAGTGCAGTGTGCACGTGCTTGATTTGGTGGACCTAAGCTGTGCCTTCTTTCTCACTGAGAAAGAAAATAAATCTTTTACTGATGGGGGATAAGGAGTGGCTTTAAGGAAGAGAGAGAATGTTTTCATTGATTTTCATCAGGATAAAATGCTCCTATGGTTAGGGAAGACTTGCCTAGCAGTATGCTAGTCCCTTTTAAGGAGATGCTGAGGGCAATCTCACAGACCATGGCTGCATTTTTCAGCATGTTTCACAAGAGATGATGTTACAAAGTGGCTGATTTTCAGTCTTGGCGTGGGTAGCAAAATGTGCTGACCACAAAGTAGAAGGCCACTCAAATCTCCAAGTTTGTCTGTCAAGAACATAGTGTCTATAGCCCTTACTGTCCATTTCTGTATAATATTGATCAATTTAGAACAAGTAATATTTCCATTCAGACAGGCTACTACCCTGCTTTATGATTGCAGAGGAGAATCCATGAAATTGAAATGAGACCAGTGAGGGATTGATTTTTCTTATATCTGTCTAGCTTTATCAAGACTTGAGCTGAAATATTCAAATATCATGTTTTTTTCAGATTCATACCTTTAAGTACAGAATATATTTATCATGTCTCCCAGAGAAATGAATAATACCAAGAGCTATTTAATCATGAGCATTGAGATTGCTCTGCAGATTGCAATGCTCTGACAGTGCCAGTCAACATGGAATAAGAAAAATTATGCTGGGAAACAAGGTGTCAGAGTTGTAGTTACTTACAAAGCAGTAAATATAGCCCATACTTTCCAAACAACACAAATAGAGATAGGAATAGAGAGAAGCAACACCATCTGTTCTTATTAGTTAAATTTAGAAATACAAAATTAAAATTTTAACTTGTAGTTATTTGTGATATCTGATACATCTCACATTATCAATGCTGGGATCCAGCCTTGTCAGGGAGACTGGAATTAAGAATATTCTGAAGGTGAGTGAGTTATTTAATCCTCTTTCACTTTGAAAGAGCATGCCTTCAGTTAGGCTGTGAAAGCTGATGGACAGTCACAGTCCGTCAGCTCCAAATCTCTAAAACCTCTCAACCTTAAATCTATTCTGTGTTTTAGCAGTTCTCGGTATAGTTGCACAATGTGTTTTGTTTTGCTGTCATGTAAAATCAAGCTGGCATCAGCTGCACTTGTGAAGGTGTGCCATGTGTCTGTGTTCCAGCGAGGCAGCATCCACACAGGTGTGCTGGAGTTTTCTTTCCCGTAGACACAGCCTTAGGCTGTCAGCCTGGAGCTTACAAATGTAAAGACTCCTATGCGCAACAGGAATTTCAGTGAAAATGATGGTGCTGTGTGGGAGATGGTTTAAAAGCAAGAGATGAGGGAGTGGAAGATCAAGTGCAACAGCATGGCTGTGCACCTCAGCTGGATGAAGCAGTGATGCTCTGCAGTGACATTACAGGACTCTGTCACTCAGTGTGACATTTCTCGGGGTTACTAAGACACTCAGTGCTCTGGTTGTGTACAGATTTCAACTGATTGGCAGATCTTTCAAGGGAGACCTTTCTATGAAATAGAAATGAAATATCTGCCAGATGTTGATCACTTGACATCACCAGAAGAGTGTATGGATGTGTGGAGGCCCCCTGGTTTTGTGGCATTAAATGTTTTTGCCTTATCCAAAGGCTGAGTGCAGGTTTGTGCTGAGAGGGATCAGCTGCAAGGCAGAGCTTGGATGGGAGCACAGGTCTCAGTTCAGGCAGCACAGACTTATTGCCATTAATGAAATAGTATGTTTGCTCTGGCTGATTGTGTGTGCAATTTCTAAGTTTAAATTGGATTTTAATGCCTCTAAATAAGAGCCTTTCTCCTCTCAAATCATGACTGATAAGAAAAATTTAAATAAACTGACAAGGGAATTTCTTCTTTTGCATGAAAAACCTTCAGCTGAGGAGATGTATTTAAAATTCTTGGCTAGTTTCAGCTATTTGGAGGGATGGAATGTGAGTAAGAGACTTTTGGTGACTGAATCCACACTCACAGAAGCCAATGGTAAGAAATACAGGAACATGTGTGTGAAGAGGAACAACTGTGAGGAGGAGCAGACATCTTCAAACTCTGCAGCAACCACTTTCTATTTAAAATAGAAGCACATCTGAGTGATGTAGTCTGAATAACTTCTTATAAGGAGCTTATAGGTTATTTCAAGAATTTTTTAGGCTCTACCAATATTTTAAGTCTTAAATAGTGAGCACTCAAAACATAATTTTAAAGTGTTGTTACTTTTTTCGGAGTCCAATTCAGCTATAGGCACCAGCCAGCAGAGATGATGAAGTTGGTGCTGAGGATCCAGTCTTCATGCAGTGGCGTCTTCCTGAAGGGAAGTGTTTACATTTCTTGGCACTAGTAGACAGATGAAGAAAATGGCTGAGGCAGTGAGGTAGATTTTTTACTTTGGCCAGATTTCATTTTTGGATACAGGGAATCTCTGAAAAATTTCACCCCATGCTTTAAAAAATCATGTATATAAGAAATGTGGTATGTAAATGAAATGGGTGGAGTTGTTCTCCTGGGTTGGAACAAATGCAACAGAGTCTTTTCAATTTGAATTCTAAACAGCTGCTTGGTCTTGCACAGGACATTTCTATTTGTTATTTCTGCCTTCAGATACACCAGATTCCAGTCCTTATTGTATGAAGAAAAACACGTGCATGGAATGTGAATTGTTACCTTTATTTGAAACTATTTTTTTTCTTATCATTCTGAACCCAGAAGAATAAATCCTACTGTCAAGGGCCAAGTTAGGTAACAATTACAGCATATTAAAGGGAGAAGAATGAAAAGCACACAATTATTGATCAATCTTTAGGCTTACGTATTCATTCAAATATTCATTCATTATTCACAATTAATAGTTGCTCAATAATGTTCAGTGGGAACAATTCAGGAAAAAATGGTTTAATCTAAGCAAAGTATATCTTCATTACAAATAATAACAGCCTTAATTTCTGATGTATAGAAACTGTTTCACAACATAAGTCACTGCTAGAGGTTTCTTAAGTATTTATTTACATTTAATACATATTTCTCAAAGTGAATCAGCATGCTGAGTTAAAAAATTACAGCATGATAAGTTACAAAATTATTACTTTTAAAATAAATATTAGTATTTATAAAACACAGCAGTAATTTCAAAATAAATATTCAGTAATGAACTTAAAAATAAAAATCAACCTCAAGATTTAGATGTGAAGTAGTCTTTCAAAAAAAAGAATTCCAAAGCTGTTCATGCATACACAATCTCCTACTGGAGCTAATAATTATGCAATAAGCCCTACTGCTTGTTCTGAATTTCTTCTGTGCACGTTATAAAAAGAAAATATATGAGATTTAGACAAGTGCACAGTCACAGATTTACCCAGCCTAGTAGTAGGAGCTGAGTGCACGGGTACTTTTATGGGGAAAAATATTTCAAGATTTAAAAATGTAACACATAAACCAAAATGATGGGACTTAGAATTAAGGTAACTTTCATAGATATTCTGCTATTAAGTAAAAAAGATTCAGCAAATAATTTGTCTTATTTGTATTGTATTTTAAAGTATTTACTGAAACTCTTGAAAAGTACTTATTGTTAGAACAAAATCCATTAATGTGGCGTATTTTTATGGCCTATTTTTATTTTACAATAATATCAGGAAAAAGCTCAGCAGATTTTTATATATTGGACCTCAATCCAAAGACTATTTAAATAAAGATTGATTAGTCATTTGATAGGACTCTTTTATACTTCAATTTTTGGCATCACCCCAGAATTTTTTGAAAGCTCTAAAAATATTATTTCACAAAAGCTGTAACTGAAATGCACATTTGAATTATTACTTCTTTGAATTGCAGGGCAGCCACTGTAACATTCCCTTGAGAAGAATCATACTTGCAATAGAGTGCTTATATAGGTTTGCTAAATGGATTAAACTTTTAATAACTGATGGCTGTTTTATGTCATCCAAAAAAGAATCCTTGGAAAAAAAAGCGCAAGTTGAAATGACCATCCCTTTTTAATTTGGAAGTTACCTGGCCATGCTTTAAGGTAAACTCTGTACAAAAAGGGTTGTCTACAGGAAATGTTCAGATTACTTGGGAAGATTATTTGGGTGGACTTCTATTTATGCAATCTGGAAAAGATTGGTTTAAAGGAAAATTGATTTTATTTTTAAAGATGACAAAACTTAGATGCAATATAGGGGAACAAGCAGAGCAATTAAAAAGAAATGAAAATCATCAGTGTAGTTCATTTGAAGAAGTGGCTTATTGGGTTTGGGTTTTTCTTGTGAAAGCTGTTAGGTCACTGTAGCTGACAGACCCTGGGTGGGGACTTAAAGGAAAACGTAGGCAATGCCTAGACCAGTCCTGTTTTCCTGATACTGTTTCAAAGTGCCCTTTTTGTTCTTGAGTTTATTCACATTTTGGTCAAAGATGTGTGACAGTTTTGCCAAAGCACAAACGCCATTTAATGTGTTTTGATTCCTGTTCTAATACCCTACTTGAGCAAATCTGAGGTAATTTGGAAAAAAGGAGACTGCCCTGAAGAGCAGCTATGGAAACTTCTTTTGGCATTTTAAAATAGCAGAAAATACCGTATTTTCTTATATTCTTTAAACAAAATCTGTAACATTCTAACCCCCAAACTCCTGCATTTCATAGCTGGGAATTGTTGTGAAACAGCTTTGCAGAAGTATCCTCTGCTCAGAGGTGTCTGTTTTTAACATTGTGCAGCTGTGTGTGAAACTTGCAGGGTAATTTGTTTCCTATTCCTCTCTGGTTTGGTTTACTTTGCATGTTTCTGTTATCTCAGTTTTCAGATCTCCTTCATTAATTTTTAAGTTCCCCTACCTATTGTTTCTGAGTTGAATGAGTCTGTGAATACTTTTTCATTTGGTTTTGTTTCCTGTTTCCAGCCTATCATACATCCTATATTCATCAGTTTGAAACTCATGTTTGAGAGCCACTGCCTGGACTGAGAAAGTACAAATTGCAAAGGTGCCAGTATTCTTGGGTGTTCTCAGGGGCTTCTCCAGTATTGCCTGTGTTCTATGTTTGGTGGAGCTTGTTTGCCAGTCTTCAGAACTGTTTAATATGTGTGCCTTGTGAGGATCTTCCACTTGCAAGCGAAAACTAGTGATTCAGACAGGTTTAAAATGAAATTTTAATGTTTAGTGTTTAATGGCTATTACTAGAATAGAAGCTTTTTCCTTTTAAGGTTTCTGGAGCAGAGATGAGATGTTTTACCTGGCTTCAGCTGAACAGGATTTCTACACTGGATATTGGTTGTCATTCCCCATGGGTCCCTGTAGTGTGCAATAGGAAGCTGTTGGCATGGGCTGGCACACCCAAGCAGTCCATCCTGTCAAGCTGCTTGCTGCCATGGCCCTGGTCAGGGGGCAGGCAGGAATGCCAGCCCCAGTGGGCAGCACTGACAAAGCCCTGCAGGATGGGCACGGGCTGAAGAGCACAGCACCTCGTACATGCTGGATGCCTCACAGATGAGCAATATGAGGGCACAAAGATTTGGGCTCCCTGAGTGAGACAGCATGGTCTTATTAATGGCTTTCAGTCTTGTCCCTGGACCAGAGACTTGGGATTGTCGCAAGACTTGTGTTGATCCAGATTGAATTTGTCTGGCTTTTTTTTTTTTTTTTTTTGGGAACAGCAGATAGTATTGAGATTGGAGAAAAATGAAAATATTTAAAATTGTTAGTCTCATTAGAAGGTGGGCTTTATCTCAGCTGGCTGCACACCAGTGACCTATGGCTGCTAACTGAAGGATTTAAAGGACTGGGGAGCTGGGATGATAATATTTTTTTTTCTCTTAAGTTTTTTGGTGTGTGTGTGTGTGTGTGTGTGGATTTTTTTCTTCCCAGAGAGACATAACACAGGAGGGTATCTGAACTGGGCCTTGCTAATTGAAAGCAATTCTCAGAATTTCATGGGGGACTACTCTTCCATTTAATAAGATCCTTTTGACTTGCAAGTAGGCTACTCTTTTGTGAAGCTCACTGCAGTTTGTTCTTTTCAGAAAATGGGTTCAATCATGATGCAATTTAGATAACTAAGTTGAAAACTGTCATCCTAAAGTGTGTTATGTAGCTATTAAACAGAATAAGTGCACATTTAAGGAATTGCTTTTTGATGTGTTTTTTCCTTCTCTGATTGTTCTTTGGATGAGTTGAGTGAAATTTTGTGATTATTTTTTGGAAGCATTGGAATGGTTGGAAATCTGGATGCATATCCAACTCAAATTCATCAATATCTGGATTTTGGCAGCAGACACTTCCAGCAGCATAGATGTCTTAAAAATTATTGTATGCATATGCATTTCCTCCCTTAAGAGGTTTGCTTACACGTGCCTACCCAGAACTTCTCTACTTGAGTAAGTTAGGGAAGCCTCTTTGCAGTGTTAAATATTGGCATGAGTTATGCTAGTTATGAAATATTTCTACAGAGCAACTAATTCCACCCATCCTTCATTTTAGTGAACAGTTTTCTCCAAATTAGTTTCATCACTTACTGCACTTGTTACTTGCACCAAACATCAGCTGGCAACTAAGCATTAGTTTCAGCATCTATTGAAGCTAAAATTGAGTTTTTCTACTGTGTGTCTATGTGTGGAAATTCTTAGAAAGTAATTGCACACCAACTTATTTTTTTTCACCACTGTGATTAAAAAAGAGCTTATAGAATTTTGCTGAAATACAGCATTCTTTCCCTTCTTTCTGAAAAAAAAAAAATCTGTCTTTAAGAAGACAATTTAACCATGAAATTCAAGCATGGTAATTTTTGAAGTTGTCATCAAGTAAGGGTTTGAGTAGTAACAGTTAAAATGCCTTAACTTCAGATTGCAAGTCATTCACAAAAATGAAGCACTTACCCAAATAAATAAATTATTGAGGCAATGCAGCATTCATTATAAAACCACTGAGCTGTGTTTATATTAAAGTCTTTACCTCTCCCAGCAGGAGGAGTCAGAGAAGTATGTTCTAATAATACTTCATTTTTATATGGTTTTGGATTGTGTAGTAGGGTGGATTTTCCAGCAGAGGGAGAAGTATACTGTATTATTGGGAACTGAGCTAGAATTCTGCAGCCTCTAGTTTAATGAAAATTCCTAATTCTTTGCTTAGAAGACATACTTATTTGTTCTGGCTGCTGTTATTTTGAAATGCCAATATATCTTTCTGCCAAATTAGTTATCAGTAATTTTTATATAATCATAGTTTTGATATTTTTTAAAACATAATTGAATAGGTACGTGTCTGTTTTGTGATTTTTCCACATCCATAATAGTCTGGTCTAATGAGTTGTACTTCTCACTGATTGCAGTGATAGATGTTTCTTAATTCTTAATTAAACTATGTTAAAATATGAATTAAGGGACATATGTGTGATAACATTGTTTGTCTAGTCGTTATTAGAGTAATCTATGGGTAGCAGCTGTAAAAAACCCAAACCACCAAAACACAGAGCTATGTTAGAAGAGTGTCCTATTGGAACAGCATGTTTCAGATGAAGAGCAAGGCACTGGATGTGCCAGACTTGATGTATATGTTTTGTTAGCACTGCTTCCTTTAGTGGCCTCAGATCTGCTCTTTTCTGTGCTGCTTGCTCTGTGGAGCACTTTAGCCATGTTCTCTTACTGCTGTTGGTGATTTGTTGGCAGTGTGTGGTTTAAAGGATGTGTTTGAGTCTGTGGAGCAACTGTATGAAGCATTTTAGGTGCTGTTTTATGAGAAAGAGTAGTGTCATCACCAAAGACTTTTCAGCAATAGAACATTCTGTTGCAGAACATGATAAATTTTGATTGCTGCTGTCTCAGCAGTTTCAGCTTTGTTTTAAGAGACTGCCAGGGAGAGAGGGGCTGATGAAGGCTATTTAAGCTTCAGTCAGGCCACTTTTACTCTCTGTAACAAAATTAACCAATATGGAAATAATTATTCTACAATAACTACATGTTCTGTCCTTCTTGTGAGCATGGCCATGTTCAGCAGTGAAACTAACGGCACTGGGAATATTACTGGATAACTCGTCCTCGGAGAGCAATTCATGTAACACTGTCAAATTACACAATGTCAGTGCAAGGTATTGAAGAACACATTACAATGACAAATTAGAAGTGCAAGGTCCTTTGAATAATGTAGTTCCTGTGAAGGTGGAACTCATTTCAGAGTAGCTCTTGGGATTCAAAGGCTATTTGGGATTTATGAATATGGCAGATATTTTGCTTTTTGAGTCTGGGGGGGACTGTAGCTCTGTAGTAAGGCTGTTGTTTATGTAAGATGAACTTGCCTGTTCATACAAAATGGCAATATATCCCACTACCTCCCTTCTACAGGGAATTTGCATGTAACAACTATTTAGGTAATTCCAGGCCTTTGCAGGGATATATCTTGCTTTGGCAGATACTGAGTATAGCAGCACTGAACAGGTATTGGATCTCTGTTAGAGGGCACTGAAAAATTTACTAAAATCATATTGGGGGCTGGGATTGAGCAAAAGAAGATTGAAGTCTGGATACATGCAAGGATTTAGGAGTCCAGTAATAAATTGTAGTCCTTAGAGTCCTTAGGGAAAAAAAAACCCCAAAAATCCTCATTTGTTTCCCAAGCTCTGTTTCAAACAGTCTGCTTGAAACCCAGACAAAAACCATTTTTGTGAGTAAAAACCATGTTTCTTGGGCATCCTTGGTCATGCTTTAGTTTAGTGTTCTTGATAAAGCAAAACAGTCTGGTGCCTACTTGTAGCTGCATGCCATCATTTGGGCCCTTTGAGGCTTATTTCAAGATAGATTCTCAGACTAGACCTAACATATCATGCTTCTCAGTGTTTCAGAAATGTTTTCCTGGGTAGAAATTTCCCTAGTGAGTAAACATTTGCTACACACACAAACCCCAAACTGGGAAGAAACTATAATGCAACACTTCAACAATAATCTTGATTTTCAGAAGGTCCTACTGAGCACAGCTTGCTATGCTCAAAGTCTCTTTATATTGTCTTGTCATCCATGGATTACTGTTGTAACTGCAGGAAAGCTGCTGTGACACCCTTTGGCAAATGGGAGCAATGGTCAGAGTAAGTGCAGGTATAATTAGAGGCTTTTAATTCTTTGGGCTGCATTTATTTACACTTGAAGTATTTAGGTACTAGATTGAAGATTCTCTTGGCCAGACCATGATCTTAAAAAATTAAAGCAAAATGTCCTTGTAAATGTTCATGAGGTGTGATTGTAGGAAATATTGGTTATTCATCTCAAAGAAACTCTATTTAGATAGAAATTATAGGAAAATCAAACTTGTAATAAGATGAGGAAAGGTAGGGAAACATAAGAGTTTATTATAATGTAGCACCAGACCAGCAATAGCTGAAGGATATTGGAGGATATGTAGAGTACCAAAATCCCTTTCTCTTTGAATTCTTAGTATTTGCAAACTTATTTCAGAAAAAAACCCCCCTATATTATGTAATGAAACAGCTGACTGAATTCTAATGATTCCGATTCTAATCATCACCCTCAGTGTGTTGCCTGCTCATATGATTGATAAAAGAAGTTGTACAGCTTTTTGGATTCTGTGTACTATATTCCAACAATGACTTGCAGTGTTCACTTGTGGGAAGTGAAGGTTTTTGTTAGTGGACAAGTATAAAACTGAAAGGTTTAAAATTGCTTTAGTCAACAACAGTGTTTTGTTTCATTTAATTAAAGTTTGGAACCTTGTTTAAAATACCAGATGAATTTAAATATTTCACATAATATTTTCATTCTTAGTCCATGTAGAATGTTTTTCCTTCTTTGGCCAAAAATATTTGCTCTATTCATGAGTAGTTTTGATTGACTTAAAGCTGGCTTTACCAGTGATTCTCTTTCTTTATGCAATGAGGATTTTTTCTGATTTTACTCAGCCTTCTTATCAAGAGGATAGACTCATGCTGAGTCAAGCTTGGCCTGAATGCTCTTTGGCAAGGCAGTTCCCTTTAGAACCAGTCTGCACTACTGTACATTTAAAGGGAAAGTAAAACAAAAGGTGAAAAGAGTGAAATAGCAATCATTTGAGGGAAGACAGGAGGAAAGGAAGGAAATAAAGGGGAAATGTACTTTTTAGCATCCTTGGTGCTTCCTTAAATATTTGGCAGGCTTTGCCAGGAAGCAGAAGTGGCCTGAATGCCTTGGTAATACTTGAAGAAGATGGATAGCCTTGCCTCTTTGAAGTCCTTCTCTTTTCTTCTCTGAAGTCCGAGCTTTTATTTAAGCCCAGGAACTCATGCCAGGGCTTGTTGAGCTCATCATTTGATCTCACAATCTCTCTCTTTCCTTACACACAGCTCCACTAAACCTAGAATGAAATCCTGTCTGCACTGCAAACATTGGGATGCATGGCAGGAAGTTGTGTGTAAAGGTGTGACTGCATTGTCATTCTCTTACCCTAGTGTGCTATGTGAGGGAAAAATACTGAGGTCAGGGTAAGGTTTTGTTGTTCTTTGTAAGGCTTTACATGCTTTCCTCTGAATTTTCAGTACGTGGTCATTATTGGTATTGAAATTCTTATCATTCAGTTGATTTCTTAACTGTTACTAATAAATTACTATATCCAGTTTTATAGTTATGGCTGGGAATGTTGCTGCTCTTTCATTTTGTAAATATTTTACTTTTTTTTTTGCTGCTTTCATTTCTTGCACAATATAGAACAATCTGCAGCTATTTCCTCCTAGTCACACTGACTGCCAACCAATTAAACTCTGGCAGTTTTGTTCTAGTTAGCATCTGCATGTGTTTTCATGTTTTGTGTGCTTCATCTGTACATAAAAATCTGCACTGTAGCCTGGTCTAGAATATTTTTTCTGTATTTTGGCTGTTTAATTCATGGAGAGATACAATTTCCAGCTTGATCTGCTGTGAGGTACAGTACCTGGCATTTACATTCTGAAGTCTTGGCTAAAAAGGCATAATGAACATTTAGTTAAATGTCCACCAGTCACATCAAATACTGCTCTAGAGAGGTTACATGCAGCCCTTGCTGTCTCTGTTATCAGGAGACACGAAGACCTCTGACATTGCCAGACTGTCTGACTGCCAGCTGGCAGTGCAAACCCATCACCTCAATTCAAGTGAACTTCAGTGTGCTTTATTAATGCTTTGTGCCTTCCCTGCTCTGTGGGTTTCTGTTATGTAACTGATTTCTTATCCTGCACAAAGGAAATGCACGTTCTATAGTAATTCTGTAAATAATCCCAGGAACAGTTTTCCCCTCTATTAGTCTCTGTTCCTGCTCTCCCAGAGGGGAAGTCAAGGGTAGGGCTGCAGAATGGGGAAATGTGAATGCTTCCTGTGGCCAACGTGGCTGGACAGAAGAGGCTGCCACACCACCACCCAAGGCAGTTGAGAGTGTGAAAAGGTATTTTGTGGACTGTCCTTGGCTAGAACAGATGTTCCCCTGTTCCGTCTGGGATAGATGCAGAGCTGGAAGACCTCTTGAAGTCCATGCTCTGCTCTTGCTGAGTGATTCAATTCTTGACCACATGTGAACTGGAAAGGGCTGACACCATGTGCTATACTGACTTCTGAACAATTAAACAGCTGATTTGATGCTTTTGTGTGTACTTGGATCCAATTTGTATAAGTGTGGCTGTGGTGACTGAAATGTGTATTAATTTATTGGAATTCTCAGTTACAGCTATGTGGCAGCACAGACCTCCAGGCAGGCTACACACTCTGTAACCAGTTTAACAGCCCATTTTCTTGCCCTGATTCTGCCCTTGCACTGATGCTCTTGGCAGCTGCAGAAACTGCACTCCAGGTATTTCCCAAGCTACCACACGTGCTGGCTGTACAAGGAGCTCTGTGCCAGCCAGGGATTTCCTCTGTACTATAAGGATGCTCAGGGTTGAGAAGGTTGAGCACATTTCTAGCTGCCTTTTGCCATTTTGTACTGAGTAAAACTCTTAGAACCAATTGAGTCTTGTACTCATGGGGTCTCATTGTTACATTGTCGTGAGCAGAGCAATTTTTCTTAGCTTAAATTCAAACTAGAAACGATTTTTACAGTCAGAGTGATGTAAGTTTTTCAGTGGAATTGCTTGATTGTGTTTTTAATGGGATATTTCACTTTTGCATATGGCTGAATAGGTATTAAAAGCTGGGAGGTAGTAAAATATGAATGAAGTAATTTTGACTGCAAGAGCTATGTTACGGGCAGACTACCAAATTGTATTCCTCAAGAAAAGAATTAACTTTGTGAGAAAATCTAGGTGTGGTCTCAGTGATAAAAATGTTTGCTAGTGCAAAACTTTCTCTATCGGTTACTCTTGCAACATATTTAGTGTGCTGGATTACCTCTGCAAGAGCCACTTTTTGCAGTTTCTTTGCACAAGCTGTGACTATATTATATACATGGATCAGAAGGAAAGATATTTCAGGTATGTTTAAAGGTATGAGAAATTTTAATTTTGGTATTACCCTTACTGACCTAACACTTGGTTAGTGACCAAATTAGTGCTAATCAGTTTTATAGCTCACTAGTTACCATTTGAAGTTGTCCATACCTTGCATATGACAAAATAAACTAATCTATGTTTGAAATAGCAGCTCTTGGGGTTTAGCTTGAACTGTCTCTGGAGTAATAACTTTTTCCTCTGTACTTGTTGCAAAATGAACTCGTATAGTTTCCTATTCTTGTGAACGCCCACTCGTTGTTTATCTGAGGGAGAATACCTCTGAATCAAACTGGATTGCTCTTTCTTGTGTTCCTAAGTGAGCATCTAAAGAAGAGAAAAGAAACAAGTGATGACTAAGGGAAAAATGTCTGATAGTGGTGAATAAAGATGAAAAAGTTTGCTTATGACAAATGGACTGCTTCAGTTCATTTCTCACTTGCATCTCAGAAAGCACAGATCTCCTGGGGCCTTGATTTTTTTTTTCTTGGGCTTATATAGAGCTCACAGATTGGATGCTTAAGTAGTTTAAATCAGCATAGTGAAAATGGGAGACGTGGCTGAGGAGCTGCTCTGGGAGGAATTATTCTGGTTCATGTGTGGTGTAAGATGAAAATGATGTGAGCCTTTATTTAGATAAGATCCTTGAACTAAGGGATGGACAACAGATGAATAATGTTCTTAGGCCTTCAGAGAGATGCAAGTGAAAAAAAGAGCAGAAAAATGGAAATAGAAGCAGACAATGAATGGGGTAGAATCGCTAACCAAGAAACACTTTGGTGGAGGCAATCAATACCTTAAGGTAAATTACAGTTAATGTAAAGGAGCTGGAACTGCAGGAAATACCCAACAGAGCTTGTAGTCTGGTGGTATTGTATCTCTGAAGCAGCTGGACTTTTGCTCATCCCAGAGCCTGTAATGTGACCTGCCTCTGTTGAAAAAAGGTTCCCTGTACAATTATGTATCACAAACCAATTTTCATATAACAAGATCTGCATTTCAAGTGCATCTGAAGGGCTAACTGTGCTGTTTGAATGTATTTAAATGATCCTTCATCTATAATTTATGTACATTGCTTGTGTCAGGTATGTATTGATTACCATTCTATTGGGTGTCAGTTCACTCTCTCCAGAGATGCAGGGAGCAAAGCAGAGAGCTGGTCCTTCCATTGGAGCTCTATTAAGCTGTAATGATTTGCAGTCATCCATACCACAGCAGCTGAGTAAGGTCACAGAACTGGGGACTGGAGCAGGCTGACCTGTGCAGTCTGGAGTTCAGCATCTCTGTGGAAGTGCTTTGCTGTTTCTTTTCACGTATCATGGACACTCAGACATGGTGGGGTATTTTGTTCCAGAAGTTCAGTTGCTGTACATACCTGTGTTACTTGAAGATTTCAAATGTGGGCAGCTGCTCCTTGGAGAGTTGGAGTCCAGTATATTCCCATATCTGGCTAGGCAGGTTTGTGACCTGGATCATGTTTTTTAAAGAATCACAGCATGCACATCCTTTCCACTCCCTTTCCCTGGTTACTCACAAGGTATGAAATCAGCAGTCTTATACTGGGGGTTTTTCCTCCATAAGCAGAAAAGGTTAAATATCTTCAAGATATTTTTAAAAAAATTTTTTTCAAAGTTGCTGTGTCTTTAGTTGTTATTACTGGTCCTTATTATATGCATTAGCACTGAGAGTTTAAATGAAGGGATCAAATGTGCAAAATAATACATAAATACAAAGCAAACCTCAGCTGATTAGCATTAGAGTTTATTATCTGGATAGAGGGAAGGGCTGACATTGTAGGGGCTCTCCCTGAAATGCCACAAACCAGCCTGTTGCCAGCTGCATGTTATCAGTGCTATATAATCCATAGCTGTAGTGGGCAACTGCAGGTACAGATTTCCCTGCATTTTTTTGAGTATCCATCACCTAAGGAACTGATCTTTCTGTGGTCATGTGTGCTAAAACTGAAAGGACATTATGACCAAAATTCTGGAAGTTCCAGTAGTTTAATGTATCCCACAAGACCTGGGATGCAACACTTTTGGATGGCTTTTTTATACTTTTTTAGCCAAGCTAGATAAATACCTCTGGACTATGTGAAGCAGGTTTCTCTTGCAGTGGGGAGCTGTGCAAGTGATGCATTTTGCAGAGCTTAGCAGGACCTGTTACCCTGATGTTCTCATGCAGGCTGGGACTCTGCTATACACTGTAGAAGTGCTGCTTGGATCAGCTCCCATACAAATGTATCCTTAACTCCCTGTCCTCATTGCTATGAATCCATTAAGAGTTTTTTCAGATTCAGCTTGTCAAGTAAAAAAAGCAGGTCTTGTCAGGCTTCTGGGAGTGCTTTTGTGCTTTTCCATGGATGAATTTTTAGTATCTGAAGTGCTGAGTCATGCAACTTGGTAGATCAAGTACAATTAGAGTTAATTTTGTTTTGCCTCCAGTCTTGACTGCAATCCTGAAAAGAAAACTTGGATTAAAAGAATTTTTCAGAACCATATCCAAAGGGAACAAATACCACTGATTAACTTAATAGGTGAATAAGCATCATTGCACTACTGAAATATACTTCTAAAGTGGGTTCTCAGTGCTAGAAATACAAGGGAAGGAGCTTGAAAATGACAGGTATTTTCTCTGTGTGGTTTATTTGTAGACAATGAAGCAGTTGTAGGTTTTGGGTCTTTTTTTTTTTGATGGGGTTGTTGGTTTCTTTTGGTAGTTTTTATTGGGCCTTTAAAAAAAATTATTTTCTAAAAATACGGAAAGCTTGGATAGTTTTATTTATTATACATTTTTTTTTGCTTTATATATTCAAAGTCAGGGACTGTTATTTAAAATGAAAGAAGTTTTTGGTAGTTTTTTATTGGGCCTTTTAAAAAAATTATTTTCAAAAAATACGGAAAGCTTGGATAGTTTTGTTTATTTATTATACATTTATTTTTGCTTTATATATTCAAAGTCAGGGACTGTTATTTAAAATGAAAGAAGCCAGGTGTGGGAAATTGGAGAAAATGCCAATTTTTGTTTGGTGCCATTTTTGATGTTTCTGAGACCCACATCCTTCCTTGCAACATGCCAGTGAGGGCTGGCTGTGTCTTAAAGTTCCTCTTCTGGCTGTTGTGTCTGTGTTTTCAACCAGGCAGCAGAGCTCATGCTCCAGCTTCCCCGGGTCTGTTTGGGAACCGAGACAAGGATGCCACACTCAGGTTTGCCAGTGTCAGCCTGGGCTGTGCATGGGGAACATGAACACTAAGATCACCCTTCTGGTGATAAATGTCATGAAACTTTCACAGAAAAAGAGCTCTGACTTCCTCAGTTTGCTCATTTGGTGGCCTCCTAATTTCTGGGTTTCAGGAGCTTGCAGGCAGCAGGTGCATGTCCCATGTGCCCTGATAGTGAGGCTGAACACATTAAGGAAAACAGACTGTTACAGGGTTATGTATTAAGTAAAATCTGGCTTCTAAGCTTAAGTTCTTTACTGCATCTAGATGTCCATCTCCTGCAAAGAGTAGATTATATGCACTGGGACATGTTACAATTTCTTAATTTTCAGTACCTTTTACCTTAACTTAGAGACTACTGAATTATTTCAGAGATCGGTTGTCTCTCCATCAAATACCTGTTGGTTGTGGGTTTTTTTTCTCCCAGATATGACTGTAAATATCTGAATGATATAGAAATTTTGGTTTCTGGTACCCTATAATGAAGTATCACTTCTTGTTACTGTGCTCAACAAACCCCTTATTTCATACCTGAACAACGCCTGGGACAACTCACATGAGAAATGCGAACACAGTTCTAACTTGTTCGAGATTTGCCCTTGACTTTTTGTTGCACATCTACAGGCATTTTTCTCTGCTTCAGGGAACTCAAGCAAGTGGCTTTTGGAAAAAAAAGGTTGTTTTTTTTTTCCCTTTCACACTAAGCTTTTGGGATAGTATACCTTGTACTTTTGGAAATCCGGTGAAGAATTTCTTTTTTGCCACATAACTTTTATCTGCAGCCTACCTGAGCAAAGATGTATGTTGATAATTTCTGGTATTTCTGCACCAGTAAACACCCTAGTCAGTGTTGCGAACAGTCTTTTATTAAATCCCTCTTTTTATCCCATCAACTACATTTTAAAAAAATTCTGCTGTCTCAAAACTGCCATCGTTAGTCTCAGCTCAAAAGTTTTAAAGGAGGTTTCAATTAAATGCAGTCAGCTATTATGCAAGTGGGAGGAGAGTAGAAAATTTCTGTTACTTTTGTTTTGCACACAATCACTTGGAAATTGTTACTTATGTACTTCAACTGTGGTGAAGTAGGATTTACACATGCAGAGCTGTTCATCCTGTCAAAGCTTTTAGTTGAATTTTCATTCTTCCTATCAAAATAATTAAAAACTAGACAAACCTAAAATCCTACCAAGTTGTTTTCCTCCATTTTAGAAACATTGTTATGGAATGGGAAATGTGTTCTTTCTATTGTATATGTGGATTATAAAGACATTCTGGTGTATATCAATTTACTTTTTCAAGGTATTCTACTGAGTATTGTTGGGACAGGAGCTCTTATACCCTGTTATGTTTTCCATGATTTCCTGACATGTCAGTAGTACAGGTACAGGAGAGGATACACCTGGGATATTGCACTGGGATGCATTATGTCCTTTTGCTGCCATTTCCTGACAAAGAAAAGGACAAGCTATTGTGTTTTTAAATTCTTTTTTTTTTTTCTGATATCCACATCTTAGAACTCACTGTACAGCAGCATCATGTAATTAAAATAAAGATCTCACATTTGTATTTCTAATGACAAAATCTGATATTTTGACATTTAATGATGAAATAGAAACTGAACTAGAGGCAAAGCTGTCTTCAAAACCTTTATGTTAGCTCATAATATTCAAATGTTTTTTAAAAGTGTTGGGGATCTTTATTTTCCTGAAAAGACTATGATTCATATTAAGCTTTTAGTTTGTTTTGGAAGTGGCATATTTTTTCCAGACTTCAGTTTGGAAAATCATTCAGTTCTGTCGTCTGTAGTTGTCGAAGGAAAATCGGCAGATTTTGGTGAACTCTTTTTGTAGCACTAATCTGTAGATAAAAGGTATTCTGTAGGTCGTTTTAATTACTTGAACCATAATAGAACTACAGAATCCTTGAGCTTTACAAAGGTCACACTAGTATTTAGCTCTTTCAGTGGTACTTTAGGAAGACAACAAGTGAAAGGTAGATTAACTTTATGATTTTTTTTAACATGGTTTCCCTTCCTTTTTAATGTGAGATCAATGTTGATGATAGTGGGGTATTACATTTATCTGCTTTAAAAAAAATGCTATTTACATTATTGTAGGTGTTGGGTTTTTTTGAGAAAGTGAGCTTGCTGTAAACTTTAAAACTTATAGTTCACCTTGAACATTTTTTTATTCTTTTAGTATGCACTGTGTGCCTGAATAACAAATACACCTGCTTTTAAATCTGGCAGTGTTTTCTATGATGCCCAAACATTTTTCTGCAGAAATGGCCTGGAATTAGAGAGTGAAGGAACCTTTGTGAATCTCTGCAACATAACACATGTACCTTGTTCTGGATAGTGTTAAACTGAGATGTCTCCTTCAGGTGTTGAATGTTGGACCTGTTTGCAGAGCAGATCTTTCCCCTTTTCAGCAACTGTCTGCCTCTTTCTTTGTTTTATGTCATCCTCAATCAGTATCTTCTATGATAGCAATTTTTCTTACTAATCTGATCATGGTCCTGCATTTCATTTTCAGTGCCCTAAACTCTCAAAACTCTTTCAATTAGTTGCTGTCCTTGGGTTGGTAAATGACAGCAAATATTCCCTGTGTGTCCTTTCCTCAGTGCCAGCAGTGTGTTTCCCCCAGACTGGCTGGGGGAATGTGCCCAGTGGCCCAAGCAGCTGCAACTGGCCATGCAGAGCCTTGGCTGGGGCTCCTGGGGGAGCAGGACTTGTCCTCCCTCGGTGCTGCTGCAGCCCTGAGGGACACAAAAGCCACTGGGTCCTTGACTGGCAAGGCACATCTTCTCAGTGCCTCCATCAACCTGCCCAATGCTACAGACAAGCTCTGGGCCCTGCCCACATTGAACAAGAGTGGTGTTGGTCCCACTCTTATAAATAACAATTCTCTTGGTTCAGTTTGCATGTGTTCCTTCTTTTGCTTCAGAACTATGAGATGGGTTGCTGTTGGCGGTTTCATACATGATTCCTGCTCTTCCTGTCTTTTAGTGTTTCCTGGTAAAATTTGTCTCACAAAAGTGAAATTGTACTTTAATAATGCATGACCTTAAAAAAAAAATCCCCATTTCAAGTACACCTAAACAGAAAGTGTTTTCCAGATGCAGTACAGTTCTGCAGATCAGAGTCCACAGCTCCACAGCTGAAACAGCTGCTCTTGGTGGCATTGGAGCAGGTGTTTCTGTCATCACTCAAAGCCACCCACTTGACATCTGATTTCCAGATGCTCTTAAATGGTACCTTGTAACAGGCTATTTTGCGCAGTCCTGCTTGTGTTCTTATCTATTATTCACTGTTTTCAGGACATATATTGGTTTCCTCTTAGAAAAATAAAGTTGGATTTTAAATGAGCTCATATAGCTTTTTAGTAAATTATAGGATGTATATGATGATATTTACATCAGGCTGCAACTTCTGAAGTTTATTTCTGTGGCTACAAATGATTGTACTCATGGGGTGGGCATCTCAGCAGTGCTTATCTGCAAGCCTTTAATTTCATCTCTCTGATTAGCACTGTTTATTTTTTTGCCTGGCACCCTGTTACTTTTCAAGCTTTCGCCTGTGTTTGTCCTCTTAGATGTCCCTAATTTCTCTCCATTTTCTTGACATCTACAGCAGGTGTCTTTGGCCTGAATGCTCCTCAACACCTGCTACCTTCTTGCTGATTCCCTTTTAATACGTATTTCAACTGCTACATGTGGGGGTGGGAGAGTAAGGTAATTGTTCTTATGTTATGTGAAAATTTGTTGACTTTTTTTTTTAATAGACAAGCTAATCTTCTAATGGAAAAAGAATGGATTCCTTCCCCACTTCATTTTTGCTGGGTGGTTTTTTTTTCTTTCCTGTCTGCATGTGGAAAAAACCCCAACACTTTTCAATTTTATCCTAGTAAATAAATGGGAAATGACCAATGAGAAATAAGATAAGATGCTGAGAAAGGCTCTTGTACTTTCTTCTGCAGGAATGAAATGTCAGTACTACTTTGTTTTGCCTTTTCTTGTTTAAGAGATAAGATGTAAAATATACAGGTTTTTGAAATGCCATTTTCCTTGCATTGCAGCAGGTGAAGAAAGAAAACCAAAGCCTCAAGGTTTTCTGTCTGCTTCACCAAAAATAAACAATACAGTTGTGCAGTATTGGGAAGGTTATACTACCCTGAGATTCTGAATATATGGTTGTTCCTCTGTGAAACAGTAAGACATCAAAAGGAAGTTACTGCAGGTTCTAGACATGGCAGTAATGTTGTGTCAGTGATGGCCTAGGATTTAAGAATTGCTGTGTTCATAGGGACAGATAGTCTTTTATGAGATCAGCTAGAATATTCTCTTTTCCAGCCTCTCATGACTGATCTAATAAAAGATAACTTGTTATTACAGTCTCTAGGCTTAGGCCTTTTTCCAGCTTTTTTTTTTCCATCAGCCTCTGTCATTCAACATGTGTCATGAACCCTTTCTCTCAGAGCAGTGATGACTCCCATGAATTTCAGTGAAAATTGTTTATGTCCAACACCTCTGAATCACATAGAAGCCAAGAGCTCATTCTGCTGAGTTTGAGAAGAATTATGACATTCCTCCCTATTGGAAAGCTTCTGTCTCAGCAGAATTTCACACACCACCCCACCCACTGTGAGACCCTCAAGCTATCAATCTGCTTTTCTCAGAAAGAGAATAGGGACAGTCATTTCCCAGGTAAACTAGATCTGAAGTTAATTGTAATGATAGATTTATACAAATAATTGCATCTATCATCCACTTTCAGTTTATTTACTTTCAGAGTTCTGATTTCTGGGTCCTTTGGCTTTGGGGGTTGTGAGGCTTGTTTGAAGCTGGAGTATGGAAAAATGGCTGCAATCACAAAAAATATTTTTTTCTTTTTTAGTATTATCATATTAAAAAAAGCTTTTACATTCTAATAATTTGATGTTTTTTGTTTTGTTCAGTGAAGCCTGCAAAAATCCTTTGAATAGTAAATCTATAATTTGTGCTCATTCCCTTGTCTTTCAAAGTTAGCAGACATATGAGATAGTAGTTTCAACAATCAGTGATGAGGGACAATCATTAAAGGTCTGTTCCTAAAGAATAATTTCATGGCATGTGAACTTTTTATTAAAACAAAAGCAAAATCAAAAACAAGCAAAAAAAGGAGAAAAGCAAAAGTTTTACAACAAGCCAAGCTTTTCTCCCCAGACTGAGGTTGGCAAGGGGGAGATGGGCACCTTTTTATTTTTATCTGACACAACCAGCTCTGTGCAGACCTTGCGACAGAGTTTTCTGAGCCCTCTGTTTTCTCACAGGGAATATTTTGATTCACAACAATAAATGTTCTACTAGTATGGTAGTAGAGAGAAATAAAGGGAAAAAGTATGGGAAATATCTGCTTCATAACAGTGTTGTAGTTTGAGCAACATGTCTGCCTGGTATCCATGTGTTAAATAAACAATTTGTCTCCTGAATGTTTACAGAGAAGTAACGTGGCTGATTTATTTTGTGAAGCCACTGTGGTTGCTCTACCTTGTCACCAGAATCCTCATGGATATGCAATGCTAGGTCAAAAATGAAGAGTGTTTTTTGATGGATCTGGAAGGAAAACATAACAAACAAAAAACCCAAGTGTGTGATTTGTACTCTTGGAAGTTCTAAACTCTGAGAGATGTCATTTAAAAATATTTCCTGTTTTCTCTTACTTAGTCTCAATACGTCAGGCTCAGCTAAACGAAGAACTAAATTAAAACTGTCATTTCAGCTCATAAATAACAGATGTCTCACCCATTTAATTATTTATAGTCTTGAATCTTTTAAAAATGAAAATGGCTATACACATTTTTAATGTAGTTCTTGGTAATTTGCTGCATGAATGATAAGATTCCAGATAATCCCAGCACACAAACATGAAAAATAAAACTTTGACTGACTCACTTATCTTATGTGACTGCTTCTTCAATCCCCTGTGACTTTTTTTAAATTAAAATTTAAGTGAAATCTAATCACAACAAAATGATGTTCATACACTTGCATTAATAATTTATCTGCTAGAGATCACAGTGAAGGTAGTATGGACATTAGAGATTCATTTGCTGCCTGAAAATCAATGCTTTCTCTTTTCCTAAGATTTATCTTTTCATCTCTGTGAACTGTGTTTGGATGGTTCACACGTCTGAAATAACAATGGTAAAAGAAATTAAGACTGCACCAACATTAAAAAACCAATACCCTACCCCCAGGAAAACCACCAAACCCCACTATCCTGCACTCTGTGGTTGATGGTAAAATTATGTCACTTGCCTTAATGACTTCTTCTCTTTTTATGAACACAGCTAATCTAGTGAAAGATGAACTCAGTGGGTTAACGAGGATCCCCTGGCAGAGCACAGTGTGCTGTGTGTGAGCTGAAAGAGGAAACACATGGGCGTGGATTGATTACAGAAAATGCAACCTGAGTGCTCTGGGGAAGGTGGGATTGCCAAGGACAAGAGAAAGATGTCAATGGGCTGAGGAGAGCTGCTGGGCCTGGCTTATGGATGTAAAAGGCAGCTTAGGTTTTGCATGTGAGTGACTGGAATATCCACATAAACTGATTAAGACTTGGTGCTTAATCAGCTGAACCAATATTGGGGAATAAATGTATAAAAGCATTTCTATGCATGCCAGGTGACAGAGCCAGAAAAATCAATGTTTTGCAAACACCACCCATGCAAACTTGGCTTCCAGCTCACTGTGTTTTGTAAATATTATGTCAACATGATACTGCATAACAAAGGAAAAATAATATACTGACATCCATTTTCTCAGCTGTAGGGAAATCTAGCTGGCTATTGTAATTGAAGAATGACAAATTAGGATTACAGATTTCTGTTCTTAGATATGTTTGTGTAAGGATTGACAAAGGTAAGTAAAATAATGATTTAAAAAATCTGATTCAATTTGTGGCAGTGTCCCTTTAATGATGTTTTGCACTAGTGCAGAATTGCATATTGCAGCTTCTTACTAGACACTGCCCTTTGCAGCTTTCTAGAAAATATTTTCCATCATTTTGACATTTCATTTAAAATGAAATATAGAAGATATTAGAAATTCATGTTCATGACAGGTATTATTTGTTTGACTTTGAAATATACAGAGAACACACATTAATGCACAGTGACTGAAGTGTTACAGGGGTGTGTGTCTGCATATTCATGGGACTCTTCTTTACTTCACAAGCAAGTGTTGTGGAATCAGAAGAAGACTGACCTTTTATAGAACTAAAAATATGTGTGTGCAACAATGAATAATTTAAAAAAGGGCCAGCTGAAATGCCCTCCTTCCCTGCGTATGTGTGTATAACCAAGAAAGAATGTTGTTTTTTCTTGCAAAGGTGCACAATTTCACCATGTTTTCTAAGTTGCTTCTGTTTACATATTCAGCATAGAAATTCTTATTCAGACTGGTTTGCCATTTTTGCCAGACAGTTATACCTGCTCTTTTTGGAGTTCCTCATGGGGAATATGAGGGTAGTATACATCTGGGCTGGAAAATGGGTCATTTTAAGTTTATACTGAAAGGTAAGCTGAGGGTTACTAAAGTGGAAGTTTCCATTGACTTTTGTACTTTTTAATGATTTGAGAAAGATTATTTGATTAGGAGTCCTTTTAACATGGGTCAAATTCTATTTCTTCTATAGCAAGGAGGAAACAGAGACCCTTTTCTTATTAAAATGCACTATGTACATATATGATCAGAGCAGGGAGTAAGTTGGTTGAAATTGTTACTAGTGTGAAGGAGTTTTGATTGACAACCCCTGTTTGTTGACCAGAGGAAGGAAAGGCCTATTTGAATTTGAACTGACACTTGCCTTTCTTTTTGGATTAGCTGCTCTATTAACAGCTACTCTGCACAGTTTTTGATGACCTGATCTACTCTCACAAATCCAACACATTGCAGGATGGTGAGGGAGACATTTTCATCTTTCCCTTTCTTCATATCAAGCATTTTACAAAGAATATATTGTTACTGAGGAAAGTTATTTTGATTTATACAGCTTTTTCTCAATTTGTCAACCATTTGTATTGAACCTTGAGCTCAGCAGAGTTTCACATTTAACACAGTCATGAAATTTAGTATATAAATGTAAAGCTTTCATAATGCTGAACTTAAGCCTGTGAGTGTTGAACTGTGTGGCATAGCATCTGCGGTCTTTGTAAAACTTAGTCTGGGGAGTTTGTTTATGCAGCTGGAAGAACCACAGGCTTTCCTCCGTTACCTGAGGTTTTACTACTTTTTCCTTCTGAAACTCTTGTCTGTTGAAGGGGAAATTCTAATTGTAACTGATCAGCACTTAAAAAAAAAAGTAATCTGTTTTTCCTTAACTCTTAACTTTGAACTTTGTTAGTTGCCATAAAAGGTACAAGACTAATTTATTTGTATTGGGAATTGGCTCAACCTGGTGACACTTGTTCTTCTATCCTAAAAATGTCTGTTTAACCATAGCAATTGCCATATTATTAACGAAGGCCAGATTTCATTCTAGTCTGTTCATCGCTTTGCCTTTGCAGTTATTGCAACTGCACATGAATATTGAAAAATGAACTGAGTCAATTATTAACTGCTTACGTGCAACCCCTGAATTTACATGTGCAATTCTACAGTTTGGCAATACCCTGCTTTTGGTAATGTAGGCAGCGTTTGTTGGTGATGTGCTTCATAGGAGAGACTGCATGCATTTATACAGAATAACTTACTAGATCATTACAAGGATGTAAAATGAAACAAGATTAATAAGTAGATATATTTATAACTGGGGTATACTTTTTAAAATGTTTGATGGTGAAGGAACAGGACTGTTTCCCAGCCTGACTGTTACCCTCTGGAACTGATGTCTATCTTTGCCTCTGACATATTTGTAGGGTTCCCAAGAACTGCTGAATAAAACAAAGAGTCAGTTGGGAAGGGACTGCATCTGTCTGGTATGCTGGAAGTCAAAGATGATAAATCTATTCTGCAAATTTGTGACAAACACTCATAGACCGAACCACTGGATTAAGTCAATAATCTCTTCTCAGTCTGAAGTTTATAAACCTTGTAGGATTGTATTATTTTGTTCAAATTCAAATAGTATATTTTCCAACTTTCCTTTGCTATTTTCTATAGCTTCAGTTTCTAGTTGCAATTTTCACAGACCTTACACTCTTGAGAGCCAGTGCTGGATTTTTTTCTCAGGCAAAATGGTCTGTGATCAAGAGCGACTGATTATGTACTCTCCCTGCATGCATCAGCATGTTGATTATGTGAAATCTCATGAAGAATTACAGTCAATGCCAATCATTGTCTAGCTGAAGGTCAAATTTTACATTCATCTACTGATGTCATTTTTTTTTCATAGTAATCTATAAACCATGTAAGGAAACCCTGAAATGGATGTTCTTAACAAAATGTATTTATGCTTTTGACTTCTGTTTTGGCATGCAAAACCAGAGTTCTGTTCTTGTTCAGCATGCTATTTCTCTAATGTTTATTGATACCCATGAAATGAAACACTAAGAAGAGCCCCAGGGCAAGGAGTGTTTAAGCTGAAGAGTGATGCTCAGCTATTAGGCCTGCATTGGGTACTGCAGAGGGATGTATCCCTGCTCAGTGCAATTCCCATGGCATTATTCACATTCGTGTTGGATCTGCTTCTGCTTGAGCATCTGGATTGTGTCACCACTGCAGGTGATGCTTTGAGGGATTAGTGCCATGTTTGTGCCCTAAAAGTCCCAGGAGCACAGCTCACTGGCTCAAAAGAGATTGGCCCAAAAAGTGTATTATTCAAATATTATTCAGTGCTGTGTTTTCTGATTTATTTAGTTTGTGTTTAGCATGTCTAATTAATTGCTACCTAGCAATTGCTTTGCATTGGGTTTCCACATGAAGCAGTCATGGATCCGGCAGATTGAGGCAGTCAAGAAACACTTTGGTCAATAGAAGGGTGTATTTTTGGAAATAGCCATACCGTGTAGTGGTGCACTGTTAACTCATGAAGTGTTTGTCTAAGTAAGCTTCTAGGAGACTTGGAAAGCTAAAAAAATGCAGGATAATATGTCCTATACTCCCAAAAGGAAAAGATCCTGGAGTATTCATTTCATGTCAGTTCCCTGCACTTGAAGTGTCAAAGCTAGAGATTTTGAGAAGATAGTTAAGCTGTATCATATATGTGATGTCTTCATGTTAATTGCAAATAGGTTATCTTAAGCTAATATTGTTTAATATGGGGACTAAAATGTAGCATAGAAAGATTTCTCTCTGATACTGTATTTCTGTTAATTTTAAATACAAGGCTGCTCTGTCTCCCCACCCCCATTCCCAGTTATCACCTGCTTAAGGACTAAACTTTCCCTTCCAGTTTCTAATATAATAATATTTACCAGTGTTCAGAATACAAAGCAAGTAGTAAATCAATTTTGCACTCTTTCATAATGTTATAGTAACCCCACTGTGTCTACATGGTAGAAATGTAGCATTTTCCCTGGCAAAGTGGATATGCTTTTATTTTGCTTCCTGTCCTCAAGTACAGCTGTGTACAATGGGGAGCTCACTTAAAGGGCTGGCTGGAAACGTTGTCCTAATGAGGTTAGGTAATGCTTTGTGCTCTGAATCATGGCAGGGATGTACACATTGGAGGAACTGCATTCAGAGCTGACAATCAATTTTGCAGTGGGATATGGCTAATTCAGGAACTCGGAGAGTAGAGGTGAATAAAGATTGCTATGCAACATGTCTCTGTCAGAAATGGAATTTTATTGCAGCTTTTGTCTTCCCTCGATAAGATATGGATAAAAGATTTGACCAGAATTTCTCTAGTAGATCATGGATATATATTTTGTTGTTAGATGCCTTAATGTTGCTACTAAGGAAGAAGCTTGGAGTAGTTGAAATATCCACTTTGAAATCACTCTTAATGGAAGAATTAGTATTATTTTTTTTTTTTACTTTTAGATTATTTTCAGCATGTGCTGGAATTAAATTTTCAAAAAACCCCAACACCCACCAAACCTGAAATCAGTTTGAATTCCAACTGCTGCTCTGATATATTGAAGTTGTAAGTTGGATAGTTTTTCCATCCATGGTAGGTTTTATTCCTCAGGTTTCAGTGTGAGCTTAGTTGATTAGAGCATGGTGCTAATAGCATCAAAATGATGAATTCAATCTCTGTAAGAGCCATTCTCTTAAGTGCTGGACTCAATGATCTTTGTGGAACCTCTCCCACTCAGAATTGATTCTGGGATCAGATTTGCAGTCACCAATTGCCTTTGTTAGAAGGGAAAGTAGTGGATTGTGGGAGGTAAAATCCATCTGGAGGTACCATTTCACGTTTGCTGTCACATCCTCAGTACCTGTAGTATACCAGTAGTCATGCACTAATAAATATTTTTCCTGTGCTCAGTAGTGGAAAGGAATGGATATTTTACTAAACAGTCAAGATTTCATGAAGAGACATTTTCTTACAAATTATATAAATACCATGTTACTTAAAGGAGAATGTGGTGGAGATATACTGATGTATCTCTTATGAGAGCAAACTCCTCAGAAACAGATGTTCTGTTATGTGTCAGCAGCTGTGGCCAGCTTAAACCTAACACTGTTTTCCTGCAATTTTAAAAGTATAACAAGACTTCACCTACACAAAACATTTTTACACTAATAGAGAATTCTCCTGATGTGATTTATGCCAATGTTCTTCTTAGCATTGAACTGATTTTCAGTGGAGAATCTCTTTTCTTGTTAATATGTAATGCTGGTATGAAAGGAAAGCAGACATAGTATTTCTCATTTATTAAATTGTATGGTCAAATTGATGCCATTCTAAGAGTAATGGCATTTCTCATTTAATTTCTTGATTTGCATAATTTAGATATAAAAAGTCAGTGTGGTAGAGTGTGGTACCTTAGTGTGGTCTCTTTTGGGACTTCTCTGTCCAGTGTCAGCAGGATAATGGATATGTCTGTTCAGTCCAGAACTGGGAATTCAGGATTATGGATTTCTTTCAATTAAACCATTACCAGGATTACATTTTACCTAGCCCCACTATCCTGGCTTAATATGGAATTGAAAAATTAGATTTGAATTCTTAATCTTTGTATGGAGACAGTATTGCTGAAATAATTATTTTCTTAAGTTGGGGAAATATCCCAGGTCACAATTGGAGGAACTCATATCTTTAAGAAGAGCATAACAAAAGTAAGTAGACAGAAAGTTAAAAAATTACTGGATATGTGAAAATATTTCAATTTTAACCTGAATTTTGCATATAATATTATTGTAGTGGATTTAAACATGATAAAATCGAGTGCCCTATCTTGGCCAGAAGAGACAAATATATTTTGCTGCATGAGATCAGGGAATTTTCCTAAATATGATTTTCATTTTTCAATGCATACAATAATGTTTCTAGGAAGCTCTCATATTGTTTTTGATATTTGAAAGCATTCTTTAACTTTTGTAAAGAGCCTGCTTGGCTCATGAAGTTGATCTGAGCCAGTCAGGACCTCTGCATCCAGGCCTGGGAAAGCTCTGCAGCAGCAATCTGCAGCCTCACCCTGAATTAATCTTTCCTGAGTCTGCACCCTTAGAAAATTTACAGATTTTTCAAGCAGCTCTACACTTAGATCCATGTCTAGCATGTTCACGCTCTTTTGTGTCCTGGCACAGGTAATTTTGTTGTTAAGCAATAACCTGTGCAAATCTGCTTCACAATGGGCCAGACTTCACTTTATAAAATCCATTTTGCTTGTGTAAGTTTTCTTTGATCCTTTATGTTTTTAGATTCATATTAAGCAGACTTTTGGTTTCTTGTGGGGTGGTTTTTTATTTTCCCCTTTATTAAAGGTAGTTGTCTCATCAGGGCATATCAATAAAGCACTTTGTATAAGCTTCTGGAAAAATCCAGTTGTGAATATGCAGTGACTAGACTATTTTCCAGGATTAAGCAAGTCTCAATAAAAGACTAAAAGACTGTTAGGAAAAAAAAGATCAAAATAGAGAAGTGGGAACAGCCTATGCATAGTACTCCTTTAAGCAACTCAATAAGAGTTGAATTTTTTAGTAAGTTATTTCATCAAAAATTATTTCTTTGTTGGAATTTAAAATTACTGCTTCTATAGTGTAATTGAGCATGCACATACCTTGTGGCTTTGTAAGTATTCTTGTCAATTTAACTTCAAAGAAAGTGATTATGGCAGATGGCAAATCAAAGGCTCTCAATGCTATTTCACATATACTCACAGAAGATGGGTAAGATGAGAAAAATATCACTAGGTCATACCAAAATTCTATCTAGTCCAGCAGCAGATTCTCACAGAAAAGTATTGGAAGACCCTTTTGAGAAAAGGGTCATTTTATATTCTTACAGCAATCAATAGTTTAAGGACTTCCAAGTCAAAAGTTATATCCGAACTGTCATATCAAATATCCAGTGACAGACCTATCCTTCAGGCGTTTCCCTAAACCTTTCTCAAGACATTTATAGTTTAGCCCTTGCAACACCTGTGGCACAGATGCAATTTTTCACAGTTCAGTTGTATGTTGTGTAAAGAAATATTTCTCTGGGTATGTTCTGCAGTTAATATTTGGTAATGCCTAATAACCATAGTCCTGTTCATCCTCCCTGTGCCCATTTCCTTGCCCTGCTCCAGTGTGAGCCAGCCTGGCACTTGGCAGGGAACATGTGCTTTTAGCTGCTCAACCAACAGTGGTGAACAGTTGGGCTTGGCTTTCATCCTTTTCTCTGTCCCATAGATATACCTGTTCTTGCTGGGATGTGACACTGATCTTCATTGGGATTATTAAGGATCAAGATTGTGAAAACAGTGCCTGTGATTTGCATATTGTTTAATATGCAGATTCTACTGCATTAAAGACACTAAGCTGCATATTTGCACCATAAACACTGTGTGAGATTGTCCCCTGGGTCACCTCATCCCCACAGCCCAGCAGATCATTTTGACTGGACAGTTTTTTCCCTTAAGCATTTATTTTTGCAGATATGCAAGTTTTGCCTCCTAAGGCATTATTTCTCTTGAGGTTGCTTTCCCTCACAGAGGAAATTATTTATGGCTGCAATAGCTTTGATTGTTAATGGCATATACTGCATTTATGAAATGGTTTTTTCCCCCTCTCCCAAAACATTTCAGGATAAGTTGTTGTAGCTCCAAAACTCCCTGTGCCAGGAAGACTCAGAAGAGTCAATGTTTCTCAACAGCAGCTTTGTGTGAAGCTGAGGATGAAACAGAGGATAATGTGCTTCTTTCTAGTTCAGCACTTCTGGGCCACCATACAGATTTAAGCAGCTGCACAAAATCCTCACTCAATCCACTTTGGGTTTGACTCAAATCCTTCTAGAGAATGATTTCACAATTTAGATGATATTTAAAGTCATCCTTGCCTTGCCTTATTTCATCACATATTTGGGTTGGTTCAGTCTTTCCACCTCCAGACAGGTTCATTCCAGGAAAATGCTGTCTCCCAAATGAAAGCACCCAGTGCAGTCCAAGAATATTGATATTACAATGAGTTGCTATCTCAGTATTTAGCCAGAGGAGGATTATCCATTGAAGTGTAGATTGGTTTTTACTGCTGGCTGCAGCAGGAATGCTTCTGCTCTGCAGACTTTTATTCCTTTCTAGAGTATTAAAAGGGAACTGAAAGTATGAGTCTGTCAAAATAATGCCAAACAAGGAATATGTGGTAAATACCTGAGTGGACCTCTGTGCATCTTAATAATTCAAAATTTTCTTTTTTTTTTTCTATTTTTTAATTTCAAATAATATGCCCCTACTTCTAATTAAAAATATTTCATTTCTAGTACTTGGGGATAATATCTGAGACGTAAACAGCCACTGACTTTTAGTACATATTGTTTAGAATTTCAGTTTCATTGGATTAACCTTTGTGTGTAGTTTGCGGTCTTTTTTTTTGTTGTTGTTGTTGTTTTCTTATCACTGCATAAATATCTTCTTTCAATAAATTCATAATCCAGTCAATCTGAGAGACAGTTAAGGTTAACAAAATCTTTAGAGTTTGGGAAGTTGTGGATAGGAACTCTGTGATACTATTGTGGCAGCATGGAATAAGGAGTGAATTAAGAAATCTGAATTTAAAATAAGCAAATTGCTCAGTATCTGTGCTTTGCTAGTGGGTAATTTGAAACATTACTTATTTATTGCCATAATAATTTATTAATAAAAATGTTATTTATTTATGACATATCCATGCATTTGCTAGGCAACTCATAAAATAAGACTGATATTTACTAAGAAGTGCTTATGTGCTTAGAATGCATAAAATTTCTTATTGATAGATGGTAAAATATAATCTGCAAATCCAGGATTTTGGTGATGAAAGACTGTTATAAAGTATAGGAAAAATGTAAATTTTTTCTTACTGGTGATGTTCTGTTAATGTAATTTTGACTTTTTGCTTAATCTCGTTTTCTAGTTCTTATTTCATTTCTTTGGACATTTTTCCTAATTCAATACTTGATTCTCATCTTTACACTGTGCTTTGTGGGAGAAAGGACAGTCATTTTTGTACCTGAAGCTAGAAATGCCTTTTAAAAATGCTGCATATTTTAATAAAAAAGTGAATTCAAACAATATTATATCCAATACTTCTTAATCTTACCACTTCAAGCACAAATTTGAGATAAAAAGTTGAAAAGGTGTCAGGTAAGTCTTTTTTTGCTTGGTTGGTTTTGTTTGGTATGGGTTTTTTTGTTGTTTTTGTTTGCTTCAATCTTTTCTGAGGGGGCATTCTCTAATGTTTGTTTTGGGCCAAAGACCAGAAAAGTGAAAATAAATGCCTATGTGATTATCTGTTTGTATTTCAGTAAATACAGGGATTTTTTTTTTTTTTGTTAAGACAGCTTTGGTCTAGTAAAATGAATGCTGTGAGAATTTACTGAGCTTTACATGTTCACATTTTCAACTAATAAAGAACACTGGGACTGCTAAAATCAGGATTCTTTCCTGTGGCTCAAAAAAAATCTTGTAGCAACAGATCTCTGCCTTGATATTTAGATGATTAATTTTTTATGTTTCAAAAAGCACAGTAAAAATGTTGTTTGTTTTAAACTAAGGTTTATAGTAAGAACCTAAGTTGTTTTTCAGAAGAATGTCTTAAAGGCACAGTGCAAGTGTAGGTGAGAAGCAGAGGGAAATGGAAGATGGCAGGTAGTTTTTTCAGTTAGGATGATCATTTACAGGCTCTGGAACCAAACCATGTTGTTTCTGCCTTGTTCAAAAGTCTTTGATACAAATCTTTGTGTTCCAGATAAATCCTTCAAATCTCATCAGTTTCTGAAGGAATGTTCCATCTGTGCTACTCTTAAATGTTTACTTCAGGATAAGATGAATTCCTAAATGCGATTGACTTCTAACTAGATTTCTATTTATCTTAAAGGGTGTCCAGGGTGAGAAAAAAGCTACTCTTAAATGTTTACTTTGGGATAAGATTGCTAAATTCTATTGACTTCTAACTAGATTTCTATTTATCTTAGAGTGTCCAGGGTGAGAAAAAGCTACAACCTGTTCACAGAATGTTAAAGCTGTGCTTAAATGACCTTAATGGTGATCTGTAAGTCTCAAACTGAGTTTTATTATGTTATCATGTATAAATCCCCAGTTCCTTCAGATTGATAACCATTTGAGAAGCTGAAATCTAGCATTTTAAATTCATGTGTGGCCACCTGATAATCTACTGACTGAATCAATCCTGTTGGATGACATGGGCAGCTCTTCACATTGGTGAGACCCCTGGGAGGCCTGGGACCTTCAGTTGGGAGTGACCCAGTGCTTGCTCATATCCCACAGCTTGAGCTGCTGTGTTATATGTTGCATTTGGTCACATAAAAACATGCTCAGCTGCTGGGGACCTCCACTTCAGTCAGTGCAGTTCATAGAAAACTTTGTGACTGGCTCTGCTAGGGGAACAGGAGACATTATTCTGATTTTTGGAAAAGACTAGAGGATGGAGGTTGCTAAATCACATTAAACTGTCCTTGGGTAGATTTTTATTCATGATATGTCATTTGTTTGCACTATTTTTGTCTGCGGTGATGGCCAATAGCTTTTAATATTTTATTCAAATTAAATGGTAAAACTAATTTAAATCCACAGAATCCCTGCTCTTTTTCTTTCCTAAAGTTAAATTGATCAAGAACCAGAGAGATACACAGTTAAATGCAATCTTATTCTATGTGCTTTTACAAATAGGTATTTGTTTCCATGACCAAAGTGGTTGCCTGAAGCCCAAGACTATCATAATCTGAAATGAAAGAGTAGTTATCTCCTTCCTTGCTGTGGTGGGAATTCATTAACACTGTTAACAGACTTTGCTGCCTACTCTAAAATTATAAAGTATTTTAAATGCCTTCCTTAACCCATGAATGTATGACACAATCTGATGTTTAAGGCATACTAGTGAAAGAAAATTCTTCTTTAGGTTGTAACTTGTGAACAAGTGACTATAGTAAATTGATGTGTTATATGTTGCATGGCTTTAAGTATTGTAGCAGTATGAAATAAGTTGGAACTTGGATGCAGGAGAAGACAGGATAGAAAAAGACTAGAATCATCCACGTCAGAGAGAGAAGGAATGTGCATTCTGTGTAGCTTTCTTAATATTTGACATAGATTTTGATTGTTTTCTGACATTTTTGCAGTTCTAACCACCTCATATTATTTACAATGTAGCACTTGATAGAGAATTTATTTAAGAAATGAAATTCTTTTAATCATTGACTATGCTAATGCCAAAACAAATCCACCTTACAACTATGAATCACAAACCCACTGGGATGTATCAGTCTATCTCTGCCACAGAAGCTCGCAGAAAGATGGCCTGTGCAAAGTGCCTTGAATATTAATGAATCAGGCCCTAAATTTTACAAAGCCAGTGCAGTTGGTAATGAACATTGTCCTTGACTGACGTAGTTCTGTTTGGGCTGGGAAGTCAGTTCTCACCAAATGAGAATCTGACTAACTGAATGTTAGGTTTGTGATCTAACATCTCATCTGCTGCATTAAAAATGTTTACAGTCTTACCTTTCTGGTGCTAGGATCTACCTGTGTATCTTTTCCTGATAGAATTCCAGTCTTTAAATATTTATATGCAGGCTCAAATATTCTCATTTTTTCCTAAAGACATTATGGAATCCTCCCCTGGCAATTTCTGAAACCAGTAGTACTTGTTCTGCTCTTAAATAGCTCTGGGGAGGTTAAATAGAAGGAATGGGGTTCCCATGTCTCATGTGCTGGGCTTAGTGTGCTGCACCAATGTGGGCCTGGCAAGAATTTGATGGAGAAGAGTGGAAAGAATGCTGTGGGTCTTTCAAGGTATCTTGAAAAAAAACTGCAGATACAAAAGAGTAGGAAATTTCTACCCTATCTTCATAAGATGTAAAAGTCATTAAATGGCAGCATGATTCAGTGTTCTATGTTTTCTAAGCATGTTTCTCTTTGATGTTGCTTCTGAGAACAGAATTGTTCCTTACTGCCAAAATCACAGAGGTACCTCAGCCGTGGCAGTGCTGCCTGATGAGCTTGACCAAAGCATGCCCGGGGTGAGGGAGCCTGCACCCCTCATTACACACTGAATTTCACACTGCAGAATTGTTTCCTGGTGGTTTTCAATCTTCCTACTACCAGCATAGGGTCAGAAAGTTGTCTTTAAAGGTGGTAGTTTGTGAGGGGGTTTCATCAAAGCCTTACAAGAATTTTTGTGTATTTAAAACCAGCTATATTAATATTAGTGTATACTTTACTGAAGTTCTTGTAGCCATTCTTTTTTTCCCTTGATTGTTCATTTTTGTCTTAGAATGACAGCCCTGTCTGAGATGTAAATTAGATGCAAAAGAAGCAAAGCATAATTTCTGAATTCCTGACTAGCTAGCAGAGTGTGATAATGCAGAGGGTAGAGAAGTTTCAAGGGCCATGACATTGAGAATCTTCTGGGGCATCTGTCAGTACTTCACAGTGTCAGCTGACAAGGCTGCAGATCTGAATGTTTTAGCTTTTGGTCCTGGATCTGGACAGGACTGGGTGGTACAGGCTAATAAATCAGCCAGCTTCTCTATGGTTAAGTCATGGTAGGATTAAAAAATCTTTGGTCTTCCTGCTCTATGTAAGGTTTTCTGTTGCATTTATCCCTGTTCAGTCTGACTACAGAGCAGCCATGTGCTCCTGGAGATCGCACACTCTGCTCACGGGTGACAAAATTGTCTGATGAGACTGTGTGCTACTAAAATGCAAAATGTAATTAAAACAAATCTGCCCTCACTGAAGCAATACAAAATGCAAAATAAAAGCTGCTAATGAAAGCATTTTATCTTTATAATTGTTCATTCATTATCACAGGCTAAGGCAGCAGAGCCGGGGACAAGGGGCAGGATACAGGAAGACAGGATGATAACAAAAGTATTGAAAACCTTTTTTCCCCCCTCTTCATTTCTGCACAGTAACACCACAAGGCTGGGCCTTGTTTATAGGCAGGAAGTAAGATATTTTGCCATTTGAGCATAAACATGTTCAATTTCCCAGTTATCATAAAATTGCCAACTGTTCTTTCTGGAAATTCTCCGCTTGTTTTTATCTCCAAGACATGCATTTTGAATGTTTCTGTTGGTGGTCATGCTGTGGTAACAAGATGCTTCCACCTCAAGGCACTCAGAGTTACCCACAGTAACAAATACCAGCGTAATTACCCTGAAGACAAAAGGACAAAAAGGAGCTTCCTCCTTTTTAGGCCCTGTACAAGGACAGAAAGGTGAACTAAGCACTGCTTATCTCTGCTTTCTCACACAAATGAATGACATCTCTAATGTGAGCAACAAAGGCAATACTAAAATTGTTACAATTAATCAGTCATTCAATCTGTGCTGAAGGAGTGAAAGCAGTTCAGAGGAAAAGGGAGAAAGCAGAATGTGCAGCTGTCAAGAATTGAGAACACAGATTTATTGAATGAACTCAGCTAAGAATCACATGTATTGTAGAAATGTGCTCCACGGCATGAGAGGCAGTATCTAAAGTTTTTCTGATCAGCGGTTACCACTTAAGGGAAAATCTCACCTTATTGCTCGACCGTGGCAAGTTAAGGCTTTCTGAAAATTCAGACTTGTGCTTTTCTATTGCTAGATAGGTAGCTAGTTCTCATTTATGCCTCTGTAAACCTAAAAGAACTCATAGAGTATTTAATTAAACTTTCCCATATCTTCTGTTTAAAGGAGATGATTTGGGTAATGAGGGCTGTAAACCTGTGCAGAGATGCATAATGGTAAATTTCAACTCATCCACTGGTCCTTTGAGATGGCTTTTATCTTTATCTGAGGTCTAAGCTTTTTTTTTGTAATGATACCTGCAGATTCTCGATTTCCAATAAATTAAATAACCAGTTTATGTAAACAAAAAAAACCACAACCAAACAAAAAAAGCACAAAACAATAATTTCATTGGTAATCACTTAGCTGAAGATTATTAGTTGTCGATCATTTTGGGCCTAAGTTTGTTATACCTCAAAGAACAATATTATATAATATAGACTTGTGAATCACAGGTTCTTTTGGAAAGTTGAACTAAAAATGAGACTATGGATTTGCAAAAAAAATTTGAGTTATTCAGAGATTCCTGACATTGTTAACATTAAGAGTGCAAAAGTACTAAGGACCTTATTGATTAAAATTCATATCAAATAGAGTGGGACTTTCTGGTATGACTGATTTTTATTACATGGGGTTATTTAAAGCATATCTTTCCTGTAGACAAGTAGCTCAATAAAATGCATGATAGGGCAAATGTCAGAAAGGTTCTGTACTTTTCAGAGTGGTGATTTCAGTCTAAATGGCCAAGAGCATTTCCCTTGTAGTCTGTGTATTTTTATATCTGGATTTCATTGTCCTACATTGACAATGCCTAGAATTAGAAAGATAATTGCATTGAAGTAAATGTTGTTAAAGCACTTTTAAGAGCTTCTAGTAAACTGATTTATATGCAGCAGCTGTGGGATGTACTGCAACAGTAATTGACCCCATTGCCCTTTACTGGTGGGTCAAGGTGGAGTAATCTCAGGGGAACCTGTTCATCTCTGCCCCACAGCGCAAGATGTCTGCAAAGTCAGGGAATTTGGGTTTAGGCCTATAAAGATTTGTCACTAGCCACTGGATATCACTGGGCTCAATAAAATCAACAAGCTTATAATTCCTCTGAGCTATCTAACAGTAACTTAATTTAAAAATGCAAATAATAAAAACATCTACCATAACATTAAAAATGTCTTAAAATATTACAGATTCAAGTCACAGGAAAGAGTGCTGATCTTGGAAAGCTTGATGCCAATTATGTGCTTCACTGAATTAAAATGAACTCATATTATTAATAAAGACTCAAATGATCTAGTCTGCTAGTCCAACCTTTCATCACCTCATATTTTCATTAGAAATGAACTTTTCAATTACGAAGTGTCTTCCAAAACTTAGTACTGAGTTCCAAAATTAAGTTTTCCAGACTGTGATTCAGTCACATGAAGTTAAGTAATACAGAACAATCTTGCAGAATTTGACACTGTTACATGTCCTTCTCTCTTGCTGCTTCATGGGTCTTTTCACATTGAGTGATCGTCTTGTTCAGGCCACTGACAGTGAAAACTAAATCCAACTGCGTGGGGACTTTCAGAAGAATAAGGCTCAGAAATAATCCAGATATGTACAAAGAATAACATCCATCAAAAGCAATATTGAAATCTGAAAATTGAAATGCAGCTGTCAGCTCTTCTGATGATTGCCAGAAGTAATGAATTGAATGAAAAATATTTGAGAAAGCTTTGTGCCTTTTTTTTTTCTTATCATTTGAAGAACATTTCCTTATTGGAATATTTTATTCTAATTATCTTAAAGGAAATCCTGTTGATTAAGTTGAGAACATTTGACATGTGAGCCATTCCTGGACTTAGAAGTATTTTTGTGCTAGGAATTGGTAAATGAGGGTTCTACAGCTAATTTTGTACTGGAATTTTTGTTCAATGTTGAACAAAATCTCTGAAAATTTATATAGCTATTTAAGCTACCTGCAATACTCCTCATTACTTTTAATGTCTAGTTTTTTATCAGAATACTTTAATATTACACACCAAACTTGGTGGGATTTGTCTTAGGTGGGGCAGATACTGTTAATCTGAGAGTTGTTTTAATTATAACCAAACGGTAGAAAATAAAAATTCAGAAAAGTTGTCAACTAGTTATCACTTTTGTTTACAATCATACTTGCTATGATGCTTAAGGAATCGTAAAAAAAGGAATGGAAACGTTGGAGTATTTTGCAAAGAACTATTCTGTATCAAATGGCTCTGTAGAAGTAGTTGAATTTTCTCCCCCAAAGCAGTTCAAACACTGTATTTGAGCTAATTAGATTTACTGTAAAATTAATGGTGATCTATAAGGGAGAAAACAAAGCAAAAGGTTGATTTGGTGTGTTCCTGGAATTTTCTTTGAGCTGAGTTCATGTACACTCATGAAAGTCAACATTTTTATTGAAAGCTTATTTTTAAATTTGAATGCTGTATTTTCATTTTTAAAAATAGTAAAAAAAAAGTCAGGAAACAGTAAAAGACTTTGGAAAATATTCAAATATCTATATCTTTAAAAGGTAAGCCAAAAATACAAATGCTGTTTGCCTCAGAGGAAAGTAGTAAGATGATATAAACAACGGATATTATCAGAAATTGGAGAAAGGAAGAAAAAAAACCCCTTAGAACAAAAGCTGTATCATTATATAATGATATTAAGTTGCAGGATGTTTGGGTGGAGGGGTACTGCAGGAGACACAGCTACTGTGTCTCATACTCCTCCAGCGTCATTCCTAGATATCTCTTCTAGCTGGGAGTTGTTCTTCAACAGAATTTTATCTTCCTTCTCCTGGATTTTACTCAAGTCTCTCTGCCCAGCATCCTACTTGCTCACCATTTGTTCTTCTTTCTTCTGGTCAAAGATTTTTGGGCTCAGTCCGTCTTTTCCCTACATTTACCCAGTTTCTTTTTCATGCCTCAGGCTCCTCTTCTTCCCAGTCTGTTCCCTGAAGGATTGGTGCTCTCCGTGGGTATTTGAGAACTGCTTCTTGCATGTTGCTTGGACTTAGTAAGGAAAGTATTGAAATAGCAGCAAAGAGCTCTTGCCTTTGTTCAGATTGTTCAGCTCAGATTTGGCACTGAGCTGTAATTGCAGAGAAAGACCTTCTCAGGCCTCTGGAGCACGTCCAGTACAGACAGAAAGGTTGAGAAATACAAGTCCAGGAAGTATTGGCTGTGCACAGACCACAAGGCTTGAAGTTGGACCTTTTTGAGTGGCTTTTCATTGAGAGAGCAAAAGGCACAAGATCTCTGCCAACTTGGCAAGTCCTTATTCTAAAGCATGGGACTTTTTTAAAGAAAGGTCTTCAGAATCTTTTAACTTTCTAAGCAAGTGCTATTTCCCATTGCCTTTTTCTCAGGAAAAGTATTTTGACTGAAATTTTCCAGGAAATTCATGGAGCTAGGGGAGACACATCACTCAGACGATTACAGCATCCTCAGTGGTGCAAGTGATTGAGAACAGGGTATTTAGGAGGGACAGTGTGTCACCTTAACTAAATTGTATTCTGTCAGGGAAAGTTCTTTTCGGTCTTTCTCTGCAGGTGTTTATTTCCTAATTCTTCTACTTTTAGTACCTGTTCCTTAAATCTTGTTATTCACTTCATCTTTCAGTAAGCAAGCAGTGACATGAAAACACTTGACAGTCAAGTCTGACTCTCCATTTGAAACCCAGCAGAGGAAACTTTGTTATCAGAGTCTTCAAGTAAAAATTATTATTATCTGGGAGGAGCTCAACTTGATTATTAGAATGCCAAGCTTTGTGCAAAACTGTTTACATTTGCAAGCCAGCAAAATTGATGTGGAATATTGTGCTATATAACTGAGAACTGCATTTTCCCCAGTCTCTTTCAAGATAGAATTTTTCCTGTTGTCTATATTTCATTTGAAGCCAAATGACTGCCATTATTTATCAGTTATTTTAGAAAATGTTGAAGGTTATATTGGTGAAGATTTTTTTCATTTGAATTTTAGGTTCGTTTATAGCACCTTGTTCAGAATTTCTGCTTTCATGCTGGGAACACTTGAAATCACTCCTCGATATGGTTGCATTGAAAATATGTATGCATACATGTTTAAATTAGCATGTTTGTTTCCACTGTAATGAGCACAACTGAGTAGAGCAAGCTCGTGTGGCATGTGCTGTTCCACGTGTGGCTGTGCAAAACAGTCAGTGCTCCACTACCTGTGTGAAATACCTGAAACACTTTTATGGAAAGACATTAAATACAAGAAGTTTCTAATTCCCAGTTATCAAGTTTTGATTTTTTTTTCTGTATAACCTTATTTGTCTTTCCCTGGGCTTGGAATAGAAAGAAAGCCAGAGAGAGCACAAAGAATTTGCAAGCACAAGAAGGACTGAAAAATCCTTCATGTAAGAAGTACAGATTGAAGATTTGGCAATGTGGTACATGGGCATCTGTTCCTAGACACAGCCTTGTGTTCAGGCATGGCTGACAGTGAGTGAGTTTGGTAATACTCCTGGTCTGCAGTTTGGGTAGAGACACCTCATGGGGACCAGATCACCTGGCACTGACTGACAAAACGTTTAACTGAGACAGAGAAATGAGAGGATGTGGAGGCTGACTCACTTCCCCACAGGGTCCATATCCTTGAGCTTTTTGGTGGGTTTATATATTGAAGACAATGCACAAACTTCGTCTATTCTATACTCCCTGTGTACCTAAATGAAGTGTTTTGTTCTCCAGAATTATTACTAGAAGTTTGTTCCTCTGCTTATTAGTTGTTACCTCATGAGAGGATGTGCTTTGTTCTGTCTGCATACTGCGTTTTCCTATTATCAAAATCTGCATACTGGGTTTTCCTATTATCAAAATGTACCCTAGCACCATTATAAAGGAGACTGAAAATGTATTTTTTCTCTTGTAATTTTTTTTCAACTTTATAGTGTGGTTTTCTAAAAGGATGAAGGTATTTGGTGACATTTACTGTAAGTGGAAGAAGTCGGAACTGGTAAAAGATGTTAACAGAGGATGGAGAGTTTATGCATCATAAACTTTTTCATAATTTAAAGCTTATCATTTTGGGGCAGTGCATCATATAATTTAATGTCATGATGGCACCAGCAGTGAGAATGCGTCAGCTCTCATTATTAAATTGTTTGAGCTTTAATAGCAAATGGCTGTGATGACAATTTCCAGATCTCCTGGTGGTATGATTCAGGAATGTCTGTCATCCAGTGCTGTCTCACTTATCCTGCAGATATTTTTTCTGGGTAGTAACACTTGTCTGGGATGGCTGTGTGAATCACCCCTTAAGAAAAAACATAAAATATTTCTATCATTTATTTCCAATTACTTGTTTTAAAACATTTATTTCAGCATTCACTATTTCAAAGGTGCTAAATGAAAATATCTGGGAAAAAGCTCATTATTCACAAAAACTATTTTTGGAGATGTTTATTGTCAATCAATATTTTTTTTTCTATTATCATTTACATTAGAAATGAGTACGTGCCTGGAAGATAAAATGATGTGTAAATTCACAACTTCCCATAGCTGGCAGTGGAAAAAGGAGTATGTCAAGTTTGTAGCATCCCTCCTGCCTCCATTGAGAACTGCTTCTGCATTCTGAGTTTTTCATTCTTCTCATAACTCTGAACTTCCAGACTGATTCTCTGGATTGGAACTGCTAGCTGATGGGCAGGGGGAAGGGAGTTTATCCATCCATATGCAATATCAAATAACATCCCAAGATGTCACCTCGTAACATTTTGCTTAAATGCCATGATATTCTAAACAGTGGCCTGAAAAGTGTGCTGAAATGGAGCCATCTGCAACTTTTCAGACATCTATTAATGGTTCCTGCTGATAAATGACAGTGGAAAAAAATGGCTTGATGAATCACAACGTTTTCTTAGTGTAATACATTCTAAAATCTGCAACTTCCTCTGAAAAAGGTTTTTTTCTGTAAATGTTTTTGTGCTTTGAGCTGAGTACAAGCACTCTCTTACTGCTCTGAAGTGGGTGTTTATGAGTTTACAAATTGCCACAGAGCTTTGACCTGCTGGCTTGTGCAGGACAGCAAGGCCTTTTAGCCCGGGACATGAGCTCGTGGGCAAGGTCTGAGAAAATTGTCAGTTTGTTTGTGACATGGGAAACTTTCCTCTGTGTGTTCATACCCTAATATACCCAACAAGATAAATTGCATGTTTTTTACTGAGCGATAAGCACCCTCACCTGTTCATGAGCTGAAAACATACACAATTGCCATAGAATATGTGATGCTAATTAGTTTTCTCTTTAGCAAAGTGTGTATGTGTTGATTGTCTCTCTGATAAAATTGCTTCAGAAGGTAGTACTATCAGGCAATCATGGAACTAATAATATGGGAAACAAAAGTTTATCTTTAATCTCCATCAAATGCTATGTATACAGCAAAGAGATATCAGTTATTTTTGGAATGATTTCAAGCATGAGGATACATGCTTTTTATTCAGTTCTTGCTAAAAACTTGTGTTTCTCCTCATTAGCCATAGATGTCTAACCTGTCTAGTGGCTGGTATGAATACCTGAAATAAGAAAATTAAGAATTTGCTTTCTGTGTTCTTTCATGCTGATGAAACTCAATGAAATGAACACTCATTTAAGCAAAATACAAAATAAGAACTAAATTTTTGAAAGTTCAAATGTATTTAAATTTTCAAATCCTTTCTTTTACTTTTTTCTTTTTGCAGTATTTGCCATCTCTTAGAAATCCAAAGAGAACATATTGGTTGCCAGGAAATGGATGAATCAGTACCCTCCAGAGGCAGAGTTGAGTTGGGGAAAAAATCCAAGATATGGAGAACAGATATCAATGAACATAAACAACACTGCTGTGAGAAGAGAGAGCTGGGACTACTCAAGACTCACTTGAATTCCTACAGTAAGTACAGCTTGAAGGTTAAAGGGGCTCCTTTGAGCAGAAAAGTCTTTCAGTAGTGTATTTTTAAACAAAGTCATTTTCATAAGTGTTCAATCTGAATCTCAAAGCCGACTTGATCTGTGTAAAATTCAGCCAGAGAATATCCTAGAAAGTTCAAAGTGAGGCTTAATGGAATTGCACCTTGATGCAGAAACCTTTGGCATTTTTGTGGCTATCAGTATTTTAGGAGCAATGTGGCATTTAGATAAAATCATTAGGGAGGAAATGAACAGTGTGAATTGTGAAATTCTTTATTTGGCAATACTGAAAAGCAGATGTGAAACACATGGTTGAGACAGATAGGATGAAGGGATTTTGAGGGGATTTTTAAATTAAAATAAAAACAAATTCAACTTTTTTGTGACGTATAAATCTTTAAATAAATACAAATATGAGATGTTTTCTTTGGAACAAATAATACATTTAAAAATAAAATTTCTACTTAGATGTGTTAGAAATTAGTTCTGCATTGTTTTGATATTTCCTTCTTTTTGTTTTGGCTGGACCACACATTTTCAGTTAAACCACTGTCCAGTGACTAGGGTTTTTTCCCAATTTGGTTATTAAGGTCTGAATGAGAATAATTTTTACAGCTAAGCCTATGAATCTTTATGATATGAGCTCAAGTTCCAGTGGCTAAACATGATTTCATTTTTTGTTGATTGGCATATGAGGGGCAGGTATACTGCTTATAATGCAAGTTATATTAAAAAAATGGCCTGCTTTTCTAGGGCTATTATCCATCCTCATAGTACAGATCTCTGCATTTCAGTTTGAAAAGCATTGCCTGTGACCTTTTACTCAGTAAATGATTTAACCCAAATTTGTGGTGTATGTTCTTTTAAACTTCTATTTATTTTAAAACTCCAGAGGGACAAAATGTTTTCAGCCACTTGAACAAGTGAATTCTCTGTGTTCTCTTAGCCATTTTTCGTTAGGACTGCTGTGATATCAAATCAGTGAGAGCTCAATAAGGTGTGATAATATGTGAGAAAGTCACCGAGATTAGAAAGTGCCAGATTAGTTGATTTCTTGCAGTATTTTCTATCACAGCTGTGATTTGAAGGTCTAAAGGAATATTGGTTTTCCATCAGGTGCTTGTGTTTTATTTGTTTCCCATGGGATATCTGTTTGGTTTTTATAATCTATTTGCATCTCTTATAAAGTGATTATGTATTTAGGACCTCACTATATAAACCAGTAATTATCCTGAAGGTGTCATTGACACTGCACTGCTACAAGTACCAAAAGACCTGTTCTGGTAGGCTCAGTGGATAATTTGCTGCCATTTTTATTAAAGAACCTCAGGCTTTTGTATTGGCTTTTAACAGTCATATATGTTTGGAAAACCCTTTTTGCCTTGTGGTTAGTATTATGTTCTGCATTGTTATCTCTACCTTTTAATTATATCTCCTATGTGTGCTCTCCCGTGCAACTGCAGCCCTGCTCCTGCTTTAGATCCCCCTAGTGTACAAACATAGCAAGATGCTTTTGGAAGGCAGTGACACCTTAGGATGTCCATTAGCATTTCCCAAAGCAATTTGTGTCCTTTCTTGTGTGACAGAGATATCGATCAAATGCCTGGTGAGTTAAATGGTCGCAGCTTAATCATGTAAACTTGTGGATTGAGAATTCTAATGCTGGGAGTCTGTGCTGTAATATTTCTCTATCCCTGACACAGAAATCAGAGTCCTGATTTCTGCCTACTTTCCAGCTGATTTTTTCCAAGCTCTGTGCCATAGAACAATATATAATTATGGAATTCTTGAGAGATTTTGTTGCAGTATTTTTTTTCTGGCTGCTGTAGCTACTGTAGCCTGTACAGACTTGCCTTTCCCATTTTTTCTTTCTCCTTTCTGAGAAGGGAGAAAACCTTCCTGCTGCTAAGCATGTTATCTGCAGGGATGATCTATCTGTAGAGTTCTGGGGAAAAGTCAAATGACAATATGTCAGCTTTGCAGTTCTGGAGAAATTATCCCACATTACCTTGGCAGTGGTAATAGTTTACAACGTTCATGGGCTGTAATGGGCTGTTTGCCTTAGAGGGCTTTGACAGTTTTGCTGAACTTAACATGTACTCAGCTAAGGGATGATCTTTCTTCACTACATCACTTGCAGCTTGAATAGGTCACATTTTGATAAAATGTGTTTGATTTACTGTGAAACTGCTGTATAAAACCTCCTTTTTACTTACATATTTCTCAAAAGGTTCACTGTATTATTCTGAGAGCAAATACCTAATTATTTGCTGCTGAAAGCCATGTAAGAACACCTCTCTATTCCTGAAATCCTTTGGTGATATCTGCCACAGTAAGTTTGCATCCAAAATGAATAATGCAACGGAAAGTGATTTCATTTTGTGGGTGTGTTGAGCTGGAGTCTAGTTTTGTCATAAGACAAAAAGAAGTCAGAGCCTGGTGGGGGAGATATTGGGGGGCTGTTGTCAGTGGTTTGTTTGACTCCACTATATTCAGGTGTGGAGCTGAGCATTTGCTGATGCCATTGGTATCAGGTCAAACTCTACAGGTACTTCTAAACCTTTCAAACACAGGCCTCCTGAGAGTGTCTCTGAAATAGTTTCTTACAATGACATTTCTTCCAATAACATAAAGCAAAAGATAATATTTAGAAGAAAAAAACATTTCTGCCATGATGGATGGAACTTGCCCGTGCTCTTCTAACCATATCACCAGATATGATTTGTAGGGTTGCCAGGAAGAAGTGGTTTTGGTAAGAGTTGCACTGCAGAATGGTCTGGGCTTTTCTGCAGGATTTGGATGTCTCTTACAGTTGTGCTCAGGGAGGAAGTGTTGGTCATGACCGGGCAGGACAGCACAATGCGATGATGAAATATCAGCACCATAATATCTGTGATTTTAACACCTCTAGCAGGATCCTTGTATACAGTTTAAGGCCTATAACATTTGTGTAAAGAGAATAAAGCAAAATGAAGAAAATACGTTTAAAAATATCTACTGTCATATAAAATTTCTCTGATGGTAGATATAAGGTTAATATAAGACTTTTCACACATAAGCATTTGAAGCAAACTTGTCTGAAGCTGTAATGATGACACTAAGCTCCAGAATGGCTCACTTTGCCATTTTGAAGATGATCTTAACTGGGTGCCACCATACTGGGGACATGAATGATGAAAAATAATGCTGTGTGAAAATGCTGCACAAGAGAAGGTAATAGGTATGGTAATGCTTGAGGAAAAGTTAATGAAGAAGGTAGTGAAAGAGCTTTACAACAGAGAGTAAACTGTTTCCCTGAATTGTATCTAAAGCCCATGCATAGTTTTTTGGCTATGTCTTTGGCTATCCACCAGTTGGCAAAGCTACTTGTGAATTGTAGCTCTTAGTTTTTAAATGTATATAAAGCCCATATCCCAACTCTTTTGTCTGCAAGCAGAGCAGTTGAGCAGATCAGCCCTGTTGTCTGAGCATCTGACAATGCCCATAAAGTATCGTAAGAAAATGATGATAATTCTGTTCCACCTGTTGTTTGGCTCTAAAAGGGGAATTTTCTTCAATTGGGCCTTCAGCCATCCATGCTTATGTTTGAGAAATGGTAACAGACATTCTGTTTATCACTTGTGATAGTTGCCCATATGCCATGTGTGATGTGTCAGGTGGAAGCATCCTTACTTCTCTGTATCATAGCAAGACACACCGTGAATTTCAACCTGGCTGAATTCAGAACCCACAGAGTATGTTCATTTGGCCAGAGGGCATCCCATTAAGTGGCATAAGCAAAGTCTCTTTCAATTGAGAAAGACCTTTCTTGCTGTAATCCCTGCTGCTCCTGGGAATTGGATTTGGGAAGTTAAACCAAACCTTTTTCTGGCAGCTCTGTGACAATGCCTCCGGGGCTGCTAATGTATTAGGGAAAAATTCTGCCAAGCTTTCTACAATGTAACATTTTTGTTCATAAATATACCAGCTGGTTTTAATGACACTTGTGAGATATTGAAGCATAAAGTCAGGGTGGCAGAATCTTTATTCATGGGTGGCAGCTCATGAACAGCTTTAATTCCAGCTGCTTAGAAAGGAACAAGAAATGTCTGAAGTTAGACATGAATCAGAAAGTTTTTGCGGTTAAATGAAACACCTGACTTTCCCTTCCACTTCCATGATATCCCTAGTGATCTGATATTTGCTATATCAGGCAGATCATCCTCATGAGCTGATGGGTGAATTCTTTATCTGTATGTCCATTCACAGTTCTGCACCTGTTTCAGTTTTGTACATAACTAGTGTTGATATTTCCCCTTGTTGGGCTGTTGTACTCCATACCAGTCTAGCATTTCCATAGTCATCAGGAGTCTCTGCCCTTGGTAAGAGATGATTTAGCTCTTCCTTGATAAATAATTAGTAAAGAACACATCAGCTGCTGGCATCTGGCTTTATCCTGTTGAATCATATAGGGAAAATTTTAAATGTAGCAAACATTAATTAATGCACATCTTTGCTGGCTTTATTATCCATTTCAATTTCCATAATTGGACTGCATCTGAGTGAATGGAATATTTCCACTCTGAAAATGACTAGTGAGATTCATGTGTTTGCTTTCATTCCCTCTGTGGGTCTGCCTCTGCTCACCATTCTTTCATAACAAAGCTGTCCCCAGCTTGCTTCTTTACTGTTTCAGATCACATAAAGGTGCTGACATTCAACACAGAGATAGTACATTTGTTTATTTTTCAGTTTACTGAATGCATCTCCCAACATAAATTTCAGTAGGTGAAAAAGATAACAGAGAATATTGAGCATAACAGAAACAGCATTACAGCAAGTGAGTTCACACAATCCCTTGTACCATAGCTAATGGGATGCCCTTGCAGATATGCTGACAAAAGGGCTGTTTTAAGTCCTGCCCTAGTTGTGCTACCTCAAGCCATGCTGACTGCGGGGTGACGGCCTCCAAACTCTGCAGGCAAATGCTCAAAGGGCAAGGGCAAACCACAGTTACCTACTGCAGTGACTTGCAGCTGCAGCCATTGATTTCCTGGTGCAAATGAGAAATGACATCAGATGAGCTTTGTGCTACAGACTTGATTAAATTGAATGCTGCACCAGACAGGATTACAGTGATGTTAGTTTTCTAAGAAAATGTAGCACGAAAGTCTAGGCTGTACCTCTGTCAGTTGAATCTGACAGCGTTGGTCTGCCAGAAAAACTTCTGAAGGTAAAGACTCCAGTCTGATGTACTTTGTTTACATTGAGCTTATGGTTGTTTAAAATCTGGGTTTGGTGCTGCATATGTTTGGATAGAGCAATCTAACTGACTTCTGGTATTTCAGATTTTAACACTGATTTAGCTTCTTATTACATATGCACAATCCACCAAGTGCACATTCCTGTCTAGGTGCTGTAAATTAGCTACAGTATATGAATCTCAGCATGTAATGTGATAGCATTTTATTCATGTTGGAAGTAATGACTGCATTATGTATTTCATGCCCGAAGAGAAATAGTGTGACTTCAGGCAACAGAAATTAACAGTATGAAGCATTATTGTTTGTGATGTTGTTGATGTTTTAATTGCTGATCATTAATCTGTGTTCTTCAACTCCAGTGCTGGTGAAATTATAATTAGTCCAGTGTGTTTTGCTGAATTGTAGAAAACAATCAGTCTGCCACTAATGATAGGGCACGTGGGAATCTGAAACTGAGTATCAAGTCAGTACTTCTGTTCCATAGTGCATAATTTTTTTTTATTATTTATATTTCTGGAGCAAAATGTACTTAGTGGGAAAATAACTTACACTAAAGAAAATGTACAGAATTGAAAAAAAATTCAAACAAAATCTTGCATATTTTATTTATTTCCATCTAATGACATAATGCTGTAATTCCTGTGCTGCAGTACAGTGGAAAAAACTTTGGACATACATCTTTCTGGAAATGTAAATGTCAGAGGTGATCCTAAGTGTGGCCTTTACTCTCTCATATGCATTCCTGCCTACTCAATTAGAAGTATGTGTACTCCACTCACTGTATTCCTTTTTATTCAGGCAAAGATCAATTTAATCACAAGTTGACTCTCATCATAATGCACGTGCAGGTGAGCATTCCTGAAATTTAAAACTGTGCCTGTGTTTCAGGGTTATATTGTTGTCAATCCAAATGTAGCTCTGCTCTAACACCATATCACATTCACTTACATCAATGGCAAAGGAGTTGAAAAACTGTAAATCCTTGTATGCCTGTACAACTTGGTCAATATGAAATATGTTCTCAGAGCAATATCTGAGGGCTATAAAGCAGCAATTATGATTTTGCATTGTCTGTAGTGGCTGGGCTTAGCCTCTGTGGGAAAGATGCTCCAGCAAATCAAGATATGACTGTAAACTTCCAAAAGTGAACTGATAGAAATCCAAGTGTGGAAAATCCTTATTTTATTCAGCTTACCTGAAATCAACTGGAAACAGATTTTAATTCAACAAAACAAAAGAGCCCTTCAGAGATGGCTGATGAGTGTCCCACTGAGGGCTTTTCACATAGTAAATACAATGCTTCAAGTGCACTGAGCTCCCACTGCTGCATTTTGCCTTTAAAGAACCTATAACCTGCTCTGGGTCAAGATGAAGTCAGTGAGATATTGCCACCTGCTACAAGAGAGAGGTTTGAATCATTCTTTTAATGAGGCAGGGAGCAGCTCTCATTTGACATAAATCTGTTTCTAAATAATTTATCCTGACTAGGCATCCATCCCCTTTCGTTGAAAGAATATTCTTATTTCCTAGTTAATACCAACTCTGTAAAATTCCACTAAGCTACTTTCTCCAGAAAAAATAAAAATTGTGTTCTGGTTTAGCACAGAAGCAAACAACTGTTTATTAAGAAACTATTTTTGATAATTCTAAACCCAGATGTTTCCATGCTAATCAGTATAATCCGTGATGTCATCCCTATTGCCATAAGACACATGAATGTCAAGCTCTTAATGACTGATGTATTCTGGTTAGAACTGTCAAGAGAGGGGAACAGATAGACTTGGCTATTGTGTGACTTAGGAATTGGTAAAAGTTGCCCATTGTTGGTGTTAATCCATGCCAGCTGCAAACATTGAGATTGGGTAGCTCTTCAAATGAAAATTGTTGCAGCAAACCTTGACAGATGTATGTCTTTTGCTGGTGTTATTAAGACAACATTCATTTCATTGATTCATTTAGTATTATCATGCTGATTATAGGTCCTGTAGAGCATCTACATAACCTAATCAGTTATTTCCTTCCTTGGCAAGTCCATTTTTTGTGTTTCTGTGAGATTACCCAGCTCCCTGAGTGCTGAGCAGTGCCATTTCTCAGCAGGATGTGACATTGCTTTTAATAAGATACACTTCAAAGCATTGTGCCACACCACACCAAATATCACTTGAAAACAGCGTAAAACCTTTCACTTTCATTTCTTTGCTTTTCATTTTTTTACACCTTATCTTGGAAGCATTAAAGGCAACCAGCTTTTTGGCTTTCATGCCTGTCTGAAGATGTAAGTGCAACAATGCTAATGCCAAAATGACTAAAGAATCAGAATGAAAAAGTCCCTGAATGGAGAAAGGGTGGGAGGGAAGCAGGAAAATGAGCAAAGAAGAAGATGAAAAGGGAGCACTGAGGAGAAAAACTATTTCTTAATTACACTATGAACTTTCTCTTGTGAATCTTGGATCACACCCTAATTAAAGTAATTGGCATGTAGCAGTGTGATACAGATGGAATTCAGACACTTTCTGTATTGGGCAAAGAGGCTTTAAATTTGCATTTTCTAGCTAGCTTGCAAAAAGCTCTTTTTTCCCCCTCTTCCATTATGTGCAAAAGGAAGAAGGGGATTACATGGCTGTTAAGAAAGAGAAGGCACGTGAATGCAAATATCTGAATTTTTCTTTAGGCTCAGTATGTTCACCTTGCATTCAGAAGGAGTTAGAGTTCCTGCAGGGATGTTCCTTTGGTAAATCCTCAAAATATCTCAAAGCATCTTAGACTATTTCGTTGTTCAAGGGAGTTTTTGCCAAATCTGGAAGTGTTGAAATAAAGTACCATGAAAAGGTTAAAAATTGACTGAAGTATAGTGCAGGATAAATAAAAGAACTTATTAATAACTAAACCTGCAGGAAACAAGAGCCATGACCCAAGAAGTAAGAATGGGACAAACATGATAAATCAAACTACAAATCCAAAGAACAACCTTGCTTGAAATTTGTGCTCGTTAACAGAAGATCCCTTCAAACTCAGCTTGTTCTGTGAAAATACACACCCACAGGTTGCCTTTACTCACATAAACCTCTTCCTCCTTGAGTGTGAGTGGCAAAATAAGTATGCATTGTGTCTTTAAACAGATGAGGTTGCAAAGACAATGAGCAGAGCTTTAGGTTGTTACACACACGGGAAATACCAAATTGTATTGTTCCAAGTGTGTAAAAATGAGCACCTGGCATAATGGAGGTGTGCTAGCTTTGTGGATCCTCCACTTAACACCCATCTCTGTGCAGATGTGAAATGAAATCAAATATCTCAGCTCCGTGTGTGGATCAGCTTATTGCAGAGGGTGAAAGAACCCTTATCTGGGACAACAGAAGTAGACAGGAATAGTTGGGGACTAACATGCTTAGGAGTTATCTCTGTCCATGAGTTAAACACAGAAACTGTGACCAAAATCACAGGACAGTTTCTTGGTAAAAGGGGATCATTCTCACAAATGACAGTATGCTTTTTCTTCCCCTTTTAACTACATTTAGGATAGCACAGTGAATCCTTTGAAAGGTAAAGGAATTTAAATATGGGTTTGCTCCTTTAATTTCATCCTCTCACCTGTGCAGGGTAGAAATGCCAGGAAGTGCACTGTTGTCTCCTGTCCTTGTCAGCTGTTCTGTCTTTGCAAGCAAAGAAAACCTTAGTTTTTCTTCTTCCACTGAGCCATTGTCAGTTTTTAATTTCCCTGAACCTGTTGTGAGATCAAAGGAAGAGGTCACTGGATGGGAGATCTGCTGCAGTGCAAGCTCAGCAATGGAAAACCAGCAGAGTAGCACAGCTTCCCTGTGCTCAGTGACCTTTCTTCTTTGAGGTGAGGTCAACCACTTGACCCTGGCATAGATGTACAAAGCTTAAAGGAGAGCTTGCACTGCAGTGCATTGAAGGAGGCTCAGCTCTCCACCTTTCTCACTAGGAGCTCTGCTGAAACCTAGTGCAGCTAACTAGGGGTTTAATTAAAATTACACTAATCTAACAAACTACAAGTTCTGATTAACAGGTAAAAAAACTGTAAATGTAAATAATTATTAACATTATTCTCTCAGATACTATTCCTTATTAAATGTTTTCTAGACTTTGTTTTTGATGAAGCAGAGCCAATGGTGATTAGTGCTGGAGGTCATAGAAACTCTGTGTAAGTTTAGTGTATTTCCTATGTCTAACTATTTGTTAGAACTGCAGATAGGTTTAAACTCAGTTGGAGCCAGGGTGACACAGACTCAGGTTATTTTTGTATGTGTTTTTCTGGCCCGAAACTGTATATACAGGTGAGATTTTTCTTGTAGCCATGCTACACAGATTTTTGTAATTTCATTAAAAAGGCATCCATGGTTGGTACCAAAAATGGTTTCATTTTAAGTTTGAACTGAATTGAATAGTTGCTACTAGGATGCTCCATGATACTTACAGGAAGTAGTTATTGACTGATTTGTGATCTGTTGTTGCAGTGTACCTTGGCTTGGGCATCTACAGGGGTAAGCCAATCATGGTTATTATATGCAAAGTGAGTGTGTAACATTTCATAGGCTGGGTCTGGTAGGTGTTGGAATGTTTGGATTTTTTTGTTTTGTTTCTTTTTAAAGATACTGTTTTTACAGCACTCAGAGTTCTGAATCTAAGCAGAAAGCTGTGAGGTGCTCTTGGTGCTTAGAACACCATTTCCTGTTGTCCTTTTGTGTGTCTGACAGGTCTGGTATTTTATGGGGGAAAAAGTTATAATTTTTTTTTTAAGTTAGGAAAATAAGTCCAATGCATCCTGCTAAAAGGCAGCCTCATACTGTTGTCATTAATGGCTTCCCCTGAGAAACTGGCAAATTGATAAATTATGCTTTCCCTCTGTGACAGCCTTTCACACACTCAAGATGTAGCCCTACTTTAGTCTTCAGCAGCAGTAAATCAATCTACTATAGAAATACTTTGCTTTTTCTACCCAGGTACAAAATATATCTAGAGACTTGGTGCGTCAGTTCTCTGTGTTTAGCTCTAAGTCATTTTGGCAATCACAGGAGGCATAAATTTTGTATTTATGTTGAAATGCATCCCTAATTGAGATGTCTATATTGCTTCAAGCCTCTCTCTTGAAAACCAATTAATAAATTTCACACTAGAACAGAGTGTTTTTATTAAGACTCAATTAGGGAAGATATAATGAGGCCAAACTAGGTGAAGCTTTTAGTGTGTATTATACACAGCAGATCTTGAAAGATAGATACAAAGTCAAATCTCACTTTGAACCTGCTTTCATCTAGCAGCACTAAAAAGTCCTATATGGTGTCTGTACCAACAAGAAGTTAATAAATAAAAAAACTAAGCAAACTAAAATTACCATCCAGAAGGAAGAGATAAATTTGAGTTGTCCCCTGTGAACATGGGAAACTGCTCCGTTTGTTTCAAACTTTTTTCATAAAAATGGATGTATTCTTTTATTAACTATTACCAGTTGCTACTAGATAATTATAACTTGCCTGCATTACCTTTTTTGGTTTTTTTATCTCCTCCATTTGCAAAGACTGTTTTAACAGAGTTGTTTAGCCAAATTCTCTTGATATACATATCAAGATGTAATATACTTTCTCAACCTTGCTCTTATTCTAAAGGGATTGATTCCTCCCTGAAATGTGGTCTTTTTGAAGACATGACATTAAACATTAGCCTAGGCACAAAAAATGGGGTGACATTGTCAGAAGCACAAAGAACCTGAGCCTACAGGACACTAGGTGCCAGAATAATTTGAAATTTTCAAAGGGCTTATGACTATGTGTTAGTTTATTGATCTTAGCATCAGGGATGCAGTGATAATTATCATTGGTTATAGTTCTTTGATAATTAATGGGAGATTTTAGGTGCAGAAGTTCTTGTGTATATCAGTGGAGTTGTTGCCTTAAAAGTATCTGAAGACGTGGTTCTTAATTTCTCTTATTTGAGGAAAAAGTAAAATCACATACATTAAAAAATTATTTTGAAAATATGTAGTGCATATGTGCATTGCTACTGAGGATCACTGGAGTGAAATTAGGGTGGGTGTAAATCCATTTTCAAGTATATAACTTAGTAGCATTTACTTTTAGGATACTATTAAAAGTAATTAAAAATAAATAAAAATATTAAGGAAAGTTCCAAAAAGTCTCAGTCAGTATAGCTCAATGAGTTTTTTTGATAAATACTTAAAGGGCTGTAGAAGAAATAGAAAAAAATAATCACAGCTTTCTGACAATATCTAATAATCTATTTAGCAAGACTTGAAAGAAAGCACATTGGCCAGATTCCTGAGGTAGTTGTTTTGTCCTGTTTAATTGTACAGTTTATAAAATTTAATTATTTTACCCAAGACCTAATTTGATATTGACTTATTGTTAGAACTCTTGATGGCATATCTCTCAGTATCAGGAGATTTTGGGCCATTTTTAGATAAGTGAACTGAAACTGAAGCAATTCTTTCAAATAACATTATGCAAGAAGGACGCTTTCCAAGACCATGTGTGTGGCTACACAGAAAGAGGAAACCAGGATTTTGCAGTTTATCACTAAATAAACTTTGAATTTTCAAGTGTATGTTCATTTAATTGTTAGATTTAGTAGAGTTCAGTCCAAAAAACCAGGTCATTAGACCTTCACCCAGTGAGGCACTTGCACACATTCATAACTTTAAATACGTGAGTAACTGGATTCAAATCATGGTCTTAAGTGTTTTGTTTGAGTGGGAATCCATTGATTGCTTTTTGGCACCAATCTCATTCTTTCTTTAAATGAAGTTAGCCAAGAAATTAGAAGCCTTAGTTCACTTCCTTGTTCAGAGAACAATGCCACATGTAGAGCTTTGCTGACAGAGCTTTGGGAGGCTGAGCAAGACCTTTTTATTGAAGAAAACAGTATTGTACATGACTTCTATTAATTAGTGCTTGGGCTGAAGATCCTTATGGCTCGCTCAGCTTGAACTGGTCCCAAACACTGTTCCCTCACAAGAAGAATACAGCCATTTAAGATTCTGATTTTCAAATTCAGTAGAGCAGTTACTCCTTATCTTTTGAGATTTCTTAAGGCTGTGGATGGCAAACAGTCCTTTTAAGTGCTTCTGGCTGCAAGTGTCAATAGTTTGTTTCATAACTGGGGCCAGGAAGTCGTTTTGAGGCAGTAAATGGCTTTTTACAGCGGCAAAAATAATAGAAAAAATGGGCTGTTGTGGACAAGGGTTCATCCTGCCTTATCCAACTTCCAGATTGTTTGGGGGGTTGTGGTGGCGAACTACCTCAGCTCCTCTACAGCAGAGGCAGGGAGAGATGTGTCTCATTCCAGGGAAGGTCATGCAGCCCTTCCTCTGTTGCAGAGATTTCCATCATGGTGAGACAGCCAGATTCCTTCAGCCCCTGAGCTCCACCCAGCTTCTACCCTGATCATCATTACCATAATGTCTCCTTGGGTGATTGCAGGATGTAGCTGCTATATCTGTGAGCTGCTTGGCTTCCTTTTCTGATATTCCCTCTTCACCTTTCTTTAAACAGCTTAAGTTAATTACCTAAATAGCCCATGTGAATCAGATTAGAGAATTTGAGAATCTTTCCATATGGCAGAATGTCTGGGTTTGTTTTCTGGTATGATTAGGCAGTTTTTCTCTAAATACTTCATTTTCTGCAAAAAAATATAAAAAAAAAAATATTCCTGGCCCACCACATGATTCTCATTTTCAAGAATCCAGCTGAATACAGGAAATCAAACTGAGTTCACACTATTATTTTGCTTCACTTTCCTTCCTTTTAAAACAGTGTTAGGGCTCTCCAGGTGCTGTGAGCATAGATTGGTTGTGTTCCTCAGCAGCCCAGCAGTGCCTCCTGCACATGTGCACAGGTGGGATCTCTTGGTAGTGACAACTAAACTACACCAGGTGCAAGACCCTTGGGAGACAGGCCAAGTGAAGGAGCCATTCTTCATTGTAGTACACAGTGTGGAAGAAGAAATTAGAAGGGTTTTTTTAATCCTTTTCTATTTTGAGGTAGATATAGAAAAAGCAATACTGGACAAGTAAAAAGAACATTTTGTATTGTAAGTACATTAGAATTCTTTGTGTGTGACTTAAAATTTCTTTGCCGGTTTTACCACTTCTGGTTCTGAAGCTGAGAATCCAAAAGGCAATATTTTCAAGTTTCATTACAGGAAACTGTTTTAATGATTGTATATATTTCCTGTGGTTATTATCCTCTTTTCCAATAGTAGCGCATCCCTTGACTCTGCTCCTGACTGTCTTGAGAATAAGCAGAAAATGGAGTGAAGACATAATCTTTGATCTGAAACACCAAGATATCAGTTAAGAGACAGAAGCCCTTGTGGGTAAAATTTCCTCTGGGATCCATTTCTCACAAGGGTTCTTGCCCTTGTTGGAAATGTATCCCAGAGGAAACTTGGAAATGCTTTAATAGTCAATTTCTGCTGCAGATTTCCTGATGAGGATCATTTCTATTTAGATAGATGGTTTCACTTGATCACTGAAGAATGATTGTAAAGAAAGTTTCCCATGAGAAGGTCACATTTATGTCTTTAAAATTAAACACATCGTTAAAAGTTCTTGGCTGAATCAAGGCTAGAGAAACACAGGTGAATGTGACTTCACATTCACACCTGAATACTTATTAAGCAAAATGTGGGAGGCTTCTGAAGCTTGATTCCTATTGTTTCCATTCAGTGCACTGGTTGGAAGATAACTAACTCCTCTTTCAAGATGATTGTTTTTTTAAATGTGGCAGCAACCTACCTAAACAAACTCCCCATGCTTACTAATCTATTTCTCTGTTTTTGGTGTTTTGATTTTCTTTTAATAGATCCAGAAGTTTTTGCCAAAAATGTGTTCTTAAGCAGACAAATGGGAGAATACTGGGGCTAAAAAAAGCTGTGCTCACTGAATGTATTTGCCAAATGAGTCAGAATAACATATTTGGAAGACAGGGATCAGTGCATTGTTGGCCTGACTGGGGATTTATGCAGACATAATTACAAACTGTAAAGAATAGGAGGTAGTGGGCATTGGAGCTCTATAAGAGTTCAGTAAGTTGTGTAAAATCATGGCTATAACCTTTATATTTCAGTCAGTGGCTCAGTCACTCTGAACGAGCTGGGTATTTACCTGCCTTCTCAGGCTGCTTTTGGGCAAACTACACACACCTGCCTAAGCTGGAAGTTGAAAACAGATTGCTTTTGACTGGATAGAAAAAAACACTTCTCATTTTGAGGCCAGTCAAACTTTGGAACAGGGTTCCTGGAAGATTGTATAGTCCCAGATTGTATGGATTCCTCGGGGTTTTCAAAATCTGCCTAGGAGAAAGCCTGGTTTGAGCTTGTAGTTAACCCTGCTTTCAGCAGGAGATTGCACTTGGGTCCTTTGGGGAGCTCCTTGCCAGCCAGAACAAACATGTGATCTCTATATTTTGCATATGCTCATGGTGAAGCAACTTCTCAGCCATGAGTACTTTGTATGAAAACAATTAGGGTCAAAGGAGAAACTCCACAACCTTGACAGGTAGGATGCCATCATTTATCTCTCTATGTAGAGAGCTTAACAAGTATTTTTTCTTGAATTGTTGTGCTCTGCCACACCATTTGATCAGTGGAAATGTTGTCTATAAAATATTTGCTGAAAGTACCCCACTACTAAGCCAGAGGATGCAAGTTTGGTTCCAATACTTGTTCAAAGATGGAAAACATTAAGACTGAGGAGATTACTGGAGCTAAGATAATTATCTTTGGGTAATGACATCTTAAGATACTCACAGAGGACTCTGCTAAGTAAGTTAAATTTGTCTGAAATTTCTCTCTTCCTTTTGAACATAGAGTCCCTGCTCAGTATGTGAAACTGGCTTGGGGGAAAAGAAAAAAGAAATAAATAACAAACAAACAAACAAAAAAATCTAAAAAAGTATCTTTGACTAAGTTTGATAGTTATGAAAAATTTACTTTCATTTATTTTCTGATTGGTTGTGGGGGTGGAAAGTAATTGCAGATATTTCAACAATAAGTTGCCATTTAGATTCTGGACACTAGACCAGCTGTTCAGTCCCACATCAGAATTGTGTTAGAAGGGGGCAGTCAATGTTATAAGTCACTCTGGGCTCTTATGTAGAAGAAACAACAAAAGAAAATATTTTTCCTTTTACCCCCTACTTCTCTTCCCTTCATGCTGCCTGCTGAGAGGTTTTTAAAAGCCTATCTCCATCATAGGCACATGGTTGGGTTTTACCTTTATCAGACACAGAGGAGGCAGGCCAGCCTTTTGAAATTTCTCAGCAGTCAGCAAGAATAAAGTGGGCATCCTAGTGGTAGAAGTAATTTTCAGCTTCCTGACAACAATTGGCAGAATGCTGGGAAAAGCTATTAAAAATGAGGTTCGATCACCAAAGTCTATTTTGGCCTATATTTAATGAGATGTGTCAGCTAGAATTTACAGTAAGTGGCTAATTGTTAATAATGTGCCTGTCTAAGACCCTCTGTGACTTCAGCAGATCTGCACAATACAACCACATGTGCTTGCTAGGTTTTTCTTTATTGGGCATCACAGGTCAACTTATCACTAGTGAAAGAACAGTATGTGACAGGGAGAAAAAGCATTATTAACTCTACAGAAGTTTATTTATTATATATTACTGAATGTACTATATGGGTAAATTTTAACAAATACGTTAAAAATTACAAATGAAGATGTGACCTCAATAAAGCAGTGGCATTTCATTTCCCTTCTTAATTATGCTCAAGATCAAGGGGATGTTTGTTTTTAAGGCGTATTTATATGAATGGCTTGGTTGCAAAGGTTTCTTACTGCTCTGGGCAAGTTACCATGTATTTTTGTGCTTTGTTTTTTTATCAGTATAAAACTTCTTTCCTTAGCAAAAGTGAAATGTGTATGCATACTGAAGTAGCTGAGGGATGATAATAAGATCCTATAAAAAAGAATTATGTAAAATGACTTCTTATGAACAAATCTAAACCTCACTTTCTTAATCTTTTGAAAAATATGGTTTTGAAGACGGTTACATATCTTAAATTTCAAAATGCCCAAACTCCCCAAAAAGAAAACAAGCATTTAAGAATATTTTGTGCCAGCATGGCAGTCTGGGTGCCTTGGCCAGCACTCAGTGCATCCCACTGGAATGTGTGTGTGTAGAGCCAGTCAGGGCTGCTGTGCTTAGGCTGTCTCCTGACTGTGCTGTGCTCACAGGGAACGCGCTGCCTGAGATATTCCACACTTCCAGTTTGCTTCTAGAAGGATTCCAGAGCTTTCCTTTCAATTCCTTTTGCTCTTGTCTGGTTCACTAAGGTTTTCAGCCATGATATCTTTGATTAAACTAACTGATACTGTTGAAGAAAGCAGAAAAACTTTTAAGTTATAAAAATCTCCTTCTTTGGATTTGAAAAAAGTCAAGCCTTGCTTAAATCCCTTCACCATCATCTATAAATTGGCTACTGTTTCTGGCTGTGCTCCTTGACAAACGTCTTCCTATGGTGAAAACAGAAATATAAAGATAATTTATTTCCCAATTTTCTTTATCAGGGTTTTGCAGTTTCTGATAATGAACACAACGTGGAAGACTATTTTCCTCATGTTTCCAAAATGCATTCTGAGGGTCTAGTGCAGCTTTTATAATCCCATACATTGTAGGTAATGTCAGAAAACAGAGTGTAATTGGTCTAACACAAGTAATAGGAATTGAGAAGATAAATACGCTATTTTTCATCTTTTAAATAAGTCAGAACTGTGTGTTTAAAGGGTTGGAAAACAGAGAGAATCTGTAGGAGCTTTTGTAATAATACCTCATGGAAACACTGGTGGGCACTGGTCTAGCATTGCATTTGTCCAATAGGTACCCAGGCATTAAGGATGCTGGAAAATCACAGGCTGTGTGAATGGGTTTATGGGGGTTCTGCAGGCCAAATGAAGTGCTTGGATTAAACATTGAGCTTGGAAGATAGATGGCACATCTTTTTAGAGAGCTGCACATGGAAATGGATCTTGTAAGTCGAGAATAAGGTCCAGTTCTTCAGTCATTTTTTTTGGATAGATAAGATTTTTCTCGCTAGATTAGGTAATTTCTGAGCAATCAGCTTTTACCCTTCTTTCCACCTTCTCCAGCTATCAGCTTCCTCTTAAATATGATGAGCTTATAAACCTAAGAAAGGCATAAGAAAGGAAAAGAGTAAGATATAAAAATAGAAACTGAAGGAAGGTGGCCAGTCTGGGAGCCAGTCTCCTGAGTGTCACTTGGCAGCTGCTCTCATGGTCTGTCCCTTTCTGTTGATTTCTGAGCCCATAACATGAGAGGGCACAGGGGCCTTACAGTGCTCTGTAGAACAAAGGAAGAGGCACAATGGCATTGCTGCTTTTCTATGTTACTCTCCTTGCAAGTGACACATCCTGAGCACTTTTTAGTACTTTATTTACTTCCTTAATTTTATTCATTTTCTTATTGCAGAAATCCATTTCATTTTTTTAAGCATCTGACTAAAATAATCAACCATCCTCCAGATTTAAAACCATAAAATTAAATTTGATTTCTTAGGCTATCATATTGGGCTTGTGTATTGAGCATTTAATTTCTTATTGCAGAAACAGATGTTCAGTTGTTTATTCAGTCAGCACCTGTCTTTAAAAAGTATTTTGTTAGTTTATGAATGTCATTAGAGGAAATATCCAGGAATACTTTACCATCCTTCTCCAAAGCATTTTTCTCAGCTTCACAATTAATACATTTTTGTAAAGCAGTCTAATAGCATTCAAGAGATCTTCTTTATCTTTTGAGCTAAAAAATGTCTTTTTATGTTTATTGTGTGAGAAGGGTCCACATGAAGGTTTGGTCAGTTTAATGCCTTCTCAAAATAAATGTCTTCTTGGGAATATAATGAATCTCTCAACTCCAAGAGCAGTCAAATGAAAGAATTCTAGCAGAGATAATGGTAGCCTAAAGTGTTTTGGTTTTGTAACCTGGCAGCTGCTGCAGATAGGTGGATGTTCCACAGGGATCGCAAGAGTTTTAGACCCTAATAAATAGATTTATTTTTCAGATCTGTTGTAGTGGGCAAGGCTATTTGCTGTCTTAGTAGTTGGTACAACATCACATCTCATGGTGGTCAAGCAAGCAAGAGCATTTGTAATGCAGTTTAATGATACTGCCAGGACAAAAATCACATTGCCAGTATTCTCATGTGTTGAAATTTCTGTGGTGAATTTTTTAAATTTCTTTCCAGATAGCTGATGTTGCAGCATGCTCCTGTGGTGGTGACTAAACTCAGACTGCTTTTTAATTCATTGAAAAAATTTCTAATGGCGCATATTGAAGCAGTATCCATGGTGTCAGTATGTCAGAGGGACGTCAGGAACCATTAGTAGAAGCTGATGATAGTCTTTCAGTTTCCCTTGTCAATTTTTTCTTGAAGAAATCAATAACAGGTATTACTCATATATCAAAAATATTAAATAGAGAGTGTAGATGAGCTTTCTTTTGAGCCAAGACCATTTTAGTATGAAGGATAACATAAATGTCATCTGCCTAAGGGAAAAGACAGTGATTCTCCTTAACAGTGATTTCAAAATGTCTAATCCCTGTATTGCTGTCCAGTCATGTGAAACTGGGGCACACATTTATTCTAAACTCCTCTGAATTTGTGGTGGATATCTGGCTAATTTCCAAGTCAAGCATGATTACAATACTGTGCCTTCAATAAATTTCACAGAACTAATTTAATCTTCAAAGGCATGAGGGGTTAAAGCTGGGTCAACTGACATCCTTCTTGCACAACAGCATGTCTTCAGTTAATTACTTTGCATCTATATGTGTGTTCTGTGTTGTCATACTACTAAACTAAGCCTAAAAATACTATAAAAGAAAAAATGTAATTGATGAAGATGAATGCCCAGACTGCCAGCATGGCTTATTTAATAGCTGCTTGAAATGTATTAGTGAGGAGTTACAGCTCAGAGCCCATTGTCCAATGCTGCAGCAGATCTGTCCTGCACACAAATTCTTACCAAGTGTTAATAAAGATAATAATGTTTTTTTCAGGCTAAGCTCTACTGACACATGCATGAAACCATTAGAATGTATCAATTCAGCTGAGTTAGACTTCTAACAGTAAGAAGTGTCTACAGAATTACATATTCATTATTTTACCACATCAAATAGATTATAGCAGGAATCACAGAGCTTTTTGTTAGCAATTAATCTAGTACACAGATAGTTCTAAACTGCAACAATGCTGCATCATTTAAATGACACTGTTGAGCCCCTCTAGAAGTAGAAGGTAATCTAATAAATTGTCTTGGTGATGATGTAGGAAAGTAAAAATATAGGTAATACTATATGGATGTATATATAGTGAAAATAAAGGCTTGCACTCCAGGCAAATCTGTGGCAACACTGTTGGTTTGTTTGGGTGAATTCTGTTCATGCTCATACTGGTCTGAATGTGTACAAACCAGATCAGGATACCACATCAGATTAACTGATCTCTCTACCCCTGTTTGTACTTTAGATAATATGCTCACAGCAATCATTAAGTGCTTGTTCAGGAATGAACAGGATCTCCTTTCACACCAGTGAACTCAGTTGTAGCCCTGAACATGTTCTATTTATGTATTCATGCCACTTATCATCTGCTTTTATACCTGGTCAGTTCACAACCTCATTGCAGCATAGCTGCATGTTGTGGGGCAGCACTCCAGAACTTCTGCATGGCTAATCCTATCATTTCACCTCTCTGTGTTTGCCATCCTGGCTGTGGCTCTGTCCTGTGCACTTCATTGCCAGCAGTGGTCCTGCTGAGATTGTTATCCATCTTTGCTTTTCAGTCCTGGAGGATCATCCCAATGACAGCCAGGTGAGCACAGTCCTGGAGCAAGGACTGCAGGGTGTATGATTCAGCAGCTGCAGTTTCCTCACCTGCAGAAAAACTGGACTATATTGCAGTGTTAAGATGAGATGAATATGATCCAGAAATTTCTTAGCTGTATTTTTCTTCTGTGATGACCTGGACATTTCTAGTCAGGGCTTCAGATATTCCTGGTTAGAGCCCCAAACACAGAGCTGCCTGCCTGCCACAACCCTGTTTACAAAGAAGGTGAATTTTAAACAAAAAGATAATCGAAAAAAATACTGCACTAGAGGAGTCCAATAATATATAATTAATAAGACAAATAATCAAACCTGTGTTGTCAGATGATGCTGCATGGGATGTTGTTTCTGTTAGTGTTCTGGGAATGAAATTCAAAAGGCCTGTTTAGCAATGGATCCAGGGCTGCCCTCACAATGGAAGACTTTGAATAGCTATGTCAGTCCAGTAAATACTGCTGGATATTTCCAGTTTTGGGGGACATTTCTGAGTTAAGAACTCTTCTGGTGTAATGCAATGAGAAATTCTGGCCTTTTGGAGAAGGATTAGCTGATTCAGGGCAAAAGCCATATGAGGAGCTTGTCCAGGGGCTGTGCCCCTGCTCTGTGCTTGTCAGGCTGGATTGCAGCCATGGGGCTTGGGGCAAAGCAGTGTGTTTGGCAGCACTGTATTTCTAGTTATGATTGTATTGCATGGCCTAAAGGATCCATCTAAAGCACTGCGTAGTGTCTCAGTATATTAGTTCTAAGTTTCTTATGCTAATTTAATTATTTACTTGTAAGTAGATATTGTTTGAAATTCTATAGATACAATTCATTAGCAGCCACAAACAGATTATCACTGTGCATTAGCACATAATGAGATATTTATTATTTAACAAAAATGCAGAATTATAAAAAAGCCTATTTAAATATTTGTGCACATCTCTGTTTAGATATTTGATTAATGAAAAAGTCTCATAGACTAATAAAAATGAAAGAGCTACTTGCTCAGCCAGAGGTGCTTCCAACAGTCAGCAGCAATAATAGGAATGATCTGTAGATGCTGAGATCTGGGTGAGTCATGGCCATGACATGGGCAGAGAGTACAGCAGTGCTTCTGTTCCTCCTCCCCAGAAATGGAGTCTGTGACTGTATTTTGTTTTGAGATTGCACTCAGAAGAATAGAAAGAGGTGTGTGTTGAAACCAAGTTAATGTTCAACATTACATCAATATCATAGAAGATGTGTGAAGCCATTCAGTTCATTTTTCTGTTATGTGATAACTGCTCTGCATCACAAAAATGAACATGCATGTATTTTTGGCTGATCCTTTTACTACAAATTCAGATTAATGCTTTTGGTGCTTCAGTCCAAAAATAATCCTGCAAAATCCCAATAACATAACTTTTAAAAAATATTTTCTAAACAAAGCTCTCATTTTGTTCATTCTTTGGATTCCAAAATCCCAATAACATAACTTTTTTTTATATTTTCTAAACAAAGCTCTCATTTTGTTCATTCTTTGGATTTTTTTTTCTCAAAATTTAACATTTATTACTTTATTTATTTCCTGTCTGCTGACATTTCTTCTTCCTGAATAATTGGCTTGAGCCGATAATAGAATGAGCGAGAAAGTTGAGATCCCAGATAGTTTGGAACAAGAACTTGCTTTGCTGCTGTAGGAGGAGCTGTGTCAATAAGCTGCAGATAGTTTTTTTTTTCCCTCAAAATTTATTTTAACATTTATTACTTTATTTCCTGTCTGCTGACATTTCTTCTTCCTGAATAATTGGCTTGAGCCGATAATAGAATGAGCGAGAAAGTTGAGATCCCAGATAGTTTGGAACAAGAACTTGCTTTGCTGCTGTAGGAGGAGCTGTGTCAATAAGCTGCAGATACTGAGTTAATGAGGATGTTTTTGATAAGCAGGTGGGTGGTGGGAGTGGTTCTGCCTCTGCATATGAAACAAAGAGAGGACCAGGAAAGGCAGAGAGTAGGAGGGCTGTGGTTGGTGCTGATTGTGATGTTGGTACTTGCTATTACTTTGGATTGAGTAATTTACCATTATGGGAGGTTTATTTGATTGTTTCATTAAGAATCCTATTATTCTTTGGTTTTCATGTTGTAATGAGTGTACTTTGGGGATGTATAAAGTAATTTGAAAATTCTAAAATGATTCTCAGTGGAAAAGCTGGGGATTGAATAGAGCCTAGAGACCGAGTGATCCTTAACATTGAAACAAACATTGAATCTTAATTGAACTTTGTTATCCAGGGAGCTTTGGTAGACCAGATTTTAGGAGGAAATCCTGCTGAAGAGAATAGGGCTGGTGAAGTTTCATTTGCTACTTCAAGAGAAGATGGTAATAAAGTTCTTGGTGCTATACCTTATAAAAACTGTCCTGCTAATGTCCAGAGTTTTAGTTGGTGATGAGCCTGAGGCTGCCTATCTGCCTGAACCCAATATATAGGGTTTGGTAACTGTAAGAAAGAAAAATGCAATATCTGTAATTAGTGTAATTATTTAAACTAAGAATAAATTTTGCCTTAAGAGACAGGGAATTTCTAACAAAGCATTCATATTTTGTAAGCTCTTTGGATTTATATAATTTTGTAATTTATTTGGCTACCACAAGTGATGAGTGAGGCATGTAATATTTAGTCTGCATTTCCTGATAAAAGTAATTCTAGGCAGGGAAAAAGGGCTTTCATCCATCCAAGAGAAGGGATGCAACTGTCAGTACTCCAAGTGTTGGCTTTGATTTGTACATTGTAGTTCCAAATAAAAGACAAAGATGGGCTTTTCTTTTTTTTTTTAAATCCTGCTGCCTTGTCTCTTCATAAAGCAAATAGATTTGTAGAAGAGGAATATTTGTACCAACAGCACATTAAATAACCTTAAAACAAGAATGTATTTTGTGCTTCAAGTAAGGAAACAGTTTGGTTTCCTTGACTGTGCTTTTAACTCCACTATTGTAAGCGAACTGCATATTTTGCAGTTAGTCACCTCTTTGCCAGTTTCTTCTTAATCTATAATTAGACAATACTGTTAATAAATTTATGCTGTTGCAAACATCTAATATTTTTGGATGGTACTTGTTAGATTCATGAGGTTTACTTGGCTAAATCAAAGATGGTAGAAGAGTATGTGGCTCTGATGGACTGCAACTTGCTGAGCCTCCCATAGAGTGCCATCTACCCTGAGAATATGCCTTTTAAAGGAAAACAGTTTTATTTTTTCTTCAAGAATTACAGACAATATAAAAGCAGTTTTGAAAAATTCATACTCTGCTGTGGGGGACAAGTCACATGAATGGATGCTTAGAAAGAAGCACAGATTAAAACATTCAGGATACCATTTCTGTAAACTATAATTTGGAAAGCTGCAAGCTGTGTTCTGTAATCAGTGAAATTATAAGCATGCAATTACTGTTTTCTTTATTAAGCTTATATTTCAAAATAGTGTTGCAAATCATCTTGTCTTCAAATAATATCAACAACTCCTCCAACTCATCAGGACAGTGTTCAAATTAATTTCTGCCAAGGTCCTCTGGCAGGTTTGTCTAGGGGAGTAGCCACAGAAAAAGTGGGACAGTGCAGAAATTGTATTACAATGTCCACTGGTTATGAATTTGACCCATCATGGCAGGATGTGCAGATAAAATTATTCTTCAATTAGGCTGCAGTTATGAATCTTTTGCTGGGTCTGCCTGCAGTGGTTGAATATATTTGTTTTCACAGCACGGACTGGGAGAGCGCCTGAATCTGCCATAATCAGTGCCAGTTGCTGTAGCTCAGACCATCTTCAGTGGTGCACTTGGCTGATCATCACTGCTCTCTGCTGCCTCTTCAAACCTGCCTGCAAATCTTTGTGCTTGTGCTCCATAACGAGTTTCCACAAAAGTGATTTAGCAGATGCAGGGACTTTAATCTGTTTGATAAATTGGTTGACCTAACCTGAAGTAAATTAGAAAGTTGTTCTGCTTGCAAATTGAAAGCAAGTTTGAAATAACACTTCTGTTCACAACCTGAGGTGTTGCATTCCTAAGAAAGACTTTTGTCCTCCAAGAAGTTATGTAGATCAAGCCTTAATACCCAGCACAAAATCTTCCCGAGATTCCCAGAAAAGGTGGCACTGAATAGTACCTTTGTGGGAATTCAGAGCAGATCAGAAGTTTTGTAATCACTGTCACGAGCAATTCTTTACTATCAGTCAAGAGATAAGGTTTAAGGCACTTCTGGAAATTAGTTATAAGATGGCCTGAGTTGAGCAACTAATAAATGAGACTCTTTAGGTTAATGAATGCTTTGAAATACTCGGGGGTTTGTATCCTCCGGAAAGACTGCAAGGCCTGCCAAGGCTGAGGCTGCTCCAGGATGCCTGGCATACACAGCACATGCAGCATTTCCTAATTATGCACACCAGAACTTGGACTAATGCTGCTTTTACCAAATGCCTATGTGGTTCAATTTTGTTAGCTGAAGTCTTTTAAGAATGCTATTGAAATCCTGATCTACAGGAGTCAGTGCTTTCAATTTCCTCTGCATACATTAGTCACTAGACTGTTGCTGCAAATTTCCAAAGGACGACTCTTATTCATATGCAAACTAAGTTAGGGGTTGAGGCATGAGAACATACCACTTCTTTTTGCATTGAACTTTCAGGCCTGAGAAATCCTAATGTGCACAAGAATATCTCGGAAGTGTTCTGAGCTGCACCCGCTGGGAGAATCCGTACGTACTCGGAGATTCATCAGCAATAAACTCTTCTGCCACCACCATTTGCTTTAGAAGATTCATTTTAACAAAAAAGTGGCAGAGTTCCAAGTGTAGTTAAAATCTAAAGTCTATATATGTATAATGGTGCAGGATTAAGGAAACTTAGCAAAGATTCCAATAGGTTTACTAATTTTATTGTCATTCTGCCCTTCAGCCCCAAATTATCATTTTCTCTTTAGATGAATGTGCTGCTGTTGTGAAGCAAATGAATATAGGTGTTTGCAGCCCTAGATAAAATTTATCAGTTGGTGTACAGTAGGGAGCTTCTGGCTTTGAATGGCAGCACTGACAATACTTGGTATTGCATCAAACTATTCACTGAAGAACTGTGATGATATAAATGCAGACTTTGAAATAAAGGGAAGAAAGAAATGCTGATGTGAATTTAAAAAGTGGATAGGTTTGCTGCCCTTCCAAGGTTTGTGTTGCTGAGTAGGAATGACTTATTTTAGTGTAGTATTCACTTGAAAATGTGTGTTTAGGCAAATTTTGAAATTTTGGATGTATTGAGCAAGTGTTATGCTCTGTTAACTTGTTCTCAGTTTTATAAGGATATATTTATTTCTTTGAATACTCTCTTAATGTTTAGATGTTGCATTGTCATGTTCTACCTGGCACCTGCTGTTTTTTTTTAGTTCCCCTGCAGTTTGTGGGTTGGTGGACATGATTCTAAATAGGTGAGAGGATGATCAAAAGGCTTCCACAATCATTTAATTCAAATTGCTGGCTTTAGCTGTGGCAACAACCCCATCCCAACAGTCCTGTATCCTCGAATTTAGGTTTGTTTTCAAGAATGCTACATGGCTAAGGCTTTCTAAAATCTTGTTGATATTTCATTTCATAAGAACATGTTTCTCAAGTTCTGATTCTCTCCTTTGAAATAAGTTTCCATTGTTTATCACCTTTCATGAAAAATTTCAGATGATAATATTTGTAAATGTACAATCTGGACTCATTAAATTATATCTTTGATGGGTGTCAGAGGCATTTGAAAATATTAGTATGTCACTCAGGGTGGTTGCTTTGTGGTCAAGGCAAACATCTGTGCTTTATGTGCCTGCAAAATCCTGTTTGTTCTTGAGTCTTGAGGACATTCACAGGAGTGACCAGAAGTTTTGAATGCTAATGAGATTGTGGCCTTAATTCAATGTCCTTCTCAAGCTTTGTCCTTAAAAATGGTTCTCAGGTTTTTTTCCTTTTGTTCCTTGGTTTGGTTGTTTCTTCTGTGTGTAATAAAATCTTTGCCTGCTTTTTTTTCCACAATGGAAATAATTCAAGATTGTTTCATTGTGACCATTTTTAGGAAGGGAGGCAAAAAGAAGGATTTTTTTCTAAACAGGATTAGAAAATGTGCTCAGGCTTGTTGGTATCCAATTGTTATTGTAACATGTATTTTTAAAACTCTGTTAGAACGCTTTGAGGAATGGAGAAAAAAAAACTCTCCCATAAGAGATTTAGTCCTGAGATACCTTAATTACATTACCTAATTTCTGTGTGAGTAAAAGTTTATTTTAATCCAGCAGAAAATGGTGACACAACGAGTGCTTGAAAACTGAAACTAGACAGGTTGAGGCTGGATGTTAAATATGAAATATATATGGGAGAGGGGGCTACTGGAACATACAACTGAAGCTCTGGGGTGTAGTGGATTCTCCACTGGTGTTTGCCAAGTTAAGATTGAAAATAATGCTTTAATCACATACAAGTTATTTGGCCCAGTGCAGGAATAACTGGGTGAAATGTAATGGTCTGTGAAACACACAAGGTCAATATCATCTTATGGATTTTTCTGGCTTTATATCTTGGAAATGAGAGTTGTAAAAATGTATTACTTCAAGTTCCTCTGTATCAAAATAAGGTAACTTTTTATTCTATGTTTGGTTCAAAGCTGGAGTGGCTTTTCTTTTTTTCACCCTTCCCCTGCAGGGCCAGTACTGCTCTCAGATTCATATATCTGTTAGATGTGTATTGAACACAGAAGTAGCCCCAGGCCAGTAGCTTTTGTAATTTCTTCTGGGCCCTGGTGGTCCATACAGGAGGCAACTGAGACCTTAATAGACTTAACAGGCTTGACCCAAGCATGAAATGTAACTTCTGGCACCAAAGGCTTTATTAACCAGTGGATCATATAGTTAGAAACCTATACAAGCTACCATAAAATATGTGCTGGGATTTATTTCTGTGATTATGTTAGGTGTTGGTTTGAACCAGCAATCTGGAGAGAAAATTCTTCCTCCATGCTTATCAAATCTTTGAGCAAAGAAGTGACCCCTAGTAAAATGGTTTTCAGCCACTTCAAGGTTTTATGTATTGTTTATGTACTGCTTATAACTTTCTCACTTTGAATGGAATAGACACTGACAAAATAATTGGTAGTAATTGTTGTACTGGTGTCAGTTTTAATAAACCATTCAAGTAGAAAATATTTTACAGATCCAGCCATTTCCTATGTGTCACCAGAAAAAAGTTTCACATCCTTCAGCACCTGGATCTTAGAGCTAGTACTTCTATTTTTCTTTCATGCTGTATTTTTTTTCTTGTTAATAATAGAGCTGTCATTTCTAATAAAATATGAAACAGCCATCCAGGGAAATAACCCTGGTGAGAGATAGAGCAGGCTGAAACACTAGACTGAATGAACACAAATGCTCAATAGCTTGGAATATAATTCTGTCATTAAATGGAACCTGTAGAAGGAGTAGGACTGAATGCACTGGGGTGAAAATGCTTTGCACCTGGGAGACTCGTTCAGCTCCTCTTGGAGCTGTTCTGCTCATTGGTATCAAAACAGCCTTCTGAGATTTGAAGGAAGAAATGCTGTCAAAAATCAGACACTGTTAGACTGACCAAAGGGAGAGCCGTAGAAACACGGCACCGAAAATGGAGCTCTTTTGTCAGCCTCTCTGCCAAAAGATTCACTTTGTCACCCACCTTTTTGAAGAAAAGGATGTCAAGTCCAATTGGAATGTTTGCACGCAAAGGGATCACAGGGAGGTCCATAGATTCTGTGTTTCCTTTGGTGTTTGTCATTGGGATGCAAGGCAGAGGGAGCAGTGCATTCGAGAGGCCCCCATCTCCCTGTTCTGCTTTAAATGAATGTGATCTATGTAGGAAAAACCTTTTCCATGTAGATCTGAGAACTGTGTTCTCTCTATTTCAACTCTGTGCTGTAAGGTTTGCTCACTAACTCAAGATATACCCTGACAGCCACATGGTGAATTGTTTCTCCTCTGTGTGTTTGTTTCCCCTGTTCCAAAAATGGAAATGAATATATTTCTTTTTTATCTTTGCAAAACACCGTGATGGTTCTGGATGGACAGAGCATTAGGAGACTTCAGTATCACTGTTATTGTAAACAATGTTGTTTCTTTGTCCCCAAATATTTAACACAAGTATTTTTTGGGAGGGTTTGAGTGGAAAAGAAAAATAAAACTGCCTATTTAAATGATAATTATGCTCTTCGCATCCTCCAAATAACAGCTAAAATCTCTATGTTTTTCTCATCGAGCAGTCTGGTTGGCTAATGGACGATGTCTATTTGCAGTTAAAGCTATTTCAATGTTGACAATTAAGCATATATGTGGAGCAGGGTAATCAGTAGAATGCAGTTTTATCACCAATGTTAATTATCTAATATTTTCCTGCTTACAATTATGTGAAAATTCCTTAGGCATAAATGGAAATGAACCCATCAGTTACAATTTTTCTCAAGATAATGGCTGACAGAACATTTGCTGCCCCACAAAAAATGGAAGCAAGAGCAAAATTAACAAACCAGTTGTTCAGGGTCTATAATATAAATGTAGTCATATGTCACATGATGTGCATTCTTATCCTCATGGCAGGAAACTTCCAAGTTGGTGACTGGAATTGCTCATAGAAATTTCTCTTTTAAAGAGGTCTCTATATGCATCTGTTTCTAAAATTTCTAAAGAAAGTGCTTTTAAAAGGAGCAGAACAAACCCTGATGTGAATGTAGATTATGAATGAGAACAAAATTGACCTAAAAGCTGTTGTTTACAATAATAATTATTAGATATTCACTACACGAGTGACTAGGAGAGTTTGTGCTGCCTTATACAGAAACAAGGCAAGTACTCTCTGGCACGTCTCCTTTATATTCCTAAACAACTTGGCCTTTTCATTTTATTTCTCATCAGCTGAAGACTAATCTCAGTTACAATCATTCCAATCAGACACTCTCAAGTGACCTTTAAATGCTTAGGAGAGCCACTGAAGATTATTTGTTAACCTCCATCTTCCAAACTTGAATAAGTATCCTAAGTTAACAGGGAGTGAGAGAAACTATGAATAAGCAGCATTTTCCAGGAAAATGTATTTTGGCAGTTTTACAAGCCCTGCTATCAATTTTTGTTTGGAAGTTTATCTTCAAATGAAAATGGAAGAAACTAAATTACTCTCTTAAAAAAAAAAAAAAAGAAAAAAAAAGCTGGGATTAGCAATGACTTTTAAAAAGCGTTTGAGAAACTGAGGGACAAAAAGCTGAGCGCCAAAGGGAGGTGTAGGAGTATAGAAACTATATTGCATGATATAAATATTTGAAATTTAATTTGACCCTATCTAAGCTTCCCTAAGTATTTAGTTTTCTTGAGCAAACTGTAGGAAATGGGCTTACTCTCAAGAAAAGTCCCAGGCAGTGAGCTCTTTCTGCTCCTGAAACTGATTTTAGGTATCACAGATACAGGTCTTGCCCTCACTGTGAGATGATGCAAGTTGAAATGTAAATATCTGAACTATGTTCCTCCAGTTGCAGAAGAGGGGGTTGAGATTACACAAAGCTTGTGGCAGAAGAAATTAAGGCTGCTTTCAGTGATACTCCACAGGTCAGGCTTAGCTCCATTTATGACAGATGTAGAAATTCCAGGACTTTTCTGTGTATGGACCAGAGACATTCCATCTGGTACCAGTAACAAAGCAGGTTAAAGCTGCTAGCAGCTATTGACTGGCAATGCCTGTTGATGGAGCTCATTGTGCCACTCTGCCTGTGATCAAAGCAAGGAATTATATTTGCTCTGTTCACTATGAGGCACTTAATGATTCTGAGCAATCTTAGCTGACAGAGCAGGCTGAACAGACAGTGATTCTCCAGTAGGTATCAGGTATTGGTTTGTTTTGCTGGTAACTGAGAATCTGTTTTTCACTTGTGAACTCTGAACAAGGGATGAACAGAAGCAAAATACCCATTCAGAGATGGTTTGGTTTTTTACTGTCTCCATTCTCACAGAAAGCATATTAGCAATCCTGATCTCTGGAAGATAATACATTATCTTTACTAGAGGAATACTCATGTGCAAAGCTGGAAATCTCTCTACCTTAATATGGAAATGAAGCTGATTCTTACAGAGTTTGAAGATCCTAATTTTGGTGGAGATGCTGTCAGTGTGGTACAGAACAGCATGGCCTTGGCAGAGCTCTGGTGCTAACTAAGGTTGCTGACACATGAAATGGAGATTTGATGGAAGCACTTCTTGCAGTATCTCAGTGTAAAACTTGATTGTTTTAATTCCTTTAATCACATTTTTAATCAAGTTTCCATGTGGCCGCACTGTGGCTGTAATTGCATATATGGATTTATATGCAACACATTAAAAGCCTTGCAACAAAACCAACAATTTAAAATTTTTTTTTTCGTAGAGGAATAGTCTTCCAGCTCTTTGCTATTACACAATTGGATGTAATTGCTTGTCAGTAGGTGACTGCTTAGGAGAGGTTTTGCCCTAATTCTAAGGAAAGAAAAAGGAAAAAATTACAGCTTGCATTAAGCATAGAAAATGAGCAAGCCAGGCAGAACTCTGCCTTAAAAATATTACCAGCTTCCAAGTAAGTGTGCTGATGGCTACATGGGCTTGTTGAAGATTTAATTATATTGTGTGGTAAAAATATATTTTATTTATATTTTGTTTGTCCACACAACAAACAGGAATTCTTTCACATAAGTTCTAGATCTTAATAGGCAGGCATTTCTGTAATGTGTCATCATTATGCCTGTGTGTTTCGCAAGATCATGCTGTATTCTATCTCCTTTTGAATAAAGTTGTATTTTATATATGTGCTAAATAGATTTGTTAGATACTTTTCAGTGTGCACCAAAACTAAATAATTGTCTTCCAAGAAGGGGATCTTTTGGCCTTTTTTTTACGACATCCCTCATAATAGAAAAGAAATTTGGTGTATTTTTCCAGGTTTTTTTTCCATTTTCGCGTTTAAAAACCAAAACCATGCAATCTTATTTCTGCTGTAAAGAAATATTAACAGTTCCGCAGAAACTGAAAACACTTGGAATAACTTCTCATTTTTAACTTTCATGTAAATTGACTCATCTTCTGGACAGCAAACAGCCTTAATAGATAATGTAGTTGATGTTCCTGTAAGCATAGGCTTATCCCCATGGATGATTTTCTTGCGTTTTATGCATCTTCCCTTTAAATAACTCAAGCAGTGGACACATTTCCTTCAGAGACTAATTTACAGGCCTAAATATTTAGTAAACGAGTCAATTGTGGCTTATTAACTGCTCTGATATTATTTGCACTGTGATAGTTCACAGGGCTAGTTGTGCTAGCCAGTCTGAAGCCATGGGAGGGAGCTGTCCTTTGTGTCCCTGAGCCAGGTGGGCAGTGAAGCATCAGCTTGGTCCTGTGCTGTCCCTGGGGGGACAAGGCTGATGGCCACAGGTCCGTCCTGCCGTGGTGCAGAGGAAGCTCTGCCTCCTCTGAGCAGGGATGCTTTCTGCAGGGATGGCTCTGCTGGCCACACCACCTTGGCAAACAATAAAGCGATGCTCGGGTAGCTCTGTCAATATGGAACAGCCTTTCCAGCCTCAGCCGCTCTTTTGGGTTGTTTCCCCTCCCAGGATATTGATTCATCTTTTTCTATTCTCAGGTTTTTTTCTAAAATATTGTTAGGTAACATGCCCATGACTACTAAGTCAAAAATCTTCAAACTTTTAAATAATTCAAAGATAGATTTCCAGCTAATTTATTGCCTCTTTTGCTTTGGAACCTACTTGACTAATATGACAGACAGTAGCAATCAAAAAGACTTAAGGAATCTTTTAAAACAAAAAATAAAAAGAGCCATAAATTTCACTACATTTGAGCAGCAGCAGGTACCTTATAGCACCATTTCTAGTATCATATTATATAAATTTAATTATCTTAATACTGAAAGAAACTTATTAACCTTGGAGAGGCTCTGATTTCCATCAGTGTCAGTTATAGGACATAGTGGTCAAATGAAGGTAAATAAATATTATTTTTATTACTAGGTTAGTATGATTTTATTAAGAAAAATACTAAACCATTAGTGCTATAAAATGAACCACAAATTTCAAGAGAAATATCAAAGTTCAAAGGAAGTTAATGCATGTTGATTTTTTTGTAGACAGGTTGATTTTTCTTCTACACAGAGATCTGTCCCTTGAAGTGCAAAATTTTTCAATACATCAGAATAAAAAGGCAGTGAACAAAAGTAGTTTGGGCTGTCTTTTTGAAAAACAGTTCCTTAATCCCTTTTTGAGTTTTCAGCTCATGTTTTAGTCAGCAAAACAACCACACTGCTCAATGTTGTAGGCAATGATAACACCAGGGTAAACAGAGGAAATGCTTTTATTAATGTGATCTAAGCATTTAATTGCCTTCCTTGTAGTTTAATCTTATCTTTACACATTGAAGCAGTGCATATTGTACATTTCTGATCCTCAAAGGACAGCTATTCATATGGCATTGTAGAATAAGACATTATCACCAGAAACCTGACAGGCCTGTAATGTTGCTTGTCAGCTGAGGGGTTAGAAAGTTTGTTATAATTATGACGGAGATGTACAAAAGATCATGGTTTGCAAAAGGCAATGCTGAATAGTATTTTATAATTAAAGGGAAGGGGTAAAGTCAAGATGTGCCATGAGTGCCGGGTTCTGGTGGGAAATAAAGTGTCAGAATTCAGTAAGCCCCAAAGCAGAGTTCAGCCTCCAAATGATGCATTTACAATTAGCTTAAAATTAATGAAACAGAGTTTTAAATTATGAGTTGAAAAAGGACTCTAAGCTTAATTCACAACTTAGGAGCCATGTTTGTGATAAGCCAACTGTCAAAAGCAAAGATTCTTATGTTCAATTTAAAATTTTTCAGATTACAGTTTTTCAGTATCTGTACTTGCATATGTTGAAGAACATCCATCAAACTAAGAAAAGAAGCTTGTTTGGTTTTTTAAGCAGCTACTTTAGTTTCCTCTCTTAAGGCAAGCAATATAACACCAGGATTCCCATCTCTGTTCCAGACCTAGATTATGTTTTGCTTGCTTAAATGTAGGTAGAATCCAGTGGTCAGGCTGGATTTCAGATCTTGTTTTTCTGGAGTATACTATGTTAATATTTTTCTGTTAAGAGGGACTATAGCTCCTACTGTGTTTTAGATGGGGGTTTTTTGTTTTGTTTTTGTTTTGTGGTATCACCATAGTAGTACCTGAATTTAAAGGTCTCTCACTGCCTGGAGTTGAGAGTCTGTCATAATTACAGAATCCATTCCCTTAACAGAATCTGTTAGGACTTCCTGTCACTCATATGGTCTATTTCCATAAATGTGGCCAGCATTTTATTCCATTTTTCCTTTATTTATTTTTACTATTCCCATTTCTTCTTTTAAAATGTGCAATAAAGCACTGGATGTTGTACAGAATTCAGGAAAAAAAAAGGCACAGAAATGTGTAGGCTTAAATTTTCACTCTGCTGTTAGGCTGCACAGCTTCCCTTGGGATCTGCTGCAATTTAGGCTGCTGAAGCCAAGGAGCTGCTGCACCCCAAAACTCTCCCCAAAATATCCTGTCTCAATATGCATGGCACTTGCTAATATATTAGGTAACATGAATGCAGTTACATGCATATGTCCTGAATTCATATGCCAATATGCAAAAGAATAGTTAAATAACTAAATAAAATTTCTCTCTCCTCTTCAAAATTTGAAATAAACTATAAGTATTCATTTTGAATATTGTGAGCATATTTGTTTTGAAACACAATATCTTTGCCAATCCTCTAAGCACCATTTTTCAGTCTGTCTTAGAAATACTACTCTAGGCAGCTAAAAAAAATCTAAGAGAATTTGAATTATGTATGTCCTGGCCTCTTCATCCATAATTTTCATGCAAAGGCAAAATTGTATAGCACATTTATTTCAGCTTAAATCTGCTACAGGCCAATATCCTAAATTTAGACCACTGACAAAGTCTGTTTTAACTGTGTGTAACTAATTCATTTGACGTAACAGTAAACTTATATCGTCTAAGAGCAGGAGCATGTCAGAGAAATTTCTGGAAAGCTTCTGATGTGTGACACTAAAGTTCAGAGGGAATCTAGTTTTATCCTTTTGCTATTTTTAACAAATAATCGAGATCTGGAATCTCCTTTTCCATCTCGAATTTTCCTGGGTTTATTGTCTTTAAAAATAAATATAATCAAGTACAGCGATATCCTTAAATATTATTCTGTTTCCTCATGGCTGCTGAAGCTGACAATCAGTTTGCTTGTGTCATTTGTAACATCAACAATTTATCAGTGTATTTTGGACTGTTGCTTAAATTGTGTTCTGCATGATTATTTTTTCCACCAGATCTGCAGCTGGACTCTCATTAGCTTTGATAAAAGCAAATAATATAAAAGAATGTGACTTTAGAACCATTAGGCAGATTCTCCTTGAACTTTGAGGGCCAGGAACCTGCTCTGCTTTTTCCTTTTTCAGATTTATGTGAGCATGGCACCCATTGCTTTTAGTGGAATCACTTCTGATTCACAGTAGTAGAAACCAGGCTTTAGAGTAGAATAATTGACTTGGTAACAATGTAAAACAATAAGCATCTGCTCTGATCCCTTCTGTGTAGATTTCTATATGATAAGAGTGAGCACTTGGGGAAGGTGAAGATGGTATTAATATTATTGTGTGTGTTTTTCTGTATGCTTTCTGCTTGGTTTTTGAACTTGAGGGGCCTATTGGGAAATTTAAGAACTCTTATCATTTACTCTAATAATAAATTCGTCAAGACACAGCTCTTGTAATACTTCCTTCTTGGTTTTGATTCAATTATTTTGACATTACTGAAATGAACCTAGAAATGTCTCTCCACTGGGGAATAGAAAGGCAAAAAGAACAACGTAATAAAGACACCATGAGGAAAGCTGTGTGAAGAGCCAAGTGATTCAAGAAACAGACAGGTGGAATGTTTCTCATTTCCTGCTGGCCCATCTCAATATACTCCAACAAGTGAACCGTATTTTACCATCAGCATCTTTCACACAACTACAGCAGTTCTGCTCTGATCAGTGATCCTTTGCCTTTTACTGAGCTGAGAATAAAGGATTTTCAAAACATGTTAGGGGAAAGGAAAGCTGTGTATTTCTTCAGGGAAAAATCATCTTATAAACCACTCTATCGCAGAGGATTACTGGAGAGGCCTGTCTGCTTTTACCTGCATTTCATGCCATTCAATGGAATGCAAAGAAATTATAGTGGAATGAGATAGAGATGACAAAAGAGTTGAGGGGAGGTGAGGATGTTTGGTCCCTTCTGAATGGGGGAGTGAAAAGCTTTGTATAACCTTTCACATGATTAATAGAATTAAGTACCAGCTCCTTGTAGCCTGTCTTCTATTTTACATCCCAGCCTTAGTTCAAATCCTAAATACATTAATTTAACAGACAGATGACACCCAGGGGAATTAGTTTGCGTAACAAAATAATTATCAGTGCTTATTGCATCTTAGCAGAGAACTCTGAAGCTTTTGCTAATGATCTGAACAACTGACTCCATATTTAGATATTTAGATTGTGTTCTAATTTTATTGTGCATGGTCCATTGCAGCCTGGCTTCTTGGAGAAAGGAAAGTCTGCTGTAGTTCATCTGCATTTCCTATCTTTAGATTGTTGCATGATAATGAAAAGCTGATAGTCAATTATGATGTGGCACTGTAAATACATCATGGCCTTTTCTTATGTTAGTGGCAGAATTGCTTGCAGCAGGTTTGGTTTAGATTTGTCGTCCTGTGTTTTCAAGTGCCTCATATTGGCTCTATTATTTAGTTTATAACAGGCCTGGACTGCTTTGGGCACAGCTACTGTACTGCCAGCCTTCCTGGGCATGTTGTCTTTCTTGATGAGAAATTCTGCTACCATGGGATTTTCCATTTGACAGTATTGGACCTGGATTTCTGAGAACCTTGCAGCGTGGTCCATGTACCTGTGGCCATAGTTTAGGTGCAGTCTGGAAGTCTTGGAGTTGTCTGGTTTGTGCTCAGGTTCCTTCTGCTGTCCTGTGAGCAGGGCTGTGAGTGCCCAGAGCAGCTGCTGTGCTGGGGGCTCGTCCCAGCTGGACCTGAGCTGGGTCTGCAGGGCAGCTCTGCCACAGCCCAGACTCAGCCTCCACTGAAATATAGTCTGCAGTGCATGAGAATGAACTTCCCTAGGGCATCTTGAGTTATTTTATAAACCACAGTTTTAGGTTCTAATGTGTTTTGAAGTGCACATCTCACTCATAAAAGCCAGTGACTTCCTGGATCCTGTGAATTGTTAATCTGTATGGGAGAAAACTCTTCTCAAGTTTACTTAAATTAGGGGATCTAATATAATTATTTTTGCCTCCAGATAAATGATTGTTTTTAAAAATCAGCATACTTATAATTTTTCAAATGAATTAAGAATGTTGACAAAAACTTAAGATTTCCTACTAGCCTGACTACTACTTTTGTACTTTTACAGGTAAGTTGGCCAGGGAAGGGAATGTGTTTGAAAAACAACTGTAATTGAAAAGGCAGTGCTGTCAGGAGTCTATAGCATAGTGAAAATTACAAAATTAGGAAAAAAAATCTATGTCCATGGAGAAAAAGTCTTCCAATTGCAAACCTGTTATGTATAACTCAGTATATCTTGGCACTGTTGTCAAGCTGTTTAGCAGTGGTTTTTATGGTTGCCTTTTTTTTTTTTTTTTTAAAGCAGTGCTTAAGCTCTGAGCTCTCATATAGATAAAATTTTTTTTCTCTTCTCTATATCTTGTCATTGTTGTCAAGCTGTTTAGCGGTGGTTTTCATGGTTGCCTTTTTTTTTTTTTTTTAAAGCAGTGCTTAAGCTCTGAGCTCTCATATAGATAAAATTTTTTTTCTCTTCTATTCATGTCATCTTTGTATCAGGTTAAGGTCACTTCAAAGACATCCCCAGGGACCTTGCATTGTGGCTCTGTGCTCCTAGAACTGACCTATTGATAAACAGAGTTTGGTGCTTGGATGTGCCAGTCTGTAGTTCCACAAATATTTACTCAGAACTGAGAATCAAAACAATACACAGCTTTCATTTCTTCATTTCTTTTGGGATTTGCTTCTTGTCTTGTTTTGGAAAACTCCATTAAAAGCTTTTCTTCCACAGGATATACTGATGATACAGTTGGATAAGTCAGACCTGAGTGCATCTAAAAACTGGAAAAAATTATTCTGGCTGGCAGCTGAGAATTGTAAGAGTGAAAGTGAGATATGGTTGGTGTCACAGCAAGCCTACAGATGCTGTAGAGCAAATGTAAATGAACCCAGGGAGGGAGCTGCTGTTTCACCACAAGCCTGTGTGACAGGTGCTCTTCCCTGAGCAACACTGTGTGGGGTGTGGAGACAACAGGAATTCCCTGTCTGGACAGGAGTGATCTCAGATGATTTCAGATGGGACAAGACCTTTGCATTTCTTACCCAATAAAGGGGAGGTCCTCTTGGCCCTGCAGAGGGACCCTGAACACTGCTACATCAGTGACTGAGTGAACTCATGTATTTTAGGCTTGGCCAGCTTCTGGCAAAGCAGCTTAATTCCATACAACTTTCTATTGCTATTACTAATTTAACAATGGTTCTTATTATTTTTCAAATTAAATGCAAATAAGGAAGTTTAACTTGGGGAAGCTGGTTTGTGTGAACCATCTATCAAGGTGGTTCTCTCAAATCAGTGTAATTTCATAGATAATGTCTGACCCAAAGATGTGCAAATATAACAAAAGTGGAGCCTTTTTTTGGTAGTCTTCTTTGCACTCTCAATCACCTTCTTCCTCCCTGTTATACTTGAAAAAAAATAGGATGTATATAATCAGAAAGATCAAGTGTATTCCCTGACAGGTGCACAATTATTTTATCCAGGGTAGTTGTGTGTGTGCATGTGTGGTGTAACTTTTTTCTCACTGGAGTAATTGCAGACAACACTGAAGTCTATAAATTATTCCAAAGCCAAATCCTGTTGTAAACAAGCTCATAAGAAGTCAGGAGCTTCTTAGATTATTTCTGTCCTTAGATGTTTAGCATAATGACTTGTTTCCAATGAACCATTACTTGTGCCTCTGGAGTTCCCATAGAGGAAATTAAACATTAAATTTTAAGTGGGTTTTTTTTTTTTTATTTTCCACCTGCCATCCTAATTGCAATTTTCAAAGTTTGCTTCCAGTGACAATGGAAATGTAGATAAAATAGAAAAATAGTTAAAATTAGTAAAACTAAGGGTCATAACAGGAAGCAGGAGTGGTTGGAACTGAAGCTGTTATGACTGGAACCCAGTGCCTGCGGCAGGGCAGGGCTGTAGTGTGACTGAGCTTGTTGCTTGAATGTGCACTATGTTTCCCCTGGTATATAGGTCAATTAGGACTTGGATTATCTTTTTCACTTACCTTGTTATTTTTCAGGTAACACAATTCTCTATAAATTATTTAAGTTTTTCTTTGTGTCTTGTAACACTTTAAAGCCCTAACTGCTATATCAACAATATGTTTTACTCCCTAAGCTCTGTGTAATTGGTAATGGTTGAGTTTGTCAGTTCTCATGATATTTCACAAAGAGAATCCCTTTGTTCCTTGAAATGAAAGATAAACCTGTTCTTGCTTCACTGTAGTGTGCTGTCATGGTGAAATTTTGTGCTGGATATTTTAAGCAAGACACAGATTTATTAGGGTACTCTGTTTTGCTTGGGTCTGGAGGATGGGCAAGATGAAGCAGAGATGAGCAGTTCCAAGTTCTGCTGTCTGCTGTTGGAATCTGTCCTGTGAGAATGTATTTTGGTGGAGAGTGTGCTCCTAATCGGTCATTCCACGTGCAACAGTGAACAGAGCACCAGCAAATCCTCCTGTTTGTCTCACTTCAGATCCACGGGGTGCTCTCAGATGATGGGTGATCCTCAGAACAGCTCTGTAGAACAGGAAATCACAGGTACCATTGGTCAAATGTCAGGTGGAAACTGGGACCCTGGGGCATCTGGTGCTGCAGCTGAGAGTTCTATTTAAAGCAGGTTGTGCTTGTGGAGTTTTGCTTTCTATGAAGTTAGGTGGGCCTTTTCCTCTTCAAGGAACTAGTGGTTTTCCATGAATTTTGATAGGTCTCTTGAGACCTGGAGACATTGGAAAAGAAGAAAAACCTGAACAGTTCAACAAAATAATGGAAAACAAATAATCCAAATTGTCTCCTGTAAATTCTGAGGATGGAATATGTTTGAGGTCACTCAGGGATGTATATAAAAGAAGTGTCCTTTAAAATCCAATTTTACAGTAATCATTCTCCCCCTTTTCAAAAAATCAGCACTATTCCAGCAATCTCTGTGCTCCAGGCAGCAGGATGTAATCTGCCTTTCCAGATACATCTCTGAGTTTCCATCCAAGCTTGCTCTGGTGGGGCTGCAAGCACTGCTGGAGATTGGGCCATGTGGCTTTAGTGGACAGAGAAATACTCCAGGGAAAGGGACAGGGACCCACCCTGTGAGCCCAGGGCACTGTGAGACTGCTTGAGATACTCTTAAACCTTAATATAGCCCAGGGCTCTCGTACTGCAGAGGTAATTGAACAACAGTAAATTCATCTGAATTATTCTGGAATTGGTTGGCCTGTTTATAAAATTATTTTACCCATTCTCTTGTCCTGTTGCCCAAATTTCTGGGACACTTGGCAAACCTGCAGTTGAAGTGAACGATGTTCACACTGTAGGTGTTAATTTTAATATGCATGTCATGTTTGAAAGTGTCAGCAGAAAAGCCTGAATGATACTTGTTGCATTTAAATCTGAAGTACATAATTGCTCCAGCTGACATGTATGAATGCACTTTCATTATCGTGTCAAGAGGACACTTTGTGCTTGCAAATGAACAATGTTTGGGGTTGGCAATAAAAAGGGAAGCACTTGCTTAAATAAAGTTTATTACAGCTTTTAAGAAAAATGTAATTATGAAGTGTTCATACTGAATTAGAAAACTGGTTTTGAAGTGGTAACTTTAATATGAAATGGAGTTATGGTTTAAAGGGGAAGAGTGCTGAGGGCTTACTAAAGTGAGCCCAATATAAATGTGAAATGATGCTATTTGATTTGCATGGCCACACAATATTCAGTGGGTATGTGAGCTGGTTTCACAAAATAGGGAGTGACTGACGACCTTCTGCACTTTCTTAAATCAGTTTGTTTAATTTAGTGACCACAGGTGGAAAATACTTGTGTAAATGTAGAGATTGAATCTGAGAATTCAAGGTAAAGGGTCTAGTGTTTCATTAAAACTAACCAGTACCACTAACCTTTACCTACAAAAACGATTATCTGTTTAAGAACTAAAACAACCCAACAACAACCAAAGAACCAACCAAAAAAAATCACAAATCACCAAAACCATATTTATTGAATAAGGATGAAAATCAGTAACTTTAAAAGTTTCATTCAGTATCCAACCACCACCTTATCTTAGAGGGAAGCTCAGCAGGGATAGTGAGGCAAGGACAATTATGTTGGGATGCTCATTAGAAGTTATTTAGAAACTCCTTATGTTCACTAGTACTGTTGGACCTCTGGCCTGTTGTGTGGCTCTGTAGATATTGCTAAATATGGATTTCTGTGTCTAGTATGATGAAAAAAATAGAATTATTTGGGTTCTAAGCAAGCTTTTCAGCTTGCACATAGAAAGCTCATCCAAAACTGCTGTAAATTCCAAGGCAGCAGAGGTGGTACTCAAATTTATGAGCTGCTGGCTACCAGCCACGTGCCTGGTGTGTTTTTTATGCAGAACATGTGAGTTAGGTATGATTCTGACCTGTGTGTTGCTCTGGCTTTAAATCAAGGACTGTTGAATTATGGGTTGTAATCTCTGGAGAGGCACTGGATGAGTCCCCTGGGCAATCTGAAACGCCACCCTGCTGTTGGGCAGGGCAGGGAAATGTAAGATATGCAGCAAGTAGGAGAGGTTGTGGAGGGTGTAGTCTCAGGTGATGGTGAACATTATCAGCAGCAGCTGGCAGGAGTTGGAGATGCATCCATCCAGGGGCTGGAGGCTGAGTTTAGCCTGGGAAGCTACAAAATTTATTGATTCCTTACCTGGACAAGACAGTGTCTGCCAGCAAGGTTGTGATGGAGCCTCTGCTATGCACTGAAAGCTGAAGCCCTGAGGGAGTGTGATGGAAGTGGTGTTGTTCACTGTGATAATTCCCCTTGTATAGGCTTTTGCACACCCCTGTGCTGCAGGAGTGAATCTGACTCATGTGGCATTCAGGAGTTCATAGGAATTTGTTCATGTCTTTTGTGGTTATTCAGTATTTGTAGTGGTCTGTAAAGATAAGCTATTACTCTTAAGAGAATGCTTTCAACATCAGTTTCCCAATTTCATGTTTTCCTTTGTTCTTTAGGAGATCTTTCAGAAACTCCATCTGTGCTACTGTGTTTAAAAGGACATTGATTGTCCCAGCAGTGAGGGAGATTGTGCAGAAAAGAAGTAATAATTGAAGTAATATGAAAGCTTTGCTGTCCATCAACAGAGAGTCCAGATGTGTTTACCTGCAGCTCCTGTTTTGTTTGCATTTAAAAGTAGTGTGACTTTAGATAAATTTCTGCTGTTTATTTTTTTCTTGTCTCTCTCTCTCTCTCTCTTTTTATTCTTAGGAAATAAAAATAAAGCCACTTTAAGTCTTTCCTCCTTTTGGACAGGAACTTCTCAATGAAATCTTGTGTGCTCCCCAGCTTCCCTCTAATGTTCTTTCTCTAAAGGTTTTGATAACCTCTTGGAGGGCTAGAGATGCTCATATAAGTCTGTTCTGGCAAACCTTATGCCTGCAAAGTGGCACTTGTAGCATAAGTGCTGCCATTCAGTGAAGATTCTCATAAGAGAAGATTACTTGTGATGCCCCTGGAACAGTGCATCTTCCAATACCTTCAAACTTGTTGGGCTCTGAGGGGTTGTAGAAAGGTGAGACACTGCTTGTAGCTGTCTGGGATCACCCTCCAGTTTTCAAGCTGTTAAACTAACAATGAAAAATTCTCTGTTTATTTCTGGAATGCCAAAGCATTACTCTCTAGTGAGAGCTGATTGTTGCATACCAGGAAAAAATTGTTGAAAATGACTTAAAAATTATTATGCTTTTTTTTTTTTTTTCCTTTTGTATTTAATTATGTGTGCAACCAATGAAAGGCAATCCTCTATACAGCTAGTTTTATTTCCCTGGCTGAATCAAGCAGTAGCTGCAGAGATGGAAAATACAATAATCCCCTTAATGCAATTTGGTGTTTATTGCTAAACATGTAATATTTTCCAAGATTGTGTATTAGATATTTAACTTAGACTGGTTGAAGCACAGTTGTGTAGCACTGGAGCTCTCTCTCCATCCTGAACTTGCAGAGTGTATGTGCAGTCCCTGACATCTGAGATGCTATTTAAACTCTGGGCTTTAAGCATAGTAATGAGAAGATGGAGCTGCACTTAGTTCTCAGTACTATTGGTATTTTTAGAGTAGGATAGCACTTCTGCAAACTACTGGGGTTTGTGTGCATTGCCAACTATTCCATGTCAATTTAAATCAAAATAAGAGACAGTAGAATGGGCCTCTATTGATGCAACCCTACCAGGTGTGCTATTGTAAGACCATTAAATTGGTAAAAAAAAAATAATCTATTGGCCTTCTAATGTTCCTCCAGTCGGAAAGAAAAGCTGTCCCCACCAAGACATTGCACTGCTGTTTACAGGAAAGATTGAAGACTACTTGGAAATATAATAGTTATGGAGAAAGAATGGCTGCAGCACACTAGGTATTAGCTTAATGCTTGTTTGTGTGCTTAATTATTTCATTATTAGCCCCTACTGTGCACTTGAAAGAGTGAGAGGCTCATGGATGGAAGCTTTCACTTCCTGCTAATGAAGAAAGATTATTCGTTCACAAAATTCAGTCAGTTTTCTGCACACAGATTTGTACAGAAAAGGAAAGACCTCACATGCAATTCTCCATTGGCAGACAAGGGAGAGGGGAAATGAGTATTTTGCTTTGGGAGAAGAAACTGGGAGGACAAAACCTCTGTAGGTGTGCAAACAATCTGTTTTAGTTGCAAGAACACAATGGGAAAGCCTGACTAAATTGTGAGCATAACTAAATTTTAGCTGGTATACTGTATGGATTTATTTATAAATGGATCAGGGGTTTGCAACTGATTCAGAGTGGCTCAATTCCTTATTATTTTAAAGGTTTTTTTAGCTTGTTTTAATAAGTTCTGTCCTGCCAAAAGCAGATCTGAAAGTGTCAGTCATAACGCAGCTCTTTTGCAAAGTCACATGTGTATTGAGGTTTCTTAAGCATATCCCTATGGAAAAAGATGATTAAAAATGATTAATATTAAAATGGAACCAGTCAGATCCAAAGAAGATTGTTTTGAGCAGGGAGCTAGGTACTTGCTACAGTTTTCTCCAAATTTCAGACAGAATGAGAGCAGCATCATTTCATAGCTGTAGTGTCAGTCCTGGTCATTTTACCCTCAGTAGGTTGTGTCCAGTACCAATGCACAATTTGTGGAAAAGGGGCTCTTGCTTTCTAAAATGGGTGGCAAGTGTGGAATAATTATTTTCCTGTGCATTTTATTGTTTGGGGGAGGGGGGTTAATTTATGGAGGTTGTTTTGGTTTTCCTATTTTTTGAAAATTATTATTACTCAGGTGTTTTGATTAGTTTATTTGTCTGCAACTGGAAAAAATAAAACATGCCAGATTTCTATTCCATCAAGAATATAAAATGATATAGATATCAGTTTAGCTTTTCACTACCTCCTCCTCCCTATTCCCCACTCAGGAAGCTTCTGATTTTTAAAGTGTCAAATATTAGAAGATGATGATAAATTCTGAACTGACCAAACAAACTGAAGAAATACTTTAATTCCATATATTGGTTCTTCTGGTCAGATTTTTCATAGTTTATCCATAACCCCAGTTAGCCTTGACCATCAATTCTGATATTGCACCACTGGACGATGTCAGCATCAATGAAACATGAGAGTAGTGGTCAGTGAAATTGATCTTGTGAATGTGGACAGAGCAAAGGAGCAATGTGGGATGTGCTATGGTTATTGAGGTGGTCAGAGAAAAAGAAGTTAAGTAAGAGGTATTAGAGTGTGCTTCAGTGACTGAGCCAAAAAAAAAAAAAAGAGAGAGAGAGAAAAAGAGGAAAGGAATAATTGCCAGATGTCAGCACTGCAGGAAAAGGGAAGCCAAAAGAAAGCAGCTCTGCATGTTTGGAGGATTGAGGTAAACAGGGATTTTTCAGTATTGATTTTGGTGTATAAGGAGTTACTAGCCATGAGGCTGATGTGGCAAGCAGATTATATTAGAGAGTGAATGGGACAGGTGTGATGTAGAAAAGTGTATTATTAACTTAAAACAGTCACTGCTTGTTAAACCAATTACTGGTGATTGGGGCAGATCTCCTCTGCTCTGTGCTGCCTGTCTAAAGCTGATCCATCCTGTTTTTAAAGTGCACTTGCCTCCTATGACTGTTATCATCATATCGCCATAATGAGTGTTGTAAAGTGACATTAATGACAGCACTGCCAAATTAGGGAGTTTTCTGTTTTAAAATACACATCTGATATATAAAGAAAGTATGACAAATTCTAAGTCCCTTTCTGATTGGGATTTTTGGGACAAAAATGCTTTTGGTGTCATACAAAAATTGATCTAAGTAAAACAAAATTTTTAAAGTGTATGAGAGGTATTGAAATTCTATCTCAATGCTGATTGCTTTCTGTCAGAAATCTGCATGGTTTTCTCAAGGCTTTCTGTAGGGCCAAAATGGGAATGTTTGGGAATGTTCTTTGTCAATGGGATGGAAACCATTAATGGGAGAAAAAGAAAAAATTTGGTAACTCTAGTGTTTATGAAATGAGAAGAATTACAGTTTCTGAAAAAATCAGAAAAGTCAATTTCATATTCAACTAACATAAGATCAAATTCCATGAGTTGAATAATACTGTGAATCAGAAAACAATATGTCATATTTTTGATCTTTTTATTTGTATGTAGAAAAGATGCCCTCTGACTTCAAAACTCCTTATTGCTTTCCTTATATTGTTTCATGTGGTGTTTGAGCTGCTTACCTTTTCTCTGCTGACCTAGTTGAAATGATGAGTTAAATTTGGTATATTGTGAGTTTTATTTCTAATTAGCTGGGATATAATCACTCCTTGAACAAATCTCATCACATGACTTGGGACTGAGTTGCATTTAGCTTGAACAAATAGAGAATAAATCTGTCTCTGATTTCATTCATTCATTTTGATCATCCCATTTACCTGAACACAGTACCAGTTTCTCATATTGAAGTATTCTTTTACTTTCTGAGTGAAAGGCTGCTGAGCTCAAGTGTGATGCAAAATAAAGCACTGAAGTCTGAGGTAGACATGGGAGGGAATTCTAAACTTTTTCAGCACTGAAGTTTCTGGGTTAGAAGAACACTTGAACTCAGTTGAGTCATTTGTGCTCCCCATCCCCATAGGCAGAGATCCCCAACTGTTACTGCAGTGTCTCCTCAAGTTACCACTGGAAACGAGGCCTCTGACACTTTACATGAGTGTCACCCTGATGTGTCACAGTACAGAGGGAGATTTAAGGCGCTTTAAGGAAAAGTCTTTCATTCCAGCATCCCTTGCCCAGCCAATGAATATCCTTGCTGGACAGTGAGAGCCAGGCAGTTTGTAACCACAGCAGGGTCTCTGACTGAGCACCAAACCCCAAAGGAGCAACACCGGAGGCTTGGCTCAGACAGAGCTGCACAGCAGTGATGGCACAAACCATCACTGTTTGTGTTTGACTCCCTTTGCTGGCTCTTTCCAGCATTGTGGAAATCCTGCCCCACTGCATGGATTTGTCTTAAGAGCACTTAGAAATTCTACCTGTACAATGATGTGTATCTGTTCTAAGGCTTTTGTGTGTGAGACTGCTTTGTCCTCACCAAATGAATGAACAATTATGGTCTCCAAAGATTATTTAGAGAGAGATACAATATTAGATGAGATTGGAAATAATATATTGGTAGTGAAGGATATTGAATTACTCAGGTTGACTCCCAGAGTGTATTCCTGCATTTCTGCATAATGATTTTGGCTATTACAATGAAATACTATATTAAAGGGAATAAAAGATTGTCAATAAGGTATTTAAGCTTCCACTAGTGAATGTAAAATACTTACTTTTTACCATTTAATACCAACTAGGATGCTTCACTTTATCAAACTGCAATAGGTTAGGAGTAAAACTGTTCCTTCAGTGTTGTATATCAGCCCTAGGGTGAAGGTAGGGTTAAATTTCACTGTCTAATGCACATTTGTTCTCATCGTAAAGCTAATCTTGTAATTTCTCACAAGACTGGCAATCTTGGGAGAAATGAGCTAGTACTGAGGTTAAATTACCTCTTACCCTAAAGGAGGCAAAGGATATTCTTGGATGAATGGCTCAGCATGATACACATTATAGATAACTAAGGTGTTGCATAATGCAAGTCTTGGCTTTTGGCTGTGGGAAGAGCTTTAGGCCTGTTTCTAGTAGCATATCTCTCTGGAAAATAATTCAAGGCTTTTTGGAATAATTCGGTTTTACTGAAAGTCTTTAAAATTGTACTATCTCATTTTGTCTTGTCTGTTGACTACTGATCTCAGAGTTTTCAGTATTGGCTGGAGCTATTAATGCAGTCACTTGCTAGCAGAAAAATTTACAGTGCTGACTTTTTTGATGAAGTGTGCAGGATACTGGAATTTAAGTAGCATGGGTTTTTTAATGTACGCGACTATAAGCAGTAAAACACCTTTTTCTCAGCATAGCTGTGGAGGTAAAATTTTTAAAGATTTTATGTCAATGATTACAGATTTAAAGACAAGAAAATGAAATGCTTTCAGCACTTACTTTAATATTAATTATTGAAATGAATGAATCTAAGAAGAGGTAGTTAGAACTCACACATTTGCTCAAAACAGATTTTGCAATCTGCTTTTGATTGTTTCCTGACAGCACTGATTCTTCTTTTCTGAAACAGACTAAATTATAATAAAATATACAGCCATAGAAGGAGTTGAAAAATATTCCTGGAATAACTTATTTAATGCTGGTTACACAATTAGTTTTATCTCATAATAAATTATTTTTTCATCATTTTCACCCATTCCATGTGAGAGTAACAAGAAATGGCAAGCTCAGCAGAAAGTAGGGACATTATAATTTATGAGTGGTTATTAAAAGCATCAAGAAAGGGAAGTATTTAGAGGAAAAGTCTGGATTGAAAGAAATTAAAGTGCCTATAAAGATTATTAATATAACATAACTGTGGCTCATAGTTCAAATAGTTGAGTGTTTCTTGAGTGTGCAATATCCCTTCATTTGCCAGTAGTGCAGAGTTAAGGGGAGAGATTCACTTTACTCAGTGCTCTTTGATATATCTGTGAAGAAACTGAACAAATTTAGAATATTTTTGGGCATGTTTTGATTGGAGGTTGAAGACATGGCACTCAAAATGGCAGAGAATTTAATAGAGAAGCAAGATGAATGCAATAGGTAACCAGTGAAATGATAACTTTAAAAAATGGGCTATAACTGATAACAAGGTCTCACATTGTTGGTTGTCACAGATATGGAAAAAAACTGTAGGAATATGTAGAAGATTTCAATAAAAATGACAGTTTGTGGGATCAGGTAATAAAGGAGATGGGATATATTAAAAAATATTATGAAGGGAAGGGACCCACAAAGATCATCAAAGCTCAACTCTTTAAATCAGTTGAGTTTGATTTTAATCTCTTGGTTAGTACTCAATCCCTTTTGGATTATCTTTATCTGCAGATATATATATTAATGTTGATCCTGATCTATGGTTTTATGTTGATGTGGGACTTTGATACTTCTTGAGAAGTCATAGAAAAATCAAATCCATTTCAGTATGTAGCATTGAGATGAATTTTGGGACTAGTAACAGCCCATATAAAATTTAGAACTGATTTTTTATTTTGTTAAGAAAAATATAATTATAATGTTACTGAAATGGCAGCAAATTCAGTGAAGAAGATAAATAGATATTTGTGTGTGTACAGTTACCCAGAAAAGAAGATAGAATAACTTATCTTAGACAAGAGAAAAGCTGTCAGTATGCATCATCACCAGTAGGAAAAAATGCCTTTAACAGAAGATTAGCCATTCAGCACACCAGGAAAGAGGCAAAATCCAAAGAGAGAGGAAGGGGAAGAAATCAGAAGGTTTCTGCCCTAAATCCCTCAGTGATCCCCATTCCCACTGAAGTGGGGGAAAGGTGGGAGTGAAGGGAAGGTGAGGGTCAACCCCAAGTGCATGATTTCCTTCTTTGTACCTACTGATTGAAAGTGACAGGCTTTTCTCTGTGATTTATTTTGTAATCATCTGCTTCTTAAGTGTAGCTACTAACAATAGTAAATACTGAGTTCCAGTGCACCTTAAAAAATATCATTTCCATTGTGAGATGGAATCATTAGCACCTGACTTTCCAATAGTATTCTGAGACTGAAATAGACTGAGATTTGGGCTTACAGTCCTTTTTGATTGTATTTTAAAAATATTTTATTTTAATCAGTGCTCTTTCTTCCTGTATAGGGCGAGGTTGGCTTGTGTCATCTGTTACATGAATGAAACTATGAATTTCAGACATCACTTCAGCATCTGGCCTTTGTGTAGATGTGTGACATCTGAGCTAGGTAAGAAATATATTTAAATTACTTTTTTAATTGCTTTATTTAGGTGCTCAAAGCTGTTAATAGAAATGGCTGAAGGATGAATTTTTGATAATATTTGGACAAAGAAAAATAGATATTGCTGGATGGTGTTAAAAGGTAATAATAACAATGACCATAAATCTGGAAAGTTCAAGAAATTATTGTCCTCAAGAAGAATAAGTTTTATGGGGATGCTGGCATCATTATTCTTACTCTGAGAGTTGTTTGTGTCATTATGTGCTGTTAATATGAGTAAGTGAAAACTCCTTCAGTATCATCTCCCCCTGTGCTGTGTCTGTTACCTGAAGAAATGGGTGAGCAAGCCACATTATCAAACTAGGAGTCAATTTCCTACTATCCCCACTTTTTCTCGTCCTGTTTTTGATAATTTGAGGGACGTTTCTGATTTCTGCCACCTGCAGCAGCAGCACTGGCAGCCCAGGGAAATGCCAGGGAGCCCTCATCACAGTGTTCATGTCTTCAGACATGAGAAGGACCATTAAAGTTGAAACTCCTCCACACCTGCTTTAGATGTGTCACCTCCTGAACTGCCTGATATGGTGATTGCATGGGCAATTCAAAAATAGCTGCCCTACCCTGCAACCCCATTTCCAGAGGAGCCATGTTTTCAGAACAGTTTCTCTTACTCTCTGCAAATCTCTGCCTTGCTCTCTAATTTAAAAAGATATTCTTTGTGTCTGCCACCTCCCTGCTAAATGTAGATTGTGTGTCAGGGGGCTGACACACAAAAGGCCTCAATCTCTTAAGAAGCTGCCACCAGAACACCTAATAGACTGTCAGTTTGAATGTTTAAATGAGACACAGCAAGGGAAGGAATAATGCTTTTAACAAAAGAGTGGTGGGTAGACTAGGAAAAAAAAGTTCAGCTTCACTGACAAGGTGACTGGAAATGTAGTACTTGCAGTGGAAGGGAGATATTGATGAAAGGATCAGTAACAGGTGAAAAATGGTGCTCAGACTTGGGCTGCTAATGGGAAATAGAGCAAGCATTTATGGCTGTAGAGAGAAGCAGGTAAGGAGTCAGGTTAGGACTAGAAGATTGGCTCCTTTGTAGGATGCAGTGCTGTCATCTCCCCCTGTGACAAGAGGTACTTTTTAGCTACATCTCTGTATGTAATACAGATTTAGGCATGACTGAGCCCTGAAAATTGGTGTTTGTACATCCTGTTTATGTTTTAAACCATTGCAGGTAGCTACATCTTTGAAACTATCCATGACATTATTTGGGTTAGGGGTTCAGCACTGAATTCCTGCATGTCAGCAGCATCTCAAATTGCCTTGCTCACAAATGTAGAAGGAGAGAAATTACAGGAGTTTTGATCTGTGTTGTGCAAGCAATTCATTTGAACATTGCCACCATGAAAACACACTTGCTTTGGCACACACTCTAACCAAAGACTCTTCTGCTTTCTTCAAGAAAGGTGGAAGGAAGAGCTTGGTTCCTTTCTGTGACAGTAAAATAACTTTGTGATGTTTGGTTTTGTTCTTTGATTGATGGTCTTCCATAGAAATGTGTCTGTCTTTTCAAAACTGAGTGATGCTAAAAAGAAGCCATTACAAGTCAGTCACAGTCTCTTTCTTCCTCCCTAGTCCTGACTAGGATCCACTCATGCCTTTGGCTACCTGTTTTGCCAATAATTTTCCAGTTAACAGGTGGCAAGCCCCATGTTGCTGGATGTTGTTAAATAAATGGTTTTCCAGATGGCTATAATATTGTATCTTTAAATAAAATACACAAGCTTAGTATCAGCACCTTATTTATGGAATGCTTTTGGCTCCTGAACTGCTTGTTGAAATTGTTGTGAGCCATTTGGTCACTGAGAAGTAATTGTGTATTACTGTAGACAACAAGCTGTTTGCATTAATTAGCAATCCAAACATATTGCCAAATGGGGAATAACATGTCTTTGACATCTCTGCAGATCCTGGTAACTGAAGCAGTGCAAACTCATGGATTGTCCTTTGCTGCATGTTTATCATGTGAACTTACAGTCTGCCCATCTGCAAAACCACCAGGGACACAGTTGGGAGAAATAAAAGCTAAGGTAGGAGAATCAGCATGTGAAGGTACAAGTGGTTTGTAAAACATCATCAGTTTTTGCAGCAAAACTAACTTCTGTGATCATTTAATGTGGCTTCCAAACATGGTAAATGTTGTCTTGCTCATGTGTGCTATTTTCATGTAAGGTGATCAGAGGTACCCTGAACCAGCCTTAGGGAAGCACAACACGGCACGAGACAGGGACAACCTTGTGAACACTGCACAGTAAACCACCTTGGAGAGGCCGTGGACAGGTCACATCTCATGGAATTAACCTCCAACAGAATTCTAGCCATTCTCTGTCTCTCCCATTGCACCTCTGAAGGCGTAGGAGTTGGACAGCAGTGCCTCCACACAAGTACATTTGGATGTAGAAGGTGCCCTTGGCTGAACAGCTAGATAGGAGACACTTTTATCCTGTTTTGTTGGGTTTTGGGAGGTTTTGTGTTAAAACTGGTTGAAAGATCATGAAAAGATGGGAAAAACTGCAAGAGAGCAAGAACTTTCCATGTGTCCACGTGGAAAAAGTGGGGTGAAGATAAAAAGGTATCTCTATAGAATTGACCCTAAAAGCAACACTGGGGGGGGGTTTCCCCTTTCGTCAGTTAACTTGCACTTTCTCTTGAAAAATAATGTTATACAATATCAACTGCATCCTAAATAGCAACTGTTGTATTTTTTGTTAAAACTAGTTGAAAGATCATGGAGAGATGGGGAAAAACTGCAAGAGAGCAGGAACTTTGTTCCATGTGGAAAAAGTGGGGTGAAGATAAAAAAGGTATCTCTATAGAATTGACCCTAAAAGTAACACTGGGAGGTTTCCCCTTTCATCAGTTAACTTGCACTTTCTCTTGAAAAATAATGTTATACAATATCAACTGCATCCTAAATAGCAATTGTTGTGATAGGCACTATGAAAACTTTGGGATTCATAGTATTTCCTGTGTAGCACTGTTTTTCTTCCTCAAGGCTTTTTGAAAATGTTCTCCTTAGTGGAAAAGTTTAATGTGAAAAATTAGAAGTAAAGAACCCAGAGTAGTCTGGACCCAGGGGAAGAAGCATTCATAGGGAGAGTGGGAACTGTGGTTTTAAAATTTTAGAACTCTAGCTCTTCACATTCCTCCTTGCTTGGGAGTCCCAGCTTGATTTTTGATGACCTCTGAAGTATTTGTTGACAAAGGCAGTCAGGGGAAAAATGTTAATTTTTTTTTTTTTAATTAACTGCATGCTGCATGCGTTTGTCTTTTAAAATCAAATTAATTGTGTAGGCATAAGGTGTTTTAAAGAATTACCTTCCTGGACCTAAGCTAATAAGTGCATGTGTCTCTGAAAATGCTTGTGCTGCTGTGGTGGATTGGGATCATTTTCTCTATGTGTTTTGTAGTGCAAGTGATAAAATCAGTTTTGGCTCTGGTGTGCAGATTTCTACCCCCTGAGCTAGGAAATGTGGGTGTTTGAAATCCAGCAGTGGTTCCTGCCTCTTTTGTGTTGTGTAGAGAGCAAAGGCACAGTGGGAGAGAAGAAGGAAAAATACATTGAGGTGCAGGTCAGTGCTTTGCATTTTGACTTTTTTGCAGGAATGCTTGTACTGGTAAATGCATTTTTTCATTTAACCTGTGCTTAAGAATTAGAGATGTTTGCTACTAAAATGCCAGGTCCTCTGAGTTATTAAGCACAGTATAATGAACCCTTTGCAGAAAATAACTAGAATGTGATCTATGTCTGCAGAGGAAGGAAAGGAGCAAAACACATTAAAAAATAAATGCAAAATAGCCTTAGTTCCAGTGCACAGAAATTTAAAATTGCACTGATCTTGTTAAGCTGCTCTTCCAGAAGATGCTGCACATTCTCTGCAGAAGTACATTATGATGATGAGTGTCATTCAAAATTAGGATCTTTCATATTGAGAGTATTTCACACACACATTTGGCATGTACAGGTAGAGACATTTCAATGAAGCAAGATATCATCTAGACAGGAACTCTTAACAAACAATTCCCACCAGGGGCTTGGGGATGTAGTTTTCTAGTGATCCTGGGTTTTGCCTTTTTTATTTCATTTTTTCTTCTCTAAGATGTATTGCTTTTTGTTTACTTTCAAAAGGCAGTGCACTGACATAATCTTTTAGGATTTTCTTCATACCTCCAGGGTTACACTGGAGGTCAGGGCTGCATTCTCAGCTCCTGGTGGCTTGATATGAATAAATTGATTTTGAAATAACTAAATAAATTTATTTGATAGGATAAGCAAAGATAAAGCATTTTCCTCAAAAGCCTCAAAGCCAGCATAATTGGCCAATAAATAAATAAGAAAAACCTCTTTGCTGGCCTTCAGAATAGCATCTCTCACACAATGTTTTTCACAACTGCAGGGTTCACTGGTCTTAGACTCATGTGACTTTAGTTCCCACTTGGGACTTGTGACCCCTTCTTAGAGTTTCCAGGGGAAACTGATGTCCTGTGTACTCCCTAAGGAAATGTAACTGTGAGCAGAGCAGTGATGGGGGCCATTTAATAGGGAATCGTCTGAGGGGACTTTGTGCCAACAGTGCATGCACTTGAGAGAAGATCATGGATTCAGCAGCTCTCCTGGCCATGCAGGGAGATGTACAAAGCCCTGTGTAAAGCTTGGAGTCGAAGCAGATCGGATAAGAGTGTGAGAGGCAGACTGAGCAGCTCCTCCCTGCAGGGGCTGCAGAGGAGGGCACAAAGGGAGGCACTGCAGGGGCAGCGTGGCTGGCCTGGCTCAGCCCTGCCTGGGGCTGGTGTGTTTGTGGATGGAGCAGTGGCAGCCTGGCCTTGGGTGGGAAGCAGGTCAGGATCAGCCTGTGTGCAGTGCTGCAGACACTGGTCATGGGAGCAGGCTGGATTCAGGGCGCCGTGCTGCCTGGGCTACAGAGCCTCCATCTGGGCCTTGACAAGAAGAGGGGTTTGGGGAGTTTTTTTTGGTTGTGTTAAAAATGTTTTGCCTTCTGTTGTTTTGCAAAACTCATTGGACGTTTTCAGAATGGCTTGATTTGGTCTATTTCTTCTGTATTATGACCTGAATTAAAGGGGGCAGGGAGTGAGAAAAATTGATTTAAAAAAGCTCTCATAGTAAGTAAACTGGACTTTTAATTTTTGGTCAAAGCAAAATTTTCGGGTTGTGTTTCACTTAATTTGACTACACTCCTTTTTTCTAAAGCCATGTTTATTTGCATGGAGGCTGAGTTGTGAAAAGGGAAGGTGTGCCTGAGAATGAAATTGAGCAAGATGCTTTCAGCTTGTCTGGCTTTGATTACTTGTCAGGAGCAAGTGTTGCTCTGTTACTGAACCTGTTAGTGTTATGCAGTTTTGCTTTTCCTCAAGAAACTCCATCAGCTGTATTTACATGTCCCCTTGGATGAAAGCCCCAGAGCTAGGCAGGGGTGTCCCTGCTACCTCTTGTACTGTGAAGTGGTTTTGCAATTTTGCTTTTGCACCTGGAATGATATTTTAGTCTTAAATCAGTGTAGGGTATTAATCCCATATAAATCTTCTTGGTGTCTCTTCAGAGATGAAGACTTAGACTTAAAAAACTCATTTAATAGTTATTTCATAAAACCAATGCCTGCGTACTTTTGCTCCCCTTTGTGTTTTTCTTGTCACACTTCATTGAGGTGAAAACAATTTATTTGCTTCTCTTGCCAGGATATGTCGATCTGACAGTGAAAATAAGATGTCATTTTCAGTGTCTCATCTGATCAACAGCATAGACAGCCATCAACAAAATATTTACATTTTTCAGTGATGATTATGGATGAGAATGCATAAATCAAGGTTGTTTTACATTTTATAATCTAAATTGACACATATGAATTGATTCTGAAGTTTCATTAGGACTAGAAAGTGCCAAAATTATTCACTGAACTCTAAGCATGGCAATAACCATTGAAAGCAATCAAAATCAGGGCTATTCCTTCTTATATTAATTTTTAAAACTAGTTTTCAGCTCACTCTTGCCAGTAGCTCCTATTGATACTTGGTGTAAAAGAAGGTAATTGTTCTGATTATTGTTTCTAACTTTTTGTTTATGATCTAAATTTCTGTATTAGGTATATTACCAGAGAGTTGCTAATAGGCAAAGTTAAATCTGCTTTTAGTTTTCCCTATTTTTTAATGTCTAGCCAATTTATATATTATCTTCAGTTTTACATTTATCTGTAATTTCCAGTACGCTAAGTCATGCTCTTCATTCTTTTATCTGATATCTTCTTGCCTCCTAAATACTCTGAAAACTTTGAGACTGTGTCTCTTAGATGTAAACTCTGCCAGATATTGAGTCACTCAACACGTGTGAGAACTTTGGTGATTGCAATGCTGCCAACTGCCTTTAAACTTTTTGTATGCTTTTATGAGTATCTCATGTGTTCTCACAGGTGCTCTAATAGCCTTGGGTCCTTATTTAATGACCCATACAGACATAATTGTAGAATAGTCAAAAAGAACACAATAAAATCTGTTAAATACCATATATATGTCTTAAAGATTCTTCAGGGATCATTCAGTCACTGCAACTCCTTGGGTATAGAAGCAAACAAGCTCATAAGCCAGCTCAGTTTTTTAGCTGGGGGATGGAAGATCTTTCCCACAACAGAAAAAAGCAGTTCTGAAGTACAGCTGGTGTGATGGGGATGTGGTGCAGCAAACACAGACAGGAAGGAGCAGCCATCCATCATTTGACACTCTAGTCTGTTGGTCTTGCAGGGGTTATAGAAAAGCAAACCAAGGTGGGGAAAAGCAATTATTTTATACATTAAAAGTTCCAGTTCAAGTTTTACTTCTGTTATTTGTATTTTTACCCTCTATTTTGATGCTGGAGTGGAAAGTGTTGTGCAAATAGCCAGCTAAGACTGAGCAGCAGCTCCTTGTTTCTGCTGCTGGGAAAGCCCAAATGATGCAGTTACACTTGTGCAGAATCCATGAGCAATCCATGACAGATGTGAGGTCTCACTCCAGGCTGACTTTGGTAATTCTACTCAGGTGCTGTCATCTCTACTGCATTCCCAATGCAGTGGGCTGAGACTTCCATGGATTTGCAACAGCATCATGGATGTAGATGTCCATCTGCATTGTGGATCCAGGAATGGATCCCAGCTTGGTTTCCTTAAATGTTTCTAGTGTTTCTCAAAAAGGGCATAATCTCTATGCTCCCAGATGCTCCACAATGCTTTGAGTGCTGTTTTAATACTTCTTCTGAACAGAGAACCTTTGCTACACTGGAAACTTAGAAAGAAAGTACCTGGGATCTGAATCTGGCATTCCCAGTATCCAAATAAATGGTAACACACAGTGACCAGAAAAGTGCTAATTTCTGAAGGCAGCAGGCTTGTATACAGCATGAAATGAAGTATTAAACATTTTTTCAAGCTGGTGACCTTTAGCATTGGGGAGGGAGGATGTAAAACCTGACATTTTTTCACTGATCACCTTTCACAAGAATAAAAAAATACCACCTTTAATCAGTGAGTGATAAATGCTCTTTTTTGGTTTTGAAATGTTCTACGATTGATTGCACACACTAACTTAGAAAAATTGCTACAGACTCATAATGACAGGATTTATCTGAAATTATGTAAAATTGGTTTCAGTATTTTTTTTAAATAAGAGGTTTCATTGTCTTTAGGTAGGAGTGAATTACTCCTCAGTGTGGGTAATTGTAGCTGGTAGTCATTGTTAAGGAAAGAAAAAAACACCTTCAGTGGTTTTTTGGTCCCAGTTCTTCTTTCCAGTGTGCCCCCTCACTGCTTCTTTTTTCAGCCAGAGCTGTGTTTAGCATAGAAACACAGCCACAGTACCAGGATGTCCAACATGTGTCAGTTTTATAAAGTGTAATTCATGAGGAATGCTGAAACCCAAGTTGTTGAAGGGCATAAACATAGGCAGCTAATATTCTTCAGGCAAATCCAAAGTTATTTTGATGTAAGACAACTTCTGGCAGGTTACCTTCTGTCCTTCCTGCAGTAAAATAATGGCTTTTGTCACTTGTTTTTAATTTCAAACTGATGTGCTGGAAGTATCTATTTCAAAGATGAAGGAAAAGTAAGACAAAAAGAGATTGTTACTTTTCCCAAATCAGTTTGATTTCTGTCATTACAAAACAATGCCTTTCCAGCAGATGTCTTTGAACACCAGCCAGCACTATGACAGATAACTTATAGCTGCTCTGATTATTCATGCAGATATCAGCAGGTTATTCCAAAAGGGCTTTATTTCATATTGTTAAAGCTATTCTCTAAAAGAAACAGTAATCTTTCTGATGAGCATGGGGAACAATTTCTTCCATACCAGTCCAATTTATTTGGACCCTCTGATTGGTGCTTTCAGCTAGCTCTCTAAGCACAATATTAATTATTCATTAAGGTACTTGAAGGGAGAATATTTGCATAGCCATACTGCAAAATTGATGAGGCTTTGCCTATGCACTGTAGGAATAGCTTTCAACTTAGTGCTAAAACTAGAGATGATACTAATAAAATTATTTTTAAAAATTATCTAAAAAGCCAACAATAATTTGAACTTTCTCATAACCACAGAACATTTATTTTTATAGCACCCACATGTCCTATTGAGAGATCATGACAATATTCTTTCTAGAGCTGGTCATGTGGGTATAGAATTAAAAAAAATCCTAAAGAACCTTTGAATAATAAAAGGTTATAATGGGGATAATAGATAGTAAAAAAGGAGAAAGAGCTTTTCTGTGAGTGGGAGGAAAGAGTAAGCCTGACATTTAATGTACTTATCTCCACTTGGAAACACAGACTGGGTTTATGGAAAATTGTAGTGTCTGTCCTTAAATGGGCAGAGGATCATCTGCTTACTAAAAGGTTGAGATGCACCTCTTTGTGTGTGCATGTTAAGGTGCAGTTACGTCTAAAATGGTAAATTAAAAAAATAATCAAAACCTTTAAATTCAAACTTCTTTAAAAACAGTAAAAATTGAAAAAGATCTTGGTGACTGGGGAAGCTGTAAAGTGTTTGCACTGTGTCCTGGCTGCAGTCCCTACAGCTCTTCTGCAGATGAGGGAACCCAGCTGGAACATGTTTGAGCTTTTAATCATCCCTTACTCCTTTCTCCCAGACCTTGAGCTGTAGAGGGGAGAAGCTCTTGCTTCACACCCCACAGAAAAATGGAGTGACTGCAGGAGCTTGTGCCTGAGTTTCAGTGTTTTCCTTCACTTTCTCAGTAATGCCCACTTTGTGTGCAACACAGACTGCTTCCTACTCTCTAATCTGGCACCCTTGTTAGCAGGGAAGGAAGGAAGGAATGTTCCAGTTTGTGGACTTAGGGCAGCAGTGCCATCAGTTTTGGTAAACACTGAATGAGAATTGGTTGGTTTGTCAAAAAGCAGACTTGCAGCCTGTGATTTCGATGGCTAAAACTCTGATAGGAGAGGTGAGTTTCCACTCACAAGGATGGAATAATGTTGGTTGGATTATCTTTCAGAAGGTACTGAAAGACATACAGAAAAAAGGGACCATTTGCTGGAAATGTCAACAGGGAATCAAGAAAATACGGTTCATTTTTTGTTCACCGCAATTTTTAAAAAATTCTATCTCTAACCTTATTTCAACATCTTTGGAAAAATAGTAGATTTGCAATATTAAATCCATTTGAAAACTAGAATATGGTTCAGTTTCAGTACAATTTTGCTGAATCTAAAAATGTTTGAATACACTGGAAAACTAATTTTAGTGTAGATTTCTTGAGAAACCATTACAATGTAAACTGAAATATTGCCAAGTCAAATGCCTTTTAATCATAAAAATTAAATAAATTAAACAGAAAATAATATGCTTAGGTGATTTTGTTATTCATCACACACAGAAATTCAAGTGATTCCTATTTGAGTGTCAAAGGGCTTTTTAAGTGCCATTTGTTGTCTTTTAGGAGGTGCAGCGAAAATGTATTTGGTGGTGCACTGATGTTACAAGGTTTGGAAATGTCTTAGAATGCTAAGATACAAAAGATACTGTAGGTAATGAAGCAGGTCATCTTTAATTTCAAGTCTTTTTATCTTGTACATGAGTAAAATGTTTTTGGTTTCACAGAAGGAATTTGGATGTTCAATTTGCATCGTAACTAAGGGTAATTCACCATCCCAGTCTCCTGAGAGTCTTTGAAAATATGATAATCTTACCTAAAATCTCATTTGCTTTGTTTTACCTTTAACGCTTCTATACACAACCTGGGCATTATTAAAATGCCCTTTTAAATGAGCCTGAAAATATTGGGATTCCATTTTGAAACAGGCTGAATATAATTGAAGGTATTAGGAGAGGGAAAGGCTGTAATGAATGGCAGAAAAGGCATATGTGCTAGTCCTGTGCTGGAATCAGAGGCACTAACAATGGGATTGGAAAAATGCAGTCTACATTATAAGAGAATATGAATTTCATCAGTATTCATAACATATGTTGATATTCCATCAGTGAAATGCTGCTGTAAGCATCAGCCCATCTGCATGCAGAGCAGTGCTCTCTTAAATAGGAAAATAAATGAGGACTTGGTCTTGATATGGGGAGTGTTTCAGACTATTTCCTTAAATTGAAAATTCAGCAGCCTTGATATGATTGCTGATTTCTAAATTTTTTAAGAGATAACCATAAGTTATAAGAAGCAGCCACAACTGAAATAAAAATAAATATTTCAAGGCAGTTTTGATAAGCATTTGGGACTTCATCTGAATGTAGTGCTAGACCTCAGAATTGTTACACTTCCCACCCACTTCTAGTGTCCCCCACTCATTTCTCTCAATGCAGTCTTTGGAAAACATGCCCCACAAGATATAGCACAGTCCACAATATCCAAAATGCTTTGGATTGCCTCTGCTTGGGTTGGGCAACTTAAGCTGAATTTTCCTCTCTGATTCACATGAATTAAAATGTACAAACCAGCCATTTTTCTGCTGCTTGTACAGCTAACACTGCCTACACATCTGTGCTTTTCCCAAAAGAAACTATTTTTTTTGCACATTTCTTTTTTTTAATTTTTTTTTAATTTTTATTTTGTGGCTAAACCATACAGATATCTCAGACTGGGTGCAGATAGGGCAGAGTCATCCTTAGCTTGTCCTCAGTCACCACTTTAAGATTGATGAGCAATAGCTGAAGGCTGTGGTTGCTACACCTTCTAATAGTGCAGTTTAAAATTCAGGCTGAGCTTAGCCTACAGTTGTTTTCACCTATTGAATGAGCTCCAACCACTTCAACTGAAATTGAATCTGACATCAAGAGTCACCCAGATGTCCATTAGGTAATAGGAAAGTGTGAACTGAGTTTCCCAGTGAGGAAAAGACACATGCCTACACACAGGTCTGTCCTTTAGGTTTAATAAGACGGGGTATCAGGACAAAATTCACCAGAGGTATCTAAAGACATGCCTGCAATAGTAGTGAGCAGCAATTTCAGTGCTCCCTTTTGACTGTGTAATAGAAAAAGCCATAAAACTGGTGTAATTTAACTGAGAAATCTGTGCACTTTTGCACATTGTTGTTCATTCCACTTAATAGAGTGCACCTAATGAGCAGCAGATGAGCTAAGGACAGGAATATTATCCCTTAGTGAGACATTTTGTTGAAAATAATTCAGCTTCTGCTAAAATAGTGTCTATTTGCTTTAATATGTTTTTCCCTTGGGAAGATTAAGTACATAACTTTTTAAACTGGTGAAGTTAATGATTGTGTGTATGGAATGAAAGATTTCTAAATTCTGTTATCAGTCCATGCAAAGCAGGGATGATATTTGACATGAGATCAGTTGGATGTTTCTGTACAAATCTGTACTGTATCTCCAAGGCCTACACTGAGAACTGGAGCTTCCGAAGAGGAAATCACATTTCTGGAAATAATGTGAATTTTGGAACATCCCCATATTTTGTACTCATGATTTGGTAAAATGTCAGTGTCCAGAACGGTAAGCATTCTGGATCATAGAATCATTAAGACTGGAAAAATCCTCCAAGACTGTCAAGTTCAATTTTGACTGAAAACCAACATTTGCACTAAACTGGGTGGTTTAGTGAGTATGGTGAAAGTGGGCATGAAGAAACCACAGAGACTTGTCCTGCCTGCCTGGGCAGGTTTGTCCTTCCAGGTTTCTTCTGAAATATCTTTTCCAAAGACAGATCACTTCCCACAGTCCCTCAAATGACCCCACATGAGGGTTCATACAACCAAACTTTAGAATATTACTACTGCTTTAATTTATAAATAATTTCCAGAATTAACTGTAGCCCCAGGTATGCTTCAAATGTAAGTTCTCATTTAAATCTAGCTTTCTCTGGCTCTCTACTGCCTCCTTGACATCACCATCAAGTGTGGCTCAAATGTTTCGTGTTTAAAAGTACTTTGATTTGAGGGAAAAACATGTGAAACTTCAGGAGGAAATACCTGCACTGAGCAGATTTCCTTTTTAAAACAAAAGATTTTCATTTAAATAAATCTGGAAGAAAATATGTCTGGGTAGACTGCACTCTGCTGTTTCCGGTAAGGATACAGTGCTCATTATAATTAACAAATACTTAGTAACCAAAGACAGAGGAGTGAACCCCTGGAAATAGCCTGGTGTGTTTTCAGACAGATGCTTGGGAGTTGCTGGAAAAAATGAAAGGTTGAAATAGTTCAGTCTGCAGCTCCAACAGTCAGTGTTTCCTTCCAGATAACCTACACTCTCAAAACTACCCTATTTCCCCTTTTTCTTAGCAGAAGCTGAAGGAAAGCACACATTACTTAACTGAACGTTCAAGCGAGCTTGGTTGTGATCTTTTAAATTAGTTTTTTTTCATCAAAAGAATCTGAGTTACATCCTGAGAATGTGTTCCCTTAATAACTGAATAATGGTGCTGCTGTGATGGTCTCTGCTGATGGCTGAATCGATCTTGATGTTGTTCCCAAAGCCAGTGCTGCTTTGCAACGTTCAGATAACATTTCCATGGCCAATTTACTTTATGCCATGATGCAGTATCAAGTTAAATAGGTTAATTATTTTCTTCTTTTATTGTTATTGCTTTACAACAAGTACTTATCAGTATTTGAACAGAAGGGTATTAAAAGTCACAAATGCAGCTAGGAGTCGAAATATAGGTTGGGAAATAATGATCTTCAGGAAGGGTTCTCTTGTTTTTAGTACTGACTGGTACTCCCAAATAGAGTTTATCTAAAAGTAATCTTTAATGCTGCTGACTGAAAGCCTGTGTATGTACTTTGGTAGACATGCAGCAGCAGGGTGATGGCATTCCAAGAGACGTTTTCACTGGTTCTCAAAAACGGTTAAGGCAGTATCAGTTCTTTTGTGTTCTTCAGTCCACACTCTCTCTGCAAGTTATCTACTAAGTAATAATGGATCCTTTCTCTGTCAAGGTCATTGTAACTTCCACAACATTAGAGTTGTGTACTTTCCAAGGTTACAGGACTCAGATTTTACATAGATCTCACAAGCCACTAATGCTGAAATGCATTAATATTTTAGCTGCCATGGGAGATTAGTCCCTATCCTTAAATCTCTTTTATTCAAGCAAAATGACCATGATTATGATCTTACTCAGCTGCTGGAAATTAGAAGGCATTATGAAGAAATAAACAGGAATTAGAAACAGTTTATGAGTTTTACAGTATCAGTTTGCTGTTAAAATAGTAAACCCCAAATGGGAGTTATGCATGCTGTGCCTTTTGCAATATATATGTATTTTCAAAATTATATGTGAGTTGAAATAAATGAACACTTAAAAGAAGAGATTTTTTTTAAGTACAAGTAGCAATTTTTTATTACAATCTCACTATAAAACACATTGAGATTTGTATATTCCAGTCTTTTCTGTTGAAGTTGTTTGATATTCTTTGAAAAATAATCTCTGTAGTCATGTCTCTACTTACCTGCAACACAGCTGAACTCCCAAAAGTTTTCACTTTTCTCTGTGGTCCAGTAAATATCTTAATAATTTCATCCTCTCAGAGATGATGGATCTGGGTTTGGTTTCTGTCTTGAGCATCAGAAGAAAGGAACTTTTGTTATTAAGAGTTTGGAAATAGGGAGAATACAGAAAGGGGGTCACAAAAGGCCTGCCTGCCTAATGGATTTGGCCCTACAGGGAAGCTGGATGGTGGATGACCTAACCTATGAGTAGTGTTCTCATCCTTGGCCTGGGAGAAGCAACAGCCAGCTTAGTCCTGAGCAGCCTCAGGCTCTGTGTGCTTATCAGGTGGCTGAAATATAAAGGACTTTATTGGCAGGCACTAAAGTGAAGGAAGTGTGTCCCCAGGATGTGACCAGGGTGTTGGGGAGCTGAGTTCTGCTCCTGCACCTGAGCACTGGAGATGAGGGCACACAGTGCCTCTCCTGTGAAATAATGTGTTTGGCTGCTAGGGGAAAACATGTCCAGGTGTGTAGTGCTTTAGTGCTTTGTCAGGGCTTGGCTTTTTTTTTTTTCCTCCCCAGATTCTGTGTGAACTTTTCTGGAAATATATTCTGCCAAACAGTAATTAACACACATCAGTGAATGTGCCATTTCCCTGATTTCATGTGTCTGCCCCAAACCCCTGCAGGATGGTTGAAGTAGCTGCCATTTGTACTCCTTAGTGGACTGACTTTGTGTTCATTACAGCCTTCTCCTGGATAAATTCAATCTGTGGTACAGGAAAGGGACATGGACAAAAAAAGAGACCTTGGGAGAAGCCAAGGCATGACTCTGTGTGTTAAGCCATTTGTTGTGTCGGCGGATTTGTTATGAATCACCTCCTTCCCTTTTCAGACAAAAACTTATGTGAGGGGTAAGCCCATTCTCTCTTTTTTAATTGTGTTAATTTAGAAAAAAAAAATTGGTAGCAAGAGAGCTACCACAGGTCTGAAGTAATAAATGGGTTTTACATCCATTATCAGGTTAATCAAGAGTTTCTTGTCCGTATGTCCACACCAGTGAGTGCATATTGATTACTGATGGTTTAAAAATTACTCAAGCAAAAGAAATCACATGACATTTATAAATAGAACCATTTCTAGAAACTGTTTACTCTCTCCTTGTGCAGAATATATCCTGCATTGAAAATTCTGAGAAAAATATATGTGATCTGAACTGGATGCTGGAAACTTGGACACAAACGCTAACCAAGAAGCAAAATAGTTAAAGAGTAAAACAAAGATCCTAGCCTGCTTCCATTTAAAAGGAAAATGTTTTATCTTCATTTTGGGGTGATTTGTAGCTTTACTAACATTCTTTTTCTGTATATAATTTAGTATCTTTTCCTGCCTAAAAAGATGTTATGGCAGAATCTCTGATTGTTCATGAATTAGTGAAAAATACAGAGGCACAATGACACATTTTGACACTGGCCATTTGCCTTAAAGGTCTCCTATGTACTCCTTCATTGTTCAATTTAGGACTGTGCTGCCAGTCAGACAGGACATCCTGTCCTGTCTCTCCACCAACCATCTCTGGCTGCAGATTCCTTTCCACTTCCCTTGCGCTCGTTCAGTCTGTCAAACTGACACTCTGTGGGCAGTCCAAAAGTCAAATAAATAGGGAAAAACAACCTGCCAGTCAGCTATGATGCTGCGTCCTAAATGATTTGTATATCGTCTTCTTCCCAAATACAGGAAATGTGCAGTTGCTCACACCTCATTCTTAATCTAAAAGGCAGAGAAACCTCCAGGTACTGAGTATCTGCCTTAGTCAGCATCTTTCTTGCCTTGAAATCCTCTAGATGCAAAGTAGCCTCAGCACCATAACGTCAGGTGTGATTGGAGCTGAGAGAAAGTTTTGGTCTGATAGTTCTGAAACAGCATTCTGAACACAATAAATGTATTTGACAGAATATGAGCCCTGAAATGCAACTGACAGGTGCATTTGTATCTTAAATATATATTGCTGAAATTTCTAATGGCACATTGCTGTCTTGTGAGCTGCGATGCAGCAGCTGAGACATGGCTGGATCTGTCTGAAAGTTGCTATGCTGAGTGTGCCAAATGCCTGTTTAATTAAGAGCTGGAACTATGGCTTTTCATGACTTTGTAAGTCTCCATGTGGTAGGAAAATGTGGTCCAACTGGTGGACTGCTCACATTTTTGGCCATCTGGATGTGGGCAACAAACAGAAACACAAACACTTTCTTAGCAAAGTGATCATTACTTTGAAGAACATTCTTTGCTGTTAAGATTTACAAACCCAATGTTTCTCAGTGAAAAGCAAAGAAATAATTTTTTATATATTTCTGTATGATCTTTCATGACAATATTTCCATACAGAAAGTGTTTTATGATTAACATGCAGTTAGGAAATATGGTATCTGCATGAAATTTATATTTACAATAAATTTAAGATGTGCATCTCTGATTATTTCTTTTTGCATCAATTGATATATTTTCTTCATGTATATTAGGGAGGTTTTTCACTTGTGTGATCAAAATTTGCTGAACTGTGGTTTATAGCAGACAATTAACAGCTGTTAAATAGGATTATTGCAGGCTGTTATCTTCACGTAGCATCGATTCAAATGCTAATTTCACTCAATTTACTTCTCATAAGGCCACCCTACTGCCAGGTATGCTCTTCTTGTGATGAAGGACAAATTATGTCTGGAAATAGTGTAACCTCTTTCAGCAGATTTCATGTCCTGGTTTGACACAGGTCAGGATTCACGAGTGGAGTGTGGTGCCTGAAGAAGTAGCACAATCAGGCCTAGCCCAAAAGAATTGTTACAAAACAATGTTTTGTAACAATTCTACAGCGGGGTTTTGTGATTATAAATACAATTTTGATAATGAAAATAAATAATACTTTTCACCTTTTGATTGTTTCACCTCTTGAAGAATGGCATTCATGCTGGGGAATGTGGTAGAAGGAGTCACCTTTGGGTGATGTGTTGTCTCTAAATGGTGCACATCTGTCAAACTGCAGGTTGAAATTCAAATTATATCTTTTTTCATGCAAAGCTAACTAACATTTCTCCCCATCAAGATTTTCCTTCTCTCATCTTTCTTATATGGCTTCACATTGGATGCTTCCCTCTTTCCAGGTTAACTTCAGGATTCAATAATTTTCTGAGCTTTGCTGTTGGGATGATGTTGTCACGGGAAGACAATATTCTCCTTCCTGCCCTTTACCATCTATCTCCCCGTCAGCCTGTGGCTGGCAGTGGCAATTATGCACATTGATCCAAGCAGACAGGAAAATGATGCCTTGGAAAGGCATTTCTGGTGAATTAGGTCCCTGCCTTGGCTCTCTGGATAGTCACAACTTGGCCAACAAGAATGTGCAGTGCTTGGACACTGGGATTGCTGTTTGGAGCTGCAGGGCCCCTCAGACTCAGCTGGGAGGCTTCATCCTTCAGCTCTGATCTGTCAGTAAATCCTGCTTCACCTTTACAGCTGGTCTGTGATCCCCTGGTACCCACAGTGCAGCTTGGCCTTGGGTCTGTGGGTGCTTCTTCAGGAGAGTCCTGGGTGCTTTAAAGGAGAGTTTGCTAGCTCTGCATAGAAATACCCTACATAAACACTTTCTATCTCTGATGCTTATGAAAACAGCAAGAGACTTTGAAAGGTATTTCTGTTAGGTTTGAATTCTCTATTGTTGTCCCTGTTGTTTGGCAAATTTTTACATTTATGTGTTAGTTAATGCTTTCAAATGTTGCATGAGGAGAATTTTAATTATTCTGATTAGGAATGAAAGAAAGAAAAAGATTGTCTTATGCTTTCAGTTTTACTGTTGTCTCACAATGTCTTCCATATTTAAACAAAAAAGTTGTATAAAGTAATAAGTTTGCTGTTACTACAGTGAAAGGACATGCAATAAAATACCATATATATTCCATTCAGTCTAATTATTTTTCTGATCAACAACCTGTAAGGTATATTCTATATACCTTGCATATTCTATAGTTAAATTTTAGACTTGACTTTCCAACTAAATCCTTGACAATTGTGTTATATTAAGTGAAAATATTAAAAATAATTAAATTTTTCATAGTCCTGTGTAGCCCAGAGATTCACAAACATACAGCAATAGTCTTTCATGTAATGCTTCTCAGATTCTTCCTAAATTTTATTTAAGTGGGTTACAACAGGGGAAATTAAGAGCCTTTCCTGATAAAATAATAACACAATTGGAATGAAGTATCACTGGAAAGCTTCAGCCATCTCCAGTTTAAATAAACGTAATCAATCACGTCAGTATGACATTTTCTTCATCAAATAGACACCAATGTGTTGTTCTTAATTACGTCCAGACTTGCATCCTAGGAAAACTAATGACTGAGGCTTTAGAATTGCTATTAATGCTCGGAAGGAGTTATTAGGATAAAGGGTTTAAAACCTTCTTGTTTTCATAGGGGTCGATATTTATTGTGGTCTTCTGCCAGCGTGTCTTACACTTGCATTACAGATGTTACAGTGTTCATCCATTTTCAGGGCAGTGATAAAGTAGAACATACATTGTTTTGTGGGCTTTCAACAGTTAAGAACAGAAACATGACACAGGATGATGAATGGATGGCTGTCTGACAATTAACTACTGTAAAAGGAATATACTCAATGAAAAATTTTGCATTAAGAAATTTTATTTCTCACTTGCTCTGCAGAGTAACAAACAATTATGTTAAGTAAAAATTATTCTTAAGTAATGCCTATTTTAGAATACATAAATAATAATATGTTTCAGGATTGTGCCACTTGTTGGACATAAGGGGTAGGTAAATCATTATTAAACTATCAATGTTCTGATAAATTAAGCCTGTTTTCTATTCATGAAATATCCAAGCAGACTTAGAGTGTTCATAATGATTTGAAAACCACTTCCTTCCCTCTATATTGATTGTAAATATTTGCTTTATTTAGAAACTATATTTTGCTCATAACACGTTATAAGAGTTATGGTAAAGCTCACTTCTATTCCTCTGCTGGCAGAAGACAGAAACCTTTTACACTAATGAGGAGCAAAATTATTACTACTGACAGATAACCATATTCCTCTCAAAGTTCCCCATTCCTGTGTGAAATAGAAAATGAAAAATAGTTACTCCCCAGTATGTTTGGAACCAAAACTCACATTGCACTCCTGGTGAAACAAATAAGTCAAACTTCAGGTACAGCTGAAATAAAAAATTTCAGAAATGACCAGAAGATGTGCAGATAATTAATCAGTCTTGCTGTTATCTCCATAGGGCTTATTAATGTTCCCATTGAAGTAATCTGAACTTTAGTTTCAGAGAAATCTTTGCAAACAGAGCCTCTGGAGAGGCTCGTGGCCTGATCAAGGGTGTCTGGGAGGTGACCAAAGTGCTGCAGAGACATTTGGCAAAGGCTGTGTTTGGAGCAGTAGCATGGGGCACTTATCCCATCTTGACACATGTAAAAATAGCTAGTTTGGAATAGTTTGTTCTTGTGCCTTTTTGAGTGAAATCTTGCCCACAGTGGCTTTTGGAGCTCAGTGCAAAATTCTATGAAAAATTGATAGTCTGGAGCCTGCCTTCAAATATTTGTCCATCAGTCCCCTTGACTTAGCAGCCTTTGAAACTCTATCCTTTCTTAAAATGCAAATCAGACTTTATTACTGTCATAAGCAGATAAATTCTAGCAGCAAAGACTTGTGGAGGAAATACTGTGTGTTTTAGCATTAACAAAAGCTCTAAAATCTTTCCGAACCAATGGAGAAATTAATAAATACAGCTCCACAAAGTAATAGCTGCCTCTTCAGTCTGCAGACTGACACCTTTCACTCAGACAGGTAATGGAGATGCAGAGCAAATAAGCTTGTGCTCAGTCCTGCATTCCATGGTGGCTGAGAGCTGGAGCTGTGCCACAGGCAAAACAGGTGGGGGGTGAGAGAGTCATCTTTTGATCTGCACTAATCAGAAGAGCAGCAATAGGATTCTGTCAGCATTAATTGTAAGTGCAATTAGGAACGTTACATTCTGTGTCAGCATTAGATGGGGTATGGCCCAGTGTGGAAATAGCAACTGGAAATGTGGTGAGAGTACTGAGACACGGGAGGAACAATACTGGCTGTGAGGGCATCAGAAAAGCTACTTGAAATCTGGTTTCATCTTATTTTCTGACCCACACAATTAAAAAAAAAAAAAAAAAGTGAAGTAAAATCCAGTGTTTTAAATGATTAGTGTTTTCAGAACAGTGATTGTTTCCATTACATGTTCATACAGATCTGGAAAAAGTCAGGGTCATGTTACTGTGATATCAAAATGAGAAGTCATTCTTTGTTAGAGACACTAAACAGAATCCTTGAAAGGATGAATATTGCATGCTATAGCTGGCAGAGCAGAGACTGAGGATGAAATTCCAACTTGGCTGGCTTTATTGTCAAAGCTCTCGGTGGTTTCAAGGTGGCTGAGATTTCAGCCTGAATATTTGAAAGCATCCGGAAGAATGCCTCAGACTGCTATCACTAAACTGACAGTGGTGTTCATATGTCCTGTTGGGCAAGGAAGACCACAGACACAATTGCTTTTATTCGTGTTTATGTGATGAAAGTGTGTATTGTATAGGTGAGTAATTACAAAGATTAATAAATTTGTCTTTGTTTCTCATACAAATGTTTCTTTTCCTGTGCATGAGAGGGAGTGTAGGATTCAAAACAGAAGTGAAATTAAATAAAAAAGGACAAAATTTGACTGAAGTCATAGTCAAAACACACTGTAATTCATGAGCAAAGCATCTCCGTACCAAGTTCTGGGCCATTTGTGTTGATTATCATTAATAAAGTGGAGTTGATATGGTAGTATAACAATCATGTAATATATACATTCAGGCTCATGCCTATTTTGAAAACAGCCAATAAAAAATAATGGAGCCGTAAAGAAGCATTTTTCTTGGTTAAAGAATTGTATAATAACAGTTTTTGCAAGTGGGTTTGTCTGGTTTTATGGTGTTTGGGAATGTTGGATAATGTGGAGATATTTTGTTTAGGAAAGCTTCCCTCTTTACCAGAAATTATTCTAAAAGCTAAACAACAGACACTTGCCCCAAACACATCCAGAAAATCTTAACAATATTCTTTATTGTACTTGTATTGCTCTTGTTTTATATGTGTTTTGCATCAGTTTAGAGTCAGAAATGCAGCGTTCCTCCAGGGCTCTGGGTTTGCCTGCAGGACTGGAGGCTGCTGAAGCTGGGCTAGGCTGGGCTCACTCGAGGGGTTTTGCTTCTCAGCACAGGAAAATACCACCACAGAACACAGGCCTCCAAAATTCTCTTTCCTCAGGTGTTTTTCAGAAGCTACTTAATGTAAGCCAACAAGGCTTTAAATCAGTATAACTTTTAAAAATTACTCACAGAGGTGTCTGACCTCTGGACAGCCCTTCCACTGGTTGTTGACAGATAATGCAGAGGCCAGGTTGGAATTTGATCTCATCAGAGTTTAGTATTGCTGTGATAGCACAGAGAAAGGAAATAATGTAAGAAAAACAGGAATTGAAAACAAGAATGCACTGAAAGATGTTAAGCATAATTTGTAAGTAGTATTGTGGGTTTTTCTCTTCCTTCTGGCTGTATTCACACCCGATAAAGCAAATGCCATATGGGAGGATCAGCAGTGACTCACACGGCATTGTACAGAGCTGGTTTGCGAGTGCCAGATGATGTATTTGCTATTTATGTAGTCAACAGACAGTTCTAGGAAGCTTCTAAAGTGGTTCAGAGACAAAGAATGATTTGTCACTGACAATCAGTGTCTTATGTAGCAGCTTCAGAGCTGGGGCAAACGGACTAATCTTATTCATTCCTTTCCGAGTCTTAATGGTTTGTCTGGAAAGTATGGACTATTCTTACATGAGAAGACCCTAGAAAAATAAACCAAGTGCTAGAATAACTCTCTTGGTATTAAAAACAGGCAAAAAAAAAAAAAAAAGAGATCACTATCATTAGGACAGGCTAGCAGTTCAGATGTCAGCACAAAAATTCAAGCTTCAAATTTATTCAAATTTTACAAAAAATTGTATTTGAATATTATGATTTGAACCTTCCACCACCTGCATAATTGTACAAATAACCAAGAACAGTCTAGAACTTAATGCCTGTTAAGAGCATTTACAGAACCACAAAAATAAATTAACAAAAAGCCCAAAACAAACCAAGGAAAGCCAAAATATTTTTTATATTATTTCAGTGAAGTAGAGATACTTCTTTATGATGTTTATAGATTTTTAAAACTTAAATTTTCAATGGTTTTATGAATTTAAAATGTTCAGATTTTCAGTGTATGAAGTTCTACTAGAGTTGGTAATTTTTTCTATTTTTTCTAATTTGCATCTTTAATGTTTGAAAGATAATTCACTGTTTTTAGAGAAAGTTAATAATTTCTTTGCCTGTCATTCTCACTTTTCAGAGATGATGTTTTCAAAATTGCACAGTAAGGAAAAAAGCTAATTTAATTTTTGGTGTGTTCACAGAAATCTTTTGGAAAGATCTGGTCTGATAGTTAATCTTCACTGATTATTGCTTTTAAATACTAGAAAAATGAAACTTGTTCTTGTGTGTTGGAGAAAATCATCCTCAATTTTTTTTGGCTGTCACTCTTGTTCTGGTAGGTGAAACAGCTTTTGGTACTTTCACATCTTGTATTTCAGTCTTCTCAGAGGGGTTTATGAGAAGCAGAATGTGTGATGAGGAGTTGGCTGGTAAAAGAGAAGAAAGGCCCTAAGCCTTGTTTTAAATCTTGAAAACTTAGAAGTTTTCTGTCTCAGAATGGTCCATGCCAAAGCATCAACACTTTACTTTGCAAGTAATATTGAGCTACAGACCTCTTCTGAAATGAAGAAGTTTATCTAAGGAGGATCAGTGTACTAACTGAGGAAAAAAAAAGGTACCTGAAATCTAAAGATTCAGGTTCAAATTGATAGCTGATTGATTAAAAATAAATTAGTAGAGGACGGATGAATGTTATGGTTGATTTTGGAAAACTTGAAAGCATTACAGCTTTTGTGAAAGACTTTAAAAATCTTGTTGTAGTAGGACTGACCTAAATTTCTTCAAAAGTGACAATTCTGGTAGGGAAAAAAGTGAACAAGGGATTTTATTGTCTTACAATTTTTCAGAAGTTCCCCTCAAAATAAAAAAAAAACAAAACTAACAACTGAATGGTCAACCTGAAATTGTTTTTCTTATAAAAGCCTACAATTTTCTTTGCTTCTTTAGGATGATCTGATTTTTCTAATTGTATATGGTGAAGATGAGGATTCACCCTGAAACTGAAACCTCATAAGTGAAAAGTTCTCCCCTCTGTGTGCCCTTGCCCTTTGTTAGGAACTTGTTTATCTGTGTGGGGGTCACAGGTGAGCTCCTCAAGAGCAACTGAAAACTGTCAGTGATGTTTTTTTTCCTTTGAGAAATCAATTATCCTCAAAGCTTCTTGGGATGCTGCCCTGTTCTGTCCAACTGGGAAAACTAATTTCCACAGCAAATTATGTGTCTGCTGATCTGCATTACATATTGGAAGGAGACTGCATGAGATTCTGCCCTTTAGGTGGATTGAATTTGTCTTTAATTTCTTGGGTTTTCTTCTTTTGCTGCAGTGTAATGATAGACCTTGCCTATACTGATGAAATGCTGGTTCCTGGCCAAAAATTTAAAGCGACGAGTGTATTTTCTGCTAGGAGAGTTGATATTAGCTCATTAGCATCTTTCACAGCTGAAATAACACAGGGAGCCAATGTGAATCAAAGGTTCCCATGGGGCTAATTTCCTCCCACTGATTGGAGAGTGATGAAAACAAAGAATAAGAGGTCAGACTGCATCTAATTTCAAAAAGAGCCCAATTGGTGGGGAAAACATCTGAGATCAAAAGACTGTCATCCAAGTGTAATCCATACAGACCTGGTCTGTGATAAACAGTAAAATCAGCCTTTATAACAATATTACCATTCATTATTTTAATGCATCTAATGATTTTCTTCCCTATGGCCTTGTTTTGCCCTCTACACAAAATCCATACTTGTATTGTCACATTTCTAGTGATATTTGAATTGATGAGCACCCTCCTTGGCAGTGGCTTTGCAGCTGAGCTGACAGCAGGCACTGTCACCAGAGTCACCACCACTGGGGTGGCTGCCTGATAACACAGGGAGTGTCTTCACATTTCAGGTTCCTGAGTAAATCTCTTCCACCTAAAGCCCAGACCCTCTCTACCATACAGCATTTTTGGTACATTTCCTCAGCTGCTCAAATGCCTCTGATATCAGAGGAAAAGAAATAATTAAAGACTAAAATTCAGCACAACAGATGCACAAATGAATGTTGGGATGAATATAGCACAGGCTCAGAAGTTAACTGTCATCACTCTCCATTGCATTTTGTCTGTTCCATGTGCTGTGCACCTGTGGCTTGCAGACAATGCCTTTGATTGCACTATGGAAAACAGGCAGTCAGTTTAAAGCTGCTGCTGCCTGTTGCTGGGTCTTTGTTCTCTCCTGTGAGCTCCTTGTAAGTTTCTCTCCTGTTTTTTTATTACTATTATTTTTATAGTACCTCCATGTGGTCTTTTAATTATTATATTAATGGCCTTTGCTGCCACTTTTGAGATACTCTAAATGTAGTGAAGAGGAAAACCAAGGTTGAGTGAAAGCAATGTGGATTTCAGACAGAAGAAAACATATATTCAGCAATCTGTGAAGTACACAAATACAGGGCCAGTGTTGTGCTGACTTGAGTCCACCAGGCAGCAGAAATAAATTAACAGCAGACTATGCCCTCCTCCAGATCCTATCATCAAAATTAAGTGAACACCTGCACTAAATAAAATTGAGCTGAACTAGTGTGAATATCCAATTCTGGCCTTGATTTACTGCTCCAATACTCCAGTTTTATGCTGGCATAAATTCCCTTTAATAGAGTTACATGGTTATGAATTGGGAGTAATGTGGTTGTGAATGAAGTAGTTCGGGTTCTTTCCTCTGATGTCAGGTCTTGTTTGCTTTGGATTGTCAATACACATGCCACTTTATGTCCTTTCTGATAGAGCATAGACTTGGAGAAATACAGTGGCAGACTATGTGATTTTTGAGAAAAGCTTTTTGTGACATTTTCCATTGCTTTGTTTCTCCAGATTCTCACACCCATAGATAGTTTGGTTAGAAGAGGTTTTAAAGATCCTCTCATTCCAACCCCCCTGCCATGGACAGGGACACAATGCTTTGTTTCACAAGATTTTTCAGGGTTGTAGGGGGATTTAAGCTCAGTTTCTCTCTTCAGTGATGGGCTCAGTGAATCCCCTCAGCAGGGAGCACCACAGAGGTGATGGTTCCTGTGGAAGGGCTGGCTTGGGCCCTGCAGCCGTTTGTACACAGCTCTTTCATGGACCGTGATCCAAGACTACAAAGGAATTTGCACAGAATTCAGTACAAAATTAAAGCCATAGAGCATGCAGGGTAGATGCAGCACTGCACCCATGGCTCCCATGCTCTTCCTCAGCTTGCCTGGGTTTGGTGTGCTGGAGAGCCCAGGGTACTCTGTGGACAGAAAAGCCCATCTTGGACTCATCGACTTGGAGATCTTAAAGGAGCTTGGGCTAATTATTTTATAAGAATTCTTTTGTCCATCCTAATGATGAATTGTGTAATTTTCCATGTTGTCATATCCAGCCCAGCCACTTGATCTATAGTACTCCTCCTATTTTCCTTTATTTTCTTCCCTGTGATAGAGCTAAGTGTTTTCAAGGAGACAAATTTTAAAAATAGGGCAGTGGGAAACATGCAAGGAGATATAGAAAGAAGCATGCAGCTGTAAGTAAAAATTCTACCAGATGAATAAGCTGAAACCCTCCCACCAGTCCCTTGTCTCCTAGGGCTTAGTCTGAGGCCTTTTTGAGGACTTCCATGGACTTCAGCAGGCATTGGGTTAAGCCCTTAATCCTTTATTTTAAACTTGCATTGACCCAGAGGGTTATTTAGTTTTTTCAGGAAATCTGTGTGGATTTTTATTTTCCTTTTTCCTTCCAGGTGCTGGGTAAATAATTTCTTATTTTCTGGCTTATCAAGACTACCTTATCCTCTCATTGAGTCATATGTTTATTGGTGATTTCTCTATTTATTATGAGTTGTGCTCTATCCTGGGAAATTTGTAGAAAGATAATACTTAGTTCTGAAAAAAAGAAAACAACGCTCATTTCATTTTGTAGTTCACTTTTCTGTTGTGGTTTGCATTCCAATTTTTTTTTTTTTTAGCTACTTGCTCTATTATTAATTTAAAAGTTCTCAAAAAAATTCTTGCTGTACTAGTCTAGGGAAAATTTTACTAAACCATCCTGTCAGTAGCATTGAGCTTTTATTGATAATTCAGATGCTGGTGGACAGAATGCTGCAATAATCAGTCTGCCATGTCTCAGTAATCTTCTATTCAGAATTTCTCTTTTTCACACACATTACTGACTCTGTGTGCAGGTTTCTGTCAGTGCCTATTGAATCAGACACAATGAAACTGTAGGGTGAAAGATACCTTTCCTACAGATGTTATCTTAGTCCCTACATACCCAAATCTGCGTCTCATATTTGAAAGGCCTTGGAGTTCTTCCTTTGAAAAAAATGTCTTGGTAAGATATGGTAAGATACATGTAAAAGGGCTTGAAGTTTTTAGTGTGGAAAATTAAGTGTGAGATTGGCAAAATCAATTGCAAATTCAAACTTGTAGTAGAAATTGCATCAGCTGAATAGAATATATAAGAAAGTAACAAAAATTATTTGACTTTCAGTTGTTAATACTTTGAAACAAATTAAGATTTTGCTTGAAACAGATTTTGTTTCAAATCTGGCTTCAAAAGATAAAAATATATTAAAATAAAGAGTTACTTCCGTATTTTTTACATTATGGTGTGCACAAACATATTTAAAGTATTCCAAAACTTTTAATAATTATTTAGACTTGATTTTGAGATTTTCAAACAGATTCTCTAAGAATAGTAGATCACCCTTAGCTATTCCTGCTATTGATTAAGCTGGTATTAAAAGAATAAGGAGTACAAGTATTGCTTCCAGATTTGTGCAAAGCAGTGATCAGAAGTGTGGCTGAGTCATTGACCACGGTGTTAAGTCAGAAGATTTTCTAAATACCAACATGTTATCAAAGTGATAAATGTGCAAAGCAAATGATACGAAGGCAATCTGACCTCTAATGAGTGAGTTTAATGGGGTAAATAAATAACTGCACAAGGTTTTGCTAGTCAGCCAGAGATGCTGGGAGCTGTAGAGACTGCACACTTTCAAAGACAGCTTTCATTTGTTCTGGGGGTCCACCAGTTGTTCGTTCCAGTTGCTGTGTGTATTTTTTCTTTATTTGAAGTTGGCTCTTCCATTTATTTCTGCATTTGCTTTGCATCCTCCAGCTGTTACAGTCCTTGCTTTAGTCCTGTTTAAGGAGTCTTAAGTTAGGCAGTGGCAGCTGCTCACTCCTTGTTGGGTTGTTTTGGGATCAGGGAGAGGCTCCTTATGCTGTCTGTAGAGCTCTGGCTTTCCTGGGAGGCACGTTGGCCTCTGTCTTTCAGTCCCTTTGACCCTTATGGCTGTACTAGAGAGGAGCAAAGGGAAAATGATTTCCAGAACCAAGCTGGGCTCTGTAGCAGGAAAGTGTGTGCCTGTGTGCCCAGACATGCCAGTACAAGATGGTTTTGACTTTGTGTCCAGACATTTTGTTTGTCTGTGTGACTGAGCTTTTATTAAAAGCAGTATTGGGCTGTGTTGCCTTTATAATTTTAATAGCCAAGCAAAGCATAGAGAGTATAAAACTCATAATCAGACTTCTGTTCTTGCCAACATAGTGTTTGTCTGAGTACCTAGAATAGTAGGAAGTAGTTATGGAGTTCCTTTATTCATTAACAGAAATAATTGGGGTCACCCTTGTATCAGCAGTATTCTTTCATCTAGTGCATGATTATGTACAAGTGAATTTGAAATGACCTAATTCTTTAACACACACTTCTCACACAGATGGTTATGTGTGCTGGCTCTGGGACTCAGGTAGCTGCTGATGGGAACTGCAGCAATCTGCAATAGAGATGGGCATTTGGGCTTGAAATGTTACCCAAAATCGAGGTGTGATCCTGGAGCAGTGGCTGAAAGCTGCAGGGCTGTCCCCTGTGGGATTGTAGTTGAGAAGTTGTAATGGAACAGCTTTTGTTGCAGCTCTTCATCTGCTCTTTCTTGTCCATAACTGGAGGACCTTACTGCTGGGAGCTGTCAGTCCTGAACACTTACTTACAGATAAGCTTTTTTTCTTTCTCCTAAAGAAAGAGGAGTAGTGAATGTAATGGAAATTTTGTCATTGTATAGCAAGTATTTAGAGTTTTAATTTCAACAATGCTGATTTAATGAAAATTGGCTCCTGCTGCTGGGAACTTGTTAAGAGGCCCTCCTTCTTGACTGCAGGTGGGTTTTAACTTACTGGTTTCAAAGCAGGCACTAATACTGACTGTCAATTTCTACTTAAAAGAAGATTGTTATCAGTCCCCTTGATACTTTCTGCCTGACAGTTAAACTTCTTCCTCAAAGAGGTTAGATATACATAACTAAGCAGTAAATACCCCAATGACACATCACAGTGCTTTACAAAAAATGGCAAAGAGAAGGAAAGGCTTAATCTACAATACACTGAAAATTATTTCCTTGAGCTGCGTATTTTTGTTCCAGATAGAATGTCCAGGCAAGTGAACTGAGGAAATGTCACATAAGCTGCAATCTGCAGAAGGCAATGCCTTGGTTTGACACAGCTGAAAAAAAATGCAGCTTTCCGCATTGAAAATGCTGCTTTTGCCTGATTAATACATCAGCAAAGTTGGGAAATGGGCTCCTGTTTTGACTTAAACTCAACTAAGTCCCACACTCCTTTCCTCCCTCCCATGGGATGGGGTAGAGAATTGGAAGGGTAAGAATGAAAACCCTTGTGGGTTGAGATAAAACCAGTTTTAATAGGTAAAGGAATAGCCACTCCCAGATGCAACGGAAAACAAGAAATTCACTCACCACTTCCCATGGGCAGGCAAGTGTTCAGCCATCTCCAGGAGAGCAGGGCCCCACACACCTGATGGTGATGCAGAGAGACAAGCACCAGCACTCTGAGCATCCACCCTTCCTCCTCCTTCCCCAGCTTTACACGCTGAGCCTGGCACCACATGGTCTGGGACATCTCCTGGGACAGTTGGGGTCAGCTGTTCTGCCTGGGTCCCCTTCCAGCTTCTTGTGCACCTCCAGCCTCCTCAGGGGTGGGATGAGCAGTAGGAAAGGCTTTGGCTCTCTGCAAGCTCTGCTCAGCAGGGTCTAAAACATCCCTGTGTCCTCAGCACTGTTCCCAGCACAAATGCAAAGCACAGCCCTTTATTGGCTACCGGGGAGAAAAAACCTCTACACCAGCCAAAACAAAAACTGTTTTCTTTACTCTTATTTAAAAAATGTGAACAGGTTTATGTGAACAAAATAAGACTATTAGAAGGTAAATTAAACAGAAAAATATAGATTCTTTTATAGGGAACTCGAGCTTTGAAAATGTAGGTGGATGACTTGAGTCAGTGTGCTAATCCAGTCAGTGCAGATGGGAGAGATATCCCGTGCTGCTTTAGACCTTGAAGTTACCTGACTCAGACTCCCTCTGTTATCAGTGGAAAGACATAGGCTTCTGACATAGTTCTTCTCTTCTAGTAGTAAGATAATATTGGTAGGAATTGTTCACCCATTCTTTGTAATTATAATGATAAACTTTATGTTAAATGTTGCTTCCTTGCCCTATGGAACATTAATGTTTGCTATGATTTTTTGATGATACCGTAATACCAGAAATGAAAATGGTCTTTGGCTGGTAGAGTTTTTACAATATTTTAATAGTTCTGTAGTGTCAGTGATGTCAGACCAGGGATGTCTCTCAAGGTTCACTTGTTGGCACATTTTCAGCTGGGGATGTTGGTCATGCCCAGTCCTGCACTTATCCGTGCTGTACATACCATGAGCTGCAGAGGCACAGCAAGAACACGAGCTGGACACTAACATGAGCTGAATCTTGCTGTCCACATGATAAGCCTTCTGCTCTCCTCCCCCCTCAGTTTCAGTTTATAGTAAATTCATTTAATGTAAGACCATATAGAGCCTTTGAAGAATGACTTTTAACCTGCCTATTAAGTTAGAATCTAATTTTGTCTAAAACGGCATTTCACAATCTCATAGTATTCCTGAGAGACCCACATCTCAGTCTAATGTTTTACATCAATACTGATGTTTTTCATAATTGTAGAACACCATTCAGTGCACTTCTGGTGAAAGATCATAATTATATGGACATCCTCAATGAAAATATTTTTTTTCAAAGCCATGTGAGCCATCCTCATTGTCATCTACATGGGATGGCTCTCTATGAGGTGCACATGCCCCCCTCACTTTCCAGTTCTGAAACAATACAGCAAAGATTCATTTGTTGCTCACGCACTGTCTAATCCTTTCCAAACTGGCAGGGAAAAGAATGATTCTTTATTGCTTTTGAACCTTTTCTAATTCTGCAAGCTTTAACTTAATTTCAAAACGTGTAGATGGCTTTAAAATATTGCAAACTCATGTTCGTCTAATCCCAGAACAAATAGTTTTTAAAAATTCATCTGCCTGCACTAATAGAATACAATCCCTACAATATAAGTGTTGCTCTGCTTAGAAAATAGAGTGGGCGTGTAACATCTCTAAACTAAGTTAGCTATTCAGTAAAAAGCAACCTTTGCAATCTTGTAAGCTGTATGAAAATGAGAAATGCTGAACCAAGAGGCAATCTATGTTCACACATCATGTTGTTCTTAATCATATTTTTCTCAAATATGCATTGATGGCTTTTGTATTTAAAGCTGCTACTGTTGTTTATTTTTCAATTTCTTCATTAATGCCATATTCATATGACATTAGGCAATAATTTGCTGAAGTACTGGCATATATTTTATTGCAAAATTGTAATCATGCTTGTCAATTATAAAACTGATTGCATTATACGTCCAAGTTACTTTTGCTTCATATAATTTGAAAGAAAAAGAGGGTCCCTAAATCTTCCTGCAGCAGAATAGCTGAAAAAATATTTCAATTATTCATTAGTCACACTAAGATTAATAGCACCCAGTCATTGACAAAACTCTGTCCTGTAACAACGTGCAATTGTTCATTACTGAAAAGGATGTAATTCTGAGAAACCCATCATTTGATTAATATAGCTTTATTTGTGTGTCTTGAATCCAAGTTAGCAAGTTTGTGCTCTGTTCCTTAAAGCCCTCACAATGTGATAAAAATATTTTACTGTGTATGCTGGGAATGATGCAGTCACTCCAAAGAGAGGATCATTGTCCAGGTCATTCCAAATGACTAAGGTATATGGTACATCATTGTGAATTATGCTATGTTAGACTGAAAATCCAGCTTACAGAATGTTTTAGAATATTTGCAGTTTATTTATTTGATAAGATTTACCCATTGTTCTTATTCTTTCAATCTTACTGTACAAGGCTCACAGTGGCGAACATTGAAACTTTGAGCTCTGTAATGTGAATTCTCCAGAGCAGCATGAAAATTTCCAGTAATAAAAAACTGGGAGTCTTTACTCTGTGAGACTGAATTCCCCAGAAGGCACGGTCAAGGTTAGCTCCAAGGCTTCAGAGTGCTGGGCTCAGGTTTGAATGCTGTGTCAGGTCTCAGGCTATGGCTTTTTGGTAGCTGCTGAGTGGAATGAGGCACATTCTGCTCATGGAGGCAGCAGATGGGAAGGGGAGAAGAAAATGCTCCTGGGGGAAGCCAGCAGCAAAAATAGTCCCTACTGAAATTTGCTGTACTTATGCAGTGGATTAGTGGGTAAAGTTCAGAGTACCGCACAGAGGAAAGGTTTGCAATGCAGAGCATCCAGGTAACATACGTAGAATTCCCTAAAGTTGTATGGTGAAAAACTGAAGCGTCAGTTGCAAGGCAAACTCTTTGTTGTGAGAGGTCTTGTTCCATTCTGATATGTACCAGACCTAGAAATGCAGCTGGTGTCACCTTCTTGGGCTCACCTATAGGTAACTTAGAATTTACAAACTGTATTTTAAATTGCAGAGAGGAGAAGAGGATAATGGGAGGGATAACTGAAACTTTCTTAAAGACTTACTGAGGAAAATATTTGAAGAGGTGGATGTTAGTATGTTAAACCCCAAACCTGTGTCATTAATTCCTCTGCTGTGTTTAACATTACCCAATGTAGAAAGGGAAAACAGGCATTCTGGTAGGGATTTTGAACTGGAATTGGGATAGATCCTACTGGTTTGAGAAAGTTTATGGCTGTGATTTCTGTATTGTAACTAGATGTTCCTTCCGAACCTCCCCTGGGGTTTTTTAGAAATGATGGGTTTTGTATTTACCAGCGGGAGAACACCTGAGATGGGCTTGTACTGAATGTGTTCCTTTTCTCGGGAGATCGATCCACAAGATAAAGAATAAAAAGGGAAACAAAAAACTTGCAGCTGTACATTTTTTGATGTGAAAGTTTTACAGAGAAACATGACGAGAGAACTTTTGCTCTGTGTCTTGGGTCAGGTGCAGACGAGTATTTGGCTCCTTCTTCCTAAAGACTGGGAAAGGAAGAGACAGTTCTGAGTGATTATTGTACACGTGTTTACACAAAGTATGGAAATTATCCTTACCGTCTCATCTTTCCTACTGCTAACTTGCTGGTGGCAAAGCAGATGTTTCTCACAGGGTGTTGCTTGGCTGTTTGCAAACAGCTTCTCCCAGAGACATTCCCAAGAGTGTGTAGGTTTCTTGTACACCGGTGTCTTTCTCCAGAAGTCCTTGGCTCCTTTTGTGACCCCAACTATTGCACACCTTATTTGAAAGTTTCATTTCTCCTGAGTGCCTGTCTGGTTTAATTGTGATAATTAGCTCTACAATGCGAGTTTCTTTATTTAAAACTATTTAAAATTATTTCTTGAAATATCTATAGCAGTAATGTCCAGTAACTAGCAACATGAGTTTCACTACAACACCAACACAAAAAATATTCACTCTATATTAGGAGAAAGCTGCTTTTGTGGACCTAAAGTGATAGAAAACTGAGGGCATGCCATATCACTATACCAAGACAGTACTATTAAATTTAAATACAACTTAATGAAATATATTGAAATTCTTAGACTTTTGAGAAGTAGAGTAGGACAGGATTTATCATTATTATCTAAATGAATAAAAATATGAAGTTTGTCTGTGTACTGGGAATTGAAGATTTTAGCTAGCCTTTTAACAGGAGCTCTGGATTCTTTTCAAATTTCATTACTTTTACAGCATCCTGTTTAATGTTCTGCTTTCCCTCTGTCCAAGATCAGGACAATATCTCACTGTCTTGCTGGCACAGCGAGACATTTACTAGGATGGTGAGATATTTTACTAGAATAGTGAGCAATTAGGTGTGACAAATTAAGCTCTGCAAGTACTTTGAATTTCTCACGTGAAAGCTCCTATTGAAATATGGGCATTGTTTTTTTCTGAACAGGTGGGATGAAGACTGCTTGAATTTTGAAGCTCTTTAGCAAGGAAAAGCAGTTCTTAACAGCACCTTTTCTATCAGCTACTTGTTAGAAAGCTTGGAACAATAGCCATATTATGGATTTTCTGTAGGATCCCTGACTTTAAGGGTGTATCATGTGATTTCAGCCTTCTGTTCTTGCTGCATTCAGTCTCAGAAATAATGGCCTCTGTACTGTTTCCCTAAAGTCTGTATTAGAACAAAGTGTAATAACATCAGTGCTCAATTCAGAAGGTGGTAAGGCATCAGTGCCTGCAGCATTATTCACAGTATGAGCACTATATCTGGTGCTGACTGGCTCCTACTATATCACAAAGTGACAGCAAACTTGCTCAACTGTGGTTGATCTAAAAAAGCTCTCTTGAGCAGAGTCCTATAGGAAAGCACAGAAAATTGTGGTCTGTGATTTATATTCACCCAGTTTTACTTGATGATCTATGTAACTAAATACTGTCTCAGTTACTTTTAGGAGATGAAATATTTGTTGTTAAAATTATCTCACCTATTTTGAAGAAGTACCTGGAGACAGAACCTTTTCAAGACATCTTAGATCCCAAAATGGCTCATAGGGTAGGACTGCACTTACCAATTGCTCTTTTTGCACATACACTGGCATAATGCAAAGGGCAGACATGAAATCAAGGCTGCACTGAGATTCTTAGCCAGATATGAAGGTGAGACCTACTACAGTTGACATAAATACATATTATGACAAGTCCATTCTTGATCTTTCACAGTTTGTCCTTTTAAAGTATCACAAGGCTTCCCCAATTATCTCCCATGAAATCAGTAGAGTGTGACATCGATTTTCATGGGATCAGAGCAGGCACACATGATAAAGGCCATTTCATTCTGGTCCTGAAAGGAGTTGTTCTAAAGCAAAGAGTGCATTTGTCTTCCCCTGTGTGTATGTCCCTGCAGCCCCAAAATCTCTATTTTTTAGACTTGTGTGTGGAAGAGGAATTGGAGAGTGGGTTTAGCAGACCCCAGGAAAGTTGCTGGTGATTACTGTAAGTTTCTGGCTTTTTTTCAGAATGATACATTCTCACCATTGTTGTGAGAACTGTCTCTGTCCTTTAGAGCAATGCAGTCTGCTTAAAATTGTGTCTGGTTCCTCAATATTGTTCCAGCATCCATCAAAACTTCTTTTGATTCCATATGTTTACCTTTGGTTTGGCCCATGACCAAGTCTACTATTATCTAAGACATATTTAATAGTTTATGTTCCAAGGTGGCAAGGAGATAAATTCCTGATTCCTGATCTAGCTCCTTCAGCTAAACTGATGAACAGATATCAGACCATGTAGAACGCAGTCCCTTTCTGCCTTGTTTGTTGGGACTGTGGCAGAATCAAATCTGAATGATCCAGAACAAACCAATTCATGGCTGAAGCCATCAAAATTACTTGAAACCTTGGACCCGCAGCCCAAGACCTGGGATGCAGCTTGGCATGGCTGGGGAAAGAGGAAGCTGTTAAGGACAGCTACAAGAAGCAGCTGGAGGAGCTATAGGAATGTTTTCTCTCTTACACAAGTTAATTGAACAAGTTTATAGAAACCTTTCTCTTCTGTAGGAAAAAAAACCCTCAAATACTCTAAAAAAATGACATTTCTAATTTTCTTCAGTAAGAAACAATTGCTTCTGTGTGTGTTCGTGTCCCAGTAGTCCCAAAGTCTCTATAGACAGGCAGAAGATTTATATTTGAGTGAAAGCCAGTGCATCACACACTGGAGCTTGCAAAAGTACAGTAAACATCCTTCAAACAAATTCTCATGTGCCCTGACTACAAAGTAAATGAAAAGCAATACACAGGGTTGGAAAGAAACCACATTTCTAGGTTGGTTTCAATAGACTCTTAGTTTTCCCAGTGTATTAGTACTCACTCCGAGTCTGCTGCATCCTGCTTTCTCCCCCACAACACAGCTGAGCTGCACTTTGTCTACCACTGTGACATTTCATGGAAAACCAGCACATCAAGGTTTATCTTTAAAACAGTAAAAATCATAACTGTTGGTGCTTGTGTGAGGTCTGGTTAATTTAATATCTTAAAATGTAGTCAATAGAGACATAAAAGTAACAGTTTTCTTACCATGGTGAAGAAGCAGGAAAGAAAGTAGACTAAAGCAGAGTCCAGGGTGAGTTTAAATATGCTGAGCTATATCGTGGCATTGATTTTTGAACAGAAATCCCCATTGAGTTCAGTGGGGATTTCTGCTTAAAAATCAATGGTGCAAAACAACACCCTCAGATTAAGATAAAAAGATGGAGGATGATACTTAATTGGTGCCTCCTTGTTGGGATGGGTTTCCCCTATAGATGGAGTTGCTGCTCTTTCCATTAAACAAAAGTAAAATCTGAAGGAAGTTCTGTGCAAGATGATTGTTATTCTATCCTTATTCTTACTGCAAATCTTATCATATATTAGATTTCATTAGTTTAATTAAAACAAACATAGAGACATATTAAAGTTTTTGTTTATTTTTGTTAAGATTTGAGGTTATGTCATGAATCTCTTTTGGGAACTAGAGACTCCTGCCTGGGAGGAGGGGGGTGCATAACAGCATAGCCCATGCACTCTAAACACCTGATAGACTGAGGAAAAAGCTCAGACTTTTTCTGTGGTGTTTTCTGCAATTAGAGTCACTTCATACCCTTTAGTGAATGTATGTTGGGACCTGCAGGAAGGCAGCACAGATGGGGAAATAAAGCACAGCATCACTGCCTGACTTGCCTGTGTCCTTTCAGGAAAGGGATGGCAGTGGTGGTGGCTGAAAACTCTGTCCCCTTCTCTGGGACAAGGTCTGCTGCCTTCTCCTTGGAGGAAGGCAGGGCTGCTTCATAAGAGGGCACATTTCATGTAGAGAAGAAAGATGGCCACAGCCTACAGTTTAAGAAAGCTAATTGCAACTATTGTTGTTAAAAAGTGGATTAGATTATGAAAGGTCTTTCTAAAATTTCTACAATCATAGCAGGAAAAATAGGTCATGTTTGAAGAAAAAAGTTCCTGTAAATGACTGAAAAGAAATGAGATAAAAACCAACAGTAGAGTTTCAGACAGAATTCTTATGACTTTTTGCCCATTCTTATCTGCTTGGGATTAACGAAGCAATGGTGATTTGAATTAGAGATGTAATTAATTTTATTGGTCCACAGGCCAAACAAAAAGTTTGGTGACTTATTGCCATTACAAGAAGCAGTTCTGGGCATTGCTCAGAAACAAATATATTGTGGCAATGTAAGAGAATATATTGTGGTAATCTGTAAGACAATTTACAGATTATGAGAAAAAATTTGACTGGAGGGTGGTCCTGCTGAAACAGATTGTGTAATCTAACTACTCTTGACTTCAAAAGACCCCAGCAAATTACTGTTTTCCTGAAAAGAAATTACAACAAAATTGATGGGAGTCATGCAGTTCTTACAAGGCAGTGATGGACACTTTGAGACAAATTCACTGATTCTTGCACAGCCTAGTGAGATCTACCCAGAGTTTATTTCCATAAGAAATGTTGATTTTTTTTTTCCTTAAAAGAAAACATCTCACATAAAAAGGTGCCCTTCTGTCTCTGGTTTCTGCTACTTGAATGTAAAAACTCAAAATTTTTGTTTCCTGAAAAGACTAAGGGAAAGAAATCAGTGTTTATGTAAAACTTAACAAAACATAGGTATAGGTAAAAATAAAGGGGTTTTATTTTCTCTTTCAGTCTTACCCATATTCTCATGCTTGAAAGCTCCTGTAGGGTGCATATATCGTTTAATGCATTAATACCAAGAAATGCATGTGTAAGTTACTTTTTTGCTCTGAGGGCATCTTGTTTTTCCCATTAGCAGCTTTGCCTGAGGTGTGACTGTACTACAGGGAGAAGTTGTTCTAGTCTTTGGCTGTGTGGTTTAGTTTACATTGTGTGCCATGTTTTGTATAATTTATTTTTAACTGGTAATTGAAAAGGAACTCATTCGATGGGGAAAAAAGACTTCTTAACTATGCTTTTGACATTGGCTCTGATGCCTCCCAGATCAGCCTAAGTGAGGTGACTCTTATTTGGCAGGTTGCGTATAGCTCAGCAGTGGCTGATGCAGCTGTGCCCATTTGGCACAGAGGTTTTTAATTTTGCAATTGGTAGCTGGCCAATAACCACCCATTCTTTACGTTTTTCTTGCAAATTGGTGGGGAAGGAGTGACCCACAGCTTCTGTATATGCAAAGAACATGCAAGGATACTGGGGCTGTGCTCATCCCACTGATGGCTTCAGGACTGCAGTGGGGGAGCAGATGTGCAGTCAGGGAATAGGCAGGTGTAAGGGCTGGAATACCGGCCTGAGTTCTCTTATTTCCTCCTGTAAAGGGTTGCAGTGTTTGCTTTCTAGCAGCTGACTGCAGTTTCTTCCAGTTGAAGAAACTGCAAGATATGTTAGCACATATGTGGGGTTTTAGTTTTTTTCAAGGTCCTTTGACAAACCAGATGTTTTCCAGATGAAATTGCACAAAATGTCAAGAGCACAGGATTTGTGTACTTTAGGAAGTATAGTAAAAGAGACTGAAGAGTGCCAAGGCTATATCATAATATTATCCAAACAATGTGTTCTAGATCTGGTATTTAGGACTTTCTCAGCCAGTGCTGGAGGTTGTTCTGTCCAGAACAGGTCCCTAGTATGTGGTATAGCCATTACTGAGTTTTTTCTGTGCTTCTGTAGACAAAAAAGTCCTTCACATCCTCATAGAGATATTTTCATCTTGCTGAATACTTCAGCAGGGCATCATTACTGACAGGAGCATGCACTGGACATCAGGAGGCATTTTTTCATGGAAAGGGTTGTTAACCATGGGAATGTGGTGGAGTCACAGTCTCCGCAGGTGTTCAGAAAGAGACGGGATGTGGCACTCAGTGCTGTGGTGCAGTTGACAAAGTGGTGGTAATCAGTCAGTCAGAGGATGGATTTGATGATCTCAGAGATCTTTTCCATCCTAAATGATTCTGTGAGCATGAAAAAGAGAAAAAGGATACTTATGCAAGGCAGTTTGTTCCTCTCAGATGAGATGGGATGACTTGAAGTGTGTCTGAGACTGCCTCACTCCAAAAGGGTAGGCAGTCCCTGTGTGCCAGAAGAAGGGGCACAACTATGTTGTGGCACAAAATATTCATCGAAAGATTTGATGAGTTGTCAGTAAGAGGCAAAGAGTCAAAATCTAGAGATCTGGATACCCCATCTGTCTGCTGCAGTTTGTGTGTTAGAGAAAGATATATATCCTTTATGTTTTTGAGGTTGAGCACTGATTATTTTGTGATTGTTATTTATTGCTATTGGCAGGTTGGATTAATGTCTGAGGGTGCAGCATCTTTTCTAAACCTTTGTTTTATTGGAAAGAAAAGTTCCTCTAGTGACTTGGCTCTATTCATGTTATTTTCTTAGATTGCTGGTGCTGATAAAAGGACCTGAAGCTGTGAAAATGCTATTTTTAAAGTTAATTCCATTCTGAGCCATCATGTCTTTTCAAGGCTCCTCAGCACTTAAGCCCCAGGTCACAGTGCAGTGATAAAAAATATGTATGTTCATAATTAGCTTATAAATAATGCAGTTTTCTCATTCAGACTGCATCCTTTCAACATGCCCATGGATTATTGTTCTCTCTGCAGTTTAAATTTCTGAGCACTCTGTGGCCCAATTTTTCTACCATTTGGTGGGTTAATTCTCTGTTACAGCCTGATCAAAGCCCAGAGCAGTGGTGGAGTCTGGGCAGGCCTCCTGTCTGATCTTCATTTGTTTTTGTGTCATGACTGCAACAGATAAATGACATGGTTCTTGTCTTCAGGTATGAGTTTGTGTAGCTGAAGTGCTGATGTACTTAGACTCATGCTTTCCTTCTCTTTACTTCTTCTTTCTAATCTCAAAGGTTTTATATTATAGATAGAATTAGATTGAGCTTGTTTGAGGCTGAGGTGCTTTAATAGGCAGTTTAATAGTATAAAGAATAGAAAGGAGCCCAGAGTTCACATGAAATGTTTGGACATAAAAATGAAAGCACCCTTCGGTTTCTTGGTAAAAAAACCCCAGTGCCTCTTAAAAACTTTGAAAGGTTGGCCCATTTGAGAGGAAAATAAAAAGCCCAACCCAAACTTAACAACATTTATTAAAGAAATACCTTTTCTTTGACAGAAGTTTGCTGGCCAGCTTTAACAAAGCAGAATTCTCAATGGCTGCTGGTAACTTGCAGGGAGAAAGAGAGAATACATGGCAAAATTCACCCTAATTAACACCCTGAATATATTTTTTGTTGAATGGGTGCTGTTGCTGACTGAACATGGACCATGTTGTAATTTTCAATGGAGATTTTTGTGGTAAAAGGGCAGAGGGACAGAAAAAACTCCTTGATGAAATGCCTGCAGTTTTTTATTATGCATCCTTCCAAAGGCAAAGTAATCAGAGGGAGGGAGGAAAAGAGGAAATTGCTCCCAAAAGCAACAACTTGTAATGTCTCTCTGCCTCCACTCCTCAATACCTCCCACATAACTCTGGGGTGTCCTGTTCCCCCTGAACTCAGTATCATGGGGATCCACAAACCATTCTTTAAATATAGGAGCCCTCCTCGTGCTCTGCTGTGTTTACAGAACTGGTGAATATCAATGCTAGTTTTCAGTCTCCTTTCAACCCTTAAATGCCTTTTCCTTTTGTGGAGCTAGAAAGGTGTGAGATCTAGGCTAGAGCAGGAATGCTACTGCAGACTCAGGCCATTACTTGACTTTGAAGGGTTACAGAGCATGAGTTTGGAACCAGAAGACTGGAAAAGATGAAATGTAAAACCTCTCATGAAAATAAAAGGGGCAGACAGGGAAAGGAGCCTATAAGCAATGTTCTATTCTAAGTATCTGAAGTTAAAAAAAAAGAAAAGTTGAAAAACTGTTTGGATAACCACAGCGTAGTTAACAAAGAAAAGTTCCTGGTCAAAATTAAGGTGGTATTGGTCAAAATCCCATCTCATGCTGCCTGAATTTGGTTTCATTCAGTAAACATAATGAATAATGGTGTAATGAAAGACCCAAGATATGGAGCAAGGATTAAGATTGAGATTTCCTGCAAAGAAACACTGGAGTGGGAGGAATGGCCAATAGCTTGCAGGGCAAAATTAAAATGCAAAATTGTCTTGGTTGAATAAAGCTGGTCTGAAAAGGTAGGATGAAATTTAACAGGAATAAATAGTGCTGTGTTATCTAATTTACACAGAAGTAATCAAAACAAGCGTAAGAGGAGAAGCTGTTGATTTTTGTGGATTTGTTGGTTTGGGTTGTGGGTTTTTTGTTTCTTATAGAAAAAAGTGGTGGGATTATTATGACTTATAAATTTTCAAGAATCAGAGGTCTTGTACTTTTATAAAAAGATGGAACACAGTTCTGGAATGAAAAGAACATTTCTAAACCACACATTTCACAAGCCATGAAAGAAGAGACTATAGCTACACTACACACTATAAGCCTTTGCTGTTGTCCAGCTTGGAGACAAAAACTTTTTAAGCTGAAAGTCATCTGAGGAAGACATAACAATATTTATGTACATAAGGATTAGTGCAAGATGAAAAAGTTAATGTAGAATTTTGTGGTGACGATAATAAGGAATAGACTTAAATCAGAGCAAGATTCTTAAGGGAATGCTTCCTAAAGCAAAGATAATGCACTCCTTGGGGAGTTTTGAAGTTTCACTTGTTGGAGTCTCTAGAAAAGGGATGGAAAAGTGTTTTAGAAATGACAGAGGTGTAATGGATCCTGCCTTGGGCAGCACAGCCATCAATGCTGTGCAGTGACCTCCCCTCCCTGGAGGTCTCTGCTGTTCTGGTTTTATGTGGTGAAAAGCGTTGTGGTCAGAGCAGCACATCCATTTCTCCAGGACAATCTGCATTGTTCAGAAAGCATGCAAATGTCCCTTATTCCAGCACTGGAATTACTAGCCAAGGGTTCATTGCACTGTTCAGCATAATCATCATTGTTTTTGATAAAACATTTCATCTCAGAGTTCTTTTGAATTTATTATTATATGATGAAAGGCCAGTTTGTGGCTTAATTCACAGATTAGACAGCACTCTGTAATGGAGTTCCTTCAGTGTGTGAGTGACACTAATGTGTTTGCTGTGCTGGTGTAAATATTCATGGGGAGATTTTTTGCATTATCTAGTCTGTGCACAGAGTATATTGTGGTCTTGCAGAGATTTCATAGGGATAAACAGAGACTGAATGCTCCAGCAGTAGAAAACGATGGTGAATAAGATATGAAAGCATTCCACTTTCTTTGGTTTGATAAAAAATACTTCAAAATTTTTTCTCCATTGTTTTGGATGATTTGAGGATCTTTGTTAAAGTTTATTTAATCTTTAATTAAGTGACCAACTGCAAACATAAGACAAAAGCTTTCAAATTTTTTTTACAGGGAGAATTCATTCAATTCCATTCATAAAATGGACAAAATGGATTAAAGTTAATGCAAATATTAAGTTGTTGAATTGTACAGGGAGACAGAGTGAGATGGAGTTCCTAAAGTATGGCCATTATATACTGTAAGAAACTAGTTCTGATTGCAGTGTGGACAGTTTACACCTTACAGTGATTTGCTGTTTCTGTGCAGGAGAAGCACAGAATCATAACTGAATTGAGGTTAAGGATTTGTGTCCCAGGAAGTCCTGATTTTGGTTAAATAGAATCTGAAGCAGTGAAAATCAAAACTTCTCATCTCTGTAATCTCTGATTTAAACCTTTCATGTTTAGATGCATCAGATGATCAGGGCATTTTGGGGGACATTATGCAGTTAGCTTTTTTTTCCTTTTTTTTTCTTGCTTATTTGGGAAAAAAAACACTATTGTGCTCTTTATCTGCTCCATAGAACAACAAATGTCAAACACTGAAGTCCCCCTGCTGCATGACTCCTTCCCCTGGCTGAGACTGACAGGTCATTTCACAGGATGCTTCCTTTAGGTAGAGCTAGGAACAGTGATATCAGGGGGGAAAAGCCAATAACAAAGCCATGCTGGCTGGCCTTTGTGAACAGCAAATGTGCAGTAATTCTGTCTACAAGATGATATCTTACTGTTGAGTTCTTTGGTCTGTCTTGGTTTTTTAATTGCACTTTTTTATTTCTGAAATGGCTTTCACAGGCGGAAACCTCCATAGGAAGTTTATTTTTTTTTTGGCCATCCTCAAAGGTTCTTTTGTCAATTTATTATCACAATAGCAAGATATGCACGTGCAGTAAATCAATGTAGGTTAACTTTTTAATGGGAAAGGCATGCTACGTTTTTTGGCATCAGTCTGTATCTTTTTTTCAATTATAAAGTCTCTCACTGGGCTAAGCATTTGTCTGGTAGGTGTATGTATCAGTGACAACTTAATATTCAAAGGTCAGACTGCAAAGAGCTGGTCAGTGTGATGGCATCTTTGCTCTTTAATAATCAGATGGGATGTCTGTGATCTCTTGAAGTGCTTCTTCTAGGTGGCAGTGTACCACTGCAGCAGTTAATTGCCTGTTAGCTTCTTGGATCAATGTAAAAGAGAGATGTGAAGATTTTTCCAAAGTCTCTTTTCTTTTTTTTCCTCCCAACACAGCTCTATTTGAACACTTTCCTCTGATTTATCCAAGAATAACCTGACTATGTGAAAGGAAACTTCAATACTCAATTTAGGCAGCTGCCTAGGAGGTTTTTCCTAGAGGCTGGTAAAGGAAAAGGGGGAATTTTGCCTGCTCTGCACTGGAGGTTGATGGTTATTCATTACATAGGGTCACTGAGAAGAGGTTTGGTTTCTCATCTTCCCCCACGTGCCTTGGTGTTGTGCCTCCAGTGAGGTCAGTGATTCTACATAATTTTCAAGCTTTTTCCCATGGGGAGCTGAATTAACTGCTAATGTATTCTGCAAATATTTTGGAGTTAATTGAACCCTATAGGTGTGTTTGTAGTGCCCTGTCCACTCCTTACTGCTTTTTTCTTGATTCCTGTCTTTTCCCTCACACATGGAATGATTCCATGTGCAGCTGCATTTGTTACCAGCTGGGATGAGCAAGCTTATTTGCTGGACTTTTAGAACAGGCTTTACTAAACCACCCCTGACCTTAACAACTATTAAGGAAGTTATGTTTTAATGCTTAGACATACCCTATAGGAATAATATTTATGGATGCCAATTTCTGCCACTATGGGTACAGTATGATTTGCCCACAATTTGTATCTGGGGCATTGCACCCATTTTAGGCAGATATTGTAGAATCATAGAATATCTTGGGTTGGAAGGGACCTTTAAAGGTCAACTTGTCCAGTGCCTCTGTTACAGGCAGGGCTGCCTTCAACTAGACCAGGTTACTCAGATCCCCATCCAGCCTGACTTTGAATAAGGGCAGTAAAAAATGTATCCTGCCTTCCACCTCTTTAAATATTTTCTTCTGTCATGGTCACAATTCCCAGGAGGCAGAAAACAACAATACTTCAGACATCAGCTTTCACCCTGCTGAGTTTTTTGGCCACAATCATGTCATAACATCCAGTGTAAATGCTGATGTTGGTCTGGGAGATTCCCAGTAGCCCACAGCTGTTCTACCCTCTGCAGAAGGAGGAGCTCTGAAACACAAGAAATGAAACACTGCAATTTGCTAATTTGGGGATGTATTTTACCACTTCAACATTTTGAGGAAAATGTAATCTTATGCTTGCAATTTCTCATTTTCCCCTCTTCACAAGCTGCCAGAAAGCTATGACACACATAATAGTGGTCAGTATTGTAATAGAAGTTTTACCAGGAGGCCCTTGAATGCTTTTCCATCCTAGGTGACCATCTATTTCCAAATAAATATGACTCAGGGGAGAAGGAAGAGTTTTAAATGAACCCAGTGTATGTGTAAGGATATGCTATGCTTATAAAAATAAAGTAACTTTTGGTTATCTTATCACTGTGAAACTGATCAAGTACTTTCAGCAAAAGACTCCAGACACATCAATGTACCTATGTGAAAGCTTTTGAAAAATTAAGGCTGATGTGTTGACAGCTGTAATACCACTAGCTTTTAATCCTTGGTTTCTTTTTTCATTATTAGGGATTCCAGAACATGGGTAAGGGAAGATTAGGTTTATCCACTAACAATATAAAATCCTGTAATCCCTTGAAAGTTTAAAATCTTCCTTGGGCTGGAGAAGGAACACTTTATCAATATGTACAGCTATGGCCTCTTTAAAGGATAAAAACCACATCTCCTCGCTTAAGGGAAGAAGAATCATTTTATATTGGCCTAAGGAATTTCAGTTTTGAACCTGTGCTTCAATTCATGAGAAAGGCTTGAGTGAAGCTGCTCTGCTATTATTATAGGGTTATTTTGATCCAGGGAAATACCTGGTTTTTTTGACTCATATATTGCTTCCCACCTATTGCTTCCTAAGAGCTTTCCAAGGGTCAGTAAATATTATTATAGTGTTATTTTGATCCAGGGAAATACCTGATTTTTCACTCATGTATTGCTTCCCACCTATTGCTTCCTAAGAGCTTTCCAAGGGTCAGTAAATACCATGGAACTTTTCTGCCAGGTGTTGACTGGCTTTCCTGGGAGCCTCTGGAGTCCTTACAAAATAACAGCCCACAAAGCCACAAGCACCATCCAGAAACCTGGGTGAATTTAATTGTCTCAGTGTTGTCTAAGTGATAGTTTCTCCCTTATAGTGAATTTAATTGTCTCAGAAGATGAATTTAATTGTCTCAGTGTTGTCTAAGTGATAGCAGTTTCCTCATAAGAGTTAATCAAATGCACTTAAGCAAAAGGAACTTCCTTTGGAGTGCTGGAACCATGAGAACATGCCAGGAAGAGTTGCCACAAGACCAACACCAATGCCCAGCACAGCACCTTAGCCCCAAAGCTGAGCCCTCTTAGCTGCCTCTGCTCCTGAAACCATCTTTATTCTTTATGGAAACCTCTTTGTCAGGTCCATGTTCTGAAAATGCTCTGATAACCTAATTTGATTATATTTTACTATCTGTAAGCTTTATTAAAGTTGTCCCTCTTGCTTTTTAGAGCTGACCCTATTTATGCAATGTAGAATGCTAACTGAAGTCTAATGGGAATCCATGTTTAAAGCAGTTTTCCAGTAAGGAAGAAAAGGTGCACACAGGCTGATTAGTGAAGAAATTAACATAACTGTTATTTAAATGTGGTTTCATTTTTAAAATGCGACTTTATATATAAATTTCCAAAATGAGTTTTCATGTTTAAATGATCGAGAAAACATAGTTGTATGTTTTCTTTGCTTTGCCAATTTCTTATTAGGAAAACAGTCTTTGGGGCAGGAGAGCCAAGGACATGTAATTCCCTCCATGGAACAATTTCCCTCTTGATTACTTATGAAGTTTAAACTGGGATTTTTCAGGAAAGCAAGTCAGCCTTAATGCCTAGAATAGGCTTCTAGAAAAGGGGGATTAAAGTATTTACCTCAAACCTAGACTCACTGCAGCAATAAATTTATGTGCACATCAAAACTTAATTCTCTTTTTCTCATGGATAAACATATGGTTATTTTGCTCAAACAATGCCCATGCTATGAAATTATTACTGCCTTGTGTGAATTTAAATGTTTTTCCCTGTAACTTTCTGAGAAATTCAGGCTTTGGAGAGAAAAAAATCTTCAACAATTCTTTATAACTGGGCTCCTACAAATAGAGGTGACATGTTTATACCTCTCTGCCTAAGGAGACTCTAGAAGCCTCATAGAATTCCATTGTACTTTTTGTGTTTGCATTTATCATCAAAGAAGCAATAGCTACAGACTGAGATGTCAGAGAAAATAAGTCAGCTTACAAAGAAGTGTTAGAATTTGTTTTGGAATCTGGACATTTTAATTTGCGTCAATATTCATTATATTCATAAACAAAACAATAGGGGGCTTTTCATGTTAGAGAAAACAATTATTTTATGGATTATAATTTAAATAGAAAAGTTTTCTTGTGCCCCAACATAAATTGTTGAATCTGTCTTTAGAAGTCAGTCATTTATTTTTTATTTTCAAACCCTTGTTGTTTTTGAGACACTTGGACATATGATCCCGATAAATATCTCTTGGACTCTGTGGGAGTATTTCCAATCACTGCAGTGGGCAGTGGAACAATTTCATTTATATCTCTGAGCTTTTCAGCCCATTGTTTCTTTTTTTCCAATACAGTGAATGAACCATTCTCAGTTTCTCAGTAATTATGAGCAAGGCTGCAAATGCTTATTTACAAATGCACCTTCAGCCATGGGAACAGCTCTGGCAGCTGGGTGTGCACTGACATCAGTGCCTGCATTGTCATTCCTGAGGGATTGGGACCACAAGTGTGTGAGGGGATCAGGACAAAGCTATCTAGCAATTGCATTACTTAGTTTTCTTCGAAATACTGTCCTAATGGCTGTTTCAGAAGAAAATTTCTGAGATAGTAACTAGAGAGAAAGGGAAATCACACTGCACAGCTAAATAAAATTCAGAAGTAGAACTGTCCCAAGAATCCCCTTAATGTGTTTGGATCAAACTTGAAGCTTCAGTATGAATGTCCTGAATTGTGTTCTCTGTAAGGCTCTGCCATTTACATTTTTAAAGCTTTGTAAATTTTCTCTGGGTCTACCCTGTTTGGAAAAAATAAACCATCTAGGTACATTATAGTTGTCTCAAAATAGCACTTTGTGAATTAAAAAAATAGAAGGGTATCTATAGCTATTCCTCCAGCTTTTTAGAATTTTCAGACATCAGGAGTCTGGGTGAGACTGCAACCTGTACTTTGTCTTTGCTTTCCTGGGTATGAATACAAGAAAATTTATTCTTATGTAGTGTCCTTCACAGAGAAAATCATCACCAGAAGAATGGCTTCAGGCTTAGCAGGACTGTGCTACTGCAGATATTTCTAAATATATAGTCCTCTGAAAATCAGTATTTTCTCCAGTTCTACCTTTCCCAGTCTGGAAATAATTGGATTGTGCCACTGATTGTGGCTCTAGAATAAAAACCTGAATAAAAAATATTGCAATTTCTATGGAATAATGATGTCTTTTTCTCTCTTTCTCGTTGTAAGTGATATTATAAACTATACTGCCAAAAATGCTAGGCCTTGTGTACAGTTTAAAGCTCTGGCAAACAGGTATTTCCTTGTTTTCAGCTGCAGAAGGAACCCTCACTTATTTTCATTTCTTAATTTCTAGTTGCTCAACTTGGCAGGCACAATATAATTTTGATATAGATAGGATGTGATGTATGTATGTGTATAAATACACACATGCAGATCATTTTGATATAGATAGGATGTGGTGTATGTATGTATGTATGTGTATAAATACACACATGCAGATGCTTCTGTGTGCACAAGCCTTGAATATCCAGTTGTCTCTGAAGCTATCACTCCTACTTTTAAATCTCCTGTGGTTTAACTCAGTTTTCCTGTGGCACTTTTGTGCAGGGAAACACAGTTGTTATTTCTTTGCACACTGGTACACTGGTGTGCTGCCAGCAATAGTCCCTTAGGGCTGTAACACACACACTCCTGTGCCAACTGCCAACCTCACCACGTTCAAAATCATCAGTCAAATCCCAGGAAAAAAATTAGAATGATATAAATATTATTGCCCTTCAGAGAAATCATGCATTTGTGGGTCTCTTACCTTGTCTGTCTCTTGTATTATTCAGTGCCATGTTTTTGTAGCTGCTTCTTGCAACCAAGAGGCTGAGCAGCACCCTTCCCTCAGTCATTATCAGTGGTGGTTTTCTGTCCTGCTGGCTCCCAGCAGTGGAGCTGGGTTGCAGGCTCTGCCCGCCTTCCCCTCCCATGCCCTGCCCTGGGATGTCCAGCTGAGCACACCAACTTGTGCTTCATTGTGCTGTAACTCAGTTCCTGCTGCCCCTGAAAGCCTTGGTGGTGGTTTGGTAGCAGACAAAGTTTGTGTATTTTCCAAATACAGGTGGAAAGGCCTTGGATGACCTTCAAGCACTTAAGTCATAAGGCCAAGATTCACAGTTCCCATGTCAAGAAATATTTTTGTCTTAGCTCAGGAGGAAGGCAGAGAGGTATTTTTTAATTATCTTGCTTTTTTGTAGTTTATCCTTAAGCAAATGTTTGAGCATCTGAGACATTTCTAATTTTGGTGAGTAATAATGTCAGTCTTTTTTGCTTCATTTGCATTTCATGTGAGATTCTTGCCAGGGAAAAGTAAAATATTCAGGTTTCATTTACATTGAAAATTACTCTCTCATGGTTTAGGGGAATAGATAGAGTTATTTTTTTTCTGACAGGTGTTCTTTTGTTGATGATGGTACATGCAGCCATAAAGTGGTGTTCTATGAGGCTTTAATGCTTTTCATAAGTGCACTGCTAGTCTTTAAAGACTGTAAATGTTAAAGACCTCTTCTCCAGAAGAGGAAAAAAATGAGTGTCTGTCTTTGGGGAGAAAATGACCTATGATAGCAGAGTGCTTTGATTGTGCAAGTTCAAATCCTTGACAGATTCAATCATATGAGAACTATAAGAAGCAGCTATAGGTGAATTTTGTAATCTTTTCAGGATGAGCATCTAAAAGTTCAGATGATTATCTGCTACTTCTTGACCTGTGAGTTTCATTAGGGAAAACTTTACTGGTATCACTTCAGGTAGTAATGCAAGAGAAGTAGAGTTTCAAGTATTTTTGAAGGTATTTCAATGACTGACTGTGGCCAAAATAATTGAATGTTTTGTATCAGTATTTTAAATTTTGAGCTGTTTCAGGTCTTGATGATGTTTGGTTTGACTGGCTTGAATTTTGAGTTTGCCACGTTTATCTGTTCTTTCAGAATGACAGATATTTGTGTATATATATATATATATTATTTTAAACACCAACCTGAATGTAGAATTTTTTTTCCTTCAACAGAATTTCCAAAAGTGAAAACTTTACAGAACAAACATAGGGAAATCTTCAGTGATGTAAATGAATTCAAGTATCTTTTAGGTGATTTTCCAGATAATCATTCCAGCATGTTTCACAGCTTCTGGAGTCCTCAAGTGTGTAGTTTTCTGGCTGTCAGGTCTCAATACCAAGAACCAGCAAATGGGAGAACAGAAATGTAAAATAAGCTAAAGAAGAGTTTTAATGCACAGAGCCCTTCAGGAAGTTCGCAAGCTCTGGAGAACCTTGACTGGCATGTGGATTGACTTTATGGGTAGGAAAGGTTTGATACTGAGTAACAGAGAAAATTCCAAGATCTTTGACAAATGCAAATCCTTTGGGACTAGAACACAGGAGAGGAGATAGATCATGAAGTTCTATCTGTACTTGTACTTTAAAACTGTGAACTTCAGTCACTACCTATTGATTGCAGTGTTTTCAGTTCCCCTGTTGTGCTGCCATCAGCTGCTCACATCTTCCTGTATTATCCTGCTTGTCACAAAAATTGTTTGATCTCTTCTTGTACTTTTGTCACAAAAGCTTCTCTGAGCTGGACTGAACACGTGCAGTGATCTTGCCAAACTGTGTGTGTATGACAAGGCTGATGAGTGACAAGCTCCCTTGATTTGGTCCCTGTGCAACACCACAGGGGTTGGTCTGGAGAAATTTATTGGATTTTAAAATGCTTGAACAGAGATGATAAGCAGACAGCTGTATCTGTATCCATAAGCTATAAACAAACAACTTTTATTGGGTTCATAAAACTATTACCATTTTCTGTTGAAGAAGTGATGCTGGTTTGTGCGACTGAAATTAGGAATGGATGATGATGATGATGAAATTACAGACCCACCCAAAGCCTGAAGCTTTGTTGTGATGTGAAATGCTTTGTCCTTTCACATGAAGGAAAGTCTTATACCCCAAATTACAGCCTTTTTTATGACCTTATTTAAAACATATGATTTTAAAAAGAGAAATTGTGTTCAAATGACTCTTATCAGCTACCACCAGGCTCTACTAATTTCCTTGATCTCTGTTCAAAAAACAAAAACAGTAAAAGCTGAATTGGCTTAGAAGCAAAAGAGGCTTCTCACCTCTAAATCAACTAAGGGGTGGGAGATGGGCACTTCCAGTGACTTGTAACACTTCTCCTATTTCAGCCGTAAACGTCACGTTCTGCAGGTGTTTTGTGCTGTCAGTGCTCTTCAGTGCAGAAGCAAAGGACCAATGTGGGGTGTGAAATCAGATTGCCCACACGTGCTGCGGAACCACAGGATTTGTCTTAACCCATACCTATGGTTTCACTCAGGATCTGTAATGCCTCAGCTCACTGACAGGGTCTGTCTCTATTCCTGACAACATTTAAGGTCACTGTATGTTTGTATTCTCAGGTGTTCTCTGTGTATCGTTGGAGACATTTCCATGATCTGTTGCTACCTAGTATATCTGGAAGTTATTAATGACTAATTCTGGCAAACTGCAGGGTTTTAGGTACTGTACTCCACCTTATCAATGAGTTTTATGATTGTGTTCTATGATGTTCCCTCTCCAGCTCCTACTCTTGGGGAAAGGGATGCACCCACTGCGCTGAGGCCTGGGGGAACTCAGCAAAAGGCTTCAGTAGCTACAAAATAGAGTGGCACCCGTGGTGCTCAGGCAGTTTTTCTATACATGGGTGACTGGCACTTCACAGATAAAATCCTAGAAGGAGCCCTGATAGCTAGCACAGGCAGTGCTCAGGCCATAAAAAGGACCTGGGTGAATCTTACTGCTCGTTTCCAGTATTTTTGTAACATGCCACAAAACAAAAGTTGCCTGTGAGGAGATTTTACTTCTCTAAATGCCTTCTCCCACAATTTATTTCCATTTTAGTGTCCTGTTTAGAAGGATGAAGTGGCATCTCTTAAGGATCTGATTTCAGGATGAACCAGGCTTTAACATTGATACTTCTGTGTCTTCCTGCCTGTGCTTAACTATTTTTCTGAGACCTAACTGTTGGCCCTTGAGACACTGATATATTTAATTGGATTGTGAAACATGACAGAAGCTCATTTTTCAGACTTTAATCTTGGGAAGTTTCCAATATGTACGCAGAGTTGTAATTCTCAGTAGTTCCAGAGGCCTAACAGATTCTAAGATCATTAACATTATGTTCTTTATGGCAGAGGGTGTGACCATAAATTATGTTGGTATGAGCTTGAATAGAACTTTATGAGCTGAATTCTGCTGAGGCCCTCAAACCCTGTGCTGTTACAGTTGTTAGCAAGAATGCAAGAACTAATAAAAAGGAGAAATTTCAACACTAGTGCAATTTGTCAGTAGCATCTGGTAGTTCAGTTGAATTGAAGCTCCCTCAAAATTACTTTTAATTTGAATTTTGTTCAATGGCAGTTTAACCTTTTAAAAAATATTGTGGCTTTATTTATGCTAATTTTTGTTTTGCCTGTGAAATGTTTGTAAGTCACATGACTTTTTGTTGATACTATGCACAAGTAGAAATATTTGTGCGCCTAATTGCTCTTTGAAAAATAGGTGTATCCTAGTGATGTGTAGTATAAATATAATTTCCCTTTTCAAGATAGAGTCTGATTTCAGATTGTGTTTTCATAGAGGATAAAGATTAGTGCCTCCTTATTGGTGTTGCTTACATCCTTGCTCTGTATTCTTTATTGTAACTGCTAGAAGATGCTTCTCAGAGACTGAGTTCTGGAATTGTAAAATCAAGTTTACATAAGCTGAGGAATCACAACTCCACTTTTACATGGAGTCTTAGGAGTTAGACTGTGCATTTTTATTTGCCTTGACCCAGAACACTCATTCTGACGCCTAGTTTAGAAACTTTCAAAATCAGTTTAAAATCTTTTATTTATAGGCTTCATATCCTTCAATCTCATTTTTAAAATTCTTATCAGTGAGTTGCCATGATGAGAGGAACGTTTGTGAAAGACATCTCTTTGTTAGCTGCCCTGCTGGCTGTTCTTCCTTGCTGTGCTGTGCCAGCACCCAGTGGCTGCAGAAGTTCAGGTTCTGCCAGGTGCATGAGGCTGCTGTTGTCAGACAGCTCCTCAGATCCACTGAACTCACACCACTCTGCAGGGCCAAATTAGATTTGTGTGAAATGGTAGCTGAGCCAGCAGCATGTGCAGCTCCAAGTGCCTACGTTAATTAGGAACCAAACCATAAAGAGTAGCATCTCTGCAAGGAGAATGCTGGCATGCTAACTACATCTGTGGCAAATTGAATTAAGAGAAATCCCATTATCTTGCTTGGGATCCTGCATTCTACTGACAACATGTGTCAGTGTTACTGCAGGTCAGTTATTGCAGAGATATTTCATTACTGTAAAAGGTTCTCTTAGAACAATGCATAGAGACATAAAACTGAACACAACTCCTGTGAATGGTAGTAAGAATATTATTTATAGTTGAACTAAAGAAGTGGTTTACCTCTTTTCCTCTCTGTATTGCTCAGGTGAGGTGAGGTGACAGAGTCATCAAAGCACATGGAATGTTCATAATTTTGATGCTGTATCTGAACACCTTTGCTGACATGCTGCTGTCAAGCTAACACCAGTGAGCTCTTCCAGAGATAATATTTGTCTTAGTACTTATATCTTTGTCTTGCTCTGGGGCTTGTTTTTAGCAGTTTGTAAACACGTTCATATGAACCAAGTATTCAACCATATATGCATCTCTTCTTTTATAATCTTTCATGATTTTCTGCAAAATCATGATTTTCTGCAAAGAATACAGGAACCATTAAATTTTCAGTTCCATAAGTGAGCTAAAAGATTGAGAGTGAAGGACAGGCACACAAATAGAAGCACATGTAAAGTTCCTTATATACAACAATCCTAGAGTTAGGGGTAAATAGAAGCAAACAGAAACATGGATTTATCCCTTTGTACCTCTGCTAAATTGGAATAATTGTTTCAGTTTGGTGGCAAGATTGGACAATAGAGTTGCATATTTAGCTAGACTTTGGCACTGGAAAAACTATAGGGAACAAGAGAATTATTAGATTTTAAATATGCAGTGTTGATGTTTTAAACATTAAAGATCATGTACTTTTTTAACATTAAATGCAGAACCAAAATATCCTAATAGGGACATAAGCTTGGATATCAAGTACTTTGTCTCACCGAATTTTAATTAGGAATTTTCCTTAAATATTTACCAATGAAAAAGAGCCTGATATACCATTTGCATTTCTGCATAAAAATAACTAAGGAGTCTACTAAACCAGTCATACTGTTTCAGATACTCTAACTTTTCAGACTGCTTCTTCCACAGAACATCTACTGTATGCCTTCTTCCACAGAACTCCAATTGAGTTAATGACAAACTTCAGCAGTTACCTTCTGTTCTGATCCACATCTTAAATTATATTCAAATGTGCTCTGGTGTTTTACTTCTTTCAGTTTTGATTTAAAAGAGAAAAGTTATTATAATTTTAGAAGAGGAATGTATTCATCCACAAGAAAGCAAAATCTTCCACCCCCACTATGTATGGGCTACCTACTGAATCAGTGGAGTAGGTACTTGATTTCTTTCTGTCACTTCAACCCTAGAATGGAGTCACAACTTGGACAAACCTATCATTGAGATTCTCCAGCCATCACAAGTGCCATTGTATTTATTTCCCTTTTTTGACAGAGAATATTTCATTTTCACAAAAATACCAGATTGAGAGCACAAAAACTCACAACAGCAGAACAAAGTCCCTCCTTTTAAGTCTGATTCTGAGGGATTAACTGTTAAAAACAAGGAGATGGAATAGCCAGGGATGTTTGCCTGTTGCTGTTATGCAGCAATCTCTTGGATGCATTGCTGTGCTGAGCACTGCACAGCATGTGTCATTCAGTAGTGTGGTGCATGGCAGTGTTGGAGCTTTTTCTTATCTTGACTGGGGTTCTTTTGGTTCCTACATCCATTTGATATTTGACTTTTGCTTAGACTGATAATGATGAATGAAAATTGCTGTTACCAGCTGTTCTGATTATAGCAATTTACCATCACCATTCTGAAAGTGAGAAAGTGATCAGTACCTGCAGCCCTTCCCCAGGTGCACAGCCTTTGCCAGAGCAGAAGTGTGCTCTGCTCCCTGCATCCCCTGCAGTGCTGTGTGAAGGTCCTGCTCAGGGCAGATGAGGAGAAATAATCAGAGAATCAGAAATACCAGGCTGGAAGGGCATGTCAGGGATCATCTGGTTCAACTTTCCTGGAAAAACCATGGTCTAGACAAGATAACCCAGCACCCTCTTCAGCTAGGTCTCAAAAGCATCCAGTGCTGGGAATCTATCACTTCCTCAGGGAAATCATTCCAGCAGCTAATTGTCCTCGTTGTAAAAAATGTTCCTTTCATGCCAATTGTAATCTCCCCAGTAACCTGTACTCATTACCCCTATTGTTTTGATAAGAAATAGCCCAGCAATGCATTTTTGTGTCCCAGCATGTAGAACCCAACCTTTGCAGCAAGAGAAAAACAGGTTTTGGTTGTGGGCAGTAACTGTATGCTGTGTAGGGTTATTCTCTTAGATGCTTTCTGGCTTTTAGGTGAGTCTTTTCTGATCCTGGAAACATTTAGATTTAGGCTCCCAGAATTTAGGGTCTTTTTTTCCATATGCATTTACATAAGATTTTTAATTCCTTGGATTAACATTCTTTTACTGCTAATAATGCCCCTTACTCAGCTGTTAAAATCTATTAGCTTAGTCTGGTAGTCCTTTTTACCAGCAGATATAAATTTACTCTGAGACTCTAATACCATGCCTTTAAACAATGTCTGTGCTGTTTGCAAGAATTTTGCTTTCAGCTATTCTCCTTAATAAGCCTTCTCTCTGTAAAAAAACTTTTAAAAGAGATGATTTTTCACTGACAAAGATGTTTTTTTCTTTCTTTTTTTTGGTTTTTCCATCTGCACTGATGCTGAATATGACGCCTTTTAGTTGTCATTATAGAGCTAATTTTCGTATTTAGCTTGTGAGACATGTTTGGGGTTTTGGTGTGGGGTTGGTTTTTTTTTTGTTTTTTTTTTCTGACTGGGACTAAACAAAAAATATGTCTTCAAGACCTTCCCCTAATGGATCAGGTTCTTCCTGTCATCAGTATCCCAGGTCTTCTACACAGACGATGTCTTCTCTGAACCTTGTTTGCTCTATATAGAATATTTGAAAAAAATAAAACCCCATAAAATCCACCACCTTTCAAATATTAGGATGGACTATTTCAAGAGAACATTCTCACTCTGTGTGTACTGAAGGCTGACTAAGATCTATCCTCATCTAAAAAGCCCTAAACACATCTAAAAATACATCTAAGCACAGCATTCTTGTATCAGCTGCCAGACGATTATTAATGTCCCAAGTGATCTTGCACTAATGAAGATTCCAGCTCCACGGACACCCTGGAGCAGTGGCTGGGCCTCAGTCCCTCAAGGGCAGCAGGTTCCTGCACCCCGGGCTGGGCTGGGAAGAGCAGCTCCAGCAGAGCCTGGGGAAGGCTCTTGTGGGGGATGATCCCTGTGTCTGCACACCCAGGGCTCTGCCTTCCCCACAAGCTCTTGGTGCAGGAGTGTCCTGGACCACGCAGAGCCTGGACTGGGGCACAGGAGCATCCTCCTCAAAGCACCAGGGGAAGGAGGAGAGGAGAGCCCTAAAAGGGAATGTATGTAAAACAGCTCTGTAATGCTTGCTTATATCAGCTAATGTTCAGTCTCATGAAGCACTGCTCTAAGAACTAGAAATTATATTGGACATGATGTATGTGTGTGTATATGCAGGTTCAGAATAATCACCCTGGTACCTACAGGAAACCCGATTTCCCAAGACCAGCCAGGAGTACTTTGTAAGTGGCAGGTGTCATAACCTTTGCACATCTGAACTATGTAAAGGTTAATTATATTCCACTCCACTGCAACTGTGGTTACATTCATGGGACTTTGTGCTTAATGCTGCTTTCTAAATGATGTGTTACTGTAGAGATGAATTATATGAATGCAGAACTAAAATTATTCACATCAATTACAATAAGTTATTATACTTAAAAAATAGAGATAAGAAGCATATTTGTTATAAATTATTCTGAATAGAGTAATTTCTGCTTTGCAAATATTTCAAAAAATGATCTTTGTTTTCTGATAGTGGATGTTTTATTTTTTTAATATTTCCTTGCTTGTCTTGGCAGCTGATTTTTATCATAGGGATTGTGATCAGTAAGCTTTGACTATTTCTTACAGTCCAAACAGGTTCATGTCCTTCTTATGCTGGGACACCAGGTCTCGATGCAGCATTGCAGGTGGGGTCTCAGCAGAGCAGAGAGGCAGAATCCCCTCCCTCACCTGCAGCTCACAGTGCTCTGAATGCAGCCCAGGACATGTTTGGCTCTCTGGGCTGCAGGTCATATTGAGCTTCTGGTCAACCAACACCCCAAAGTCCTTCTCCTCAGGGCTGCCCTTAATCCATTCTCTTCCCAGCATGTATTTGTGCTTTTTGTTTATGCTTTCTTTTGTTGTAGCAAGTGTCTCAAAAACCTCCCTGTTTGAGCATGTATTTTAGTGGTACAGTGTGGAAAATCATGAAGGCAAAAGAGCAGCTACCTGTGGAGATAATAACCATGATAAAAAGGAACTGTACTTAGAGCCAAGACAGGTGCTATTGTTAGGTGTACATGTGGCTCTGCCTTCCAGAATCTCTGTATGTGCTTTTCCCTAAGGAAAGGCTGTCTTTTGTCTTAGTCACTGCATTGATAATTACCAGTCATCCAGTTATGTGATGTGAATATCAGAGCTCGCTCCTGAGATCATGCTGCTACTACATGTTCACTTGGACAGTTAAATTACCACTGACTGGGTCATGACTACTGTAAGTTTTTGTGTATTAGGGAGAATAAATACATGAACATGGAATGAGCAGAACTGGTTGGCAGTGATGAGAGGCCTTGGAGCATCTGTACAGGGAGCAGCTGTTTGTGGCTTTGTTCATTTACAGTTCTGCAACCAAAATTCCCCTCTCTCTTTCTGTTGCTGATTGGAAAGAGTTATTGTTGCTAAGGTCATTACAGAATCATTGTGAGAGAATGGGAGCCGGGTCCAAGCCTTCTAATTGTGTGTTAGTGCTGAAGAGATGAGCCCTGAGGCCCTGCTGAATCTGTACTTAGTTACCAAACAGCTGCTGGTATTCCCACTAGCTCCATGTGAAACCCTGCACAAGCCATGGAACTTAGGGGGTGATAGTTCTCAGGATGCACCCTGGTACTTCTGCTGCAGGATTTCTGTTACTGACACTGCAGTGGGATCTAAACTGAAACCTAAACTAAAACAGGAAATCAAACTTTTTTTTCCTAGCAAAGAACAGACTTATTTAATAGCTTAGAGACAAGATTAAACTCGGATTTTCCCCTCATTTTGTGGTTGAATTTGTTACATTTATTGAAGGATCGTGGTGATTGCTCCACTGCAAGCCATGCCTCCAAACTTTATGGAGTTTGCCCCTCAGTTTTCTTCGTAGGCTTGTGTGCTCATGAATCCTCGTGAACACAGAATTTGTTAGGAAGAGCAATGTTCCCTTGTCAGAAAGCTACAATGTCAACAAATATTACATCTTTCAAATGTTGCTTTTCAAAGACACACCAGAGAGAATGAGGAGTTCCTAACAAAACCAAACAAGCTGTCAAACAGATATGAATCTTGAGAATTAAAGTTCCTGCCTTGAAGTAGTGCATAGACTCTGCCAGGTGTTCTCTGCCCTGGTTTTGTTACCAACTCAGTCTAATTATGGAGGAATCTGAACTCAGTGTTAACACCACAGCATGAGACCTGGAGTCATTGTTCATCCTGTAACACTGAGGGAACAACTCTGACGTCAGCTTGCTTAGTCCTACATCCCAGATTCAGGAATGTGTTCTTGCAGGATACCTTATGGCAAAAGAGTGTGGCGTTTGCCATTGTGCTGCAAACACACATTCTTACTGATCTTCCTGAAGCATTATAAATTATGCAGTCTCTATGATGCAGTATCATCATCTGCCATGTCTGTGTGGGATGCAGCTTTGATGCAATGAAACATTGCAGGTTTGCAATGAAATAAGCAAGAGTAGACCCATAATGTGTTTAATTAGGTCATCTAAGTCCCCAGTTCCCCTAAGTTTTCATAAATAAATTCACATCCTTTCTTTAGTAGATCAAAACTCATTCCCTTTGTTTTGATTACACCTCTCTTAGTCTAGGAGCAATGAAATAGATTTTTGCAGAGATAAGAAAAGGCTTGAATGCACTGAGTTGCTTCTGATTTCAGAAAAACGTTAAACTGTCAGATCTTCAAAGGATCAAATTCTGACCTCAGCTGCTGTGGATTGCAACTCGTGCAGCACCATTGGCTCCCCTGGATTTCCTCCTGCCTTTCTCTGGTGTGCATGAGAACAGCTGGAGCGTTTCTGTGTTCAGTGTGGCTCTGTTGGGGTGGTTTGTGCAGTTTAAAATGGCTGATGGCTGCTGGCTCACCATTCTTTTTCTGTATCAGGCAATCCAGGATTCTGTGGCATTCTAGTCACGACATGTAACAGAACCCCAAAGACAGATTATGCAGTCACACCGATGAAAATTGATTACTAAGCACTCAATGAGTCATCTGCCTCAGGAAGTAACTACTTCAATCTATTATTGTCGATGTCCTGATGGGTCAACCAGGACGTGAAAAGGAATTTGCATTAAATTGATTTGAGTGTTTTTTCTAGAAATAACATCACTCAATCAAAGGAAACATTCAGACAGAGCTAGGGAGGACTGACTGAATTTGATTTGGGAAGGCAAAGCAGAAAGGGATGAGCAGGCTGATTCAGATAAAAATATAAATGGGATTTAGAGCACCATAAATCTCACATTTCAGAATGTAGAGTTGGATCAATTCTTAACAATTTCTGCAATGCAGATTGTGCTGCGCATTTTGGAAATCCTTTATTTGCTTATTGATCTATGTGTGTACATATCTATATACACACATCACCCAGATATGTGAACAGTGTGTTTATGCAAATAGTGTGCTTAAATATGCACTCACCATAACCAGTTGCCAGCAGGTAACAGAACAACATGGCCAGTTTCCAGTTTCCCCAGGTGACTTTGCTGCTCTGAGCTCATATGAAAACTGGAGAGTGGAATGTTTCTCTTCAAATATTTTTTCCTTCTCAGAGCTGAAGACTTTCTGAGTGAGCAGCACACCACTCAATAGAATTCAATGAGGGATGAATCATAGTGAAATGTCACTTCCTTCTCATCAGTCTTAGTCTTAAAGTGATTCATCCTCTCTCCCTCATGCTTGTAATATGGGGTGGGTGTTCTGGCACCTGAAATTGTAGTGAGTTTCTGCTATCATGTTATTCCCAATAGCTTTGTAACTTCTTCCAAGATTACTACTCATCATTTGAGGGTCCAATTAAAACTTCACACTTTAAAGAACTTGTTCCTTATGGATACATGATTTGTGAATCCTTCTCTTATTGATTTTTATACAGTCAGTCTTTATATCAATTCCAATAAGTTCTATCTGAACTATCTGAATAATGATTTTGTGATTAGGCCTAAGAAATTACAGGAAGATCTTTTCAAAAAATTACTATTGACTTGATTTGTTTCAGCTTTGGCTTTCCACTCAGAGGCATTTATAAGGCTGTGATAGCTGAGGACATATATAATTATTATTGTTTAAAAAAGCCAGGGCTCTTGGAAATGTCTCAGTCTGGAGCCCCCAAAACTGGGGGATTCACAATCACTGTCATAGTTGAAACTGCCTTTAATAAATGAGGCTTAACCCTGAAGCAAGGAGGAAAAGGACAGGGAAGGATGTTGGAAAGGCATATGCTAATCCACTATTGAAACTGCACAAGAACCAGCTCAGTGGGCTGGATACAGGATGAGCAAAATCTCTCAGAGAATAGAGGAAGGACCACAATCACACTTTCGTCTGAATAATCTAGAAATGTCATCTCCTTCTTTAGTGGATTTATGCTTATCCTTCCTCTGTCAGACAGATCCAAAAAGAGCAGAGAAACTGCCCCATAAGAGAGGGGATTAGAGAGCTGCCCACTATTTCAATTCACTATTATTTGCACAAAAGACCAAATTATATCACATTTCTCAATACAAACCTGAAGAGCTTTTGAAAAGGATTTTACCCTCTGTATACGTTACATAACTAAATAGCAACGTATTTCTGTCTGAGTTATGATGTACGTATATTGAATATACAGAAATATGCACTTTATTGAGCAAAACCCATATTGCTTTAGCAGTCAGGAGCCTAGGAGGTAGCACAAAGTGATCATGCTGTTGCCAGATAAACCTTCCAGCAGTAATATTCACATTTTTTCTGACAAAACCAAAACATACCAATCCGAGGAATTGATTCCTTAATGGCATATATTGCTATTCAGTACGGAAGGAAAAAAAGTGTAAATTTAAATGTGTTTCTTCTGTTTTTGCTTTATTTCACTCATCATTTGTTCTGGTAATAGAATAAATATTCTCTCCCCCTTTTTTACTGCAGGTGCTTATGTTTATCCTTCAGGCAGTTAATTGGTTGATATTGATGAAGATGCAACAGTAATAGAATCTTTATATTTTCTTCTAATTTACACATCTGTGAGATTAAGATTCAGTCCTGGGCATGTGCATGGGGAATTGGAGTTATGTGTTTTGACAACACTGTGAACATACCCAACAGTAATTAAGTATTTGGGGATAAATGGAAAGCCAGTGTCAGGCTGCTCAGGATGTATGGTGGGCCACCAGGGCCAGGGTAGTTCTGCAAAGGTTAACATTGCTGCTATTAACTGCCATATCTGCATGACTTTGACTTCACTTCCCCTAAACTAGGACATGTTACATGAGCTGAAGTTCCTCTCTCTAATGGTGCAGCCAAATAGCCAATTCTGCACTGTCTATTAGTTATAAATAGCAGTCATTGAAGGAAGATCCTAGAGAAAGCCTTGTAATTCCATTTTGCGCTAAGTGTTTTACCAATTTGTAACTGGAGACAGCGTCTCTCTGGCATTGCCTTAGGTATGTTAAAAACAGCCCGTGAGCCTAAGAGCCACTGGATGGAGTTAACAGGATAATAATCACTTCTGAAACCTTCACCTGCATGGAGTAAATTTGGGAAAACAGGAAAAGAAATAATAATGGTTCTTTCCTACATTGGTGAGCTCAAAAGTGCATCTGCATTAATGTTTCAGTTTGGCTCAGAAGAGGAATCTCCTGAGTGTCCCTGTTTATTGTGCTTAGGTTTGCCTTGCAGGATGGCCTTGGAGTGAACTCTGATTTCATTCCAATGAAACTGGGCTGAAAAAGTCAAATGTACCTAGAAATGTACCTTATTCACTCCAAATGCTGATGAGCATTAGATCCATGGGACATAATCTATCCATAGTAAATCTGTGAAGCCTGTAGTGCAGGGCTGAATCCTGGGAGCTGTTCCACTCCACAGGAGCTCTGCTGGCCTGCAGTACCTGCTCAGTGAGGGATCTCATGGGCTTGCACAGATACTCGTGTCCCAGTGCAGCAACAGAATTAAGTACACATCTACTGTTAAGATATTTCTTGATGTATGGGTGGTTGCTGGTTTAGGTTCCTGGCAAGAATTAGAATGTACAAGAGGCAAAATGAAAAATGCTTAAATTTTACCAGAGAATGATAAGGGATCAAGGCAGACAGTAATCTAAGACTGAGACAAGCTCCAAGAGAGAACATAGGCATTGATCTGTTCCTATAAATAACATGGATGAGAGGCCTGAAGTACCTTGAACATAACAGTAAAACTTTTAAATTATATCCCTGATCTCAAAAAAGAAAAGGAAGAAAAAAATGACACCAAGAAAAAGGTCGATGAAGCTTCTTAATCCAAGAGGTAACATGATCAAAATGAGTTTCAGGACAGCTAAGTCAGGCCAGAACACTACAAACAGCTTGAGTCTGACAGACTGAAGTGCAAGTAGGTCAAGCAGGAGGACAGAGGTACAGGGAATGGAGAGTCCTCACTGAGATTTGAACTCAGAATTTTGATTTTCCTGTATTTCCTGAGTTTAAAAAGCTGATAATCAAGGTAAGGTTTGGTTTGTGGGAGAATTTACAGCTAGTGAAATACCTTTGTAAAAGCATAGTCCTGCCACCTTCACACAAGAGGTCTGATAGACCACAGGATCCTGTAAGAACTGTGTGAGTGCACAGGGAAGGGTGGGCAGCTCTCTGCCCTCCTCAGCCAGAGATGGAAAAGGAGATAACTTCCCAAAGTCAAGGAGGTTCACTTCTGCCACTGCAGTCTGTGTGGGAAGCAAATTGCCTTAAGTGCACGTCCTTAAGATCAGCCAGCATCTGAAAAGTTGGCTCTCGAGTAAGGCCAGAGTCCTCTCTTTCCCCAAAACAATGTTTTTTTAAAAAAATCAGACTCTTGTAACTCATTTACTCTGAAATTCCTGCTCTCGAGTAAGGCCAGAGTCTGGGGACAGCACCAAGGCAGCCAGAGCCTCTCTTTCCCCAAAACAATATTTTTTTTTTTAAAAATCTGACTCTTGTAACTCATTTACTCTGAAATTCCTCTAAGATTCTGTCCAGCTTGTGCTTGTGGGAGCATAACTTCAGTCACATCCCTCTGCCTGCACACTGTTATTGTGGCTGGCACATCCCTCAATGCAATAGAGTTCCTTAATGAAGAGGGCATGAAACTTGCACAATAACAAATCTATCACATAAAAATTGCTACTTCAAAATTACGCTCACTTGTATTAAAAAGAATTAAGTTGCCCATGGATAAGTGAAGATTGCTAGCTGAAGACTGGCTGATAAATCACAAGAATTAATATTTTTATTATGATTATTTTTAAAATAAGTAAGAGGTTGGGAAAGTGTCTGGCTCCAAGAAGGCAATTCTTCATTAAAAAATGGGCTACAAGTATTTTTTTGGCATATTCTTTGTGGAAGATTTTATTTCCTAGTTATCTAGACTGAAACACAACTGAACCAAACATGAATGATCTCAGGCACCAACTCTGCAGATCCTGTCCCACTGAAGGGTCATAATTCTATTAGCATCAGAGCCAAAGAAAATGAAAAAAGAGAAACTTGGTCAATATCTAAAGTGTTAGGACTCAATGTATACAAATTGTTGCAGTTAGTTTTGATAGGAAGAGTTTGATAATGTTTGAACAGTAAATTACTCAAAATAAAAGGAATTTATTGTTCCCTGACATAAGCAATGTAATTAGAAGGGCATAACCATGACTTTGTAATGGCTAGAGTATGAGCTGGGGTAGGAATGCTGATGAATTTTAAATTATGTAATTTGAAGCCAGCAAGCCAGGGGTATGACTTTACATGATTCCTGAAATAAAACATTATTTAGATTGTGTCATTAAGTGTGCACAGGTTCAGTCCAGTCAAGTTAATAAAATCATCAGCTACCTGATGTCAGTAAGTGCATTGCATTTGTAAGCAGAAATAAAAGGAGGACATGAGATATAAAATAGGATTATAGAAACTATCCTAAATTTGCCTGTCCTCTGGCCTCTATTAAAGCATGCTCAACCTTCATGTAGCCCCATACAGAGCCCAGGACTTACTGGACCCCCTAGGAAACTGCCCAGGGGCGGGGGAGCAGAGCTGGCAGATCCTTAAGGAGATTTTCCAGAGTGCCAGAGCCCTCCATGCTCAGGGGTAAGGAGTTGGGCAAGGAAGGGAAGTGGCCAGCAGAGCTGGGCTGAGACCTGCTGGGCAAAGGGAAGGGCGAGGAGGAGGAGCACAGGCAGTGGGAGCAAGGACAAGATCCTGGGAGGAGCACAGAATGAGCATGAACTTCCCAGGGAAAGGAAAGAGTAACAGGAAGTTCTGCAGTGTTGGACAGAAAGGGAATGCCAGGGAAAGCCCCAGCCCCTGCTCCATCAGCAAACAGCAAGGGAGGAAGTGAAGTCTGAGCTGCAACTGGCAGCCTCTCCCTGAGCTTCTTGGCTGGACAGGAGGAGTCCCTGCCACTGCCAGTGAATAGCAGGTTCATGACCTCCTGAGGAACCTGAGCATACAGAAATCTGTGGCAGCTGGGCAGAAACACCTCAGTCCTGTGGGAATTGACTAATGGAGTTGCCAAGCCACTCTCCACGATATTTGCAAAGTCATGGTGGTCAGGTGAAGTCTCTGGTGACTGGAAAAAAGGGGAACATTGCACCTCTTTGAGAGGGGTAGAAAGAGCTACTGAGCTCTAAAAGTCATGGTGGTCAGGCGAAGTCTCTGTGACAGGAAAAAAGGGGAACATTGCACCTCTTTGAGAGGGGTAGAAAGAGCTACTGAGCTCTGTGCCTGGGAAATCATGGAACAGATCTTTCCAGAAGCTGTGCTAAGCCATAGATCCCTTTTCCTGGCAGGAGGAATTAGAAGCCTAAGAAATAATATGAATTAAATACAAATAAAACAAATACCTCAGATCAAATGCTCATTACTATTTATTTTTCGTTAGGACATGATCAGCTAGAAAACTAATGCAAAATATTATGAATTTGTTCACATATTACCTCGGTTCCAAATAGCTGAAATTTTTTATCAATTGATAGAAGGCCTTTTCACAGATTAAAGTTTTCTGAGATTTTTTTTGCTATTATGGACCATGTGGCTTTCATATTGTGCTTTTGGGTTTGGTTTTTTTTTCCCACCTCCACCTTAATGCTGAATTATCAGGTTCAATATTGTCTTATATGTTCAATTTTCTTTTTCAGTAGCTCGCAATTTTATATATTTTTTCAGTCCTCTTTCTCAAGGAGGGGGAATTCTGAAGTTCTAGGCAAGCTGGTTTTGCAGTTTTGTTCCCTAAGTATGAGGAGCTTTATCCAATACCTCACTGTTATCTTACAGAATTGTATTTTTTTTTCAACAACTGACCTGAGGCTGATAACAGGTAACAATTGCAAGTTACATGAAAGGAGACAATTTAATCTATTGAGGAGACCATTCCAAATTCAACAGGTCACAGTAATTTGCTTTTTGTTGTTTCACAGAAAAACTATGAAAAATATCTTGGTACTAAAGAATAGGTCTTCAAGGTCACTTTGTACTTTAGCAAGGAGGATAAAAAATGATAAATTATATGTCTTATTAGAGGCAATACAGCAGTGCTTGGTGCTGGCTTGATTTTAGCAGACGTTTTTCCTGTTAAAATCTAGAATATATGGCTCCAGTAAACATATGGAAGTAGTTAATTTACTCTCTTCATACAGAAAGAAATCTGTGAATAAGTCTCTAATGTATTGACTGCATTGTTTTAGAACAATCCCATAACTTTTTGGGAATACAGCTATTCTAGTAAATATTCTAGTAAGTAAACATTTACAGTAAATAAACATCTAATATATTCCAGTAAATAAACAAATAACACCGGAATAATGGCCTTAATAGTGCCATGATAATGGAAGAAAAGGGAATATTCATTTAACCTTTCATGAGAATTTCCTTAAATTGTAGATAAACCTTTCTTACATTAAGTTTTCCCTAAAAATAGTTTTGTTTGGTTTCTTTTTTTTTTTTTTGCATTAAATGTCCTCTGAAATGTCTGCTTTTTACAGGTTCCTTCAGCAATATTCTGTTCTGGTAATCACGGTTTGAAAATAATGCTTTGCTAACAGAGTTACTGAGGCAAGGAGCAGAAAATGACTGGAGGGCTTGACCATGCCAAACTGCCCAAATGGCAAATACATTCAGTCATTTTTAAATTAAGTTATTAGAATCTTCCTTTGATTGTCTGTAAAAAGAAAAGTGGCACAAAGTTCCTTAACTGAAATGTTTCAGTGGAATATTCATTCCACTGCAGTTATAAATAGATTGCCCTGTGGGTTTCAGAGGATACAGATGTCACTGTGTAGAAGAGAGCTGCAAGAGCTCTGAAGCATAGGAAGAAGTGAGATGCTTGTAACACTCCTGAGACTCATGGATACAAAAAAAGAGACACATATAGGTTAAAAAAGAAGAAGAGATGAAGCCAAACTTTTTTAACAGTATAGGCATCTGCTTGAAATACTAAATTTTCCTTAATGTGAAATAATGAGCAGTTTTCTGTGGCCTTATAATTTAAGGCTTTCTTATATAGTGCCTGTCTGCCTTGCAATATCTTCACAAGAAAAGCTCAAAGGAAGCAAGGCAAAACACAATATTGTCAAGGGAAGGGCAAGCTGGAGGAGTGGTGGTGGTACTGCCACCACCCCCAGAAGACTGGAAGAGTTGAAAGCAGAGGTAAAGTCCCTGTCCCATACTATTATCTTAACCATATCAACAAAAATGGTTTACCTGCTGTTTATGAGCTTGCAGGGCTACTTCTTGCAATGATTAATGGTAAGCAGCTGATTCCCTTTCCCTTCCAACCACTCATTAAGTATCTGAGGCAGATGAGAGTAAGTTTCTGCAAAGACATGGCTGCTAAATAACCTCACAGCTTTTAGCCCTTCAGGCTTAGAAATATTGTCTACAGTGTTACGAGGTAATCTTAAAATTTAAGTACTGGAGTATGAGGTTCTGTTTTTATGAGGTCTCTGGCTGTACACCCAGCTTCCTTCCTCTGATTGTGCAGGTTCAGAATTTTCACAATTTTGTTCTGACTGTGTGGAGTTACTCATGTTTTACTTTTGAACAGGAGCAATTACAGTGCTCTCTAGGTAGTTAATGAAAAGTCATTAATACATATGGATATCAAGAGTTCAGGAGCTTGTTGTCAACATCTGTGTAGGGGTAACTGATATTGAGAATAAAACATGGATATTGTTTTCTCTCATGATGTTGCTCTTAAAGAAATTATTTTGCTGTTTACTGGACAGGTCCGAATTTGCCCAAATTTTGAAGAGATTGGTTTGTGCTGACACAATATCAGGGTGAAGTTAGTTTTGATGGGTAAAATAAAATCCTTTGAAGGCTTTACTTCTGCTAAATGATCTTGTATTAATAAGGTGGTATGGCAGGTAATGCAACTTAATTAATAAATTGTTCTTTCTTGGCTGATTTCTTAAATATGCTTTCATCTCCTTCATGCTTCAGGTCAGGTAGTATATATCTGTATAGAATTCAGAGGGATGCTTTCCATTCTGCTGAAAAAGGTGCTTTGTTGCAGTCAGAAGAGGCAGCGGGAAATGGAAATGTACCAGTGTAGTTAATCTGTCTCAGCAGATTTGTTCAGGTAACATATGAGATTGTCAAATCCCCTGTCATCCTTTGGGCTAAAACACTTAATAGTTGAGTCTAGACCTATTAAGGTGATGGGGGAACTCTGGATTTCACAGTGTGGTTGTACAAACCCTGAGGGGAGGGAATATTTCCAGAGATGCCTAGAGGATATGTGGAACAAAGGAGATGAATAAAGATATCAATAAGTTGTTATTGAGCCAAAGTCCCTGAGCTTTTGTGTTCATTGAAACTTCACAGAAAAAATCTCTTTTAGAGAAGCTCATGTTCATGTTGTGTCCCTTGATAAAGGCAGGACATCTCCATAACCTGTGAGAGGAGTGTGCAGCAATGCTTTGCTCCCCTCTTGGTTGTTGTGCAGGCAATGGGTTTTTATCCAGCTTTGTGAGAGTCCATTGATCCCCTCTAGCTACAAGGTAATTTTGCTAAAACAAAATTCAGAGACAAACACTGCAAATCAGTTGATTTTACTGTTGGTGGTATGGCTGTGATGAAACAAGAATGATTCACACTTCATCTGCAGCCTTGCATTTTAATACAGCATTTTATTGTAGATCTTACTGACTGGGTTTTCAGTAGCCAGTTGAAATTGAAAGAGAACATTTTTAACTCTAGTGTGAGTGAAGAGGAAGAAATAGATGAGGACAAAAACTTGAAAGTGGGTGAGTTATCACATGTTCCTGAAGTTTTCTCTTCTCTGTTAGCAGTACAAATATTTTATCAAGAGACATAGTGCCTCTTTAGCAAGTCCTGTCAAAAACTTCTTAGTTTAATTTCTCTGTGAAATAAGACTAAAGATTATATGCAGTGGCAGTATTAATGCATATGCCACAGGTAAAAATAGACTCCAGGTTATATTGGTGTATTTATGCATAGAGTGGACTGGGAAAATTGTTAGTCTTCTTCTCCATTTATTTATTGAATATTTATTTTAAGCAAAGATATATACTTTGATTGAAAATCAGTTACTAACTTGATGAATATTCCTGGCAAACCTTTAAAAATCTATGGCTTCAAGGTTGTTGTTGCATTACTTTAAAAATAAACTCATTTTTTAAATTAAAAGAGAGATCCTCTTATTCATGCTTTCATGTCTAGAAGGTCTTTAAAACACATTGCAAAATTAACTAAGTGCAGTGTGATGTAAGTCCTCTGCTGTGATATTCCTTCTGCAGCAACAGCATGAACAAACGAAATGTTAGAAAAGCATTGTTGAAAAAAGAATGCTGGAGCTATCTCTGTACTCTGAATTTCACAGAATATTATATATTTCTTCTGATTATTTGACAATCTCTGTGGAAGAGGATAGGGGGATCTTTCATAGCTCTATATTCTTGTCTTTAGTTTTAATTTACTCTTGTTCTTCCAGCGCCTTTGAATATCCTTATTTTCTTGTGGGTTATGAGACTAGGGTGAGATTCACGTGGCCAAAAGTATCTGTCCAGACTCCATTTATAGTCAAAAGAGTCATTAGGGGCAGGAGTTTCCCTCACTTGGGAGAGGACATACAAAATATGTGAGATGAATTGATCCTTTAAGGAGTGCAGATAAGCCCACGTTGAGCTGTAAAGAGCCCCTCTCTGATTAGCTGAGCTGTCCCTGCCTGCCCAGGTCACGTCTCATGCTAAGGGAAACAAATCTTCCCCTGCTCAAGTGATAACTCTGTTATCTTACTCTGGCAAGCTCTCTGAAAATGAACTTCAGCCTAGTGTGGGTGGCCAGAAAAGGCTTTCTAGGGTGTATTGAAGGACAAGGATTTATTTCTGCCCTTTTCCTAGAATATGAATTTCCCTCCATCTTCTCACTGGTGATTGCTACACATGGAAAAGGTTAATCCATATAGTTTAAAATTATGTTGACTTTAAGAGTGTATTTTCAAACTTTGCAAAGAAATGAGAAGTATGTTGCTATGTTCATTTAGCAATGCAATCTTGGTATTAAAACAGGATGAGGTACTCTTCTATTTAATTCTGTATTCTGTCTTGCATAGATCCACAATTCTAATCCTCTCCAAGAAAAATCGTATCTCTTAGGAAAGATGATTATTTAATTTGTGCTTTTCCTTCATTGTGCTGCCATCTCCTTTAAAATGCTGAAGATTTTTAATGGCATAAATTATTTAACTGGTATTGTATAAGAAGAATAGGAAAATATCAAGTTGCAGTGGGATTTGGAGTTTTTATTTTTCAAGAGCTGATTATAGATAATCCAAAAGTATGGTTGAACAGCCTTCATTAGAGTTGCTCAGCAATCTGAACCTAGGCAACAGACTGGTTCTTAAATTGTTTTCATCAGTTTAGGACTGTTAGTTGTTTTTAGCTCTTTTCTTTTGGCATCCATCTGTCAGTAACACTCTCCTTCTGGCTAGCCACAGCAAAGCACCATTATCATTTCATTATATGCTAGGACAGGGGGGAAAATAGAGTCTGTGGTATGTATTTTTAAGATATCCTTCAAATCCTTGGTGCTTCTGATAGCCCTTATGTCATATGTCAAACATATTTGTGTCTTGGGTACTGTAATGCAAGATTATGGAACTGAAGGGGAGGAATTGAAGTTTTAACATATAATAATAACATAAATAAACATTCATTGATTGTTCTGGAGGAAAGATGAAATTTTATCATGTATATCAAAAAGGAGATATTAGAAAATTAAGCAAGGAAATGAACTATTGGGAGAAATGGAAATGCTGGTTGTTTATGGATATTTAAAACACCCTGCTCTGATGAGCAGAATGTAGCAAGAGATGGATACAGAGACTTCCATTAGGTGTCTTAGTGTCTTGCAGCTCTAATGATGAAAAGAAGGGTAGCCAAAGGTGCTGGCAATGCTCCTGTGCAGCCATGTGGCTCATGAGCTGCCCACCTACTTGCTAGAAAGGAATACAGATGGCCCAATGTCTGCTTGAAACATTTTGCAGTCAGTTTTCAGAATTTCAGGAATAGAGTTAAAGGGAGGCTCACCGATTGCATTTTGGTGGTTAAAGGTGAGCAGGTGAAATTGCAAAAGTAAAAGGTGGGGTTCATGAGAAAGTTTCTGAAATATTGACATTTCTGATACAGAAAAGGTGGGGAGAGATAAGAACAAATTTAAAATACTGGGCTTAATAAAGGGATACTTAATAGCCTTGGGTTAGTGATATGGATACTGTGTGAGAGCGAGGGAAAAGACTTCCAAGAACTGGCAGTTCCTGAGAGACTTTCTAGCAAGGCCACAGACACTGGCTGTCCTCGTGAGAAGGTCAGCTAAATCATGAACTCTTCAAGGATTTAAGCCACAAGTAAGAATTGCATAGAAAGTGGAAAGTAGGTCAAATGGCTAAGAATGACTGTCAAAGGGTACAAAAACTAAGGAAGGAAAATATGAGGAAAGTTAAGAAGAACCAATGACCCAGGAGCATAAAATCATAGAAGAAAACACTCTGCATGTCAATAGCAAGGAATCAGTTATTTTTATCTTGGCAGGGAAGGTAGCAGACACTGCCCAGAAGGTTGAAATCTACTTTTTGCCTTGGTTTTCAGCAAAATATGTTTTAAACATGTGATAAAAGCTAATATAAAACAAGTCATTATCCTAACCTGATTTGCATGGCTTCTATCTGGTGGCTATTTTAAAGATCCTTAAGCTGGCAGATATCTTCTCTGGGGCATTTAGAGCACTGGCTAGAAAGTCTTGGAGCCACTTGTAGTTGTGTGTGGAAACTTGGAGAGGGTGACTGAGGTTCCAGCAGCTACATGTAAAGTTCTGGAGAGGCTTTATAGAAAGCAGAATGAAGGATCCTTTTCACATTATTGATGAGGATCTGCACTTTATAGAAAGCAGAATGACTTTCTGCTTTATAGAAAGCAGAATGAAGAATCCTTTTCACATTATTGATGAGGATCTGCTTGGCTTCAGATTTGGAAGCTTATTCCACCTGCAGAAATTAGTGGTTTTATCCCACTTCCCCCTGCTCCCTTCTTTCTGTGCTGAGCAGGATGATACACAGCAATCATCTTTGGAGAAACTTCTTGTGATGTATCCTGTCTTAAAAGGTTGTGTAATTACAGATCAACATCAGCCACAATGGGGCACGTGTAGAGTGTGTTTGGTATTTCCGGTGTTGGTAACCTACTGTCTCGACTTGTTGCTAACACCTCCTATCACAGCCTTTTAAGTCACTAACAAAAATAATTTCATTTTTAGATTAAATTGTGCTTTTAAGGAGAGAATGTGGAGGCAAGAAGAATAAATGTGTAGGGGAAATGATGAATTTTAGCCTAATAATGAAAATAGAGAGAACTGGAGGTATTCAGATCTTTCAGCACCTTGGGACTCACCTGTCTCTGACTGTTTGTTGGATTTTTTTGCAAGGAGGCTTTTAGCAGGTGAGTGCTGCCAATTTGCATCAGCAGGCAGGCCATCCTTTTGTTTTTTATCTTGGCAGGGAAGGTAGCAGACACTGCCCAGAAGGTTGAAATCTACTTTTTGCCTTGGTTTTCAGCAAAATATGTTTTAAACATGTGATAAAAGCTAATATAAAACAAGTCATTATCCTAACCTGATTTGCATGGCTTCTATCTGGTGGCTATTTTAAAGATCCTTAAGCTGGCAGATATCTTCTCTGGGGCATTTAGAGCACTGGCTAGAAAGTCTTGGAGCCACTTGTAGTTGTGTGTGGAAACTTGGAGAGGGTGACTGAGGTTCCAGCAGCTACATGTAAAGTTCTGGAGAGGCTTTATAGAAAGCAGAATGAAGGATCCTTTTCACATTATTGATGAGGATCTGCTTGGCTGCAGATTTGGACGCTTATTCCCCCTGCAGAAGTTAGTGGTTTTATCCCATTTCCCCCTGCTCCCTTCTTTCTGTGCTGAGCAGGATGATACACAGCAATCATCTTTGGAGGAATTTCTTGTGATGTATCCTGTCTTAAAAGGTTGTGTAATTACAGATCAACATCAGCCACAATGGGGCACGTGTAGAGTGTGTTTGGTATTTCTGGTGTTGGTAACCTACTGTCTCGACTTGTTGCTAACACCTCCTATCACAGCCTTTTAAGTCACTAACAAAAATAATTTCATTTTTAGATTAAATTGTGCTTTTAAGGAGAGAATGTGGAGGCAAGAAGAATAAATGTGTAGGGGAAATGATGAATTTTAGCCTAATAATGAAAATAGAGAGAACTGGAGGTATTCAGATCTTTCAGCACCTTGGGACTCACCTGTCTCTGACTGTTTGTTGGATTTTTTTGCAAGGAGGCTTTTAGCAGGTGAGTGCTGCCAATTTGCATCAGCAGGCAGGCCATCCTTTTGTTCATGTGAATGCAGAGGCTGTTATATGGTTATAGGTGTTGATGTGTGAAAGCTTCTATTCCTTTCAAAAACAAAACCCAGGCTCATCCCCGAAACTGTCATATTTCATGTATGTTTGGTTCTTTAGAATATTTTCATTATAAAATTCCCCCTAAGTATTCTGTTATCAAAATTAAATTGCATTTGATTGTCATCAGGTTAAGTCCTGAGGGAGAAACACCAATTTAAAAGTACCCTGTTAAAGCACTGTAATGGGTCTCTAACGTAGATCCTGCTGATTTTACCTACAATAACTCAAATTACTTCTTTTATTGTTCTATCTAGCAAATGTTTTATGTAAAAAATGTTGCCTTTATATTGCTTTTTTAATTTAATTTGTTTTCATATCTTAACCCTTAAGCTCCTGCCCCAGGAAGCATATCTTGCTCACAGTCCCTTGACTGGCACAGTGGTAAACTCAAATGTTTTTCCATTGAAGCCAGATCAACTTACATTTGTATATATCTATTGTCCATCTTTTTTCAGTGGTATAGCTGAAATACAGACAAATAGTGAATAAAACTTTTTTTTTTCTGTAAGAATGTTAGTGAAGACTTCAGAATTAAAATAGCATTCTTGGCAACTGTCTTTTCCAGAAAACTATTTTGAGAATGAGTTACCGAGTGATAATTAGATATTGAAATGCACCCAGTTTCACATTTCAGTGCTCCTTTCCAATTAGAATGGCATTAGAGTGAAAGTGTAGCTATATAATTGTATGAAGAATAGATCCAATTTTCTCAATGTCACTGCAATATCACCTTTCAGTAGTAATGGTACTGAATGATTACACATATCATTTAGTAATAGTATTTTACCCATTTCACAGAGGGATCTCTTTTATTAATTTTTTTTTAAAGTGGACATGCGATGAGATTGTAAATGAGCACATAGAGAGGAGGCCATGCTATGTACAAATGTGTCAGTGCAAATGGTGCTGCATTCTGAGCTGCTGGCACTGAGATGACTCTGTGTCTGCTAACATGCAGCATCTGCAGGCAGAGTGCACCTTAACTGGCTTTTTAAATGGTCAGAAAAACCAATTGCAAAAACCATCTTTGCAATGTCTTTTTGGTCTGCTGTTGTGTGTAACTACAAAAATGAGTTCTGATACAGGTTTAGGAATAAATAGTGCCATTAGCCTTGCTGGTTAGCAGGCATTTTGTATTCATCCTTCCCTCCTGGTCTCTATCATTCCATCTTCCTGTGGAGCAAAGCAGGCTGCAAAATGGATAATCCCTGTGAGAAGGCAGTGCTGCAGAACTCAAATCAATCATGCCAAATGCTACTAGAAATATTTCTTATAGGTCATGATTGGAAATTTATCCAGCAATTTCCATTTAAATGGCAGCTGCTGGAAGCAGACTGTACAGAAATATCGTGTTCAAGCTTTAAGGTCCATCCCATAGGACTCTGGGAAAACATGGGCTCTTTAGTTTAACTCCATAAATATTAGTCCAGCAGTGTATTGCACAGTTGAAATACATTATCAGCTTAATCAGAGGCACCTGAGTGGGTTAAATTTGATGCAATGTTTGTTTAGTGGTATTTCCAAGATCTGGACAGCCAGAGATCTTTTGCTTTAACAACTACTGCAGAAGCACATTGAGATTTAACTTTGTGCCTAAGCTTTTAGATAAGAGTTGTTCACATTTCTGTGGAATATATTTCTCTCTCTGGTCTCATCTTCTTCTCATGCCTTCTTTTTAAATTCACAGGTTTGTTCGAAGCAGAAACAGTCTCTAATTATGTGTGTGCTTGTTTCTGGAACTGCCATGACCCTTCTGCATATGTTCTATCTCAGTGTTAATTCTTATTCTTCTATTGGATCTCAAATGCCACTGAAATAAGCCAGGTGTGAAGGTTGCCCTGGCTATACCCCAAATTTCTAAAATAATCCTTTGGCTAGTCCTGCATATGCTTTATTCATTTAAAAGTTCCCTGAAGTCGTCTCCTCCGTTATCAGTACAAAACAAATGGACCATTTCTGGTAGCATTTTGATAAACCAAATTTTAAATTAAAAAAAGGTCATGTTGCAGTTTTAAGTTCAAAAAGTGGCTTTTGCCTGTGTCTGGTGGATTGTGTGAAAGGCCTAAGCATGCCTAATGGATCTTCTGGTGGTTCAATTCTAAAGATATCTGTAAACGATATGTCATTATTTTCTCTAATTATGAATGTAATAAACTAAGAGGATTCTGAAGGATGTTTTCAGAAAATAATGGTCCTTAGTTTTTGAGAAGCTGAAATAATTAAAAGAAGATAATTTTTAGCTCTAGGGTGTAATGAGACAACAAAATTAGGTAGAAAAGAACAGAATGATAATTTTTTTCTTAAAATTACATTTTAAAAATCCAAGGTATTAAAATAAAATTAACACTACATGCAGCTGCTGTTTATACTTTAGACAATATCAGACTGAGAGCAAAAGATGTATTGTCTAAACTGCATGAATTTTCTACCTTTTCTATTGTGACTAGTGACTTGCTTTATCTATCTTTTTGGTTTTGGTTTTCTTTGTTTTAATTGTGATCATTACAAAGAAAATGTAATCTATCTAGTTGGAAATATCAGCAGGGTTCTGACATCATTAATGTTTTATTTGCTTATGATATTGAGAAACAAAACACTTTCAAAGAAGAGTGTACTCAGACTTTTGTAAATTAAAAAAGAAAATATTTTGATCATGGAAGTCTTCCACCTTGCTGTCTAACTGAAACTTGGTGTACGATCATGCCAAATTCATATTAAATACTGCAGAGTATGTAGATTATTTTTTTCTTCTTCTAGTACTGAAAAATTCTAATGGAGACCTCCTAGAGATTCCTTTTATTTGTGGAAATAAATTTGCCATTTGTTTCAATCAGGGCAAACTTGGTACTTCTTTGCCTCTTTGGAAATTCTGTGTCAGAAGCAAGGACATCAAAGTGTGTCATTGTGCTGCTGCCAGAAGAAAATCTTGTACTTATCATTGTAGACATCCTTGAACTCAGCAGCAAAAAGGACAGATGGCCAGTGAAGGGGACTGACAGACTTGAACAAACTGAAACCTCTCAAGACTCTGTGTTGATTTGGTTTTTATTTTTATGGTCATATTTTCTGTCATTTGTGATGGAAATGAGGAATGCAAACCAGCCAGAATATAGTGATGCGTCACGGGCCACCAGAGTAATGGAGTTTGCAGTACATGAATTGTCCTTGGTGTAACAAGGGATTTTCCCAGATAAAGAATAGGTGTGGGTGTGTTATCAGGCTCTGCACACTGCTTTTGTTGTTTGCCAGAGTTAATACAGGCTTGGAAATTCTATTCATCAGCATTTCCCCCCAGTGGAGCCTGTCCAATATGCTTTACCTTAATGTATTCCAAACATCTGCATTCAAATAATTTATTCATAGGCTGAAATCTCTAATCCCAGTCTGAGGTGCAGAAATGTTTCCTTGGTCACCCTGACTCCGTTAATCTGGGCCGGTGACAGGCGGGTCACACAGCGCCGTCCGTTCGCGTGAACTCTGGGAACAATGGCTTGTTAGTCATTTTCTCAAAGAGCAGGTAGAGGCAGCAGTCTGTGTGGATGTATTGAGAATCAGCTAATGGACAGAAAGTACCTGCTCCGACACATTAATTCCCTTCCCTGTCAGGCTGCATCATTGTAGAGTGTGCATGATGGGAAGCAAGGTCCCATCGCACTATGGCACCTGCTGCTTTTCCATCTGCCGAGCGCAATAGCTCCTTTGATTGCCCATTTTTCAGCCTAATGACTTTATTCCTTTTCTTTTTGCTAAGTTTTTACATTTTTATTGTTATTTTGATAGGCATGGTTTGTGGGTTTTTTTAATTTCCTCTTCTCCAGTGGGCACTTGGAGCGTTGTTAAAAGAGTAACTAACAAAACAATATTCCAAACCTGTGCCCACATTCTGCGTGCCCCAAGTGTTGTGTTTCATAATTTATTCTGATAAAGTTGTCATGGTGATAATGTCTCTTGAGAATGAAAGTGCCATGTGCCTGGCTGATTACAGGAAACAGCTCAGATGGTACATAAACTGGTAAATATTGAACCCATGGGCAATAACATTAGCTGTATTTTGTCCATTTATTTATTTATTCAATGTAGCTCTGGTCAGCTTGCTTATGGAAAGTGTGTGACAATTCATATTTTACTTTCTATACACTTAGATTTATGAGGATGTGAGACAGGCTTCTGCTGTGGTTTTGGTTTTCTTTTTTAAAATTTAGTGACATAAATGTTGGCGGAGATCCCTGAAATAGCCTTTGAATTCCATCTAAAGCTGTTGATTTGGCTGGATTAGTCAAAGCACCAGATCATTAATACATATCAAACATCTGTCAAAAATAGAACTTCCAATTAACAGATGTATCATCTGTAAATTGTGACTTCAAATTTTGTGTGAGAGAAGTGCCTTTAGGATTCCTGAAAATGCTGATTTCATTAATTTCAAATATGAAGATAAAAGACACACTTTTAAATATGATTCCCTTCCTTCAAGAAGAAAACAGAATAATGTGTTTTTCATTAAAAACATTGATTATGATAATATCAAAGCATATTAGGGAACTCCTTGGAGTTCTTCTAGGAAAACTCTTTCAGTGGTGAATTTTAAAATGACACACTCCAACAGGGAAGGCTGAGATTATGATATGCTTTTTCTTTTTTCTTTTTTTTTGTGCATTTGTTGTGTGTTGTAGTCTTCAATCTGCATTTGAGAAATGCCAGGGAACAGAGTGCAATCTGTACAGAAATGTGAACTATAAATTACTGAAATATTTCAGTTCTTTGTGTGTTTTTCCATGATACTGTGGTTTGTTTCTGTTAGGTGACTTAGTAAGGCATCAGCTATATTTAAGTGTACAGACTTTGTGGGTGGGGGTCTGCTGCTTCTACTGGAGTTTTAAAATAGTTTTAAAACTATTTCTCACTTCTAATTGTAGATAGAGAATTTTTGAAATGGTCCTAAAGCACTTGGAGACTGAGCTTTACACAGTGCCCTTTAGACACCTTGGGAAGAACCTCTTCCTACAGACAGAAATTTAAGGCCTCGCACATACATTTGAATGATGTATGTAAATGTTCTTGTGAGCAGTTTTAAACAAGGTCCATAACTTACCCACATCAAAATGGGATTATGCAGGGACATGGAACTGGTTGGAGATTGCCCTGAGCAGATGGGAAATGCTATTAGGGTCGTGTTTGAACCCGCGCTGTGTGCGGGAGCCAGGAAGAGAACTGCTGGCCAAATGCAGAGGCGCTGGTGGCCTTGGAGAGATCTTCAGGCCAGTGCAGAGGAGCTGGTGGCCTTGCAGGCAGTGGGGAGCAGCTCCTGAGCAGCCTGGTCACCATGGTGCCCCTTGGCATGGAGGGGATGTGCAGGGAACATGGGTCACTCAGGGACCAGGCTTAGGCCTACGCTTGCTTTTTTTTTTTTTTTTTTTTTTTTTTTTTTGTGTGTGTGTGTGTTCAACAAAACAGAGCAGGACAACAGTTTTTCCAGGTAATTCCTGTCTAGCAGGGCAGCACAGGGATGCCACGGATGTGGCACTGGAATCTCTCAAGTTCATGTCACTATGAGCACAGACTGCAGTATTGTGTGAAGCACGTCCCAGGGGCTGCAACTCCCTGTTTCTAGTAAATCCAGAATCCAGAATTTCTAGGAAGGGTCTGGACTGAGAACTTTCTGCAGCTTTCGTTGGTAATGACCCTTCTCCTAGTAAGCAGTAACTAATTTGTTATTATAAGATTTGTACCCAGGGCCCTGTCCCAGTCATGGTTGGAGCATGTATCTGTTTAGTGTGGCTTCTTGCCTGCAGGGCCTGCTGACAAGAGAAGGGTCTGGAATGCACAGAGCCAGGTGATCACTGAGATTTGCATCTCTGTGCACGGTTTTGGTTACATAGACTGGATGTCCTGGCCTCTACCCACCTGCTTCTCTGTGGCTGAGTGACTGAGTGTCCCAGCCATCGCAGCACTAAGGCGTTCAGCAGTGCCTGCAGGATCATGAAACCAGCAGAGCAGGAGGTGTCTGCCCTTGAACAGAAACACCCCTACTGTGCTCAGGGCTTGGAGCAACTCGGAGCTTGAGGAGACACATTTGCTGTGACACGACAGGTGGTGCCAGGCAGGCACATGCTCCTCATCCAGCACCGTATCCTCGAGTGCTCTCACTCAGCTGCTGCACGATTCCTATAAATTCTGAGAGGAGCCAGCTCCCTACTCCTGTTACCATCCTCTGAAACCCTGCTCTAGGAAGGGCCGCTGCTACACAGCACAGATGTATCACACAAGCAGCACAGAGTGCCTTATGTATGACTACACAGTTCAAATGCAAATTCTTTGGAACATTATGGCAGGATTATATTGCAGAATTATGTGTGAAGATTATGAAGAAAAGAGGAGGAGCAAGGAACTGAATTTAGGAAATAGAAGGCTTCTATAGTAAATGTGAAATGTGACTTCATAATGGGAATGTGAGGCTTAACCTTAAAATCTCTCCCTGCTACCCATGTTTTCCTTTGTTTTGAACATAGGCCACTCATATCCTCCAATGCTGTCTCTTTCCCGCATCTCATTCCCTGCTGAGTCAGGGGACTCACCTGACTGTATGTTTCAAATGCAAATTTCTAATCCCTAATCTAAAGAAAAAAAAAATTTCGATTTGATGCCTCATCAGGGGAGGACCTTGGTATCGTGGTTTTAAGCTACATCTCTGTCATGGAATGCAGAGCTTCCCACCCCTGCTGTGGGAGCCTGAAGGGCTGACAGACCCTTAGGCCTCTTGTTATTTCCCAGACTTCCTACTATACAGGCATGGAGCCTGGGAGGCTCAGTTTAACAATCTCTTAATTCTTCCAAAAATTCACCATCATTCTGCCAGGACTGAGGGTGAAAGGCAGTTGTTCAGGATTACAGCTTTGTTTATGTTTTGTTTAAATTAATCAATTTCCCCTTTTTGAAACCAAAATATTGGCTTCTAATGGATAATTCACTTCTTGATCTATGGCATAACTACAAAATTCTCCCTAGAAATTTGGAATTCCTATTTTGAAGATAACCATTTTTCAATAGTCCTTTCCTATCATTGGTTTGGTCAGTAAACCTTTAATGAATGGCAAGGTTTTTCATACATTTGGAATTTAAACAAATCCTCTCATATTTTAATGTTCAAGGGAAGTCACATCTTCTGTCCTCTCAAGATGTCAGTCACAAACTCCCAGTGGAGTGGCATTATTCAGCAGAGATATTATTTCACCTATGTCTGTGCAAGAACAAATTGATTCACAACCCTGAGCTGCTGTACAAGAGGGGAAAATTAACTGCTTCTGCAAGTCATGAAATTGTTATAGAAAGCCCCCCAAAACTGGAAACTTATAATAAGTCAGTGTGAAAAGATTCAGTCCCTGACACTTCTCTGTTTCTTGTGAGAACTTGCAGTATATTTAGCTCTTTGACAAGGTTATACATTACACCTAAAAAGAAAGGGGAAGGAAACACTCCACACTGCAGACAAAGCCTGGAATTATCTTTAATAGGTGAAAGACGGCTGTGACCCCAGCTCAGTGCTGTGATGGAGAGCTGTGGTGTGACAGCTCCTTTCTGCACTCTCAGATACAATGAGACAGATGGAAGCAGCATGTCATTCTCCTACTTCCCATTCTGCAGGAATCAGAGACAGATTCAAACTTGGTAAAATCAGAGTGCTTTCAACGTAGTTTCAACTTGCAGCATTTCAAAGGCTCAAGTTTCTATGTTATCTGAACATCATTGACAGGAAAACAAGAAAAGGGGGAAAAGCTGATACATTTCTTCCTTCAAATGACTGAAAATGCTGGAGTTCACATATTTTTTTTGTGTGCTCAGTTTGTGAAAGTTTGAGGGTAGCTCTGTACACAGTTTTTCCAGAGAGAAAAGGAGGAAGGGGAGTAGTCACTGAAGATCCAGAAAATGTATGAAGTAAGAAAAATACACCAAATCCATCATTCTCTTTCAGCCTTGTTTTTTTAGGAAGGGTCTGTCCTCAATTGCAACCCCTTTCCACCTCTCTCAACTTTTCAATGCATTCTGCTTAAAGTCCTAACCAAGAACTACAATCAGTAGAACAGACATGCCAAACAGGCTGGTCAAGCAAACAACCCAGCTGCCAAAACACACCATCTGGATTTTTAAAGACCTGTGGCAATGTTAACAACAGTTATAGGAGCTCTGGTGGCATGCTGATTAAAAAGCCATGAAATCAGTTTGGAACCAGTTATTATTAAAGGATCAGTAGATGTTAAAATCAGTGAAAGTTTGATCCATTTGGAAGTAAAGTCAGATCGTTTTAAGGGCTTAAATTTAATTTTAAGCAGAAATTCAATTTATTTTTAAGCAGAAAGTAAATAGCCCTGTTGCTGATGTGTATGTGACCACAGAATCAAAGAATCATAGCCAGTGCTTAGTTACACATCAGATATTTGGTTCAAGTGGCACCTTTCCCATGGGCTGGTTTATGAGTTGAGGTTTTAGCCCTCTGTAGTTTAAACCTTTTAGTCCTGAAGGTCTTACTTGGTGCTTGAATCAATTCTGTTGGTGTTGCAGACTTGCACACAGTGTTCCCAGCAAGTTTCTAGGAGATTTTGAAACCCAGAGCAGATGTCCCGCTCCTCTAATAAGACATTTTGATTTTGAGCGGTCATAGCAACAAAATGCCCTCCTTGGCCTTTTAGAAAAATACCTCGATAGGAAAAGCATTTTAATTAAGAAAATATACTAATTAGCTACCACCTGAAGTGAAGATAGGAGTTTCACTTCATTAGCAAGGCTGGGTGTGTTGGAGAAACTCACCTGGCAACAAGGGGACTCATTTTTCAGGCTATTTTCAGTATTTCTCTTCCTGCAGGGAGAAGGCAATCTTAATTAAAACCTGTGAAAAACAGGGCATTTTTAGCTGTTAATTTACAGAAGTTTGAATAAGTCAAAAGAGGAAAAAGCACCTTTTGGCAAATAGTGCATGTAGATGGCTGCCAGCAAGCCTGCACTTAGCAACAGGAGCTTTTTTATAAGCCTGAGAGAGGCTGTTGCACTGCTGGAACTGCAGGGTCCTCCTGAGCTGAAGCCTGGGGTCAGTGGTGTTCATGAGTGCGTGTCCCCTGACCCAGGCACGGCCTTTAAACCCTTCCATCCAATACAATTTACACTACAGACTGTTTGCATGCCTGTCAGAAAGAATCTGTGCTGCTAAACTCAGAATTTCATGGTCCCATGTGCAGTCTGTGCATACCTCTCAGGGCTTTTCTGCTTAGTTCCAAAATCCTTCTGCCTTTGCCCCCAGCTTTTTTTGTTGTTGTTTATTTCCAGCTACTTTCAGATATTCATGGAAGATGGAGGAAGAAAAGAAGTTTGTTTCCAGTGTTTGAAGTTTGATTTGTGGCCTTTGCTCTCTCAGTCTCTTGTAGTGACATGCACACCCAGCCTGGGGCACGGCTCAAGCGTGCCCTGCTCAGCCATCCTGCCTCCGAGGAGATCCAGGGCACCGTGAGCTCATTCAGGGCCATTCTTTCATCTCAATAGCTCCATTTGCTGCCTGCTCCCACAGCAACTTGAATTTTTTCACTTGTGTGGGTTTCAATAATTCCTGTTTGTGGGATTTCTCTGCCTCCCCCTTCTTGTCAATTAGAAGTGCTTGGTCATCCTTGCCAGGCAAATGACGCCGTTCTGCTGCACGATGGGGGTTTTTTTGGGCCAGAGTCACCATGTTTTGACAGGACTTGCTGCTGGATTAGGAGGCCTGGCAGCATTTCAGCTTGTTAAGAAGCCTACTTAAATTTTGCACTTTGTTAATGCTGAATTGAGGGATGGTCTTTAAACAGGGACAGCCTGTGGCAGGTTATGAGGGTTATATAGACTGGAGCTTTCTGGAGGAGCTCAGGAGCAGCCTTGAGCTGCTGCCCTTGATTTGAGTCCATTACAAGCTTGGTGAGCCTCAAGATTTGACTGTAGGGAAACCAGAATTCCCCTGTGTTCTACCCTACTTAAATTAATTGCAAATCTTCCAAATTATTAATTTTCTAATAGGATATGGTGATGTTGTCGTTGATGTACATCTAACACAATCCTTTCCTCTTCCTCTTTTCATCAGTATTACTTTCAGAATTGGCAGCAATTTAGATGTCTGGAAAAAATATAAATAAGCACATCCTTATTATGTGGGTGACAACTGAGTCAGATGTTTTTGGCAATGCTATTTATAGTAAAGCTCTTAAAAGTGTCCAATTAATGTAAATACTTCAAACTGCTGGTCTGATATATTCTCTCTATTCAAAGATGGAAAAATAGGAATTTTTTTTTTTGAAGCCAGATGCATAGGCACTGCAGAAAAAACAGTAATGACATTTCTTTGTGCATTGTGGATTCTGTCTTCAACAAATATCTGCTAGAGCCAAGTAGTGTGGCACTTAGGCCCCCAGCCAGCCAACCCTAAGTACTTTAAAATTAAGCACAAAATACAGTTAGTATAGCACACAGCAACTTCTTCATTATTTCTATGGAAGGTTTTTAAACTATGTTTATTGTAAATGCTCCATCAGCACGAGCAGTTTGGATGTCCTTGCAAGATCAGGATAACCTTGCCTGGGATATCCTTGGAAGCATTCACAGTAACAGCAACACTTGGGAATGATACATGTGGATAATTCTTGGGAGAGCAGAGTCTGTGCTTGGTAAGAGTCTGTACAGCAAGGCAAGTGCTGTGCTGCTTTCCTCCTTCAGAGGAAGTTATGTACATCCCCATTCACAGGAATAAATAACAATTTTGAATAATTACCTAAGTATAAGAGACAGGGCTGGCTGGGTGATACACTGTGCCCCTAAATCAGCTGGTTTTACTTACCAGGCAACTGAAATCTTTTACAGTCATAAAATACAAAGCCTGTTTGAAATAAGCAAGTCACTGAATTTGCTTAGTCTCCACATGAGTAATTTTGTTTCACTGAAAATAATACAGCTTTGCTGGAAGCTCATGTTGGAATTTAGGAGAATATTAGCATAACTTGTATGAAAAATATCCCTGCTCTTAACCTTATTTCTTCTCTCTGTTTTTGCCATTTCCATATCTTAGCATAAACACATGTGAGCACAATTTTTCAGTATTTTGAGTGAAGCAAGGTTTATGAGGCAGGTTAATATCTTTTATTTGCCTAACTTGATATAGTTAGGGAAGATCAGGCGGACTTTTTTGGCATACAATTCCTCAGATCATTGGAGATGGTCTTGAGCTTCTGAAATCTTGTTTGTTTTCTTCTAAATATGTCAGTCTAATAAAAAGATATTAAATATATCCACATATTTTGTTTAGATCCTTAGACTCTAACAACATTATCATTTTAATATATCGTAATTGTATATGAATAATACATTCTAGACAAATTATCCTCAGTTTTCTTGTAGAACATATTGTCTCGAAGGCAGAGAAAGTGCAAACTAACCTAATTTATTTTCCCTCAGTGGAAAAGCAGTGCTATGTGCTAGGTAGATTCTTACCCAATTTTTTTTCCATAGCTAATAACCAGCCTATTTTCCCAATCTGTGAGACTCTTCATAACTTAAATAAAATTTAAGTATCCATTCAGAAATACTGTGGCTGGGGGTGCCTCATGATTCTCCAGTTGGCCCCAGCTGTAGGATTTTTATCTCATAAAATGTCCTATTGTGTAGTGTCATGAACCAAACCCCTGTCCACAATCAGCAAAGGAGGGTTAAAGCTCCTTTCGTTGTCAACCACAGCCAAAGAGAGTGTGCAGCAAGGGTCCAACAGTGTCCAGGGCCTCTCAGCTAAAATGTGCCCAGAGGCAAAATCCACTGACACAGAGCTGTGGCTTAGGATCTGTGACAGGGTAAAGCAGCAGCTACTGCATGCTTCCACTGCTAATAGCAAATTCCAAGACATGAATTAGTAAGTTCTGTTAATAAACTCAGTACTGGACTGTCATTACAACATCATTATATATTTTAAAAAAAATAGGTGCATATACATCTTTGAAGTAAACTTTTCCTCTTGGTGCACACACATGCTGGAAGTGGAGTTAATTTTATAGGAAGCTGAGAACAACTTCATCTGAGAGGGGTAGCAACTTGGTTACCACCTGAAACTGGTCCCTGCTGGTGGCATCTCTTTGAGGTGACACTGGTGAAGGTGTCTGTAGGGGAACAAGAGTGGAGGGACCACTGCTGCTGGGTGGAAGCAGCTCCAGATCCTGTCTCAGATCCAAACACCCAGAGACAGGAGTGCCCATCCAGCTGGGTGCCAGGGTTACCAGCAGAGGTGGCTGAGGTCTCTCTTTCTTATCTGGATGTGCCAGCCATGCCCTTCCCCTCCAGCAGTAGTGCTGTGGTGCTTCACCTCGGTAAGACAAGGTTTGCAGGGACAAGGGATATCATTTATGGATTGAGATTGCCTTGGCAGCTGCTCCCTTGTACTTTACATTGCCTTCCTTCCTACAGCATCCGCTTGGAAGATACTAATGGGAAAAAAAATAGAATGTAGTGTGACAGCACACTAGAAAACAGGAAAGAAAGTAATTTTTGTGATAATACCTGCAGTTATTGGAAGATTAAATTAAAATAATCTTCCCTACTTCCAGGGAAACCCTACTTCCCTGGTTTCAGAGGATTTATCATTATTTCCAATGGCTCTTCTGCCCCAGAAAAAAAAAAAGAAAAGAAAGTTGTCAGAAAGTAGAATTCTTGTTCTGAACAGGAAAGTGAAAGAAAAACAGTGTAGGGCAAAAACTGAAATTTTGTTTGGGGATCATTTGAAATGATACTTTCATTCAGGCACAGCAAAAAGTCTAAACAGAATCAAACAATACTGTCTGATTCAACTTCTAAAACTGCATTCAGTTACAAGAAGTTGTAATCATAGCGTTTCAGTCCTGTATTACTCATCATAACCCACAAATATTTTAATGTTCTTTAAATATCAGATGAGTGAACTTCCCTTAATGAAAAGTTTCAGTGATTTGCCAATATGATTCATGACAAAACCGTCTACAATTCCAAAATTCTTTCATTTACTCTCTAGTGGAAGATCTTTCTAGAATTTTATCTATCTCTATCTTCAATTTGATGGACTTCTGGCTCCAAATATTTTACAGTATGCCCTGTAAAAATGAAGTGCTTTGAGAGATATTTGGTTGGTGGTTTCTTGCATCTCTGAGGTCTGGGTAGATCCAGTTTAAAGCCTGGATGATACTGAAAATGTCTGGGCTGATTTTGAAAACATTTTGCATTCAGTGGATAATGCTGGTTAGATATTAGTTTGGTTTGGTTTTGACTCAGTCTGGTTTTAGATTAGATGTTTAAGATGCCCACTGCATGCTCAGTGGTTAGGATACATGTGATCATCTAGGAATATCAAACCCTAATCCAGCAAGATGTGTAAGGATTTTTATAATTTTAAGAATATGAGGAATTCGGTTAAATTCTCAATGTTGTTCCTATGATCCAAGACATGGGGACATTTCAAATTAAACCCAAGGCCTTCAAGGGATAGAGAAAATGCACTGATAATGTTGGACTTTGAAACAAGGCAGAGGTTTTACCCAGTTTTATCTATTTCATTCTGCCATTTTTCCTGTTTGCAAAATATTTGCTAAGGTTTTTAAGGTATGTACCATAGGCTGTTAGTTTTATCATCACTGTTCATGTAAATGCAATGATTTCTATCCTCATGTCGCCACACTGACCTTTGCTCTGGTCACAGAAATGCTCTAATCATGAGGTCTAAGTGTGGTGTTAATAAAGAGACTTGGTAGCTTTTATCTAAACAATGCTTAGATTATTGACTGCTGTAAAATGGGACCATTTGAAAAGACACTTCTCTTTTAGGGTGACTTCTAAATTAAAACTCTTACAGAGAGATGCATAAATATGATGCATAATTTCCTGTATTTGTCCAAGTCTTTTTGTGATGGCAGCTGAAGGCAGAGTGAGCACCTCTCTCAGTGAGATGGATTTGGTGTGTGATGGGTGAGCCCAGTGTGCACTTTTCTCTCATTGCCTCTTTTTGAGGCAGAAAACAGGCTTTTCTTAATTTAAAAAAGTTCAACTGATTGGACTAATTGCTGTAAGTAGAATGATGTCACTGGGACAGTTTTAAATGGACACTGCCCCCTTAAATTCCAAAGGAGAGTATTCACAGGTCTGTAAGATCTGATGGTGCTGTAGAATCATTTTATTTGGTGACTGGCTATATTAATTTGGGGACTCAGCTAGATGGTGATTCAGTTCAGGATCACTGTTAATCTAATGATTTTTATTGACTCCATTTCAATTTTGACCTTTACTTGTATAATCTAATTTAATTTTAGTAAAAGTTTACAGTAGAGACTGTAGCAATATATTAGATATTAAATTCTCTCCTTTTTCAGCTTTTAAAAAAGCCTGTGAAAAACAGAACCAGCTATTCTTCCAACACAGCAGCTTGAATGAAAACTTCAAGAATTTAAACAAATAAGGCAAGGAATCTGAGGCCATTTGGATTATTGTCACAGGATATATGACTTGGTATACCTGGGTTATCAGATTAGACACTTTCTTCCAAATCCAGTGTGGTAGAAAATGCCTTCTGTGGCCACAGAGCTAAACCAGAACTGCTTAGGCTGTTATGGATTTATGGCAGTTTTAGAAGGTGTAAATCAGGTTTACAAAACTTATTTCCAGCCATAATTACTTCATAAAACTGAGTGATACAGTACTGCACCTAGACAACAATGCCAAACTAACAGGGCAGAATAAACACGCAAGAGAGAATGACACATAGGAGATAAGTAGGAATAATTTGTTTGCAGACTTTGTTTCATGATCCTGTAACATATTTATCATGGAAAAAGCAGAGGGATTTCAAAGCAGCAATTCTGGGCACTCCTCCAGAATTAAGTGCAGCTGTTTATGCCTTAAAGTGAATTATTTTTCTTGTTTGTGCTCTAATCATTCATTATTTGTAGATGCCACAAAACAATCCATGAAGCACTGACAGAACAAACATTATTCCCTGTAGAGTTTTTAGAAAATATTTATTGTATGTTTAAAGTTTGTATAAGGTAGTTCTATGAATTCAGCAGTACTGAAGGTGGAGAGGGCAGTAATGTGTGAATTTAAAGCCTTTTAGCACTATTAAAAATCAAAGTCTTATTTATTATTAAAATCACTTGGGTTAATGTTTTCCCTTTTCTTCTGGCACGTGTTACTGTTGGGATAAATCTATTAACTATGGGCTGAGTCAGTATGAATCTGTTGCATTGTGAGGCATGTCAAGTTAATATTTCAAAGAAAGATTTGTTTCTCTCAGTATGGTACAAATACCTTCATCTATTTGATGCTCACTTGCCTGCCAGTCGATCTTCACCTTGAGGATTTCAGGAGTAGGTTAATTATGAATCAAGGGCAGTTATGATCTTTGGCTGCAATGAAATAATGCTCACAACTATTACTATGGTTTTCAATTTAGAATTGTGAGCTTTGAGTAGCTAGAGTGAAAGCCCAAGACATCCACATTTTCACAAGCATTAATCCCAGAAAGTTGTGTAAGACTTCTTGCCTGAAATATGTAAAAAAATGTCTCAGGTAGGTCCTTATGGGTCCAGCCAGTTCAATAGAATGTACCAAACAAATAAAAATGGGTGCCACTTGATGACCAGTCTGTATTACATCAGCACCTCTGTCTTGGGTAATTAGAGTAGGGTGTCTGTCCAGGAATATGAAACTGTCCTTGTAGGATCTTGTGGGACTGACTGGCTGAATGATGCAAAGGATGAAAGTCCTCTGTTTTGTTTCCTGCTGCCTCTAGTTCTGTAAAAGCAGAGAGCAAGAGAGGGAATAAACAAGTCTAGTTATGTTGTGCCTGTTAAGATTTAGAGCTCTTTGTACTAGAAGAGAGAAGAAATTCACAGGCAAAAGGGACAGAGCCTCTAATGGGACAGAAACAGCTTTGCATTGTACAAGAAATTAAAAGAGGAGAGGATGGTACAAGAATAAAACAGAAAAATCATGGGGAGAAGGAGGAAATATGTCCAGTTAGAGATAAATGTGTAAGAGATTAAGGGGGACAGCAGGAAAGGTCCTGTCTTCTACCTGACTGCCTGTGTTTTGGGTACAGACTGCTTTCATGCAGTAAGGCCCTGGCATTTAAAATTAGAGTTCCATAGGACTTAAAGGCAGCTGGTATTTGAAAAGCTTTGTTATGAACCCATTCCTTCTTTCTTATTCCAATTTTGATTATTCCAAGAGAGAGACTGATCTTGCTTTTCATTTGGGTGTGTGACAAGCAGAAATTTTTCACTGGAATAATCAGTTCATCAGTAGCACTGAAGGAACCTAATTCAGCTTCTACTTTTCAATGTAAATCAGGGAAGATGCAGATGAAACAAAATGAGTGTGAGAGAGGAATAAGAGCCTGAACTCTCTGCCCTTGAAGAGAAAGAGTGAGAGTGGCCTTGCCCTCACATCTCTGTCAGTGCCTAAACACAGGTGACTTCCCTATAAGAGACTCACAGCCACATCTGGGGTTTTGGTTTGGCTCTTCTTTTGGTATTTTAGTCTCCTGAATCTGTTTTTAAGGGAAGGCTGGTGTTTGCTTTTGAAAGGGGTAGCAAATGGCTGAATTCCCTGCAAAGAACAAGGTGTGTGCTGAGGCACAGCATGGCTGACCCAGGAGAGGTATCTCTGCTGCCCAGTGCAAGCTGTGCCACATCTCGGTCCTTTAGGCTCTGCTGTGCAATGTGACATCAAGGACACATGTCCAAGGTACTTTAATTTGTATCTCTTACTATTCAAGTAGATAATGGACCAAAAGGGAAACATACCAAAATGATAAACAAAGGCAGATTGCATGTTTTCTGGAGAATTATTCCGTTAACAACCAGCATATTCAGCTTTGAAAATAAGCTTTGCACAGGGATAGCTACTGCCCCTGGGAATTTTCTTGCAGTTGAAACCAGCTTACTTTAGTATTGATTAAAATGTTGTTTAAGGCATTTTGGAAAGATAAGTATTCAGAGGACAGTTTAATAATTTAACCACCCAGCTTAGTCCTCTCTATCCCTCACAAATTCCAAAAAAGAAAACTCATAAAATACAAGTCTGAGAAATGTCATTACAGCATTGGCTTATATAAATTGCTTGATGCAGCAATGTCAGTCTAAGGATGAGTGATTGCTCTGTAGACAAGTGTTTTCATGACTGAAATAAAGAGATGCTGGGGGCTGAAGCACCTGCAATGTGATGGGTGGATTGAGGACTTAGATGCCAGCCTGAGTCTGGGACATGCCCAGGGATCATAAATGATGTTGCCATGTAAAGTGAAGGATTACAGCAGCACTCAACCTTTGCAGACCATGGACAGAATACCATTTATTGTAACAATTCTCATTAAAAATGTGTTTCTACTTTTCACCCACTATGAACATTAATGTGGGTGTAAAAATACAGCAAATTAACACACAAAGAAATGTAATTCAGAGCAGAGTCTGTGGGAAGGGCAGTGCTTCTGCCTTCTCTCTACTCAGAGCATAGAGCTAAATTGGAATCCTATTTTGATCCCATAACTATGAACCTATCACCTTTCATAAGTGCTAGTTTCATTTAAAGATAACTGCGTTTGAGGAAAAAGAAGAAAATGAACCCACAAAAGAAAGCCACTATCAATTAATTCAACTGATTGGTTGAGATAGTAGCAACGTTCATCAAGCACAAATACTGATTTTGTCTTCTGACAAGTTAAATGCACATAGACTGTGGTTAATTCTGTTTATGCTTTAGTTTCAAATAAAGTACAATCCAAAAACATCTATGAATCAAATTCTGGCCTCAGCCCACTCAAACTGGAGATATTCAGCAATCTAAGGAGAGCAATTACAGGCATATGCTAGTGTGAGGGGAGATTTTGGCCCAGTACCTCTGTAGAACTATTTTAAAAAGTATCAAAGTGATTTAAATCATGTTCAGCATTTAATGCAGTGTTTAGGTAAGCTCCTCCCATAGTTTCTCTACATGCTCTTAAGGTTCCAAGCACAAAGGACAAAGCACAGAATGCCAGTTTTACCTCTGAATTCTCTGATTTGGCTGCCAGGTGTCATAATGACCTGAACACCATTTAGGCTGAAAAGAGGAGAGTTTTGTGTATGTTACTCTCTTGTGGCATTGTATCATGCATTAGATACAACATTCTAGATGTGAAGCAATTTATCTATTTTTATAGAGGTGGTAACATTAATTTTAGTGTTAGCCTTTGGTATGACATAGACTTTGTCTTCATTATTCTGAAATATAGTTGGAACCCTCCCCCTCCCCCCCAGATCCATTTATGTTTTCAATTTGCTTTGAAATATTTTTCAACAACTCAGGTCAAGACCTAATTTCTGCAGCAATCTTCAATGTATTTTATTGTTCACCAGTGACTTGTATGTGATTAAGGAATCCATCAGGAAAATTCTCTTTTTATTCTTTCTGTAGCATCTCTTTCCAATGTCTAACTTGCAGTATTTTTCTTTTATTTCTTTAGTATTGGACCCGAAATAAAATTTGAGGATGAAAAATGGATGCTTGACTTCATAAATCGGTAAGATAATTTCAAATACCTCCTTGGTAATTTGGCATTTTGTTACACAACACTATATTTCAATCTTATGCATGTGCAAAAACTCATTCAAGTGTTTGCAATACAGTGTCTGCTGGAGTTCTAATAAGGCAGTACTGTTTGTTTTCAAGCCTAAGCATCCTGCCAAAACTATTCAAGCTGGCAAACATCCAAGTGACCTGATTCACAAATTCATCTGTTCACAAATGCACTTATTTAAAGAAATACTTTTATGTATATACACATGTATTTATGTCTGCATATGCACATGTGCATGTCTCAAACACAGAAGCCAATCAGTTTATTGAGGCCTAAAATGGTATCCCATGGTATCCCCTTGCATCTCTGACACAAGGAATGGACTGTGTGCTAATTTCAACTCTCTTGACACCATTGTACCCATTCAGTCCAAAGAAATCTCACTGCAGGGTAATTACACAGGAATCAGCCTTTACAGACCAACTGCTGACTTGTTTGATGATGTGAGCAAGCAGGAGTGTCTTTAGACTGATGCCCCAGTCGGGGTAATTATGATGGCAAAAGTTTTTCCATGGGCTAAGACCCAGAACCAGGAGCTCAGGAAATTCATTTATGGGTTGGTTACTCTTGGTAGTAGCAGCAGTTCAGGAATTCAGGAACTGTAATTACTTGTTAAAGCAATTCATGTATTTTGGACCCCACTTAGGAGGTTGTTGAATCCTTGTGGATAAAGGCATGCCAGTTTTGGGGAAGGTGGTAGGCAAAGCAAGGAGGAAGCTGTGCCACACACAGCCAGAAACAAGGCCCAGCATTGCCTTAGGCATGATGGCACTGGCTGAGACACCAGAGGCACTCATCATCACCCTCTCTTTTCCAGGCTCCAGGGATTTTATATGTTTATGACTTCATGGTGTCAGAATCAGTTTTAGCAGTCTTTTTCCTTTCCTTCTCATTTGGAGCTCTTGTTACCCAGGCTCTCTCCAGCTGACTTCCAGCACTTGCATATCTCAGAGGGCCTGTGTTTCACTCAGTGCTCCCAGGCTGATTCCTTCTCAAAATTGCGTATAATGCAAAGAGTTGGTACCAGCACAGCACTTATCAAGGTTAAGATGAAAATTCCCTTCTTGGGATTTCTCTGAGAATACACCAGGTGGTGCCACGGATGTTTGCTGAGACAGTGTGTAATTACTTTTCTTGTTCTGCCAGAAAAGCTTAAAAAGGCCACATGAGTTCTACTTTATCACTTGCCCCCCCTCTTTTCACTCATGCTGCCTGTGACTCACTTGGATGCTGTTCTGGAAATGCCTCTGTGTTCAGTGGATGTGACCCCAATTACTCCTTGTTTTTTTTTCCCTTTTCTTTCCCTCCCCAAATGCTACTGGATTGTCTTCTTTACATTTACATTATGACTAAGAGAAATAACCCCCTGCCCTCCCCAATAACTTGATCCATGAATCTGCAATCTGCATCTGACATTGAACATTTTGAGCCATATGGAACTGCTCTGTATCCTGTTGTCTGTTAATAGAACTGAGTGGACAAGATTAAAAATAGATCTGCCTTTTAAAGCAACAATAGTTTAATTTTAAATGAAAAAGTAGTTTCCATTGATTCTGCCCTTATCGTGCTGGAGCCTACTGATTCTGTACATGTCTAAATTAATGCAGGCAAAAGGCTCTTGTGAATAGTAATGTGTTTTCCACAGCTGCTCCTTGTCTTGGGATCTTGTAGGGTCCCTGTCCAGCCTGCCATTGTCTCTCTCCTCTGCAGTGAAATGTGAAATTGCAGTCTTCTGCACCAGGGGTTTGAGCGGCTTGTGCTAAAGCAAGCACTGGAGTGTATAATGGCAATGGCCACGGAAAGGGAGCCTCAGCAAACCTCCCTGTGCAGGAGCCATGGGAGAAGGTCCTTGTAGGGCTCATACTGGGAGTGAAGGTATAATTTAGGTCTAAGAAATATTTTGTCAGACTCAAGACTGCAGATGGCAGTTGTTGCCTTTTCAAAGTTCTTCTCCAGGTGGGGTGAAGGTCATGTACCCATCACTGATCACTCCTTGGCTGATGATTTAAATATCAATTATATATATTTCACAGCATACTTGCGTGCATCTGGCCAAGTAGCTATGATTTCCTCTAATAAAATGTCATCCATAACAGACTGGCCATATACAGAATTTGTTTAGGCTAGAATTACACCCAATTGCAAAGGTATTCAGTAAGCACTGATTTGGGTTAGCTTACATAAATAGTGTCAAGTTTCCAAATTGTTTGTGAGAAAAGTATTTAAGTTTCAAGATCAGTTAGAGTTTCTGATAAATAGCATTCTAATAGCAAGAAAGATCTGAAAAGACAATTGGGCAAAGAGCCATTCGCTCAGCACTTGGTCACAAATGTTTAAAGATGTTCTCCTGTTTCTGTCTCTTTCTGGAACTTTTTATCTTTTCAAAATGTTTCAGTTTGGAGAAAAAAAGTTTTAAAAAAGCCCAACAAAACAACCAACCCCAAACCCTACTTTTGACTCTGCATTTCCTATTTTAAAGACAGCAGTGGTGCTCAGCAAGTTGAGTTCCCTGTAAAACTTTTCAGAAGGTCTTTTTGTATGGTGTGAACACAGCTGTGTAGTGGTTTTTCCACAAGTCTTTTCTGTTTAACTCAGCTTTAAAACCTGTTTTCTTTGCATTATTTACCCTTTCTCTGATTCTTTCCCAGCATTCTCTTCCACATTAAGCTCTAACCAGGGATATTTACTTAGAAATCAAACTTTCAAATTCACAGACTCACAGAGGCTTTTAGCTTTAGCTTGAATGAACTTACACATCCGTTACAAGAAATATTTTGTACTGGCATGTAAGCCTCATGAACTATTCAGCCTGGTGATGAGGGCTAAAATGAAGTTTTAAAGTTTTATAAAACCAGCCCTGTAACCAGGACAGGATTCAGCATCACTCAGGATAAGGAGCAACTGGAGCCACTGTCTGCTGCAGTAAACAGTGTAAAAGAATGGGTCTTAGCCTGTCAGTGAATCCATCCATAGTGGTAAAAATATAAGCACATTGGCAGAAGAGAAGGAAAGGAGGTATTTATGTGCTCAGAATTACATGTCTGTACTGTGTGAGGTGCAGAGGAAGTGTCTGTGCTGCATTGGTGGCACTGTATATTTTCCCAGGTATGTCTGTTCACTTGGCTGACAGCACAGAGTCATACATACAGGAGTGGTGTTGGAAAAGGGGAGCTGACAAGTCATGGACAATGAAAAAGAAAGAAGTCATTCTGAGGGTGACACCAGTATCCTTGGAATAAACTGTCAGTGAGATGATGGTGTTTGCATGTCGTGCTTGATGAAAAGGGAGGTGATGTTCACTACATACTTCAATGTGAAATACAGAAGCTTGTTTAGAGAATAGGAACTGAATTTTTTGTCTCCTATGCTTCAAGTATCCTTCTCAGATCACACAACAAACTAGGTCTTTAAGGAGGATTCCTTTTTTGGCACAAGTCTTGGAGCTTGCCTGTCTCCTGGAAATCTTGGTCAGTTCACACCAAGAAATGGCAATAAATATCTCTGGGACAGATCTGTTCATGTGGAGCAGAAGACTTTTGAGTTCAAAAGAGAACCATGGCATGAACTCCCTTGCCAAGGTGAGCTGTGCTGCAGGAGTGGGTCTGCCATTCCCAGCCGTGCCCCAGGGCCACAGTGCAGTGTCAGCCAGGGCTGGAGCACTCAGGGAGCCAGAGAGCTCAGCAGGGCTGGGCAGCAGCTCCTGCACACTGTGTGACAGAGAAGCTCTTTCCTCAATTTGGGCAGAAAGGGCCAGGGACTGGCCACTCAGAGGGATGTGGCAAGTACTTGTTCCCAGATTCTGTGTTTATTTGCACAATGATGTGCCTGTTTCAAAAGGGATTTTTGAATTTCTGAATGAGTTTCTAGTCCCAGGCAGTTGACTTCCCTCTATTAGCAGAGTATAACAAAGTGAGGTACAACAGCTTCATCCAGAGAGAGATCAAATTAATGGGACATGCCACCTGGGATTGCATAAGGGAAAATGGGAAGTGAGGCTTTAGCTACAAGAGGCTGCTAAAAACCCAGACAGAGGCCTCTAATGTGAAAGAAGCCTAACATGAAGGACCTCAGGTGCAGCATCCCCTCAGTCCTTGCACACAGACCTTGTGTGCACTCCCAGGAGCACAGACACGTTGCCTGTACATAAGAAGGGACTCTGGGACTGGGACCTCTTACGGTTCATCACAGGAAATGTGACTCAGATACTGCTGCAGTATCAGACACATAGCTCCTTCTTTTGTGAGTTTTCTTCTAAGCTGATATGATCTCATTTAGGTATTTTTAGTGGATTCTCTGCTCAGAGGGACAAGGGAGGAAAGAAGAAAACCTTCCTGTTGCACATACATTGGCATATAGATAAAGCCCCACATTCTTCAATCAGATTTTTAAAATTGGAATTTAGCTGCTGCTGTAGTTTACCCTCAGGCTGGTAATTTGGTGCTTGATTTCTGTCACTGGGGTTCCTAATTGGAAAATGTACAGAGAAGAAAAGAGTCAGGAGGGAAGGGGTAGGGGTGGAAATGGATCACATTTGTACCAAATAGCCAAGTCCCCCAGCACAAAAATTCAACCAAACTTTAAATATCCATTTATTCCCCTGAAGAGTGTAGAAGAGAAACAAAGTTATTAGGCTCAGATGACAATGTCTCTAGAAAAGCATAAAATCTAATAACCCTGCCTTTCCATCCAACCTCTCACACATATCAGAGGAAAATGTCCCTTGCTAAATACAAAGAAAGTTCAGTTGGGCAGGGTTATTTATTTTCTTTTCACCACTGCCATTCCCACACGTATGAATATACTTGTTCTATCCATACACATATCTATGTAGGTGATACATCACTGATATGATTCACATAATTCACAGAGGCTCAGTACAAAAACTAAAGAATTTTCTCAATTTTGGCCCAGTTCTCAAAACTGAAAATTTTCCACACCAGGTCTACCTACAAACTTTTTCTCTTGATATGTATGGATGTCAGTAGGCTCTAAACACCTTTGGATGTTGTTAGAAGGCCGAAAGGTTTCCTTTCAGTCTGTGAAAGTTGTTTTGTGGAATAACATGCCCTTAGGAGCCCAGCATTATGTGAACATCCTGGAATGCAAGGAGTGAGGGCAATCTGAGTGGTCTCTCACATTGTGCCCTTCAGGTGAGAAGCTTCTATGTGGGCTACTTAACAGGCTGCAGGCAGCTTCTCTGGAGACCTGCTTTGTTGTTTGTGTTATTCTGGCCCTGAATTCCTCATCTCTCCAATGTGATGAAGCTGTTGCACAGGAGCAGCATCTCTGTGGGTGCATATCTATGGATGAAATTCTGCATCTGCTGTAGCAAGGGGGAAATTGGTCCCACACTATTCACCAGTATAGGTTTAATAAAATATGTTATTATTCTATTAATACTGTGGTAAATTAGAGTTTCATAATACACTGCTGTAAGCAGGTGCCTTTAAAATCCAAGACTGTTGTGGTTTCTGTTGTATGTGTAAGCTTACTTAGAAACTTGTATTCTTTGAAAGGAATGCTTTTACTTAACCAGGAGTTATTGACCGCTTTGCAAAAATGTGTACTCTACAAAGCTTAAATTACATAATTGTTCAAGAAGGACTAGCACCTCCTGTGGCATCTTCAGTTAGAGGAAAGAGATTGTTGCATTAATCATGACTTCTGAGGATGCTGATAAAGATAATTCTTTTCTAATGCATTGATATAACTCTCAATTGTTTCATATTAAACTGAGAAAACGGGAAGAGTTAGAAGATGGTACATGTTTTAATAGAAGCAATAATTCTACTTGAAGGCTTTTCTGGATGCTGTGCTGGGGAAATGAAACCAATAGATCTCATTTTACAGAATGTAGCTGTATAGGAAGAAAAGGTCATAATCCTGGGCCTAATACTGTTAGTGATTTAAAGCTGATGTTAGTATTTTTCAATTTATTTTATGAATTCAAAATGGGGTCAAACACATAAATATAATAATTATAGCAAACTACAAGAGATTTGTTTATATCATAATCCATAAGCTTATTAGCTAGCATGACTCAGCTGCCTTCTGCTGTCCTCTGGTCTCTCAGTTTGCACCAGGTGTAGGTCCAGCTCACAATATTTCTTCCTGCTGCTGCTGATTTGGTGCTGATGGGCCCTTAGCTATTATGGGTACTGCATTCTGACCCTTGCTAAGTGAGTGGTAACAAGGTACTGCCTTTGAATGTTCATGAGCTGAACGTGGTGGGTCAGCTCCTCCTTTAGTGCAAGGCACCTTTAGATCCAGGGCATTGTAGAGCAGCTTATTGTGGATATAAAACATCCTGTGCCTTTTGAGGAACAGTGCCACGTGATTCCTTGCAGTGCTTTCATTTGTCATAAGCACTTTGCAGCCCGAGCCCATTTTCCTTTATGCTGTGTCCTTTGGGGAAGTCTGAGTGGGGAAATCTCAGCGCAGCCTGTGGCTGGAGCCTCTGAGGCTGGGAGCAGAGTGGTCCCTGCCAAAGCCCATTAGCACTGCCTGTCAGGAGGAACTGTGTCATCAGCTTGTCACTGCTGCTACAGGATCTGCACCCCTTTGAGCACTGTGCCAGCTAGCCAGGGTGTTCAGTAAATAATACATTATTGGATAAACTGCTAGTTGAGGAGATGCTTACAGCTTTTAATTAGCGTCTTCCATTACTCTTCTAATTAAAAAGAAGTCCAGAGCTTGATTACCATTTATAGAATACAAGAACTAAAAATACTGTAAACCCCTCAAGTTATCATTATTTTCACACAACTAAAATTTTGTCTAGCTTGTACAATTTGAAGTAATATGTAAGTAAAATCATCACAACCAGTAACTGGAATGTTTTTAGATGACAATACCCTATACTCTGATTTTCAAATTTTTCTGTATTCTCATTGTTAGAGCAAGACACTGCAGAGAACAATCTGAAAGGTGTGGTAATATACCTGGTGTGGTGGATGTAATTCCTTAAAGAAATCATCCACTAACTGTGGAGCAGTGCTGTTGCATACCTTTCTCCAGTTATAAGGCCATGTTGTCTAATTGTTTTCCATGAGAACAGAACTGAAGAACTCTCGACTTCAGATCCCTTGTGTGTTCCTATCCCATTTTGTGTCCTGGGAAAAACTCTGTCACTTCAGTTTTACCTCAGAGAAATTAATAACTAACTAGCTCAATTCAAGAGGCTTTGAAAAACTGCTGTGCTCTCTGAAAAAAAATAAAAAATGTTCTATAGTAGTACCTGTGAGAGTGCTATAAGCTTAGGTAGGAAAAAAAGAATAACCAGACCTTGTGATTCCTAATTTCTTTTTAATTTTTTTTATATTTCTACATTTTTCTTTTGGACCACCTTCTCCCCTCATGCCATTTATGCTCTACAGACATTCACATTATTTGATCAGTATACCACATTCTTTCCCAAGGATTCTGTGAGTTCTGTGATTCTAGAAACCTCTTGTTGAAAAACACATTGTGCTGCCATTACAATTTCTGTATCTCTTTCTGTGACTGAACAGAGGACTTTATTCTTCTGGAATATTAGTCTACTTCATTTCACAAACATCAAAATGAAATGAATATTTGCAAAGGTCAATTTACAGTATATGGCAGGAAAAACATGCCAAAAACAATTAAAATTACTAGGGCTGCATAAGAAAGTCACACACAGCACATATTGCTCACAGGTGCTCCATGTGAAGCCCAATCCAATAAATGTCAGTCCAGTCATTTACACTAGGAGAGTGCCAGTCATGTAAAAGGAAACAGAAGAACAGATGCTTTATGAGAAACAAACCCAATACAAATAAACTCAAAACTGATTATAAAAAAACCCCCACACTAAACAAGTATTAAAACTCATGAGAACTACATTTGAGATTCTGTGAATGTTTCATCTACAATTGGGATTCAGTGAATGGTTTGTCAAGCAAGAGGCAAATAATTCTTAGTTCTTTCTATGTCTTTTGTAGTCTCTCCTTTGCAGTTCTGTTTATGTTTTAATTTTATTTTAATTGCACTGGCTTTCTCTCCATGCTGTTTAAACTTTGGTTTTCAAAAAGCCAAAGCGTCCACAAAAGTGAGGTAAAGTTGAAGAATTTCATCTGGGAGGGGGAGGTGTTTGTTTTTGCTAAAGTGCTGAGGAGTGAAGGTTTGACTTTACCATGTGCTCTGAAAAGCTTACACACCCACGATTTTTTGGGAACTAGGGCTGGCTTTAAAATCTCCTTTAAAAAGTGAGTTCTGTGGGCTTAGTGTTCATTGTAAACATTTTAGCAGTTAAAGCGATTGTTGCTGACCAGAGGGAGCCGGGCTCATCTCTGCTCTCCTTTGCCCTGGGCAAGTGCTGCCTTGTGTGTCAGAGCTGGAGAACCCAGCACAGGATGAAAACTGCCTGAGTTACAGCCTGCTTGAGTGGAAGAGTGCTAGATAAATGTTTATGGAGTCACTTTTTTTCTTCCTTCTTTCCTTCCTTTCTTTTCTTTTAAATTAATGTTCTGCTTCCTATAAACCAAAGATCTCAAAGAAGGTTGTGGATTTTGCTCTGGTTTGGTTTTTTGTGGTTTTTTTTTTTTTTTTTTTTGTTTTTTTTTTTAAACTGGTATTTTCAGTAGTGCAATTTAATGCAAGGCACACGGATATAGGCACTTCTGAATCCAGTCTAAAGTGCTGCTGCCACTTGTGGCCTGCTGAGATGTCTGAAAAACTAGAATCAAATGCAGCTGAGCTGAACAAATTTTTAAAGGGAGGTCAAATGTAGATTCTATTTTTTTTATTCTATCCAAAATAAATGTAGGAGCTCCAAAGATTCTGAAATATGTAGACCTCAAGCTTGAATTTTTATATTCATAAAGACTACTGCAGAGCAGGCAGCAATAAGAACTCACCAGAAAAATTGACCACCCTTCTGCGGAAAAACTAACTTGTGTTCCTAACTCATTTAATCCCCTGCTTTTCTGCTGAAAGGGTCGACAAGGGACTCATTCTCACTAGCAACTGGGCTGAAGCCACACATTCATTTCATATATGCCATGAACAGGTCTGTGATACTAATGATTTTCAGACTCTATGAACTAGAGTTGGATCTGACCCTGTGACCTGGAGGTTAAAGGCTCCAAATCCAATTACTGAACCCCAGAAATACCAAGTCACTTTTGCTTAACCATTACACCAGCACTGATGAAAGGTGTAGTGAGCTATTGTACTCAGCCAGGTGGACCAGCACCATGAGGGCGAGTTGCTAGGATATGCCCCTTTCAGACAGCATATTTCATTTTTTCTCCTTTTCCAGAAAGAGGATTCATCTTTCTTCAGAAAGGAAGTGTCGAGCACTTGAGAAGGTTCCTGTGAACATAGAATCTACAATCCCATCCTTGGCACTCTGCTTATGTTAGGTATTTGAAAATACTGGGTGATTCCCAAGAGAGAGTGTGACGACTGCACATCGTTTATTCATGGCCTCTCTACAGCTGACATTTGATATTCAGGATTCAGGCTTAGCAGCTGGCTCATGCCACCTCTTGCCAGTCATCTTTTTGCCAGTGCTGCTGTCACCACTGAGACTGACACACAGGGGAATGGAGGCTGGCAAAATTTAAATGCACAGGGCAAGAACGGGAGTAGTTCTGCTTCTGACTCATCCCTGGTGTCCTTTGTCCTTGTTCATGTGGCTCTGTGATGGCAAAGATTCCTTTCATGGGCAAGGAAGACTTCAGTTGTAGGCAAGTCCTGTGACAGTACTGGGTAAGGAGATGTTTTGCTGGAACTAGACTTAACTCACAATTTGGGAAGAGCAGGGAGAATTAAATGGGGAAAATTAAGAAAAACAACTCGGGAAAAAGTAGAAGCATAACAATAGCAGAACCAGTGAACTGAAATATCACTTTAATGTGTCCGAGGTGTTGAAAATCTGTGGTTCAGTCACACTTTGCACATAGTTAGGGCTTTTCTTGAGGATCTCCTATAGACCTGTTGTGTTGCTATAATGTTTGAGTGTTTTGGAGATAGGCTAAAGTCCCATCAAATTCACTAAGAGCGTTTACTGTTATCACTGAGAGGCAGTATTGTGCAAAATCAGGCTGAAGAGCCCAGTACTGGGTGCAGTCCTTCAAACGAGGCCTCACCTGTGCCAAGCAGAGAGAAAGGAGCTCCTCCTTTGGCTTCCCTCTGTGCTTTTCCAAAGACAGCCAGGATTTGTGACAAACTTGCTGAGGGTGTACTCTGCAGGGCACCAGTGAAGCTGTTAGGAAATATTGATCTCTGGGAGTCTTGCTTCCAGCTGAATGTTCTTTAGCTGATCACAAGAATCCAAGCCTGGATTCTTGTGAAGAATTCCGCCAGTTTTCACTTGAATTCACAGCACACTGGAACAGGAGAGGAATTAAAGAAGGGACTATTGGCTCATGTGATCTCAGAGTGGAAGGGATTCAGAATGCAAAAGATTTTTTTCTTTTTTAGGGAGGGTTCTTTAACACTATGAGCTCCCCAGAAGACTGTAAAAACAACAAATGCTAAATTTTTGAACTCTGAGAAATGCCTAAAAAATTACATTGCATTTTGTTGATCACATTCTCTTCGCTGAGACATACAACATAAATATCAGTAATTATATTGCTATAAATAGTACTGTATTCAGTTTTGTTTTATAAAATAATTTTAGTCTCTCTGGACACAGGAAAATATTTGTGTGTTTACAATCAAATATTTTACTGTATTCAAGTTTTTGGAGTTGATGCTGTCTTTTATACTTCCCTTCATGTTCATGTTCTCTGTGATTGCATAGACCAGGACATAGAATCACAGAATTGTTTAGGTTGGAAATTACCTTTGAAGTCATTGAGTCCAAGCATTAGGCCACCACTGCCAAGTCCACCAGTAAATAATGTCCCCAGGTGCCACATCTACAGGTCTCTCCACTACCTCATGTTCCCAGGAGCTGAGCAAGGGCTCTCAGAGCAGCAAAACTGCAACAAATGTATGCAGCACTTGCCAGAACAGAGTGCTGTGTGGTAGGCAACACTGGTGTGAGCCAATTAAAGTAAACACATCTGAAATAATCTGCCACAACTGAGGAACTCCATTGTTGGCTGTTTGTTGTGAATATTACATGTAGAATTACAGATTCTTACTTGATTTCTTGTGTTTTAAAAGACAGCATGCTGCCGTTGGAAAGGCTCTTTCCTAAACAAACTAGAAAACAAAGCTTGATCTTCTATTAATTATTTCCTAGACAAAACTGGGACCAAATTCCCATTTGCAGAAGAGAAAGGGGTAAGTGTCATTGATGGTGTGTGTGTGTATATTTTACACTGGGATATATTTCAAATGAAGAAATGAAAAAAATGCAATATATTTGCCTTATAGAGCTACATGAGGGTGGAGTCTGGAACAGGAGGAGAACATATCTGGTTTTGGCTTCTTGTTTTGGGAGTTTAATGTTAGATACATCCTAGAGACTTCTGAGGATTAAAAAAAAATTGAATTTTTGCGATGAAGGATTTTATGGTATTTCTGAATTATGAAATGTTCTCAGCCATTGCTGCAAGCTCAGGCAAGCTTAACATCACCTCCTCAGCATGATTGGCTATTTCATTATGCAATAGAAAAGCAGTGGAATTTACTTAAGATTTAAAAAGAAAGCTTCATATGCAAGGGGCAATTTATGAGGATTTAAATGTCTCTAAAGAAAAGATTTGAACATGTATAGGAAAATATAGGCACATTTTCTCTTTTACCATTTGTAACTCTTCACGTATACACTGCAAATCTCCAGAGGAATATGTGCAGAATTTCATTCCAGAGAGGTGTACACTGTAGGTTAGCATTTTAGCTTTTGCCCGTGAGAAAAAGTGGAAAGAAAACTATTGCCTTCAAAAGGAATTGTGCTGCGTTAATGACTTTAGTGTTCTTTCTAATACTGGTGCAAACAGTGAAAAGAAAAAATTGTGTTTATTTTTTTGATATGTTCTCTCTAGACTGTAATATTTAAAAAAAAAATCTATGGTACTGCTGTTTAAATTTTCATCAGCAGGTGCCAGCTCATGTGTCTGTCTCCATTGCAATTTGCATGTTGAGGGGCAGTGTCAGTACCCAAGGCAGGTTTTAATGGGCAGACTATTCCTGGGATCCAGTGGATCTTCAGGGCTGCACTGTGTCTGCCCAGGCCACATCCAATGTCTCGTGTTGGGCTTCCAGCACCAAGCACAATGAAAACAGGTAGAGAGGGCAGAGGGGTCTCAGTTGGTACCAGAGCATCAAGGTTTCTCTAATTTATACCAGATGGACAGGCAGATACACAACCTGTGTGGATCAGGGAAGCACAGGGTTAGCCTGAGGTCATCCTTGTGCTGTTTATTCTTTCTCTTGCCTCCATTTCTGTACTGGAAGATGCTTGACTCTGTTATGAGCAACTTCTGTACTTTGCTTTTACAACATGGAGTCAAATCCACATTTGAATACCAAATTTCATACAGCTGGACTGAAAAGTCAAATCTTTCTCCTCTGGCATGTAGAGTGCAGACTGAAAAATGCAAATGCAACCCAGCCTTTCTCTCTTCTCCTCTCCCAGTGTTGGGATACTGAGACAGAGTGTCTGAGCCCTGCTGGTGATAAGCTCTAAACTCTCCTGAGTTTGAGTCAGGGGGTCACTGCAATGCTTTGTGATAGAGTCACACTGATGAACAATTAACAAATCTTCTTTCATGCCCAGAAGTTTAAACACAGGCTTACACATAACAAGATGACAAAAAATCTCCACCCCCTCGGGTATGAAATACCACCACTGTGAAATCCTAAACACAGGCATTTGAGAGTCTAGACCAGGAAAGACTGTTTGATTTGATCAGATGCACACAGAGAAAGGGATGACCTGAGCTGGAAACCAGGAAGATTCAAATGTCTGGCAATGTGGGATCCTTCTGCAGATGCTCGGTGATGCCAGAGCCCTGGGGAGGGCAGGTGGCTCCTGCAGGTGCAGCCTTTAGAGACACTGAATCTCTGTGAAAATACAAGTAGTGGAGTGGTGGGATTATGATTTGGAACCAAGACTGAGACTGCAATTTGTAAATATAAATTACTTTAGGGGAAAAAAAGAGGTTTTTTATGGTATGAAATTGTACTGAATGGTGGAAAAGGCTACATAATTAGCATAGAATGCTCACAGAGAAACTAACCTGCACCTTTTTTTTCTCCTTCCTCTCCACTTTTGTACACCTAGCTGATGAAAAATGCTCCTTTAACTCTGCATGAACTAGGAAGTTTAAGGTGGTTAATTAAAACCAGTGTTTTGATGCTGTTGCACAGGCTATTTAATCAATTAGCTGTGTTTGCAAAGCACTTTTAAGGACTAATTACGACCATATAATAAGTGGGTTTCTTTTATTAATCTTCAGAAATGGAGGATGCCAAGAGGAGAGGAGCCTCGTGTCAGAGCTCAGCAGGCAGGTTCTGATCCTGTCTCACTGATCCGAGAGCAGCCAGGGCAGAGCCCTGACACAGAGGCAGGTTCAGGGCAGAGCAGGGCAGCTGTCAGGGCTTGTTTTTGGGGGGTGTGCTTGGTTTCCTCTGAGTGGACTTGGTTGGGTGTGGGTGGGATGGGACACCTGGCTCACACTCCTGGGAGCTGGTTCAGGCACTTTGGGCTGTGGTCAGTGTGAGGGTGTGCTGGGGAATCAGCTCTGCCCTGGAGTGATGCTCACACATTGATACTATGGCCCCAGTGAGCAAACAGGAGCATTCCTAAGAGGAATTCCCTGCTCCTTCCACTCAACACTCCAACTGCCATGGTGACAGACCATGCAAGCAGATCCAACAGGCTCTACTCTATTTTCTCCTTTCTGAGAAGAGACAATAAAATTTTGTGGTGCATTAAATGCCACCTAATGGACACTGGAGAAGGTATTCTTCATTCAGGTGCTAATATCAACACTGCATGATGTCTCACAGTGTGGAGAGCACACACCAAAGGAGTTCTGTTCTTAAAGAATCCATTAGTTAGATATTAAATTATTAAATTAAGATTAAAGATCCAATCCTATATTTGATTAATGCAACAGCAGAAAGCTGAATAGTGCTTCTAGTCCTAAATAATTGTATTTTCAGTGGGACTCCTTGGGAATTCAAGGACTCAGATTTTTAGTATTAATATGCAGGTTTTTTGCATTTGTGACAGTTAGTAGGAAGTTTTACATCTCTCATATGCATCTACTGTGATGCTGTGATTGTTAGTTTATTACCTCTTTTAAGGCATGGAGAAATAAACACATAAAATAATATGAAAAGGACAATATACATTGTGGTGGAAATGAAGGTCTTGTGTTTCCATGTTGATACAATAAGGTTACTTAAGAACTACTGCAGTTAATAGTGCAAAAGCTTCTGCAGACAGGTGGTGGATTGGTTGCTGTGATCTGTTACATTCCTTTGCACTATTCCAGCTGCACCAAAGAGGAAGTAACTTTAGAGAAACACCTGGGAATATGATCTGGGTGCTTTGTTTTCTTATTCCCTAGACCTTTACAGTCTTCAGCACAGTAAATATATAGTTATTCCCAGTATCTGAACAGCATGCTAGGGTTTTAATTAGCAATAATTTTGAGGAACTGTGCCCCTTCTCTAGCTTACCTCATGGTTTCATTTCAGCAAGCCATATCCTGATATTGACAATTTACTTTTGAAACATTTTTATTTTGGTAATTCTACTGTTTCATGGGTGGAAGTGCTACTTAGTCCAAGCCTAGAGGCCCCTGTTCTTCTGTTCATTAATAGTGTGCCCAGGGCTATTGCCTTCCACATGAATATGAACTCAGTTTCTATTAATGGATATTGTACATGCTAGACAGTAATCACTTAGCAAAAAAACGTTAACTTGCAAAGCTGATGTTTCTGTCTGGGTAAGCAGACACCCACTAGTTGTTTCATCTAATTGTGCTCTTAAAGAACCACAGATTTCCATTCTCCTGAAATCCACACATGCCAGATTTCAGCCTGAAACACAGTTTTACACACAGGTTACAAAGCCTTAGAGGAATATTTCCATTGAGTACAGCACTGTGAATTGTGCTTATCTTGGATTTAAGTGCTGCTATTTATTAAAGTCTTGGTGTTAGATGCTTTCCTCCATTAAGACAGATGTAAAGCAAAAGTAGATGAATGGCTCTGAGAGAATCAGTCCCACAGGCTTCGAGAGGCTGGAAATGCACAAAAAGTCCTTGCATTGAAATTCAGCTGATTTGTTCCCATCTTATGTATGAACTTGAGAGTCCATAAAAGCACAGCTGATATTTGATCTCCTTATGGATCAGTTTGCTTTGTCATGGTCTCCTCCAATGCTTTGCTGAGAGGAATTTTAAAATCCTCATTCAGTATCTTGGATTGGACTTGTATTAATCAAGATTTTATACTGTCCTTGGAAAATGAGTATTTAGACCTCCCTGTCTTTCTTTGGAGGGAAAATGGGGTTTATACATTTTCAGGTGCCGGTGATCTTTTTTTCCTCTCTTTTATTTTCCTTTTGGTGAAAAAATGGCAACTTCTGACAGATAAGTTCACAGTAGTTTTTCTTTTCCATTTCTAACTAGAAAAATGAAGCTATTGCCTTAGAGTAGAAAAGGGATCTTCCCCTGAATCCTCTTGTCTAGAGGTCAAACAACAAAAATGCTTTAAAGCCATGAACGCTTTTAATGAACACACACACAAAAGGAAATGTTGACTTCACCACTATGCTTGTTACAGACACTGTTCTGGAAGATGTCTCAACTGAGCATCATCCAGTAGAAAAATATTTGTCAAATTTTGCAACTTTTTTCATGCCTTTGACCCTCCTCAGAGCTGCCCTACAATACCTAACATTTGAATTCTCTCCCATTTGTTTGAACAAGTGGCCCTCATTGGAATTCATTCAGTTAGCTTTTTAATGTGGCAACAGTGAAGAGAAAAAGCTTTTTAAAATGTCAGGGGATAATGTGAGAGGAGCAGTACCTGAAATTGCTCTTTAACATATTGACTTTAAAAGCCATGTCATCTTGGCTAACAATTAAATAAAGAGCAGATGAGGTAAATAAATCAAATACTTTGGATATTCACTGTAGCCTCCTCTGCAGTCCTTAGGATCAGCATTCACCCTTCGCTCTCTGAATGCAAAGGAATTTGTAGGGGGAAGCCCAATGGCAAAAGACCCATCCTGAGATCAAAGTAATAAAGAGGGGATAGTTGGTCACAACTTGCTTATATCTCATCATGAGGAAAGACAAGGAAAAAAATCCAGACCCAGATTGGCACAATTGAAGGATGTATGTTTCTGAAAGATACCAAACTTTGTACTCCCGTTTCATAGTCCAGCAGTCAAACTTTATTTGTGCTCAGGGAGAATTATCTCTCTCATTAACCATAATGGCCAGTGCCTACCCTTGGGCAGCACAGAATAACCAGGGCTATCTCCTAATACAAAGGTCTGTAGGTAAACCCGCTGTTCTTTGACAGAAAAAAAAAATATTATAATGCAGTGCTTCTGAGGATAGTGCATTGTTGGTTGGCTTTGTCTCCAAATAGAAGGATATTTATTTGGAATTGCAGTCCTTTACTTTTTTTCATTCACAAAGTAGCTTGGGAAGAAACATGAAACTTCTGATTTTCTCTTTATAGAAAGCCAAATACCTACCTTGGGAAGGGAGTAATTAATTGTTTGCATCATTGACTCACTGCAAAAAATATTGTTTCTGATAGGTTTGTCTTTAGTGAAAACAGATACTCAGTTACTGTAGGTAGGAAAACTGGCAGTGTCCTGCATTTACAGACCAGATGATTTCACTTCTTCTTCTACTAAGATTTTATTAAAAATGTAAAGTTGCAAACTGCTGTTATTTTTGTTCCAACCTAACTAGCAGCATTAATAACAGAGCCTCATTTACATGATCACTTGGTTACTGGCAATCTGTGCCTTGGAAAACTTGGACTCGGAACAGCACTAATTAACAGCAAAATGGAGCTGGAAATTAATTGGCATCAAACTAGGTGGAGAATAGAACTGTCTTGCAGTCCAGTTCCTGACTCACAAATCTGTATGCACAGCAAATATTTCTCTCTTACCTAGGTTAGAATAAGATTTCCACCAGCAGTGTGGATTTTTCCTATTTTTAAATTCTTATGAACTTTTTACTAACATTTTGATATTTAGTAACCTTTAAGCATAGCCAATAGTCTTTTCTGTATTTGATTTTAAAGTATATTACAGTAATAAGAAGAAAAATGATCTATTTGTTTTTTTTTTTTTTTAATTTCTCAAAAAGTTCTGTTTGGTGTTTATTTCTTTCCTGAATGTATGTTAGCATTAGGTTCAAGGCAAGGAAAGAGTCTGGAAATGCTGTGGTACAATGCTTAGAGTGGAAGTCCTATCTTTGAGATTAAATTCAACCCAAAAACTGTGATGATAACTGTTGATCATTTAGCTGAAGGCAGTAAGGACTGTTCTTTATTGTTTACTGAGGCTGAAGATTTATCAAGGAATTAAATGGCTCAAATGATTTTCTTGGGACACCTGGGAACTTATTTTCTGACCAGCACTTCAGAGTCCTAGAAATGTGTGGCTTAGCTTCTATTTGAATGAGTGATTTCCATAGGGTTTGTTTGAATTATTTGGAGTGGGATGTGGTCTGACATCTGCACTGGGGGACTGCTGCTGGTAGAAAGATCAGGGCAATGAATTTAGCTGTTGCTTTCAGGCAGTGACCATCAGATCTAAATGGTTTTGGTTTTGCTGGTTTGGGCATTTTTCAGACTTGTCTGGATTCTGCTATTTTGGTTGCTCCATGTCAGATCTATTGAAGCCCCTTAACCCTGTTCTCTCCACTGCAAAAATGTATAGCTGGGAGACTGCCATAATTTCATGTAAAAGCAGTTTTAATAAAATTCCTAAAGTACAGCATTACTTTTCTGCTTCTTATAAAAACCCAATACTTTCAAGTTTCTTCATGTAATCACAATTTGAAAATTAGTAGGAAATGGAATTATTGGGAAATTAGTTATAAATCTGATGGCCTAATACAATCTTGTTTTAAAATTTATGGTATTTCCAGTGATCAAAAGGACTTTTAGCATTGCCTGGAGTGCTTAATTCATGAGGAGTGATTGAGGAAGTAATTACAGGGAGCTACCTCTTCCATGTGTCTACAAAGCCTAGATTAAAATTACATTTACAGACCAGAATTTTTTATCATTTTAGAAGAAAAACAACAGCTAGAGATTATGGGGAGAAAATACTAAAAGTCAATCCACATGTTGTGTATAACTTTCTATGTTTTTTGGGTATTTTTTTTTGTATAGCCATTTATGTATCAAGTTATATAAAATAACAATGTATTTTATCAGTATGTCAGTATCTCAATGTATTTCAAGATAAATATTAGCTGCAGCACAATCCTGCCTGTTGTAAGGAAGGAGCTGCCAGTCTGAAGATTATTTTAAAAATGTTTCTAGGGTTTGTTTTTTTTTGATCCATGCCTTCTTTGTTAGAAAGCACCCATATCTTGAGGAGTGTGCTTTTGGGCAGCAGAAGGGAGAAACAGAATCAAGGTTATTGGAAACTAAAACAATGCACAACAATTCTGTAACTTTATCCTCCTCAGCTCCCCGAGCACTGTGAGATACTCACTTTTCTCTCTTATCAGAGGCAGAGCTGGTACTGATGCCAGTAAGACTCAGCAGTAATCACCATTTATTTGAATATAGGGATTATTCAGGACCTGACAGCAGAGGGGCTTAGCAGAGAAATCAGTATTCCTGTGCCAGGCTAGTTTGGTGCAGACATGCATTTGCTGAAGAAACAGATATTATTTTATCCATTTAAACATAAAGCAAGCAGTTTTGAATGTCAGTCTTGCTTTTACATCAGAAATATCCAATCTTATCTGTATTTGGGTAAAAAGGATATTTAAAAGAAAGAAAAGACCTTCTGGGATGTTGAGTCATCTGGATTTGCTGGGACTGATGCAATCACTCCTTTCCTGAGTACAAGAACTCTTTACTGCATGAATGTTGGATGCAGCCAGGCACCTTAATGCAGCAATGGGCTGTTAAAAAAGGTACTTCTAGAAAGGTAATTTTTTTCCAAATCACTGTGCTTTCACTGTGGAGAAAATTAATTGTAATAAATACAGTAGCCATAAATTTGTTTTTATAACCCCTTGTCTTCAATCCAGAATAAATTAGTCAGCATCATAACAGGCTAGGATATTGAGATTTAAGGTCTGACTTTATCCCTGGTGCTCAGCCTCACACCAGGAGTGACTCAGATCAAAGTGTCCATCCTGTGAGTTGGAGAAGTTGGGGAACCCCCTTCTCCCTTTCCATTATTAATCACACTGTGTTGCCTCTACCTGGAGAAAATCAGTCTTTTTACTGTGGTTGCTCTTATTCTTTCAGCATTCTTTCCACTGTGTGTCTGAACTTTTCCACTATGCTGTGTCATTTTGTCTTTAAGGTGAAGGCCCTGTGATAAAAAATTGATATCCCTCAGATTTCTCTACAAAGTAGCTCAGTAGTAGAAGTTTGAGGAGCACTGCTGGACTATACATAGCTGAATTCTTCCTACCTGTCAGCTGAAAGAATGTCAGTAGACCCAGTCCTTCAGTGCTTGTTTGACAGAAATCTTTGTCCCCTTTTGTTGTATCCAACAAGTTTTTCACTGATCTTCAAGAGCAGAAGACAGCAGAAAAATGACCTCCTAACCTGCCTGAAAGCAGATTGTTTTGGAGCAGCCAGGATTGCTGGTGTTTCATTCTCTGTGTTGAACCCTTCCTGTGACTGAGCACCTGGCAGAAACCTGAACCAACACACAGGCTCAGGTGAGCAGTGAGTGGTTCACACAGTGGCATGCAAGATTCAACCTTTTTAAAATTCAAAATGGATCATCCTGGCTGCAGAATCTGCTGTTTTGTTATTGAGGAAGAGGACTTGTTTTGTATTTCTGCTAATTCCTTAGTGCATCTGGTTAGAAAGGAGTATTTCCTATTTCCTATGGATATTTTCAAGGACAGTTCTCTTTCTTTCTCTTTCTTTCTCTTTCTTTCTCTTTCTTTCTCTTTCTTTCTCTTTCTTTCTCTTTCTTTCTCTTTCTTTCTCTTTCTTTCTCTTTCTCTTTCTTTTTCTTTCTCTTTCTTTCTCTTTCTTTCTCTTTCTTTCTCTTTCTTTCTCTTTCTTTCTCTTTCTTTCTCTTTCTCTTTCTTTCTCTTTCTTTTTCTTTCTCTTTCTTTCTCTTTCTTTCTCTTTCTTTCTCTTTCTCTTTCTTTTCTTTCTCTTTCTTTTCTTTCTTTTCTTTCTTTTCTTTTCTTTCTCTCTCTCTCTCTCTCTTTCTCTCTTTCTCTTTCTTTTTCTCTTTCTTTTAGGGTTTGTTTTTGGTTTTATATTGCAAAATTCCTTATAAAAGAGAGCTGTTATGATGGTTTCCTTGTCCACAAAGAGGTTTGAAGAGAAACATTCTGTTACCTCTGCATCAAAAGTATCTGCTTTAATCTGAGTTAGTAGAGCTCTGAAGAGCAAAACAGTTGATAAGGCTAAATTGCATTTGTGTTATTGTTATCAATTATATAATGCTAGCTGTCAGTTTTGAACAGTTTAAAGGAACTTATGGCAGTCTAACAGGCCTAAAAAAGAGAAATCTGATAGTTAAGAAACCTGGATGAATCTCTGCTCTGTAACAATATCACACCCAATTTAGAGTCATTACAGTGAACTCCAGGAAAATTATTCCTTTTTAGATTTTCTAATCCAGGTATTATAGTAAATGTGGATATAAGAGAGCCATCTTAAATTCTTATTTTCTGCTAATATTTAGGTTTTTGTAATAAATCTGTCTTCTTGGCAAAGAATCAATAGTGCTAAACATACTTTTAATAATTAATGCATGCTTACAGCAAAGCAAAAATATAGAGATTTGTAGGGTTCTCTAATGTGGTGGAAATGCTGAGGTAGTTTATTTATTCCTTCCTTTGAAAACCTGTGAAGTAGTAGGAGGAGTATTTTGGTTTCATAATCTCTTTAGCTCAGCCTACTCTACATGGCCAAATCAACTCTAGGTGTGGTCTTGCTTAACATTTTCATTCCTTTCATAATTTTTTGGGGACCTTTGCAACTATGTTGGTTAATACAGTAAACCAAGTGTTGTGAGTGAATATTTTGCTTGCTATCTGGAGTATGAGACATACTGACACAAAATGAGCTTTAGATTCAGATGGTTCATGGGTGCTTTTATTTTATTTTATTTTATTTTATTTTATTTTATTTTATTTTATTTTATTTTATTTTATTTTATTTTATTTTATTTTATTTTATTTTATTTTACATTTTATTTTCTTTTTTTTTATTGTGGTGACAGTGATGTAGCAAGATGAGTTGACAACAAAGAGACTCGTGATCAAATTATGTTTCAACCAATGCTGGGCAAGAATCTGACCCACAGATGAGAGTCACTGCTAATATGAATGTTAAGCCTATCACTGTAAGTCACACAGAAGAAAATCCAATGGGAAATAGACCTTAATGTACAGGACTGGAGTTAAGGACTTTTAATTAAATTTAAAGATTTTCATCCTCATGGGAAAGGATATAATTAGCTAATTTCTGACAACTATTTGACCTGCAGATGCTCAGATCAGCAGTCAGAGGAGTGCATTGAGAAGTACCACTAGATTATAATTATGAGATTTTTGGGAACTATTAATTATTCATGTGACATCTTGTTTACTAACTGCTGGGATAATAAGTTAGTAAACAAGTATCAGCATCTTGTGTTATAATAAATATGTGTTTTAAATGAATGGTCAGACTCCTGGCTTGAACTGAGTGGCTGCCAAGTGTTGGGATCACTGTTACTGTCCTTGTACCTTGTACCTTAACTGGTACCAACTGTACTAAAATAAGAAAGCAGCTAAAATTAGTATAATGAAGTAATGCAGTGAAGAAATGTCTGCATTGCCCTTAAGGAGACCCTAAATAAGAATATGGCCAATACATCACAATGTATGTACTAAACATGGGGCAGCTTCTGTGCTTCTAACTTGAAGTTAAATCAGAAGCAGTTTTGGTCCCTGAGCTTTGTGCACCTGAGTCACATTCTAATTCATTCTAGTTTAGAAAAAAGCCTTGTATTTAATTTCAAATTGCGTCCAGTGCACTCCATGATAATCTCTCAGTCCTTTCATGCTGTTAACATCACAGCTACTGATGTAGGCAGGTGCCAAGATCTACATCCCCAATTGCTGAACAGTTCTGAGAGACAGGATGTTGATAAATAGGTAGAGAAAGCAGATACATGTCCCTCAGCACAGCAGGACAGAGTGTTCTCCTATTTATAGATTGGAGATTTGCTATCAAACTCATTAATTTGTACATACCTTCATCATGTCTCTGTAGGTGTCAGCTGCCATTTGGCCATCAGCATAACCACAGGGCTGACAAATTCATCCAGTGTGAAGGGGAAAGACTCCAAAGCCTTTCTGAATTATTCTTGCAGGAAGTGCTCTATGGGAGTGGGAATCATTATAAAGATTGTGCTCTACAGAAATTAAAACTGTGCTTTGCCATCTCTGCACTACCCACTTGAGAGACACAGAAAAGTACAGTGCACTCTGAGAGTGCCTAAGGAAGTGCATTTGAAAGCAGGAGATCTTCCAAGAAATCTAATGATTAATGTACTTGCTGTTGCTCTTGACTCCTTTGTGTGTTAGAAATGAGCTACATTTAAGCAAGTATACTGAGGATTTTATTCTAACTGCTCAAAAAAAAAAAAAAGAGAAAAAGGAGGTAGTTTGTTTATTGAATAAATTTGCAGCTACTGTCATTTTAATCCTGAAAAATTGGTTTGGAAAAAGCACCTGGTGCTTCCAATGTGCAGATATAAAATGTGAAGAAGCAATTACAGACACCTTCTTTCAGCAGGGATAATCTAAAAGTGAAGCCTCTTTTTGGAAGCCTTCTGAAGACAGAAACTTTACAAGACAAATTTGTTATCCTGTTTTGTTCTGAAATACCTTGGTAAGGGTATTAGAAGTCACCTCATCTGGATTCCTAATCTGATGAGAGTTTTCAAACTTTCATAATTAAAGTTTCTTGCTATCAAAAAATATTTTTTTTTTCAAAAGTAGCTACCATTAACCTCAAGTAGAAAACTGCAGCAGAACTGCAGCTCTGCAGTGGCCCAGGCAGGCTGTGGCTGAGCTGTCAGACTCTGCTCCCTGACAGAACTGAGGGCTCTGTGTCCTCTCTGTCTGCCCTGGTGGGATCAGCCACCAGCTGATCATAGCCCCTCTCCCTTGCCTGTCTGTAACTTTGGATGGTGAAGAGAAACCATCCTGTGGCTGTGCTGAGGATGCCACAGGCACCCAAAACAGGAGCATTGAAATCAGCCAGCATGAAGAAATCTATGTTTTTTTCTGAGCAAACAAATCACCCAAGTTACGCTTTTTTGCCCAAAGTAAGAGATTAGTGTAAAACACACATACACATATACATATATGCAGTCAAAAGATTGTTTTCAGTCTCTGCCTCAGGGCCCAGATCAGCACATATTATCTGTGCATGAACATAATTTCCATTTAATTTGAGCAAGAACTGTGAAACAGATAACTTTTCGGTTAGTTGGCTTCGTTTTCATGCATTTCTACTACAGCAATTTCAGTGTCTGTAAACTTAGGGTAAAGCAATAGGAGGACTGGTGGGAGCAATTAACTCAGTACTATTGGCTTTTCTGTAGCTAGACAGAACAAAACCAAACATTCATGTCTTTTCTGGGGGTTGAGAATAATGTATGTTGCTGGCTAAAGTGCTAAAGATTGTAATGCAAACAACACCCTAGTCTAGGTCCTGCATTAGAATTTTAAAACATTAAAGATGTTACCTGTAGGTAATATTCAAATGGTTTATGACACTTCCAAGTCAGCTGGTAATGTTCAAATGTATAGTTTTCTCTTGCACAAATGCAACCACAAGAAAATTCTGAACTGAAGGTCCTGAATAGTTTGCAAAAATGCATTTTAAATGAAGATTATCTCTTTTCAAATACTCAGAGCATGCATTTTTTTCCTGGTTTTGTGACTACTTCACTCTTCCTGATACAGCATCCACCCACAGTGCTTTTCTTCTGAAGGGAACAAACAGCTGGAAAACACATGAATGCTATTCTGTTTAAAATTCTGTTGAATTTAACCAGTTGCCTGTGCTCTCAGACAACTTCAGATGGAGAAACATAATGCTACTGCACAGAACTGATGCTGATTTTGAGGAGAAATTTCAAAAAAGAAGAGGTGATTATTTTTTAAGTATTTGTGGTAGCTTTCTAATTTTCCCACTAAAATAATGCCTCAAAGCTGCTGGCACTGTGGTAATAAACATACACATCAGTCATTTGAAATGCTTTCCAAACAGTAAGACACTGCTATTCAGAAAACAGAGCCACAAAACAGCTTAGTGATTTATCACAGAATCCTGGAATGGTTTGTGTTGGAAGGGACCTTAAAGATCATCTAGTTCCAACCTCCCTGCCATGGGCAGGGACACCTTCCACTAGACCAGGTGAAACTTTATCTAAAGTCTCATTTCTTATCTTAAATATCACTGACCTCTTCACTGCTGTGCCCTTGCTGGCCATGATGACTTTTGGTCAAACAGTACCAAAAGTTTAGCAAAATTCCGTGGTGTGTGGCATGGCCCAGCACATCCACACTGCAGCACCCCTGCTCTGGTGTCTAGGGTCAGGAAAGGATGTGTCCCATGGAGCTGCACCAGGACAGTAAGGCCATGGGGGATGCAAGAAAGGTCAATTGCACTGCATATCTTGCCCCTGATGCTCGCTCTAGAAGGTGTTCATGTGCCAGTGTGGTTTTAGGGCATTGTCTCCTCTTTATTTCCACAGCTAGGGTGTAATGTGTGTACTAAACACGGGGCAGCTTCTGGGCAGGTGTTCTCCAACACACACTCCTCTTATCAATCAGGACATTTGCTAGAGAATTTGCTTTGATTTACAGAAAATTTAATAAATCTGAGCAATTCTTCAGTTGCTCTGAAGAGGAGGCTACTCCTGGTGTTTCTTAAAAGCCCTGTGAGTTAGTAGCTGTATGTGTTATGTTTTCTCAGGCTAGAAAACTCTCAAATAGGCAACGTAGTTACTCATAGTACTAGAGAATCAGAATGAAGAGAGAGAGACCTACCTTCATTAATTCAGGAAAAAAAAAAAAAGGAAGAAACAAATTGATGCAGTATTTAAACCAGAAAATTGCTATAATGACAAATGACAACCCTGTAGCCTTCAAAATCTGCTAATAAAGTGTCTGCTGTGGCTGTTATTAAAACTAAACTTATGATCCATGATTATCTAACCATTAAACAGAAGTGGGAGCTGGATATAAAATGGATATCTGTGTCAGATGATATTTCAGTGCTGTGTGGACTGAGAAAATTATTCATCAAATTTGATTTCTGATGCCTCCCTTCTCTGAAGATTAGCCCCCTAAGGAGTTTACAGGCATTTGGAAAGATTCCTTCCTCCCTCCCTTTGTGTCCTTGTTCTCTTCAGTAATTACACTGTAAGCTTTCTTCAAGTTTAATTTAGACTTTTAAAAATGGCTTCTGTAGAGCAGCTGTGCCATGATGAGGTGTCTGACTGCAGAGCAGCTCTGCACTGCCAGGTGAGCATCCCTCCTATTTGTGTGGAATTATTCTTGTCTAGGTGAAATTTGCTGGACCTGTAACAGCAGTAGCAGAGCTCTCTGCATCAGTCAGGTTGTGTGGAAGTTTACATACTTTTGCCAGAGTTAGACCAGCTGAAATAAAGTTAAGCAAAAGGCACATTCAACAGAGGTAGTAGCTGGCACATGAGACTTTCTTTTTGATTGATGTGTGATACATTTTTTGTTGTCAAGGAAATTGTTTACACCGTTTGACTAATGGGACGGATGGTCTGTTTGGGAGGGAAAATAGACACATATGGCAATGTAAAAAGCTCTTGTTTTGCTGGATTGCTGCCCACATGCCAACAAAATGCTGCTTCAGTTCCAACCTCCACTGGCTCCACTGTAGCCAACAGGAATTGAAAATGGTGAAAGTGCTCATGGCAAGGGGGGAGCCTTACTCACTGAGACCAGCAAGCCACATGACTGCTGTGCATTCTGCCTTTATTCCTCCTCCTGGAATGGGGTGAAGATCAATATATGGTCTGTTAATTCATGCATGGCTCCTCACCAGCTGATTTCATTTTAAAGGATGATGCTTTTCCCTCTGTTAGTAAATATCCCACTAGCAAAGGAGTCCAGCAATGACTCTCAGATGACAAGGTTGCTAACATAAAATCAAATCCCTCTTCCACCCATGTCTGAAAAAGTGTCATGTTAAGTACTAATTGCACACTATGAAAGCACTTGCAAGTGACAGGATGGGTAGATTTTCTGCATAGCTCCAGGGTTGGCTGGAATGCTTAATATTAAAAAAAATATTGGAGAATTATTTTTTTCCCCCTCCCTGAATCAGGAAAAAACTTCTGTTGCCTGTCTCAGTGGCAGTGCCAGCTATTTGTTGCTCTCAGCTTTCTTTTAGTAGGGCAAATAGGAGGCTGGAGAGGGTTCTCACCAAACCGGTTTTGTTCTGCTGCAGACTTTTATCTGCTGAGACCTGAGGTGGATTGACAGCTAACCTGAGTAGTTCTGAGCATGTAACTTGGAGGAGAAGGTATCTGCGTATATTATACACCCTTAAACCATTTAGATTTATTCTCCAATTTCTGTATAGCAATCATCCAAATTACAGAGCAAAAGGTTTTGTGAATGATGTGCAAAGTACAACCAGGATTCTTCTAAAAATCTAACAGTCAATAAAGTATTCATGCTTTCTGGAATGAAGTTGGGCCTTTATATATCATTGATCCTTTATTAATTTCATTTTAAATACCACTATCCTGATTCACTATGGAAGCATTTTCCATTTTCCATTGCTCTTCTGTTAAATATCCAAAGGGAGAATTTTCTGCTAACAGAAAAAGTAATTTCACAGATGACCACAATTGCTGAGGGCCAGATTCAAAAAATTATCATCATCTCCTCCCTTTCTCCAAAATTTCCTGTCTTTTTTCATTAGCCATACGCAGCAAGAGATGAAGCAAGCTGTATGAAACTTTGTAATTGGGTGTCTCCCACTGAGGCCACATTAATATGTCATTAGACTAATATCTTTTACTGACACGCTGATACAGTTTTCAGAGCAGATCTGGAAACTTGACAATCTGGATATTGTATTTTAAAAGAATAAAATTACTTATAAATGCTTTATTTAAAATTTTCCTGATTTGCAGGGTGCCAAATCTGGCTGAGAGCCTCCCACGTTATCACATCACTACATGTGGAGCTGTGGAGCTCTCAGAAGCCCAAGAACATGCTGCATGGGGCAGACCCTGCTTTCCTTGCATGGGGATGTACAGCCAGAAATATTTCACTTTCTGCTTAAAGTCATCAGGCAGCACACACTCCTGTATGAGGACATAACCCAGAATTCAGTCACCTTCTACCAGAAAGTGGACCAGAGTTGTAGGGTGGGAGCTGTGACTGTTGGATTTCGTTCTAGCACAGGAATGCTTGCTTTAAGTCCTATATTAGTTAGAGAGGGTCTCAGAGCAGGAACATCAAAGTTTATGCGTGATGCTCATTTTTCACCAAAAAATCTGAATGGGAAAATTGGGGTAGATTTCTGTCTTTTGCTTTTGGGTTTGGTTTTGGATTTTTTTTCTTTTAGATGGAGGACAGATGAAGAGCCTCAGTTGCAGTGAACTCAGAGCAGGGACGCTGTCTTCATTGTCTTGAAAAAATAAAAACAGAGAGAAGTACAAAGAGAGTTTGAAGAGCCCTGTGGTCCCAAAGGGCTGCCTGCCTCTTCTTTTAGCAGCTTTCAAGGTGAGTCCTGTTTGATTTATTTTGGCATATCTTTATGCTGAAGAGCTGTGTCGCCGAGCCGCATTTAGCAGAGTGTGAGCACATGGAAGTTGCCTTTGGTACTTTACATATCTGTGTCTCCTTTCATCCCAGACTCTGTTAGTAAGATAAAAGGTCCTTGTAGGAGTTGATGCAGGATTAGGGCGTACAGTGGGAATGGCACAGAGATCAGAAGCAGAGCTCTTTCAAAGCTAAATGGGCCCCAGCAAAGACTACAAGCTAAACAAAACACAGGACTCGATCGAAAACATGTTCGTGTTCTCTCTCCTTTAAACCGTGTCGATCTTCCCTGCTGCAACTGTGGCACTGTTTGGTTGTTTCCAGTGAGAATGAAATAAAAAAAATCTATTTAAAGTGTTTAAGGAAGTGAATCTTACACCTGAAATAAATATGTTTTCATGAAGATTAACACAGGCTTGATCTGAGAAGTGAATTGGGTGAGCAGAAAATAGATTGAGAATGCAGATACACTCTATGCCACTCATGCAACTTTATCCAGAGAGCTGCAGCCTGTAAATATTCACATAATTTTAAATTTCTGTTCCAGATTGCCATGAAGTATAAAGAGACTATTAGGGGAATGTTAAAATATTTGATTCCAGAAGGAAAATTGGGCATTTCAGAGATTAAAATTTACTGCATGTAATATCTTTCAGATAATTATCAAATCATTAATTCCAAAGTTCTTTGACCTGAATTTAGTTCTACAGCATGCATTAGGATTCATTCATTATAAACTAATTGAGGAACAATTAATTGCTATTTGAAGGTATTAATTTTTTTGCTGTTGTTTAAATTCAGCTATTTTGTCCTACAACATAATACATAAGAGGCAAAGATTATTGCTTTTTAATGTTTTCTACAAATAAAGTACAAAATTAATTGCTGGCTGCACTCTAAATAAGAAGCTGTCAATTACAAACCTTTATTTTTGGAGGGTTATAAATCAGTTATACAAGTTCTCCCCAAACACAATAAATAAATTAATTAGCAGACATTGTCTTAGCAGACAAGCATGTTTATTTGCATCTTTAATGATCTCAGGAGTCTTCATCATTTAGCATTTTCTATGTGCCTTGAGATCCTTGAAGGATGGACTTGGAAAAGTGCAAAGTTTTATTAATATTGTCTTTCATTCACTCATTTTAACTGTATGTGCCACGAGGCTATTTCAGGCAGTTGTGTGTGCTAGATTCCACAGCGTATCTATTAGCAAATGTCTCATGGAAATTATTAAAGAATCATTTGAGAGCAGGTGATCACTTAATTTGAGAAGCAGAAAAGGTAAAAGCATCCCTTTAAGAAGAAAGATGAGCCACTGGTTCTTGGAGGACATAAAAACTAAAAGAAAATATTTCTGTTATACACACCATAAACTTGAAAAGCCTGGTTAAAAACATATTCACATAAAGATAAGTATCTGTCTTTATAGATACCTAAGAGATAAATATAAGCACACCCAGATGGAAACAACACACACGTATAAATAGGGTCCATCATTTAGTGGTCATTTTGAATCATTGGATTAAACCATGTAAGGATATGCCAGTTCATATCATAACTGAGCTGCTAAATGGGGCTGTTAGTCCCTTCTTCCTCTCCTCTGCCTCCATCTGGGTTCCTAGGCTTAATGTTAGCCTTGTCAGCCTTGTCAGCTTAGTTCTAAAATCACTTTTTACTGTGGATTGGGAGTAGTCCTTCTGCATTTGGTGGTGGGAGCCAGACCTTTCCAAGAAGTACGGTGCTCTCAGACCGTGTGCAAGTCCCCTTCTTCACTGACTACAGAGGAAGGATAAGGTGAAAACACTTCTTTAAAACTTAATGCCTAAAGTTAGATCATTCTAATTTAGGATAAACAAAATCTTGATTAAATGAAGAATATGTATTTTCATGGGGTTTTAGGATTCAAGTTAAAGAGGAATATGGCCATTTCTCTTGGGCTTTAAAGCAAAAAAAAATTTAAATGTTCATCAAGTTTTCTTTGAAAGCTATTTAAACATCTGAATAAAAGGAAGATGTATTGTTATTTAGAGCTCCTTGGAAAATCTCCAAGCTTTAATTGCACTTCACTTTCATTTCAGCAAGAATGAATCTGAATGAAAGTGTCTCTGTCCTGTGGTGCTCTTTCATTCCCCATCTTAGTTCCTGCAAAAATAATGCTCTGCTGAAGCCAAGCTCAGCCAGGGCTGTAGATTTAGACATCTCTTTTGGCTCCTGGCTGGCTTTCTCTTGTTTTAAGACTAAATTAAAAGCACGTTTGAAAGTAGCAATGTCAATTTTCCTAATTATCTGAAATGTGGTGACTATAAATACTACACTACCTATTAAACAAATACATTCAAGAACGTTCAGTAGATGATATGCAGCGAAATTGACTTTTTACAGTGAATCCAGTGGTTTTCTCTGAAATTTTTAGGCCAGATGGTGTGTGCACACTGGGTACAACATGAGGTTTCTGGGTATGTTTGTGAGCATTCACAGAAAACTGGCCTTGTTTCCTGAGAACTTGCTGAACATGTTCTCTGGAGTGTCTGTGCAAATGCCACAAGAGTCAGAGAAAAAGATGAGCTGAAAGATGAGACAGCTCTGGAGAAACCCAGTCTGCCTATCTTTTATGTGGGTGAGGAGAGGAGGAATCTGTCTCTACCCTGTGTCTAAGCACACTTGCTGGGATCTGTGGCAGTGCACTTTAAATTCAGCCATCAGCTTTCCCAGGGAAACTTCTTAATTATATACACCCATGTGCTGAGCTATACACGAGTGTTTTCATGCAGCATCAGGAATTCCTCATCAGCAGAGGGAGGATATTATGAGCCAGGTTGTTTAGTACCTGTAGGCCACTCAAACTTTGGCTTACATTTAAACAGGCATTAGGAAATGTGGGAACAGACTCTGGAGTCAGAGTCCATGTGCTTCTTATACTGGATCCTAAATGTAGGTAAAATTTGCAAAGCAGGAGGAATTTGGGCATATCTATGGCTGTCATTTTAACTCATATAAAGAAAACAAAGAGGAACTTATAAAGAATGAGATTCTATTTTCTGAAATTAGTCTCTAATCCCTCTTATACTGCATTTGGATTTCACACACTTAAAGCATTTTAAAAGTTTTAAAATCAAATAAAGAAACTTATAAAAAAATCCATAACGGCAACTTTTGGATTTTTCAAAAGCATAATCTTTATTATATCAGTGATAAAATCATAATGTATTCTATATGCCTGCTTTTAAAAGGGAACAGTATAAGTTTTTTTTATGTTATAGGTAGTACACATTTGTACTGACAGTAGCCAGTCAACCAAATAGAATTGGGTCAAATCTTGTACTTATTTTCTTCTGTTCTGTCAATGTCCAGTGACAAATCTTATATATTTTTGCATGTTGGTGTGAGGTTGTATGCGTACATATTTCATATGTGTGGAAAAGGAATCTAGGGAATAGTTCTCATTCCTTTTCAGGGAATGTTAATGCATGGAGAGTTAGCAAGAAAACTGGGCATTTCCTTAGGATTTACCTTCAGAGAGAAAGGAGCAATCTCTGTTCACTGACCTCTAATGATCTGATTTTGTCCAGTGCTGGCTGGCTCAGCTGTTGGTGGTTATGTTTTTGAACATCTGGACTTAATCTGCTCAGAGAAGTTTTTGTGTGTTTTCATTGTGAGAAAGATGAAGTCTGCACCATTGACAAACTGTGCGACTTGAGATTATAATTTTGGCAATTTTTAGCTTCTATTTTTAGTAGTATTTTTTCAAACTATTCTCACACATGTGAGGAAGTGTTGATGCTATCAGACCTTAAATACTGTGTACAGTTCTCTGCTAACCTTCTCAGGAAAATGGTATATGGAATAAAGAATGGCTGCAGAGATTTGGAAGCATGACCTATGAAAAAAAGCTGAAAGCTTCTTTGCATTGGCAAAACAAAATCTGAAGGGGCTTAGACTGCTCTCCCTGACAGCAGGAGGGTTGAACCTGAGGCATCTCAACAAATTCAATATACACATCTTTGCATTGAGATGCTGTGAGCCTACAGACCAGATTTGTTCTATGAAACTTAATTTTGCAATTTGCTCATTACAGATTGAAAAAAAAGTCTCTAAGATGCATTTATATTGTCAAATATTTCACAGGGATATTAGTATATTCTTGAATTAAGAAATGTCTTCCATACGCCTCACAAAGTTTAAATCTAAATACATAAACTGTCATTGTATATAGATTAAACAGATATATTTTGATTTTCATTATGCAGTTGTTTTTCTAGGATTTTTTTTTAATTCTGCTTGCTTCAAAACTAGTACTCTCATTCTTGATTTAGCATTCCTAAACTTGATTACTGTTAAAACTTACTTATAAATGAGATGGATTTTCTGAAGTTTTGCATAAAAGATATGTTTTTAACCCATGGAACACCAAATGTTTTCATCATCTGTAAATGAAGTAAATTCATCTTTTTGCAAAATCTAAATGCAAGGCTACAAAGCTGTGTATAACAGTTCTTTCATAAGCTGTGGATGCATTGTTCAGTTCATCTACATGCAGAGCTGGTAGTGGTAGTGGTATTCAAGAAGCATATGCGTGGGCTAATTGGATTTTCCATTTTACATTACTTCTTTGTTGAATATGTGCAGGCTTAAAAGATTCAGGGTAATAAAACCAGCATAATGCTACATGTATATTATTACCTCTCTCTTGTCAATGACTTAATCTCAGAGTTAATGTCATTTATTTTTCTGATGTGAGAATGAGTCATCATCTATCAAAATATTAAACTGATTCTCACGCTACAATATTGATTGGCAGAACTGAAAGTGTCCTTAAAGTTGTTATTTCGAGTTTAAAAATTAATGCAACAAGATCTAGTTGTGGGTATATGGCTTTTTCTCCTGTGACACATTGTTGGAACAAAAGGATGGGTAATGGTAGCTAGGGAGTGTTTTTAAAGTTGTCCTTTTTTTGCTAAACCCCCTAGCAGGAGAACATTAACAGTAGTTTGATTTTGAGATTCTCTTGTGAGACCACCAATTTGCTTTATTTCTCCCTCTTAATGATGACATGTTGTTAAGATGCACATATGGAGAAAAAACCCCACTAAATCTAAAAAGAAAAACTGACTATGAGGATTAAGGTAGGCTGGGAATTTAGGTCCTTATTTTACTGAAATTCAGTAAGCAGGGCTTGGACATCAGAATTTAGTGCAAACCTTTGTAACTGCATTCCTCCTTTCCATGACTCCCCATTTTGAAGGTAGTGAAAGGATAAGAGCTAGATACCAGCATAACAAAGAATCTTATCCAGCAGGGGTAAAAAATGGATGGAAAAGTGTTGGTATGGGAATAGAGGCATTTACTCTGGGTAGAAACAACAATAGGGCAAAGAAGCTGGATCTGCCCCTAACATCATCTGGAGTCTGGGAAAAGGCTTGCATGATTTTCTGCTTTTCTTCTGTACCTTGTCTCCCTATTTTCTTTCCATTTTTCAAGGGAAGTTATTTACTAGTGCTATAATCATAGCTATGTTTTATTGTGGTAAGGCTGTCAAGTGACACACCAGCAAAAGTCCAGAAAAATCCCCAAAAGGCCACCCGAGCATTCGTGCAGCTAATCAACAGTGATAAATTTAGCATGGAACATTTGGTGGTGTAAACTGCAGATTGAGAACAATGGATTTCTCCAGCTATGATAGCAGGGACTAGCTGCCCCCCATCCACTAATTATCTATGGAAATGAAGGTTGGGACTTGCTAGCAGGATTAATTTCTTGGCAACTGCTGAAAATTATAGTGATTTTGAGAAAGTAGCAATCAAAGAAGATGTCTGTACATGTTTGTTTGCCAAAAATAGCACAGCTAATACTTGGCTGTGTTTTGAAGACTTGAGCAAAATGCATCCTCCCATTTCAGTACTGCTTGAATGCTGAACAAGCAACATGAACACTATGGCATCCTGAGGTAGTAAAAGCATTCAGGAGATATTTAAAGATGTCAAAGCATTTGTTTCCCCACTAATTTCGTGCACTTGCATTAGACAGAGCCATGACATGGAGGTGGGCTTCTGTCTCTGCAGCTGTGGTAGTCTTCCACTGTTCTCTGGAGATGGTCTGGAAAGGGGATCAGAGCCAAGGGGAGCTGAACAGTAGAAATATTGCAGAGATTTATTTCCTAGGACAGGTTTTCTATGACAGATGAAAAAGTGGGCCCATATTCTGTTCTTATATGTGATAGAATTTTGTTAAGATTATGGAAAGGTTGGTGATTGTATTAATGGTCTCACTGATTCTAAATTTCACTCTATCAGTTTAAGCAAAGGCTTAGTCATCCCACTCACTGTCTAGAACATGCAATTTCTCCAGAAGATATCCAGCTTTACTAATTCAGGAAAAGGGAAATACTGGAAACAGAGTGAGAGTTGTTCAGGTCTTTATAAGCCTGCTTCTCTGGGGAGGCTGCAGACTACAGGTCACTCTGAGCTGGCAATTCCCTGGTTTTTCTCCTGCTGGTTTATCATTGCACAATTAGTCTAACTGCTTTTAGGGAAGATGTGTGCAAAGCATACTCAGTCCTTTGTTTTATAGATAGTTGTTATTACAAACTGAAATTGCCTCAGGTTCTTAGTAGAAGTATATTTTAAAAAACAATGAAACTTGAAAAAGACACAACTACAAATATTCATAGCTCCCTTAGCGATGGTCTTGAAAAAATTTCAACAATATATCTTTATCTTACACTGTACATCCTTTGAGTCAGACATCTCCATCACATGCAGACCACAGTATATTAGACAGCACACTGAATTCTGCATTAATGACTTTAAAATAGTCCTCACAACCCATGATATTGCTTGAGCTGTGGGAGCAGTCTTCTGTGAGGCTTACTGCCAAATCTTTCACTTTTGTTTTTCTGGTATGAAACTGTGGCAGTTTAGTACTAGCCTGTACTAAAAGCTCACATTTTATATACTCACAAAGTGCAAAAATCAATGCATGAGCAGACAGAGAAATACTAAAACGCCTGTAATCTGAAAGCTGGGCTACCTGCAATCCTATTTCATCAGTCTGCCTAAGTACTCAAAGTCAAGAAGCTTATCTGATCCATCCAGACGTCTTGATGATGAAAATCTCACAAAAACAAAGGATTTCTGAGACTTTGTCATTTCAGTCATTCAGAAAATATGAGACACACTTGTGCATCTTTCATATTTCATCTTTGCTATCTGCAGACAAATCAGAAAATGAGAACACTGAACATCTCCTAAAAAAAAAAGTTAAAAAAAAGTAACCTTTTAAAAAAATCTTTAACATTTTGGCTCATGTCTAATGACAAAAATGAGGTAATTCTGTTCTTGCTTTTGACACAGCTGATTGATCCCTGCTGGGAGTGCATGTTCATACTTGCTTGCTTGATTAAGTATGACATGAAAAGGATTCAGGGACCAAATTCCAGACAGGTGTATTTCTACTCAGATTGAGAGAATTTTTTACTCCAGTGATTTTTAGAGCTTTTCACAGTTCAAAATTAAGTGACCTTTCTGATTCCACTTTACAAATGTTTTATAATGAAAACAGAATTGGCATGAAACTTCATTATTGTAGCAAAGCATTTTATACTGTGACAACCGAGCTCCTTTCAGAATAAATGCAAAACATTGTCCAAATTGAATGGCAAAAATGCCTACTCCTGATGGGGCTTCAGCCCTGAAATTCTCAGCTGTAGGGTGTTTCCTGATCTGCCCACCTCCCAGTAGGTCCTTTGCTTGTCAATACAAGTGTTTTGTCTACCTGTCATTTTACCAAGAGATATTCAGTCTTTCACATTCCAACTTATACTGCAGTGTTTAAAGAAATATTTTTCAAAATATGTGTTCCACTGAATCACCAAATATAACAATGACCACACTCAAAATGTACTCCACTTGCAGGAGATTTACTGGTTCTGACTGCTGTCCATGGCATAGAGATCTATGAAATGTTTGCTCTCTCACAAAACGTCCTGGATTGAAGCAGCAGAGAGAAGCATGAGCACATGGTATGCTCCTCTGTTCCCCTCCTGTCTCCCATCATGAGAACAAGTCCTTCTAACTGACTTCTTGCTCCTTTTCATGAGCATCTCAGACTATGAAAAATTGCTAAAAGTGATCTACAACTCAGTTAACAGATTGTTAACTAGAACAGTATCCTCAATCAGAAACTCAGCTTCAAACAGAGAAAAAAGTTCCCAGATTTAATTTTCAATTGTATTGACATTTGTGTGTCCCTGCATGGTTTTAATGGTAAAAACTTAAAAATATAAACAGCTTAATTATATTAAAATGAAAGAATAGCTTTTAAAAATAGTTAAACATAAGTCTTGTTACTATTTTTTACTTTTCAGAGAAAGGTTCAAGCCAGATCGCAAAGAAAAGTGCCAGAACATTTACAAAAAATGACTCATCACATTGTGTCCTAAAATAAAGCAGCATGCACTTCATGCCTCCTGACAGAAGTGTGTCCTGCAAATTTCCCAGGCTAGATTTATAGACGTACCTTTAAGCCAAAGAAGCACTTGAGCTTCTATTTGCTGATCAAAACCAGGACAGAGCTCTGTTTTCAGTTCAGCCACCTCTAATCAGTGGAAGTTTAAAGGGCTTTTGAAAGACTGAACAAAGCACATGTGGCTAAGACGAAGCACTTGTCAAGCCCAGGGAGTAAGGCAGCGTTGCCAGCCTGAGTCAGTCCTTGCACGACAGCCCAGGCACAGCCACCAGCAAGGGCTGCTCAGTTCACTGAGAAGCATGGAGTCAGCTCTGGCCAGAGCCAGGGAAACTGGTCCTTCCTGTCTGAGGTGCCTGCCGGGAAGGACCTGTGCCATGGTTTAGTGCTCCAGATGGCAGAGTTTCCCATGGCATGGTGAGCTGCAAGCCCTTCACATTCATCCTGTCACCTATTGCTGGGTTATACATGCCCTGCAGCAATGCTTGCTTCAGCCAGGAAAAGGGACTTTCTAAATAATACTGCAACTATTAACAAAGAAAGCATGGATGACTATTTCCTGTGCTTAATTACATTCAAATATACTGTTACCAAGAACAGATTGCAGACACAGAAACTCCAGTGGTCAGACTTTCCAGAGCCTGTGTTTCTGTGTAGTTTAAATCTGTATCCTTCCTGCTCAGGTATATGCATTTTTATTTACTGCTATTCTTTTACCACTGGACCCCAGCCAGTCCCAGTGCAGTGATTGTGATTAGATGTTCAGGGTTTTCTTCTGCCCTTGTGGCTGACTATGTCTTCAGACCCTGCTCTGGAGATGAAAGTAAGAATTCTTCTATGGGCTTTTCTATGATGCAGATCAACCAGCAAATAAAATTTCAGACCAAATGATTAAAGTTTGGCGGAATAAAATGGTATTTGAAAATGTGGTGTTAAAATGTAAAACAATAGCACATAATAATAGAAGGCACTACCATTCCCACCTGTGCTAAAATTCTGACTTTGAAATCTATTAAAAGTGACCCAGCTCTAGCCTATTCCAGTTTTGCCTGTTCCAGGATAGGTCAGCAGGGGTAACAGAACAGCAGCAGTCTTGAGGATAGCTAGATTGTTAAAGTCTAAGGATAACTCTGAAACAAACTGACAACTCACATACACATGAAGATATCTACCAACTAATTCCTAGAGCACCTGATGAGATAAAAATGTGCGTTTTCAAATGAGTTATGACTTAGAAAGTGGATGTAGAACAGAAGCAGTTGTTGCACCTTTAAGAAGAGTTAGGCAGATGTATCCTTTGCTGTGAATGCTTGTGCATTGCCGTCAAAATACAAAGCTATTTGCTGTGACTGTGGTGTGATGGAAGATGTTCTAAACATTGTAAGTAGTATGTAAAGATGTGTAAAATGCCAGCTATGAAGAAAAACTGCATGTTTCATGCAACAGTACATAAATAAATGGCATGATTTAATGCCTGTCTGTGCCTATACAGATGAGGAAGTTAATCCCTCTGGTCCAGGGAGGCTGCAGTTTAAAAGGGAGCCTTCCAAAGTCTTGCTGTTAATAGTGCAGCTTAGACAGAGCACTTTGTTCTCCTGCCTTTCTGTCTGTGGTAATTCACCTCCAGAACGATATTATAGATCAGTCACTCTGAATCAATAATATTTGCATGCATTTATGTGTAGTTCATGCTAAGGAGAGTAACATAAAGCTAATTAAGCTAAAACATCATTTGTACACTTGGCAGCTCTCTTTTAACTTTGAACAGTCCAGTACATAAAGGCACAAGGATCAAAAGATCTAGAACTGAAATAGCGAGGACAGCTGATTTTTAAATGGAAGGACTGTAAAAGTCAAGTGCCTTATGAAAGCATCTGGGTTTCTATAAAGCTAAATGACAGGTCTTGCTAATACCCAAAGGCAGGCAATAAATTATCCACAATCAGATGATAGTTCTCAGGTTTCTTGAACAATATCTGAACACCTCCCATGTATTTAAAAGTCATCTTTTTCAGAACTGTAGGAAGAACAGCTTGATGGATATCTATTATTTATTTGATCACAAGTGAGAGCAAAGATCAGCCTCTACACTAATCAGGATTTCCTAGTCTGGAACAAGATAATTTTTCAGATCAGCTTGATTGATTTTATTTAAGATCTTCACACCAGGATACCAGATACCCACACCAACCTGCAGCTTTATTTTGTTTCCCTGCATAAAAAGTTGCAGAATCAACAATGCTTTGAACAAGGGCATCTCATTAATGAAGTAAAATGCATATAGAATTATATAAGTTCTAGATTTGGGGGAAGGGGATGTACATTGTGCCTGCATTTATACATGGTACACTGTCCTGTAAAGAGCCTCTCCTTATCACTAGCAGATATTTAGAACCTATTTGTATGTGAACTATTTAACCCTTCTGAACTTCATTTAAATTTTCTGTCACTCTGTAGAGAGCTCACAGCTTTATCTCTGGATTTCAGACCTGTCTCGTGCTGCTCAATATTGGTCTGTCTTCCAAGCCTTACTGCTGTCTGACCACCAGCTTGAACTGAACAGGGCTAAAACAGGTTTTAATCTTTGTCTCTGAGCTACCTCCCTGTCATGTCCTTCAACAGTGCAATCCTGCTTGCTACTTAGGCCAGTGACTGGACCATCACACTTGACGTGTAATGTTTTCTGGTCCTCACAGTCACTTTATACCTGAATCCTGCAAGGTTGGTTTGTGTCTTTTTTTAAAAAAATCTTAGATCCTGCCCACAAAGCTGAAATGCTCATCCAGAAACTGTTCATCTCCCATCTTGATTACTGCAACATCCTTTTTACTGGCATTGCAAATGTATTTTGCTCTGTCCACATTCATCTAGAACATTGCTGCCAAGACTATTTTACTAGCTTGTTGTTTTAACCATAACCTTGCAGGACAAATGCAGACAGTGGAGTTTAACTTAGGCAACACAGAATTCTGTTATATCTCATTAACACCAAATAAATGAAGGTACCTATTTTATTTGGCTCTACTTGACTTGCTTCCTTCTCCTAAAACACCCAGGGACAGTTTGGATTCTCTTCTTGCAACTTTTTCTGCTTTCTAGAGGCTGCCTTTGTGGTGGTTGAGCCTTTGTATTCCTTAAAGGAGAAACCAATGTGCTTTTCTATGTTCTACTTATACATGAGCAGCACTGTCAGAGGGATTTCACAGAGCTGCTTCTTCGTTCTGCTTGGATACCTAAATCGCCATCATCTGAACAAAAATAGATGTTGTTCGTGTATGGTGCTGCCACTGATCAAACTGACAAATGTTACTTCCTGAGCTGCTCTGCTCTGCCTGAGAGCATCTTGGCTCTTCCCTTAAACACAGATTGTGTGCTCCCTGGGGCAAGGGCTGTGTCTGAGACATGATTAATGGCACAGAGCACCCACTGGTGTCTACCAACTGTAACCAAAAAAAATTCATTGTGCTTGTATATGTGTTCCCATTTGGTGTCCTGTGACCTTCACTAGTGTTTTTAGAATACCACTTCAGCAGTTACACACAAGAAAAATTGATCGTTTTCAACATATATGCTTAGAGGGATGTGCTTACAATTCATGGATACAGTAGCCATCAATAATAAGGTGCGTGTGTGGACAGGTGGAGACAATATTTGGAAAGAGAAGAAAACCGATTTATATTAGTATGCATAAGAGTTCTCTAAATTCCTTTATGATTTTCAGTATCAAATACAGTAACAGCAATTACTAGGAATCTCAAGAAAACATTTTTTTATTATGAAGAAGAGAGAAGAGAGACAGAAAACTTAGATCTCTTGCCAGCATTCACTACAATCTTCAACTAATCGGATCTGGGGAAAAATCCAAAATTAATACTGTCAAACTGAGCAACAGATGTTGAAAGGGAATCAGGCACTGCAAGAAAATTGATTTGCCAATGAAAATTAGACAGGAAATTCTCACCAAATAAAACCCAGCAGGTTACAGAGGCTCAAAAAAAAAAAAAGTAATTTTAGATCATCTAGCAAGTTCATCTTTGTGTAACCATATTATTAGTGGTTTTCTTTCCCCCCCCACCACTTGTTATACACGTTTGCATAGTAAAAGTAAATGTATATGTTGTTTTCATTTCTGCAAACACCTTTTCTCTGTTCACTCAAGACAGATTGGCTTCATCTTACTTGCAAGACTTTCTAGGTTGTGTTCCAGCTTGTCAGCCCTTACTTCTCTTCAGCAGCCATTGTTTGCCTTTGTATCTGGGCTCAGACAAAGAGGCTTCAGTTGATTGTTTGCAAGAATATGAAATACATTTACATTCATCAGAGTAATGGGTTTCCATTTCCAGAGGCTAAGCCAAGGAACAGCTGAATTTAGAAGCAGACTTGTCTGCAGGGTGGCTACAGCAGCATCCATCTGTAAGTGGTTTTGCACAGCATAGGCACTTTTAGGGTATAGACTTTGTTATCCCTACACTGCTCAGACAAGAGCCCAAATATTGGAAGGTTGTCTGCAGATTTGGAGATTCTTTTGCCAGCTACAGCTGCCAGGCCTCTCATTTAAGTCAGTAAAACAGATGTGATTAGGTCAAATATTTTTGAGCCAAAAGCTCGACAAACATAATAATTTGAAAAGCAAAAAAAAAGACTAATCTTCTGTGTCTTCTAACTCATCTCATGTTTTCTCTCAGATAGCAGTTGCTGCTTTAAGTTGCACACAGCATTATTATTTTTGTTTCCTTGGTTTGACTCATTTCTTTTGGAAAGAGATCTCTTAGCTTTCTTTTTTTTTTGGCAAGCAGAATTCTGGCCTGACTGTGGATTTTTCTCCCGCTCTCACTCACTCACACATGCTTTCCTTCCTTTGCTGCTTTTCCAGCTCTTTAGCTGCTCCTCCCTCTGCTGTCCTTGCAACAAGCACGGGGGGTTCATGCATTATCATTAGGGGATACCTACAGACTAACTCTGTCGTGGAGCCTGTGTGCTGCCTCTGTTAACACTTCAACAAATAAAAGCAAGTTAAGAGATTATTTTGTTTTCAGAGATGTGAAAACTAACTAAAAAAAAAAATTCACTACTTTGGTGTGTGTGTGCGTGCATGTGTGTGTTAGAACTGGAAAACTGGAACTGTGATGAACTGGAACAGTTACTGGCTTTGGACTGGAGAAATTCCTTTGCTGTGTGTAAGCCAAGCCCTTCACCAGATGGCAACACTTCAGCTGGCATGGATTAGGATAGGTAAGCAGCATCGTGCAGACTATTGAGTATCTGAGTTTCCAGTCCCTGTTTAACTGATTGCTTTCTCTTGTTTTCTTGGGATCTCTATGAGTATCTGTTGTGGTGGTGCAAACTGTGGTCTGCCTTGCCAGAGATGGAGACAGGAATCCACACAGAACTGGGTACAGCTTTCCCTTGGAGGCAGAACAATGGAAGATCTCCACTGGTGAGACAGGAGTAGGGACTGTGCTTCTGCACCAGTAATTGCTTATCAGGGCAAGGGAACAGGGTGCTTTTCCTGTCTTATGAGCTTTACATAGGTATTGTGCCAATAGCATCCTGCTGCCTCTATTATCTGATAATTATCTGCAAGCTTCCCTTCAATGCCAGTCAATCCCCTGGAGATTCAGCTGCATGCTATTCTCTTCTTCCCAGGTCCATCACTTCATTCCATGGCATTCAGAGCAGCTTAGACCAAGCTTAACATGAAAAGAAAGTAAAAATCACTAAAGAAAAGCTAAACCCTGGGTTTGGAGTAGAGGACATCATGGGAGAGAGGAACAAGTAAGAACCAAGTCCACTGGGGTTCCACAAAATGTTCAACAGAGGTTTTCTCACTTCCTGTCCATCCCTCTGACTCTGGGTTGCGGCAAAAGCAAACATAGTAGGTTTTATTAAAAAGAGATACAACTCAATGGGTCTCATAAAAATAAGGCAAACAAAAAATGCCCTAGTAACTGTAATTTGATTTTCATAAAAGGTAGTCCCTTTAAGTTCTACTAATGTCTAAGTGTTGTGAAATTTTAGATCTGAATTTTCCATTTTGATGAGCCTGGAACAGCAAGGGAAAGAGATGGATGTAAAAATGAAGAATGCTGGAGCAGCTGTAGGTACCCAAAAAGCAATGCAGACCAAAGTGGCTCATCCTGAAGACTCGTTGCTAGACAATTGGACTCAGAATTTTCTGTAAGGCTTGGAGAGTGGCAGGTTGAGTGGGTGGTATTAATACTTTTTCTCTTCTTTGTTACAGGGTGTTTTCTTGAATTGATTATAACCTGGTGGAGCTGCTGGGTAAGTTAATGAATTTAGTGGGATAGGAGGAGGCACAATTTTTATGTATCCAACTTCAGATATTAAAACATATTTGATTTTCCTAGTCTGAGATTCAGACCACTGAATGCAGAACAGAGCTGACTGGAAAAGCATATATTTTGCTTCAAGTGTTGCTTTGTGTTAAGGATGTACTTAACTCTCTTCCCAAACTGGTACTTCTCAGGTTTTATTAGCACTCTTAGCACCCTAAATAAGATTGGAGCAAAGAAAGGAAGGAAAATTTCTTTGACGAATATGTCAGCTAAATGTCTTTTTTTCTCCCTGAAGAAGGTTGTAATGTGGATTTTTATCCGATCTGCAGAGGAGCTGAAGTGATACATGAGCACTTAGCAATAAACATTTTTAATGGAGACCCCTATCCCCAGCTTAATTTCTGCCCTTAGTCATATTCCATTAATCAATACTAGTGATGCTCCTAGTGGTTCCACTGCACCCTGTGAACAATTTTGCTGCTTGGAATTAAAGCAATGTGCCTTGGGTGCATTTTGATACTCAGATTTAATAACAGGGGATCCAATATTGATTTTAATGGGAAATGGTTTGTGTATGAGTGTGCACATCTGTGTTTTTCTGTGCACCAGTTTCCCGTGCACACAATAGTCCTGCTCCAGTCCAGCACTTCTGGCTGCTATAGCACTGAAAGATCATCAGAAATGGTACAAACCATGACAATAGTGATTAGAGGAAAGTGATTAACTGCCTAATATGATCTTGCTTCCCTGCAAAAGATGTACAAGTTCCCCATATGTCGCATTCAGATTTACTCACACAAGCAATTTCTACCAAGCATTCTTGGCAGAGTGACTATTCACAAAATTTAGTCTGCAACACTATCTGTCAAATGATAGTGCTACTTTTTGTTTGGTGGAGTTCAGGTCTTAAATCTGGGCTTCTGAGGCCAATTTTTGTAAGGTACTTGCAATTCCTTTTTTGAGTCAAATGCACCCATGGGCAAATGGGGAAGAGGAACCTTAAACATCCAAATAAATCTGTGGCTTAGAATGGGCTTTCTGCTGGTAATATTTACAATTATTCAAAATTGTATAGTTAAATTTGATTTCCAGTGGATCATGCTATTTCACCAGCAGCCAGAAAAAGACATTTCAAGCCATTTTTAGTGGGTCCACATAAACCATTAGGATTGCAGGGCTGTTCAGTCCTGGAAAACAGCCTTTGCATGGTGTCTTGCTTTCACCTAAACAGAACAAAGGGCTGTACATGGGTCTTAAGTTTTAACTGAGCTTCATCAAAACACAAGTGAAAAGTAATTTCAAAAAATTTCTTGAAGCCATTTCAGCAGTGTACTTAAGCTTAATTTTAAGAGTTTTTCTCAGATCATTCTAAATACTACCATAAGCCACAGACACAGAAATATTTATGAGTATGTGTACTTAGTCACTACTGTGGTTGATGTGAGAATATGCATTTGACATTCACAGAAAATTCAGCCTGGATATTCCGCAGGCTGATGAGTTGCAGCATTTAAGGAAATGTTAGGGCTTCTTGGGTTTAGAGGAAGCCAAATTAAGGAGGAAAACTAAAATGGTTGGTCAACTTTAATTTTTAATGGTTCGTAGGTTTTAATGGTACAATAAACACATATTTTCTCTTTTTTTTCTTTTTCTTTTTTTTTTAATGAGAGCAGTTTATTCCTTGGTATGTGGGATCTGAAGGTTTCCATGTGTTCTTAAAGTAACTTTCCATTGAACGATGTAGTTTTATTGGGACACACAGTCCTCCAAAGCCCTGCTCACCAAAACGTGAGTGACCAAAAGGTCAGCACACAGTTTGAATGGATCAGGAAAATACCACTGCCTTTCTCTTCCCACATGATGGCATGAAAGCAGACAAGGATCACTGTACTGAAGCTGGTGATCTTTCACAGGAATTTGGCCTTATACCCTCTGTTTTCTGTGTAGGTTAAGAGCAATAGCTCTTCCTGCAGGTAACAGCCTTTTTATGTAAGGGCATTTTTTGTTATTAGTAACAAAACCAGACATTCAACAGCTATATCTGTATGAATTACTTCATACTGCTCCTATAAAAAGTACTTAAATTAAAATATATCATGAATAACTGTTTGCTTTAATACCAATACTTTATATTTATTAAACATGTCTCCAGCTACCAAACTTCCCTGTGATGTTTCTCAGCCATAAGCTTTCAGCTAAAAAGAACTATAGACATAATTTATGTACCTCCATCATACAGATAAAGTGTTTAAAAACTATTTAAGAAATTATTGCACAATGAGGGTGCATAAATTGTTGGAATTTGCAGTATCACAGTACACATAAGATTTGTAAAGGGCCTATATTCAATATTAATAAAATTAAAGAAAGTCTTATTAAATCACAGAATCTCTAATACTATGGATATAGAGTGCTGTCTTAAGCAGTATTTACAGATGCACTTTTGTACATAGGCTGAGAGAATGAAATTCATCCATAGATTTTTGGATAGTACATAGCACAGACTGACTTCCATGGAATCAAATTTTGCCATGTTGCGTGACACCTTTGGAGCATAAGTCATATGCATCAGGGGCTCCCAGGTAACACTGGTTCTGCACTTGTTGCTGCTGTACTGTGGCAGCAGCAGGAGCTGCCACTGAGAAGGATCTGAGCATGCTTGTCCATGGTGGAGATTCCAGGGGCTGCCACGCAGTCAGGACACAGCCAGCCTGTACCTGTGGCCACGGGCTGGGTGCCAGGGCACTCTGGTGGCTGATCACACTCACACAAGTATTTTACTGTAAACTGTAAAAGCAACCAAATTCTTCTCCACAACTCCTGTGAGTTGCAGAAGGTCTAATGTGCCATTCTGGCAAGTGAATTTAGACATAAAGAAACATCTTCCAAAATATAGACAATTAAGCGCTACAGCTGGTTACCTGGGCATGCTGCAGGGAATGAACCAACAGAGGCTTTCGAGATCATGATGGACAAATGACTTTAAGGCATGGCAGAAGAAAAGGTGGTCTTTGGATTTGACCTAAGAAAAAGATTAGATCATTCTCAGAGACTTCTGTGGTTCCATTCTGTGAGTTCTGGCCCAAGAAAGACAAGAACTCAGTTCACACTGAGAGTCCCCTTCATTCACAGCTCTGCTAAATCAACATCTGTCCAGTTGGACAGAAGCGTATTTACATGTACACAAGGGGGACGCAAAAGGATTTGGGCCCTCATGTTGTAACCACATCTCACAAAAGTTAAGAAGAGAGTGTACTAATGAGACTGATCATCAGGAGACAAGGCAAATTAGAGCTGCTGAGCTTGAAACTCCAGTCGGCAGAGCAGATCCAGAGAACAGTCACTCGTCTGCTGCCAGCGGTAAAACAGGCCCGGTCGGGGTCGCCTTTTGTCCCCAGACCCAGAGGCACGCAGGAGAGGTGGCTGTCTCCGGGAGCGCCGGGATCTCAGAGCATCTGCTCCCCTCTCGCCATCTGCCGCGGAGCTGGAGCCGCACGGCAGCTCTGCGGGCACTGCCGGCTCCTTCCTTCCCCCGGCAGAGCATCCCTGCCCTGCCCGCGGCTGCAGCGAGCCCGTGGGCACTGGGGCACGCCAGGCACGGTCTGAGAAGTGCTGCTGTTCCGATCTGAGCTGTTGCTGCGCGGGGATCGGAGCAGCCGTGAGCCGCTCCATGCCGATGAGCCGCTCCATGCCACGCTGGCCCCGTGAGGCAGGGCTGCCGCAGGAGAGGGTCAGGACCCTCTCGCCCTTGGTCAGGGCAGGATGCAAGATGAATTCTCGGGAGGTGGAATGGCCCTGGCAGGTGACACAGGTTCTGTGACAGACTCGAACAACCTGCAGAGTCCCCCTTTACCTGCCCATGATGGGGAGTTTGGTCCATGCCTCCCAGCTCTGGGACTGAAGGGTGGGCTTTGCCCGGTGTGAAGAACAGGCTGTGCCCGGTTTGAGGGCAGGCTTTGTCCTGTTTGAAGAATGGGCTTTGCCCTGTGTGAAGGATGGGCTTCATCCCGTTTTAAGGACGGGCTTTGCCTGGTGTGAAGGATGGGCTTTACCCGATGTGAAGAATGGGCTTTGCCCCGTTTGAAGGACAGGCTTTGGCCGGTGTGAAGGATGGGCTTTGCCCCGTTTGAAGGACAATTTGCCACGCTTGAAGGACAGGCTTTGCCTGTTTTAAGGACGGGCTTTGCCCCGTGTGAAGGATGGGCTTCATCCCATTTTAAGGACGGGCTTTACCCGGTGTGAAGGATGGGCTTTGCCCCGTTTGAAGGACAGGCTTTGGCCGGTGTGAAGGATGGGCTTTGCCCCGTTTGAAGGACAGGCCTTGCCCGCCACACCACACTGGAGGTGGGAAGGGCACTGCCCGCAGCTCCAGGTGGCTCCTGGCCTTTTCTTCCCCTTTTTGGAAGGCTCTCAGAGGCCCTTGGCCCCATCGGGGTAAACTGGTGACCCCCACAGCATCAGGAAGGCGGTGACCCTCCTGTCAGGCGGGAAGGGATGAATTAAAACTGCCTGCCAGAGCAGTGGGTCACTGGGGAGGAAGATCTGGGCCAAGGACAGTGTTAAAGTCCAGGATTTTGGGGGTAGAGTTTTGGTAAAACAGGAACCACCCAAACCTTCAGCAAAATAATTCTCTGTTGCTGGTGGTCGTCATTTTGCTTGCCATCACTGACAAAATACTTTGGAATAGGATGTGTTTGCAGCCTTTCTACCAGCACTCTGAGCATCCTCAGCATTTCATAAGCTCCATCTACCTCTAAATATTTAGGTGCTTACACAAAGTATTTGACTTCTAGAAATGAGCTTCTGCTACTATTGGCACTGTCTCCTTAAGCAGAACAGGAAAACCCAAAGTCAGCAAAGGTAAAATTCAAGTTATTAATCTACTGGTTATGTTTCTCAGAATGAGGAGTAAGTATGAATGACAATTATTTAATTTTTTTACATCTGTACCCTTGGCAATTGCTGACACATCTTTCCCAGTGAAGTCAGGCTGGGATCTTTCAGGATTTCATGCAAATTAAATGACCATAATTCTCAAAGTGTTGCTATTATCTAGAATCTACTCTTTGTGTTACATACCTTTTGACTTTCCTAGCAAGTCCTTCTGTTATTTAGTGTGAACTATTTTTTCTCACTGTAATTGGCAGTGATGACTGCCTTGTACCTACTCTATATGTGGGTTTTATTTCCCCTCTCTTATTTCTTGATGGCAGAGGCACAAACATGTGCCATGTTGGTTAATAATTTTCTTTAGAAATCTCTTTTTCTTTTCAATCCTACTCCATGTAATTCCTCTGACTGTCATTTCTCTTGATGAATAGTAAATTCACAGATAGTTGAATATTGAGATCAAATTCTTACCAGTTTTGGATTGAATTCAGAGAATAGTTTAAACTGATTAGCATGTGGAAAAGCTGCAATGTTCTAAAAGTATTTGGGCATTTAAAAGTTGGGTTTCAGTTGAAAAATTAGTTTAAACTCAAAGTTTAAACAAAAATGTTTAAACTAAGCCTTTAATCACTGTAAAATATGAGGGTTAATGGAACACTTCATAAGGACAATTCTCCCACCCACCCCAAAATGAGGGATCAGCTGGCCTGGACACCATTCTGTGGGGGGAAGGTACCATACATCACAGCAAGCCAGAAAATCTGCAGTGCTTGTCGTTGCTGTTTGCCAGGGGCTGTGGCTGGGACAGGCTCCCCCCTCATCTCGTCTCAATGCCTGATTGGGTAAGTCTTTTAATACTGTGTTGCAAAATACACCCTACTTCTTGTCAGAGTTTTGGATGTTTGAAGGCATTTACACAGGAGCAAAATCAGGATAAAATGAAACTACGTCTGTTAAATTGGTTGGTGTTTTAGTCTTTTCTCCAGGTAAAGGTCCTTAGTGGTGTAATGTGGCTGCAACTCATTAGAGCCCAGCTACACAACTATTATGTTAAAGTATATTGAAGTCAGTGGAGTGATGCAGCTATGCTCTGGCAGAGGATCTGCTCTGCTTTTTGCCATCATTTGCTCTGCTGAGCTGAGTAAATATGGCAATTTCTTGGATTGTCAGTAAGAAGGTCACTTTTACTCCTCAGTTCCTCTTCATCCACTCTAATTCAATCATTCAGTTCCAACTTTGAAAGTTTCTCTCTTTAGATTTGACTCTATGGCCAGTGAAGGGGAAAAAAAGGTCACCAGTACATGTAAAACATACATATGCCCATGGCAAACCAAAGATGTTCTGGTTTTGTTGCCAATAGCAAAGGAGGCATGCTGCTGCCTTTGACTTCCTAGTTCAGACACCGGTGGTCCATGTGCAGTCCAATAAAGAGCTTCCTTCAGATCAAGACCCAGCGTGCAGACAAGACCCAACCTCATGTCTCTGCATGGAGAGCTCACACTGTCTCTCCAAGGTTCTTTGTATGAGATTCAGTTGCCTAAATATAGGATTGCAGTGGTGTTTTCTGAGCCTACGTGGAGGTGCTTGGCCTCCAGGTTCATCCCAGGATGTGTGGATTTCCGCTGGGTCATGTGCCATATCTGCTAGCTACATCCAGATGATTTGGATACTTTTGGACATTGAAATAACATTTGGTTTGAGGGTCCTCTTGTCCTTGAATAATAACTCTTATGGTTCTGCAGGTTTTGATGCAATATCCCCTCAGCTGTCTGTAATAGTACTGTGATTTTCACAAGTGCTTGCAATCATTTGTGCCTCTGACTTCAAAGCCCATGTGCTCTGCAGCCATCCCACTGCCTTTTCATCCACTCCCTTTGCATTCTGTACAGGGGTAGAGTCTGCACACAGCTGCAGGATGCTTGGCAATCTCCATCTGCCCTGCACAGAGGAGGAGCAGGCAGGTTAATCCCTTTCCTCCACTCCTTATTGAGTAATTAGGCCACTAAATAAGATCTTGTTTACTGATACCCGAAGAGGCTGTGATTTACTGGGTCTTGTAATAAATTTACATTCATAAGGAGATAGCCAGAGGCAAGTCTGGAGTTTTAGCAGTGGCTAATTTGTAGCTTCTCTCTTGGGATGGGAACAGAATTTTAAAAGTTCCAGATAATAAAGCAATTTGTTTAAAATCCTTAGTCCAAAAAAAAAAAATTAAAAAAAAAGCTTGCTTCAAAAAACTGTACCAAAAAAAATATTCCTCACTATAGGGCCCTTCCTTGATGTAATTGGAATCATCACCAGCATGGCTCCAGCTTACCCAGAGTGCCTCTGTGTGGGCTGTGCCTTCTGATGGGGTAGAGACAAGGCAGCTGGAGTGGTCCAAGGGCTGGAAGAATGCTGGTTTCTCTGCTGCTGCTCCTTTTTGGTAAGAATTTTGCTTTTTGCTGTGAAATGTTCTATATTGAGGGCTAAACTGATTCCTTCTCATGTAGTATCCTATAAAGACCTGCTATACCAGGTAGAAACTAACAAATTAGTTGTAACAATCTTTGTACATTTCTCAGGTCATAAATAGCAATATTTTGTCATTCTGTTTTTAAAGTTTCATCTTGTCAAGCAGTGTTCTCTAGAATTATCTTGCATATCTGCTAACAAATGCTGAGTATGTCTGCTGTGTTTTAATCCTGTGCACTTTCGGAAGAGAACCTCAAATTGATCTGTTGACTAGAAAGTGGATTTAGTGTCCAATTTGAAGTAGCTGCTTATTCAACTCTGGGACAAGAACAGTAATGACTGAGGGTTGTTATTTGTTGATTGTTGCTGAGTGGTTTAAGTGAAATGAGGTTTTGGAGGATCAGTCAATTTTCCTGTGGACTGCTTTCCATGTAGCTCTTGGCACCCTTGCTGGCCCCTGCTAGTGCAGTGTTCAATGTACCATGGAAAATCACCCTCCTGGGTCAGCTGTGAGGAATATTGGCAAGATGGGGGTGGAGAGGGGAGCTGCATTGGTTTTGTTTGTGTTTCATCTGTTGTTTCTATGCCTGAAGTCCTTTAGCAAAAACCTCAAAGCATCACTCGGAAAGACTACATTAACATAAGGTATTTACAAACTGAAGGAACTCTCCTTCCAGGGATGTTTTAGAAGTGTTATCAATGGTGATATGTAAATAAGGAAGCAACCAGAAGAACAAGTAGCCCAGCTGACTTCAGTTTAATTGGAAGTATTACAAAATGGGAATGGAGCATAGTTATTGAAAAGAAAAGGACAAAATGAGTAAAAAAATAATGGTAGTTGTAAGCAGCTGCAGCAATACAGGCTAAAGAAAATTGCTTTTATTTTTTTTTCTTTTTTGTTTGGCTAGTTTATTAGTTTTATAATGAATTACACAGAGGTACAAGAGAGAAAACAACAGCAAAGGCCTGCAGTGAAATACTGTGGATATTTATAATGCTGTGGAAATGCACAAATGCTCAAATACATTGTCCCATTCTGACTGGAGGTTCATGGCCATAACCTGGCTTATCTCCTCACATCTCACACCAATGAATTTAAGTCTGCAGAGGATAAAAATGACTGTGCATTTTGCTCAAGCACATTTGCAATCCATCTTGTAAAATAAGAAAAAACCCCTCTCAGCTATGGGAATACTCAACAGTCTCGTTAATTTTCGGAAGTCTCCAGTGGGACATCATTTTCTTTTATCTTCTCACAAATGGCCTATAGAATCATATGCATCTTGTGCTGGTTTGGTATTGAGTGTGCTATAGTTATATATTATTTAACATTTTGGCCAAGTTTTGGTTTCATGAACAATTTATCTTCTACTGTGCATTTCTGCCCTTATGATTAATGAAGGTTACCAGCCTATGATTGCAAAGTGCCCTAGGTTCTCTCTCCTACCTAATCCTCTTTAAGTGGATTTTGCTCTGATTTTTTTCTATTCCTTCCTTTGAGCTAATAATTCTCCTCACAGGTGCTGAATAATGTCTTCATGCTGCATATTGCTCTCCTAGTGTCCATAGGGAAGCTGCAAAGCTCACTGATGCTGTCATGCCCTGTATTTATTGTCAGGAATTCTGGTAATGCAAAGTGCCTGGGGTCAGAGGGGTTTCAGCTTTTAGTTTATATTTACAGAGATTCTACAGCTTTTCTGATTTATTGACTTTTATGATCAGTTTGACAAATGAAGACATACTGAAACCATACATGAAATAATAATTTTCTCAGTCTCATGGTGAACCTTTACTAGTGTAGGGTGTTGTATAATAGCCTGTTATTCAGCTACTCCCCAGTTTCCACAGGAAAAAATAATTAGTGTTTTAAGACTAACCTCCTTAGGCTCTTTTTTAATGGACTATGAAAAGTATATTTGCCTTACTTTCACAGCTCAGATATTTCAAAGGATCAGTCAGAACAAAATAACATCTATAGTAAGTATTTTATAACCTGTGAAGAATGATCCTGATGTGAGGCTCTTTGTTTTTCCAAGCGCAGGTGTGGTTTTTAGCACTTTTTTGGTTGTGGTGTAGGTGGGTTTTTCTCTGCCTTTGATAGAGTTCCCCTGTTACCTCTGTCCCAGTATGTTTGTAGCTGCATAGGGGATTTCCATGAGTTTCTTGTGTAAGTTTCTCCCAGAATGAAATACCAAGCTGAGGCTAAACTATAAAATTAGTGTGTAAGCCAGTTCAGCTGGGGTTTATTGGTTAAATGGTCAGAGAGAAAAGTCCAGCTTGTATTTCTCTGGAGGGAGCTTCTGCATCTCACTTAGAATGATTTGAAACCACACTGGTGTGTGCAGACTGAGAATGGGCCTGTGCTTTACCTTGGGAGGCTCCCTGGCCTCGGTGAGCGGAGCTGCCTTCTGTGTAGGAGTCAGCTGCAGGGGTTCAGCTGGGTACCCCGAGTCCTCGCTGGGGCCCCGGGGTGATGGGGGTCCTGGGTTCAGCAGCCATTGCCTACAGCTCCGACCAGGGGCAGTGTAGCACTTTGCATCTGCGTGGTTTTGCTTTGCACTTCTTGTTTTTCTGTCAACACACGCACGTGGCACGCCCCCACGCACTCGTGTGCACATGCAGTGTGTGCCTGTTTCATGAGGCTGTAGGAAAATGACTCAGTTGTGGTTTAAAAGTAGGTGGAAATCCATGCATCCACACAAACATCTGTCAGACAGGTGTGGGGGTTGCAGCCTTTTTGTAAGTAAGTTATTACTCTCTCAATTTTTTGAACAGCTTAATATTAAAAAAAATCCCATTCCACCGTGTGAGATGATGTTCAGAGCAGCACAGAGTTCTAATGGCTGATTTCAATAATAAAGACAACAGGGGACTAAAAGGTGCAGTGCAGGAAGCTGGGAAACACATTCCTTTCCCCAGAGGGTGTACTTAGCTCTGTGCCTTTGATCACTTGAGAAGTATCATTAGAGCACAAAATGGCAGGCACTAGGGAACATTATGGCAATTATAATGTGAGAGTTTAAAAAAAATATCAAAAGAAGTTTGAACTTATTTAGGAGTTTACTCCCAGGAAGGTCTGATCACAGCTGAAGGATAAAATGCTCTAATAGATAAAATATAGAAGCTCCAGTGGGACTATTCTTCAGATATTGACTCCCAACTTAGGTCTAGTACAGAACAGGTTATATTTACAGGTTCAAGAAATCTAATCTGTGTACACACTTCACCATTACTTGTTATTTGTACTGCAGTAGCACCTGCAAGCCCTTGTTACTCAACGAGACCCCTTTGTGCTAAGGACTGTAGAAATACAGAAGAAAAAACCCACAGGCCATGGGACAAAAAAGGCTCAGAAAGCCTTTAGACCATGAGGCTGCAACATAGTAGCTAGCACTTGGAAAATCAAAGTATTTGTCTTAATACCTTGCAAATCACTGTACAAATAATGCTGTATCTTGTTATCACATACTGTTGTGGAGTGGGTTTGTGTTCTGATTTCTTAGTTCTAGAGAACAGAGGAATTCAAACAAAAGTGCTTGTTCTGAAGCGTTTTTAGTAATGCCTTGGCAACACAAAACCAGATTTTGCTCTACTGTGACCTCGAAGAAATCAGACCTTCATACAGAGGAGCTGCTCTAGGTTGGGGCAGCAGGCCACAGGAGGTAATATTTGTATGCATTCCTGCAGTGTCCCAGGACTTAAGCTGACAGAAAAGGCCATACCCACTTTTTCCTTCCTGTGGTGCAACATGCCTGTTCTAGCAATCCAGGGTCTGTGTGTTTGTAGGTCTGAACAGGAACTAGGGATTTTCACACAACTTCAAGCTTTCCCTTCAGTGTTCTGAAAACAGATTGTATGGTGTTAAGTAAAAAGTCTAGCTCACTAATAGAGCAAAATACAAGACTAACACAAAACAAGACAACAGCAGACTCAGAGCGGCCTTGTGCTTCACCTCTGTCTAGAGAAACCTGGCACAAGCACCAAACTAATGCAGCACTCTTGTGTCACCTGCATTCTCCTTGTCTGTGCTGCACAAAATCCAATAATAAGCACGGCTTTTAAATATGCCTTGTACTGCCTCGGCACAAGCTGCATTGATTGTGCTCACATGCAACATCCTTAACATAAAATACAGCAGAGATAAAATGAGAGCAATAACCCAATTTGCTTCTGCAGACGGTGAGTGGGGGGTGTTAAAGTTCCAATTGGGCACATATGGAACAAATCTTGTTGTAACATAGCAAAAGAAAGCATCTCAAAGAAACCATCTTATCATCATCATCAACCAAAACAGGCAGCCCACACAGCTTTGGCATCTCAATTTTCTGCTCATTTTCTTTTGTCTGTATCAGATGTGTTGCTGATTTTCAGTAGTTCATAGATGTCTCACTGTGATAGAAGCTTGGAGACCAGCAAGCACAGCCCATTTTCAGAGTTAGAATTGTTTCTCCTTTTACTGGTCCTCTACCCTTCCCCTTTCTTTTTGCAGCCACTCAAACACTGGAGTTGGTGGCATATACAGCTACACAATGCTTATCTTCTGGCTTACTCACTTGACTGAGAAGACTTCCTGCTGGAAAAACTGTTAGCATTTCATAGGGAATGGCTTGAATGTGTTTCAATACTGGTACTCCATTTGCCAGAACTAGTTTCACCTTTTTTCTTGCCACTTCTAAATGGCAAATATATGCAGTTGGTTGGTATATAAGATATGTTATAGGAGAAGTCATTAGTTATGGAGGTATCACACACATCAGCACCTGATAAAGAAGCAGGAGACTACAGTGTTTTTCCAAAACAAGTCTCTCCAAACCTTTACTGTAATGAAAAGTCACTTGATTCTGTTTGCATTGCTTCTGCCTTTTATGAATGGAGTACTATTTCTCTCTTTGCTTTTGTGCCCTAGTGTCTCTTACTTATTAATGTATTTGTTCCCATTACCCACAGCTTTTGGATTTTTGCCTTTTATGCATGAGTGGTCTGAGATCTGCAGCCTCACTTCACACTGAGCTCCTGTTTTGGTGTCTAACTTACCATATGTTCCAGTGGGGAATTAATTGCTTCTGTATCTTTTTGGGCCTGCTTCTGAATGATTTGCCAAAGAGACACTGGAAAGTATAGCGAGCTATTTCTCCAAGCTCTTATCTCCTAACTGAAGGACTGGATCACACTTCACCACTTACAGTATTATAATAAGTTTTAATTCATTAATGTTTTTGAAAGATCTTGTAAACCTCTTAGGAGCAGAGCTTTGAGAGTACAAAATGCTGTTTTATTCATGAACTTCTAAAACCTTTCATACTTCAAATTCATTTAAAAAAAAAACCACAAGTGAGACAGAGAATGTAATAGAAGACAAAGTTGGACATCTGCAATCTCAATATTTCAATGTAATTAGGGAAAGAAAAGAGATACTGGGAACACAAAGTCATTCGTGTGACAGTGTAAGAGTGAAAACAGACTGAGCAAAAATGGTAAGGATACCACAGTGCTGCCCTTACACAAATCCAGGTTATTTCCATCTGAAGTATTTTCATGCCAATTCTTTTTCCCTCACCAGATTTTAGGGCCAATAGAGCAAAGGCCAAAGCAGTCAGGTAGTTTTCTTCAATCCAGAAAACATAACTTTTGCCATTAATGCCTTCTGCATTGGAATAATTAAAAGGAAATTGTATTGGAGCTCAGGACTGCTTGCTTTAGAGCACCAGAAGAGGGCAAATAAAGATCTAGGAAAAAGCCTGAAAAACCAGAGGTTTTAGGAAAACAGGAACCAAGAGTAAACATGTCCAACATGTTTGGAAGCTGGAGAGGGCATAGTCCTAAGTCTTGGGAAATGTTCTTCATCATCATTTCCTACTTGAATGTAGATCACTATAACCTGCACTTTGAGAAGAGTTTCTGTCTCTCCAAAAACCCCAAACTTCACGATGCTTCCTGTAATACAAAAGGTAACCACAACAGGCCAGGGTATGGTGAGCTGATGCCCTTCCTGAGCCATGGCAGACTACAGGTTTAAGAATTTTTCATGAAAAATATCATAAGTGGAATTGGTGGTACCTTGATTTTTTAAGAGACCTTCCTTCTTAAAACCTAATGAACTACTCTTCAGTGTATGGAGCCGAGTGAAGCAGGCTGCTGCAGATTCTCATTTGGAGTACATCAGTACAGCCAGATTTTGTGCTGGAATGCCCATTTGCAATAGCTTCAGATAGGGACTTCACTGTGCTGACATAAAATTGTAGGATTAAATTCAACTCTGGAGTAATATTTTCTATACATTTTTGGAGCCATCAAAAGACAGTAAACAATCATGAAGTGAAAAGCCAATTAAAAAATCATTTTTCATGTATGAACGTCCCCACCTCACACCATGGCATTGGCTCACTCCTAGCTAAGGAAAATACTGATTTCAAGGTCACTTCAGACACATGCAGACTCCAGAAAATAATGCTGGATTACAGTTTCAGGCAGATTGGTGCATTCTCCAATCTGCCAATTGTGCTTTGTCCTTTTCCAAGGCTGGTATCATTGAGAAGCATTTCCTTTATTAAAGGCTTTGCAATAGATCACTTTGCATTTCACTTTCAAAGTACTGGCACCTGCCTGGAGTGATCTTCATGTCCATACTTGCCTCTTGGCTTCATTTATGTCAGCAGAGTCGAACTTAATGTTGTCAGCGTCATCAGAAAATGAGAAGTAATGACAACACTCATTTGTTATACTTTGTCATTTTAACTTTGATGTCTAGAACTTCCTGCATCACTCGTCATAGAACAAAAACATGCTCCTGGTATCATATGTGAGCAATGGCTTCTTTGACTAATAGCCATAATGGCAGAATGAATTTTCACTGTGAAATGAGATGCCTGTGGTGGGAGCTCTGCCAACAGAGCAAATCGAGCGGGAGGGCTGAGCGCAGTGTAAACGGGTGTTCCATATGCTCGAGAGACTTTTGGAATCAGCCCAGCCTACATATGCTTCTGTTGGCAAGCTCTTGAATAGAAAGGAAGATATTGTCCTCACCCTACCTAACATACCTCCCACTCATTTGAAATGCTCATTTGCAAATGGAGAGCATGCAAAGATGAGAATGATAATGGCAAAATCCAGTCGTGCTACAGCTGGATAGGAGGAAAATAGTGTAAAAATCATTGAGCAGATTTTTAAGCAGAAAATGTATTGATGTAAAACATTAATCAAAAAGCATCTGAGATGTTCTCCTATCCATGATCTGTGGAGTAGCAGAATAAATTTTAGTGTTGCATTAGGGCTCACTAGACAGGCCAGGCAACTGCCGTTGGCTGGAAGATGATGAACAATGCACTTGAAACAATAACATCTTCCCCTGCTTTTCTGTGATTGCAGTGAAAAAGCTATAGTAGAAAATGGTCCAAGTTAAGGTGAGAAAGAGGATAAAAAATACAGAGAGAGGATTTTAAGCAAATTGCGAATAGGAAATGGAGGAGGCAGAATCCCTGGACAGAGGATTTGCAGAGATTAAGAAGCAGAGTGGTGGGTAGAGGAAGATGGAGCAAGTTTATTAAGTAAGAAGGTTTTCAACCAGGATGCCATAGCGTCATGAACCAGGTATAACTGTTCTGTCTTCCTCCCTTTTGAAGTTGTCTCATGGCTCCCAACATAATTTTTTTTTTCTTCCCTTTATTTCTTCAGTATACCTGTCCTTATCTTTTTGAGTTCTGTCAATGCCAGGCATGCATAGATGTGTGCTCTGACCTTGCTCTGAAAGTCCTCACTTTCACCTTCACAGAGAGAAAATGGTTTTGTGAAAGAGCTGTGGGGACAATGGTGGGTAGAGCTTCAGTGAACAAAGCTATCTTGACCAAGAACTTGATCATTTCTCCTCCTCCTCTGCTGCCCTACTGCCTTGCCCATCGTGTGCAGTGGATGGCAGGAAGATTTTCCAGTACCTGATTTGCAGCACAAGGCTTTCCGCTCTTAGAGGTGTGTTCTCTGAAGCTTTTCAATGCTGACCTCAAGACACAGAAGGCAGTTGTTTTCCCCAGCTTCAGCAGTGGTGTTCCTGCCATTGAAAACTTCTATTACATGTTCTTGCTCCCTGCTTTATTCATGTGCCTTGTACCCATGACAAAGCCCCTTTCCCCTGCCTGCCTTACAGGAGTATAATTGCCATTTACCAATGGAGTTTGACAGAGTCCTGGGTTCTCTCTGGTAATCCTGCTCAAACCTTTAATTTAGCCACCTCTTCTTTCCTACATGTCTTTGTATCTGCTTGGTAGTTAAATATTAAATAGCAGGAGTGGGAAGAATATTACCACAAAGCCTAAGCTGCAATTTCACATCCTTCAGTCTTTTGATGGTAATTCTGGGTAAATTTAAAAGAACCCCTCCATTTCAGTGAAAAGAACATCAAAATATGTAATTTACTAAAAATATAATAATCTAGTGTCTTAATGGATATTTTGAGAAAATCTTTTAGTACAAAATTTGATTAACATATGAGGAGAACTCCTACAGAGGGCAATTCCAATTATGAAAAAGCTGCAAAATTTGTTGTTATTGAAGGTTTGGGGAAACTTGAATCTTTGATATATCTTCAAAACTGTGTAATATTTATGGCATAAGTGACAATGTAAGGCACGAAAAGATCAAGGGAGAGGTCTGTAAATCAGATGAGTTTGCTTTAGATTTTCTTGGTGTGGGGAACAAAGTGATCTTCCAGTCACCCTGTGAACCCTTGCAGATATAAATAGTTGTGCTGGAAGAGTGATTTAGAGTAATACCATTAAATGTGTATGTATGTGTTTATGCTACTGGGCCTCGTGCCAGAAGTGCTCCGGGAGGGTTGTGCATTGTGTAAACCAACTTCAATAACACTTACATCTTCCTTTAACAACTGTAATGAAAGGACCAAAGGTGCATTTATTTGAAACAACTCAAAAATAGTTGTTTAATGTTTTCATGGGAAAAAATTGCTGTTGATTTTTCTATGAAGACTTTTTTTTCCCCTTACAATCCATTGGATTGTAGTAGAAACAATAAAATTTTGTGCAACTAAAATGGCTCTGAGAAAGCAAAGAGCCGCTTCTGTGAGTTTACTGCAATCAGCAGTGATTCTGGCTTTGCACCATTTGTAGTCCAATTGCTTTTGCTTTGTTTGGGTTTTTTATTTTTCTTTTATCCATACGTCTGAAATGTTTAGGAGGTGGGGGAATCTTGAGTTCCTGAGACTGGCCTCCTGTTCACAGCTGGGAGTGTGTATATGTATGTGTATATGCATATGTGTGCCCTCACTCAGGCATGTACACGTAAAGTCCTCCTACTCACCGCTGCCTCTTCCCTCTATTCTTTGCCCTTGTTTATCCTTTTCTTCAGAAACACAAAAATGAAACCATTTGGAGCTTCATAACTCTTCCACTCAGAAGCAGAAGGCTCTGGCCTGCTGTTCCTCCTCCTACCCACTGCCTGAGACTCCCCATCCTGGGAGTGAGACGTCCAAACATATGTCACAGCACGCGGCACAAATACCGTACGCAAACAGATTCTTCTGTGTGGGTGGCAAGTACAAAACCCAGCTTCTGGCAGCAAAACCCACTGCCTTAGTCCTCTGGAAAATGCTAAGGAAGAAAAATTGCACCAGGTGAGGGTAGCACCCAATAAAATGCAGCTCTGTCAGTTTTGCATCCTGAGCAGGACTGAGGGGTTCTTGTTGACTTTGGGTGTTTTCAAACCTCCTGAGCCATTAGCAGATCTCACAGGATCTGCAAAACCAGTTCCAATCCATGCTGTATTTTTCTTCTTATTTCCCTGAACTTATAAACTCTCGTGCTTTCCAAGGACAATTCAATATAAAAGGAAAAGAAAACTAGCTAATGGGGGAGTTTTGTTGAATTGGGATGGAAGGTAAAACCAAAAAAAAAAAAAGGCTGGCATGAGTTTATGGCCTATGTATACATGGGGTTTATACTGACAAGCAGACTTATCCCTGCTGGCACGAGTCCCAGAAACTACAGTGGCTGGCAGGTCTGCCCAGAAATGGATTGCACCAAGAGTGTGAAATGCCTGTTCTCCCTTCTCCTGGGGAGAGCTCCAAACATGATAACTGCAGAGTAATGGGATTTGACGGAAGAAATTAAAAATTATGCCCTCTCAAGGGAGAAGGGTGGGAGATATTTGCAAGAGAAGATGGGAGATATTTGCAGGAGAAGATTCAAGCTGTCAAATCTTTTTCTTAATTTGAAAGTTTTCTTCACTCTTCTTTACAGTCTTTCTATGCTCTCTATCAGCAATTTTCATCTTCTATGCTCATTGCTAATCTGTTTTCACACTTTACATCTGTTTTTTTTCCAGGTCCCTTCAAGGCACCCAAAATCTCCTAACCCCAACAACAGCCCTACTAGGAATTAGCTTTGTAGGCTATTACATTAGCACGTTTAAAGTGGATTAATATTATTAGGAATTGAAGACTTTTATCATAAAAAATTTCAGAGTATTTTTTCTTTTTTTTTTTCCTGCATGTCCACAAGTATCATCTGTGTTTATAGCTTTAAAATGCATGTGAATTTCTCAGGTGTCATGTTAAAAAAACCAAGAAAATCTCACTACTGTACTAAGCACTGTACAGACGCTAACTTTTTTTCTTCTTCTTCTTTTCAGTTAAATTAAGAGAAAGTTCTCTTTAGAGGTAAAAATCTGAAAAAAAAATCATTTTAATAATAAAAATAGTTAGAATAAAGTTGTGCCTTCAATACATATAGTGTCAGTACTCATACTAAGAGGCAGCAGCAGGCAGCCCCTGCAGTACCCCAGTGCTGGGTTTGCTCAGGTGAAATGCAGGGACCTTGTGCTGCTTCTCTGTGACTTTGGAGTCACTGGATGTATGGGCTGAGTGCTGTCACCCTGCCCCGGAGCTTGGCTCTCCCTTCCAGTGCTCCCTGAAACTCAGCAACACCTGTCTGAAAGTCTGGTGCTCTGGCAAGGAGGCAGCACTGGCATCCTTCCCCTTAGAACCTGGATAGGAGTTTGCTCAGGCTCTAATTTTGTCACCATCTTTCTTTAAAAGTGAGTGACTACACCAGCTCCTTATCAGAGGTGAATTCTGCAGCTGGTCCTCATCTACATGAAGTGAGGATCAAACTGCTTAGGTGTGTGACTATGGGCTTTGAAGATTCTAGCAGAGGAGGAGAAAGTTAAATTGTAAGCTCTAACATTTTTCTTTCTGCTTCCCACACATTCTTCCCACCACCACAGGTGTAACATTTCAAGTAGTTTTTCAATAAATGACATGTTGTTCTTTCTTCTGTTTAGACTGGAGAAAAATAGTGTGAGGTCTCTTGGTTTTGCTAGATTTTCAGTACTCAGTGATATTTCCAAAGTTCAGCAGATAATAAGACGGTAGAATTAATTCTTCCAGGACTTGGACCACTGGAAATCTTTTACTGCCCTCTGTCAAACTTGGCATTGTGTGTTCTGTCTTCCCTGCTGCCTTCTGTTTCAGACCTACCACAGCTGCTTCTGCAACCATGTGAGGCAGCTAAGAGTTTAAATTTGAACAGGTGACAGTCATCTTTATGTACAGGTTTCAAATCAGAGCACAGACGATGTTTCTTTGTAGGATATTAAAAAAAATCTCAGAATTGGAGTAGGACATGAAGAGTAAGTCAGTCTCATTTCAAATGCATAAAGGCACCTTGCTAATCAAGAGGTGGTCCATGGATTGAAATATGTTACACAGGAAAAAAAAAAACAACCACCCAACCTGTTAACACTATCAAAGCTGAGCTCCAGGTTCCATTCCTTTCACAAGGTTGATACTCACAGACCTTGGAGCATCATGATGATTGAATCTTAAATACACGGTCTAGTCCTGTGTACTTGGAAAATTCCAGGGTTTTGTTTATTATCACCTGTCTGCTCTCTTGGTACATGTTGAACTTGCCTGTTGCTACAAGAAAATAAATTATTTATTTGTGAGCTTTGTATATGCTCTAGTGAAAGGAATCTGCATGCAGAAACTGTCTGAGAACAAATATTTTCTGAAGAGGTAAAGCATTTGTATTTGTCAGTTGAGGCCAGTCTTGATCTCATTTTAGGTGATAAAGGAGCCCTTTAGCCATGGTGAGAAATGGTGCTTCCTAGAAGTATTCATTTTACTCACAAGCTTTTACAGTAAGGAGTGAGTAAAAGGAATTGGAGAGCTGTCATTCCTCTGTTTTTTCTATCATATTTTTTTATCCATAAATCATTGTAAATTTTGATTGTTTTTAATTTCCAACCTGATCTGCATTTTATATTTATTTTCACCTTTTTACTTATTTTCTTAAATGATGTGTATTTGATAATTGCCTTAGTCACTTGTGTGTTATTTTGCCTGTATTGAATGACTTTAGCTTTTCAAATTCTATCATGATTGAAAATTCAATTTGATTCCAAGGATCTCTATTCCTAAACTGTTTGTTATAGTGAATTTTTAAGCAAGCAAAGTTATTCGACTCAAGAAAAGAACAGTCCATCAATTTATCTATTTAATAGTTTCTCATATGAGAGATTATTCCTGGCTGTATGAAAATAAATTGCAAGATCCATTAAAGTACCTTCCTCTGAAATTAGGGTAACTTCTCCAAAAGCAATGATTAGATGATCATTTTCTTGGAATTAACTCTTTCCTCTTTAGTAATGCTGTCAGGATATATCTGGAAGAACTTGGTGTGCTAACTGGATGTTACAAAGCTGCCATTTCACTTACAGCTGTGAAAGTACTGGAGGGAAGAGCTTTCTTCTTCTATTAGATTTTCATCAAAAGGGCTCTTATGCCCTTTTTGCTTATGTCTTATAAAAAATAATGTTTTTCTAAATTTTCCTCTCCCTATTCCAAAGTTGTTCCATCACAGACCATGATGGAATGAGGTCCAAGTCATGTTTGCTGATTGTCAGGAATGAGTGATTTAGGTCACTCAATCACTGTCAAAGGTATTAGCAAAAGGGTTTTTAATGGGAATTTTTAGAAGTGTGACTAAGTTGGATGACAAGGTTCACTCTGTTCTTTGCTTCTCTATTGCTTCAAAAGACCCCTAATCCAAACTCAGGGTAATCTGTGGTCAGATTTCTACACGTTACCTTTTGTGATGAGTCAGACACACTTTTCCAACAGATCTTACCTATTTTCAGCTATGTTTGGTTTTCAATAATCAATGCTTTTTTATTTCTTTCTTTCCTTCTCTCTTGTTTTTCTACATTTGTCTCTACATCCGTGTTGTTTCAACTGCTGTTCTTTTTTGCTATCAAAAAAGTTTTCTTGTGTTTTTTTCCCCCTGGAATTATTTAGCCCTTTGTGTACCTGAAAGAAAGCAAATTGTGAATCTGTTCTTACTCACATCCAAAAGCAATTTATATGAATATGTACAATGTTTGAAAACTTCTGAAATGTAAAACCAATAATTGTAGTTTGAATACACTCTACGCATTAGAAAAAAGGCAGATTTGGTGCCTTCTCTTGCTTTCTTGAATTCATTGGTAGATTTATGATTGATCTAGGGGAGCATGAGCAAGAATTTTAATGCAATAAGATGGAATATAAAACAGAGGACAGGATTGACATGAATTCATTTATCAGCCTAATTTTCCAATAGGGAAATATCTCAGACAAGCTTTCATAATTCTGAAATAATTATGATTTTTGTTGTTTGGAAAAATTTTATGGTTTGGGTTTTGGTTGTTGTTTTGGGTTTTGTGAAGTTTAATTTTTGGTTTTGTTTTGCCTTTTTTTTTTTGTTTTAATAAAGGTCCTTGTGATTAAACCTGGTCTATCAGCTCATTATTGCACCTCCTGGCACCACTGAGCAAATAGGCTGACACAGCACAGCTCCCTGCTGACCTCCCAGCAACGGCTGATTGACTTTGCAAGGATTTTTCATTTCAGAAACATTTGCAATTTCCTGAAATGACTCCAAAGAATCACATCATTTTATTTCACATTCGTGTTTGCTTGCATCAGTTATTTTGGGGGTAGGAGAGGAGGGGATGAAATTGTTTTATATAAATAAGCTGAATGTATTTCATAGCAAGCAGTGTTCTGACCCTGGCACTGTTTCCTTCCTACCCTTCTATATTGAAATAGGATTTCATTGTGCTTGGATAGCTCAGGTTTCCCAGAATCCCACCTGTTCCATTTGTTTTGCTATGAAAAAGTATCATTATAGCTCACTTTATGCCTTTTGTTAAGAATTAGCACTCCTGAGAATCAAAAATGAAGATGTGATTGTTCACACAATTAAATAATTGCAGGTATTAACAATGAGTTGTCCACCCACAGGCTCAGCAGGTGCTGGAGCAATTGGCTGGAAAATGGAGTATTTCTGGTACACAACCTGCAGATACTTTGGCTGCTTATTTTCTTTAGAATCTTATTCACAAAAGAAATATAGTAAAAGGACTTTGAGCCCAGCTGGTTGAAACGTGTGAAAGACCTTAGAATTTCCCAAATCCTGACTAATTTGATGTACATTATTCCTCTTTTTCAGGGAAAAATGTTATACAGAACAATGAAAACCACGTTATAATCTGCAGTGGGCTTGGGCACAGAAGTTTCCAGTTCATGTCACAGCTGTTTATTCCTAAGTGACAACTTTCAGAGGGAGATCTGAAGCACAAGTAAATGCATGTGGGATTTTTTTCCTCAGAGGGGAAGCTCTGCTCTGTTCAACTTCTCTCTATTGATTTCAGTTATTTTTCCAAGTTGTGGTTCTGTCCCATACTATGGCTGTAATCTCAAACATTGGTCAGTTTGATTAAGGTACACTGAAAAAAAACCAGCATCAATGGTTTAGGGGGTATGAGACTGAAATAGCAGTTGGTTGCTCCTTCTGCCTCAGATAGTGATCTCTGTTCTCCCTTTCCTCAGTAGTGCCACAAACAAATCCTGGGAATATGTAATAAGTATACCTACATCAGATGGAAAACAACATGAGAAAACATGATTAGGAAAGGAATTTTTCTCTTCTCCCTTGTGGCTAAAAATTGAGACATCCTTGGGCATGTTCCTTCTAGTTCATCACTACAGGCAGTGATTTTTTTTTTTGTGATCTGATTATCTTTCTTTGGGTGACAAGTGACCTGCCAATTTGAAGATGCCTTTTCTAGCTAGATGGACCTGTCATCAGACTAGAATTTCTTGTGTTGGATATGGCCTTTCAAACTGAATTTCTGAGCTGAAATAATAGATATGTTGTAGTAATGAAATATGGTTGGAACTGCTTGGTTTCTGTAGATGTAAGTGCTGCTGATAGCTTGGATTTAAGTGTTTCTTGTTATAGAATTCTAGAGGGATAAAAAGAGGTATTCACTCCTTCACTTGTGGATCTGACAATTCCTTGATGCCATATCCCATAAAATTGCATCCAAAGCACTTGCCCTTTGCAAACCTGACAGAAAGGGCCCTGGCAGTAAGGGCATCAGGATGTCCATGTTGATGGGCTTGGCCAGGAGTGATAAAGGTCACACAGCAGACCAGAAGCAGAAAAGAGAATCCTGTGTCAATCTGAAGCTGGAATGAGAATTACTGCCTAGAGAGAAAATTAATGAGGACTTCAGCTGAACTGAGTTTAGGTAGAACAGTCAGAAATGTGACTGTTTATTAGTGTAGACCCCAGCACAACAGAGTCTGGCTGTGTACTGTCCTTGCACCTGGACTATGGCACATGTTAATCCAGGCACTATGAAAACCCAGCTGACAGTAGAACTTTGTCTTGCAGTATTCAAACCCAGGAAGTTACGGCCATTATATCTGTACTGTATATTATACATATTGCCAGAAGTTATATTAGGTATTTTAATATTCTGGAGTCAGCAAGAGCACAAGAAAAAGAGGCATTTTTCATTTATTATATTAAATCTTTGTGTATTCAGAGTATATTAAATTGGATGGAACAAGTGAAGAGGAATCCTGCTCCTCTTTATGACAAAGCTCAGATCATTTGGTAGCACCAGGATTTCAGAAAACAGCCTCCAAGTATTCCACTGGTTGCTAGCAGTAGGGCTGAAGTAACTTTCTCCAGGTTGGTTTGATTTTGTTTTGTTTTTTTTTAATTCATAACCTCTTTTAAAATATACTGATCTTGTCCTTTTTAGGACAAATGCAAAAACAGCAGTAAGCACAGCAAAAAACTTGCACTGAGAAGGGAATGTTTATGCCTTCAATCTGAACAGACATTCAGAAGAGCTTTGCTGGATAACCTTACTAGAAAGTCACTATGTTCACATTACAGCATAACTAATCAGTGCAGCATGTTTTAGGATTTTTTAAAAAATAATATTGTATCCAAAATAGATGTTTCATAGTGCAAACACATGTGTTGGTTTTGTTTGGGTTTTTTTGTGGGTTTTTTTAATGTGCTATATTGCGGGTTTCAAAAACAACAGGATTATCTAAACCAGGAGAGCTGACTCCATTTTACTGAAATGCAGGAACTGGATAAAATATTGAAAACTTAATGGTAATAGCAAAAGTACTGAATTAATAGCTAGAACATGAGAGCTGCCTGCCAGGATACATTAGAAATTTGGGGTCAGAGGATGAGTAAGACGAGAATGAGGGAGAAAACCACTGAAATGTTAGCAATAAAACAGCTTTTATGGGCAGGAGGAGAAATGCAGAGTATGTTGGAAGCAGCTCAATCCTGTGTGTTCCAACTGCTCAAGTTCCAAATGTGTAATAATTTCTGTGACTAATTCTAAATACTTTGTCAACCTTGCACACATATGCACAGTGAAGATCCAAGCAAGGAGAAGCACCATTTCCTCTGAGCAACAGGCCAGATGAGCTTGGCATCTTCTTCAGGAAGGGGTTTTGGGGTTTACATGACTGGCAAAAGGACTGCTGTACATGGGAAGGAATTTTACACAGAAGGAAAATACACTCCATTGATTATTCAGATTTTATGACATTTAGCCAGGATGGAGTGTGAAGAACTGAGGAGGGTCCCTGAGACTTCTGAGAAGCAAAAGCTAGAGCGTGTCCTATCCACTTTGATAGACATGGTCGGGGGTTGAAGTCAGGTCTTGGCAAGGGCTCTAACCACAGTGCCACTGAATGGAGAAGGGAATCCTTCCCCGACTCATTCTCAGTCTTCTTCAAGGCTTATTTATGTGCTGGTGTGGCAAGAGGATTCAGGGCTTACAATGCCAGTTTGACACTAGTACCTCTCCAAGGCCTGCCTCTCTTTGGGCAGACAGGGAATGATTTAGAGAAACTCCTCCCCTCAAAACTCATTTTCTGCTCTGTAACTGTGCTCAGCATGAGTTGGGCCTCAGGAATTCTCCTCTGGATTTACTGCACAGAGGGGCTGCACTCCTCACCTGGCTCAGACTTCTGTGTCACACCACAGTGTGGGCCCATAAAGCTCTTAGGTGTTGCCTTGGCTGAAGTCTAACCCAGCTTTGGGATGCAGCTGCTCCTGTGCTTAAAAAGCTCTGTCTCAGAACCACAAATAATGGTCACAGCAAGAAGGTCTGACCTGAAAGAAATAAATTGGTCAGTAATTATTTATAGAGAAAGGCCAGGTGAATATTAATTGGAATCAATGGCAATTACTGTGCTAGGAAGAAACAACTTAAGATTAAATCAATTAAAGGTAGTGCCTTGAAGGAAGGACAGTGATATTTAATTTAAATTGTTTTAAAGGCTATTTCACACTCCTAAGTCGTTATTTCCATTAGGTTGTTTTAAACATTTTACACTGAAAATTGAATTTTCTCTTCAAAGGCAGAGAGTAAAAGGCATATTGGTTGCTTGTTTTTCCACAATATAGAAATTACAGAACCCACACTTTACAGTTCTTTGCAAGTTAAAAAAATATTTGTGGGGATGTCTAAATGGTAAAAAACCATCAAAGAACTGTTTGTTTTTTGGTGGTGGGGTGATGTTGGTTTTTTTTTCTGCTCATGAATAACCTCTTTAGATTCAGTATCAAAGTTCCAAAGTCTATATGGTCCCTTTATTTGTAATTTTTTATATTTAGAGCTGGAGTTTCTAAATTTACTTTTTTGTTGTTGTTGTTTAGCTTCTAAACATGGAAACCTGGAATACTTGCATACAAAACCAGTTCTTTGCTATAGGTTTGTTTGTTTGTTTCTTTGTTTTAATTGGGGAAGTGGTGGATGGAGCAGTGTCCTGAAAGAGAACCATGTTCTATAATTGGTCTTGGTTCTGACTCACTCCAAACTGGTTTTCAGCTTGTGGAAAAAAAGGAGGGGATTTTTTCAAAATGTGTTAACTACTGCCATCCCATGGTCCCTTCGCAGAGATTTTAACAGTACTTGCATAAGCAATATAGCATAATAGAATCTTTCTTGAGCTTCCTTTTTGTACTGATGGAAGTAATGGCCCTGTAGTAATAATTTCAAGGGAAATGTTTCCTGAATGGCGTGGTGTGCATGTTGCTTAATATCTTATGTTCCTTCTCTTTTAATGACAAACCTCTGTCCTCATTCTCTCCTGTGTGGTTTAAAACATCTTGGCACATGTGTGCACAGAGCAATACTTTCTCCAGCCCTGTGCTGAGGCTGAACACTTTCTTTGGAACAATCTAATAGTGGCTGCCTTAGCAGAAACTGTACTGGAGTGGTTTGGCATTGTCTGAAATTGTGATGTGGGAGGAGGGGAAGGAAGCTCCGTGCAGACCTTGGTTCAGGATTTGCAGCAGCTCAGCCTCCTCTGTGGGTTAATGTGCATGCAGCTGGTTGGAGGCCATCACATGCTATCCAGGGCTTTGTCAGGTACAGCACTGTATGGAGGAGGTTGGAAAACATCATCCCAAGGCATACCAAGTGCATCTTTTTCAGATTTCTTCTGCACAACACATCAATCTTCAGTAAAGTAGTCACAGCAATCACAACACAGTAAAGCTCTAATTGCGGGTTCCCTTTTTCTGAAGCTTTGCCCCTTCCATGGATGATGCTCATTTTGAACATGTCAGCCCACCTGCTTGGGGGATCCCAGCAGCCCAAGCTGCTTGATAGCTTGAATTACTTGTAGTTATTATTTAGACTTTTGGTACTGTCTTGGTGTCAGTGCCACACTACAGAGGTTTAAAGTTTTCTTTGGAGCAGGTGCTGTGTTTCTGACATTTCCTGCCTTTGCTAGCAAGGTGAGGTAGGGAGGTAAGGAACCTCTCCTCAGACCCAGAGAGCCTTCAGCCAAGTATCACTGCAGGGCCACAGGAGCTCTGTGCACCATTAACCAACAGCTGCTTTGCCTAATGCAGACAAACTGGTGTTTGGGCTCTGATCATCGGCAGGACATGGCCTGTGCAGACGAGTGCTCTGTAATTAGTTGTTTATAGCAGTGCAGCAACACTGTATTGGTTTTGGCTGAATTCAGGGAAACAGTTTTCTTTTTATTAGAGAAGGGAGGAAAAAAAAGGCTTTTCAGCTGTTTTTTACCTTCCTCCTTTTAGATAAGCTTTAAAAATATACTACTTTTGATTTACTCTCTGTAAAAAGTTTCCATCATGTGTTTGTTAACACGTGAAGAAATTAGTTTAAACAGTTTAAAGGCGTGTTAATTTATTAAATAGAAATGTCCTCAATACATTTGGAAAAGTTCCTCCCTCATTGTGCTTTGAAGTAAAATCTGTATAATACCCAAATAAACAATTAAACTTCAAGAAAGACTAAAGGCTACTTCTGGAGTTCAGAGCTGATTTTGCACTGGTGCAACCTCAAAGAACTCAGTTCTTCTGTAGTAGTTAAAGATCTGGTCTTTTTGTAACATCACATACTTGGAGGTTTTCTGTTTCACTTAAAATAGTTTTTCGGGGATGGTGGGTGCCTAAATTTTATTGTTATTGCTGATTTAAACATTGCTTAAATGCAAGCATAGTGTGGTATAGAGTGTATGTGAAAATTGCAATGACCTTTCTTTTAATAGGTTCAGCAAGGTGTTTATCAAACTTTCTTGGTAAACAGCAATTAGGTAACAAACCATTTCACAAAATAATATGTCATAAAACTCTTATTGCTGTAAGTTTCGAGTATTTCCCCACGCATTTGGTGCAACATTTGTAATAGGTCTGCATGGGGTTTGCATTTACTGTGTGTAAGAAAAGTGATGTTTACTGCCTGCACAAGCCTCCAGAGAAATATTCTGTATAGCTCTAATTCAAACTACACCAGCTGGGCAGATAAATCATGATGTAAAAATACATCATTTCTATTAGAAGATTTTGAAGAAATGAACAAAAGTAGGTATGCTTCCCTTCATGAATTTCCCCTAAAAATGGTGAATTTACTATAATTAGTTTTCTTCTCCACAGAAAACATCATTTTGTAGTAACACTATTAAACAAGCGAAACACAAATTACAAGTGACATTTATATGATCATAATCACTCCTTTCTGGCTGCCAGGAATATTTTTTTTTCAGAGAGGAACCTGCATTTTTGCAGATGGCATGAAAAAAAAAAAGTGAAGCTTGCAGAACACGCCATTATTCCTGCGAGGCCGTCAGTTCGTTAGTTGAAGCAGCCAAGACTTGACGAGCTGCAACAGATCAGCAAATGGGAAATGAGCAGGAGTATAAATTCCCAGCAAACTGAATCATTAACATTTGCTGCCTGCATCCTGGAAACACAGTAAATCAAAAGTGTCATGATATATCAAGACAAAATATCATTACTAATTGGGATTAATTTCCTGCTCTGGGATTGCTGACCTTTACTGAAAGAAAAAAACACCTGCTCGTTAACTCCTGTTAGTTAATTTCTTTTTTCTTTTTCTTTGAGGATATACAAAGATTTTAGGATACAGACTCTTCTAAAAAGTACCCTTCTTGTTGCATTTTTCCTTTTTGATGGACAAATATGATGTTTTCATTTAAGAAATAGCCTTTTTATGGATGTGAGGGTGCAGAGGATATTGGATAACAAAGATGAGATTTTGTATTACCTTAAGCAATGTTAGATGGACTTTATTTCTTTCACTCATGAAATGGAGGAAGATCCACTGTAAGCTTCATTGAGCAATTACTAGTGTTTCCCAAAATGCTCATTGATATTTCCAAAAGTTTCTGAAGTGCTCTTATCTGAAAGTGTGCTGCAACTGCAATCCAGCTCCTGTCTCTCCTCTGACTGGAGCAGGAGTGCCATGGAGGTGCTGGAAGGGTGGCTGGAGCCCACTGCAGCCCCCACCTGGCTGCCACAGAGTGTCCTGGGGACCCAGCCCACAGCCTGTGCATGCCTGAGGGAAGCATGAGTGTAGGACAGGCTCCCAAAACCAGCAGTCCTCTACCCACACCCCCTACCCCTAGGATGCACTGGCACAAGGTACCATGATTTGGGGTTGGTTTTAACTCTTTTGTGCTTAAACAAGACAGAGGACCTTGAAAGGGAAAGATGGGACTAGGCTAGGCTGATTGAGCACATTACTGTTCTGAAAAGATGGATCATGTGGCTGAGGAGGTGAAATGTGCTAAATGTGTGTGGACAAGGAGTCAGGCTGCCCAGTATGTCCCAGTTGCATAGGAATATCATTTGGGTCGAAAATTGGCCCAACCCAATTGACCTGGTCTCTTTTGTGTGCTCCATCCCTGTTTATGATAAGACACATGGGGTAGGGGAGGGAGGAAAGTGTGGTGAGAAACAGAACAGCATACCTGAGAATGGAGATTTCCTACCCCACCTACTGTCCCCACTGCACTCCAGATCCCATGTCCTCTGTCTGCCCACCTGCAGAAGAGAACTATGGCTTGACTATTCAGCTTTCCCATGTCCCATTTTCCATCCTTGTGCTTATCTGTACTGCTCTGGTGTTGTTCCTAAAGCTGTTCTTGTGCTGGTTCTTTCTGAGGGGATAGTGCATAGTCAGTTAAACTGACAAAATAATCCTCTTGCTCTTACCACCATTATGCATTTTGGTGCTTGTTTCAGTGCAAAGTCACCATATGCTTGAATCCTTTCCTGCTGATGAGTTGCTCCCAAGTCTCCCTTAATATGTCCCCAAGCTCTCACCAAATTGTTGTTAAGCATCTATTTATTCTGTCAGGTTTATGCATGTTCTTCATTAATTTCTGATGCTTGCTCCTTTGTAGTGATTTCTTGACTCTCCAACACAGGCTAAATAATGATGTCTCTGTAAATACAGGACAATAGTAACACAAAAGGCTTTTGCCACTTTCTTCCATTTCTTCTGTTCTGGGGTGATTACTCTGTGTTTATATCCAAAAAAGAGGCCTTGTTTACCTGGTATAAGTGAACCTCCTCTCCTTCCCCCCAACCCCTTTTTGTTTTTTATTGTAATGGTGGGAGAAGCTGCACTGTATGCAGAGATCACACTAGCACACAATGAACTGATATCCCCAGGTTCTTGCATTGCTCTGAGACAACGTTACTAGAACTGTTATATCGACTGCAATAATCCAAACATCCCCACTGACACTAGAAAGGGAGAAAGGACAATGATCTATAAATAATTAAGAGAAAAAAAATCATTTGTTCTCTGTTAAATGCCCAGAGATAAGCTCCCATTTCAGCTGTTACACATTACTGCCAAAATTGATAGGCCAAGGTTAGTGGGAGTTTTGCACAGAGGTCTCCTTGAAATAATAATCTCCTGGTCAGAGAAAAGGACTAAGACCAGCTTTAGGATAAATGTAAGGCCATAACATGGGGCCTTGTTTTAGCTGATGCCTCTGTGAGCTCTGATGTGAATTTTTGTGGATTTGTCTCATCTTCTCACATAGGTGAGTCCACAGTGGTGAATGCAGGAGATAGGAGTTCTCCCATGGCAGAAGTCAGATTGGGCCACTGCACATGCAGTTTTCCCACAGATTCTTGGAAGCCCTGTGGAACGGGGGATGTTGGCTAAAAATGGAAAGCCATATCAGAAATATGAGAGGGTACTATGACAATTTTACTTCACTTGTAGAATTGGCCTGTTTGGCTTTGCCTTCAAAGGATGTAAAAGAATTTGATATGGGGTCTTTTTCAAGACTCCTCAAGTTGAGGATTGCTGTACTTATGCAACTGGTACATTCAAATGGGGAGATAAAGTTTATGAGGAAAATAGAACTCCTCAAATTAAGTAGCATGCCAGGAAAATGACAGCCTTTGCTAACATTTGCTGAGTATTTGACTGTGGTGTGAAAGATGTGGTATGTGACTGGATGACATTGCTGTTCACAGAGATTAGTGTGCTTATCAAAATAGAAGACAAATATTAAGAAATCCTGTGCTTCTATCAATGACTAAATGAATACAAAACAAAACAAAAAAAATCCTCTCATTATGAAGTGCTGCATTATACTTATGTGAATCATTTGTTTGATGTGCGTATAGGATGGCTTCACATGCATGATAAACGACCAGTTTGCCTCTTGAGCTCAAGCTGACTTCATTAACATCACCAGTGCAAGTACATACACAGTACGACATGAATTTAAAATAACAAAGCTGCTTTAGTTTCTGAGTCTCAGCCTAAAGTCCCCATTGCTTAGCTCCAGGTTCAGTCACCTGCAGCATCACCGTGTATTCAGAACTGCTCAGTGGCTTGCTCCAGACACACAGGAAAACCCTTCAGTGAGCTCTGCTTTGGTCTTGGGTTCAGACAGGTGTGAATAGACAATAACAACTGAAAGACTTTCTCAAGTTCCCTCAATAACACTCCAACTGAGCTGGTAGTACTCCATTGTACGTGACTCAGATTGCTGCAGTGGATGCCTTATGACTTCTGGTTCTACCACTGGATCACTCCAAATCTATGTTCATACATGCATATGAATACATTCACATTATTACAATGCAGCACTAAGCTATCCTTGTCTGTTATGGACTTTTTCCTTTCACTCAAGCATAGCTGTTGGCACAAATAATTGCTTTTCCAAATGATTTCTGCTGTATCAAACAATGGCAGATGACAGGTGAACATTGCTCTTGGCTGGGTTCTGGAGGGTTGTGGTTTAGCAGAGCCTTACCTGTCTGCTCTCATTTTGCCATATTTCAACTTTCAAAAGCTCCTGCTGTAGAATAAATCTGTCCATTTTGAATGGAGTCACCTGTCTGCTTGTCCTGTTGCACCTAATGTGTTAAGATGAGCCTTGTTTCCAGAGTACTTCTACCTGGACCCCTTCAATCCATGTAATATCCAGATATTCTGGTCTTCAGATTCTGCCTTTGCATCTTCTTTCCTGTTGACCTCACTGCCCTCTTGCAACTACTGTGTTATTGTCAGGCCAGGGTTGGTTAAAGTCAGTCAGAAATTAATAACTTATGGAAAAATAATCTTTCATATGTTGATTTAATGCATCTTGCTTTTCTAGCTTGACACAGTGCAGAGTTTCACATAGGCATCATTCTTGAAAGCTTAATCTCTTGAGATGAACTGTTTGGTTCATTGTTTTTCATAAGTGGATCAGGATGTAATAAACACATAAATAGGTCAGGAAGTACAGACCACTTACAGTGCTCCACACACACAAAAAAAATGGCCTGTTTTAATTAGGAATAGAAACCACTGAGAGGTGCCATGTCAGAGTTCACAGAGATGAACTTTTAACCACTTAGGAAATACATCCCTTTATGTTTTCCATAAATGAAAAGAAACCAAGTTTTCACTGTGACCGCTGTTGTTAAGGAAAAAAACCCTATGAAAAACATGTGAATTCAGCTGAATGAATTAAAAAGTACCAATGAAAATGCAAGTATTGATGATTGTACAAATGAAACAGAAAGATAGAAACTCTGTTGTTTTTCTGTTTTCCCTAATCCTTTCTTAATGAACTTCCATATTTTTACCTGAGGGTGGTGAGGCCCTGGCACAGGTTGCCCAGAGAAGCTGTGGCTACCCCTGGATCCCAGGAAGTGTTCAAGGCCAGGCTGGATGGGGCTTGGAGAAGCCTGGTCTGGTGGAAGGTGTCCCTGCCCACATGAGGGGTTTGGCACTGGTCTTTAAGGTTCATTCCAACCCAAACAATTCCATGATCCTATAAGAAGCCTTGATAAACAATTTTACCAACAAAATGTAAAGATTTTTTTAGTCATTGCTCTTTAAAAAAAGTGGTCAATCTAAGAAAGTAGAAATGGATTTTTTTCTGGGATGACTGAGTGTGTGCTGCAGTGCACTGTGCAGGCAACAGCCTCCTACAAATGGAATGAATTCACATTTAGGACTCAAGATATAACTATGAATGATTATGTGGTTCTCTGTGGTAAAAATTAGCTGGTGCCACACGCAGCATGCATCTTGTCTCTTTGCAGAAAGGGAAAACTTTTTTTTTCCCAATGACATGCTGCAGAGAAAAACGTGTAAAATTTCAAGAGTTTTCATGAGCACTGAGTTCCCCAGCTTGCTTAAAGATGATGAAATAATTAGCTAAATACAGAGAAATGCTTCACCATTAATTACATTCACTGAACAGTCAGCATAAATTAATCTTGATTTTCTTGGAATGTTTTCTGGAAAATTTCTTTGAAAAGAAAAAAAATAATTAAATCTTGTGCCTAAGATTCCTTCAAATTTTGGGTGTTTTTCTGTGTTTGTTTTTTGCTGTAGGTTTTCTGTTTGGTTTGGGGTTTTTTTTGTGCAGATGAAGAAATGTCTGCTTTCTTTAGAAGACTGGGGTTTGCCTTGCCCTCTCTTACAGGGTTGCATATGGCTCCCTTTGTAAATTGTATTCAAAGGAAGAATTCTCCTGGCAAGCATTTTGCACCTCCAGCTGTCACCACAAATACTGTGGAGTCATTCATAAAACAGTTCATGAATGAATATATGGGAATATCTTCTATCCTCACATTCACAGCAGATGAGCACCAGGAAATGGAATCAGGTTCATCTACTGAAACTTCCCAAAGGTTCCCCACGGTGGCACATTCTCTCTATTAGAGAATAAGCTTTTTTTTCCCCTTGGTTCTCTTTATTTATATGAAATTAAGTCAATCCATAGAGAATATGAATTCAGGGGCAAAATGTCTGTCTCAGAGTTGATCATGTCTGTAAATAAATATTTTCTAATATATTCCAATAACTTTTACGACTGCTTGTGAACACAAGATTGTACAAATATGTATTTATCCACAGCATCTATCAGTATCCAGGTCAGTTGTTACATTATTTTATTTGCAGTGTATCCTCATAAGTCTTAAGAGATGCTCCACTGAACTCACTGAAACTCACACCAAACCTTGATTTCTTTCTTTGAAAATGCAAATTTGTCATTCATTTTTCAATTGCTTTAAGTGGAAGCTACAACAAAGGGAAAGGGCAGGTGTTAACAAGTGGGAATGTGCTACAGAACAAGTTTTTCTTTTTGCAGTATCTTGCGACAATGCGTTTGACAGTGCTTTTGTTCCAAGCACAAAGCTTTGCCAGGAAGATGCAAGAGATCTGATGATATGTTTGTGGCAGACCTTTTGTTTCTGCAGCTGGATCCCAGTTAGAGCATTTAAACATTACGACCTGAAGTAAAAATATTCATTTTATCTCAAGTAATGAGTGGTAATTTTTATATCACTATCTACTTCAGGAGTGAGCTCACTTGAAGATGTATTAGTAATCCCTGGCCTTTAAAGGAAACTGCTAAATTTTTGTCAGTAGACTGGTATTGCAAAGATTTTCACAAGTAGCCAATCAATTTCGTCAAAGCAGTTTATGTATGTGCAGAAAATGCTTTCTGTTCAGTGAAATTAAATACATTCTGAAGTGGCCGGAAATACATTCTTCTTCATTGGTTATAGGAAAAGATGGTGGGGAAAAATGATGAGGAGGTACGTTGAAGAGAATTTGGGTTGATGTTTTGGAGATTTCTTGCGGTTTTTTTTGGGGGGGTGTGTCTATTTAGAATAACCAAGGTAGTTCCAAATCTTTGAAAAAAGGAAATTGTGATTCGCCTAAACATCAAAAGCACTTCAGGTCCACATCTTCCTGATTTTGAGTAGCAGTGGGTAGAGGGGCTGAATTACTTTGCTGATGTTTTGTCTATAACAAATTAGATTTTTCTGCAATTTGAAAGCTTTGCCTGGAATTGATATTCACAAACCCTATTGCACAAGGAGTTTGACAGCAAGTTTCCATTGCCTTCTGTGGTAACCATATGGCAAAGCTTTACACAACTGGGTGCAAGTTTATACGTTTTTCAATACTGATATCTGAAGACCTGACTTTTCTAATGAATTGTTGGATGCACTCAGGTGTGGTAATTCTGGTCTGTAGAAAATACTCTGTTTCCAAAGGGAAAAGCTCAGGTATGGCATGTTGTTAGTGCAGCTCCAGCACCTCTCAGGGCTGTGGCTTCCACTGGTAAAGCCATTGCTTGTTTAGGACCTGCTGCTGCTTTTGCTCAGGGGCCTCCATTTGCTTTTAAAGTTTCTCTGTCACACCTCCTACAGTGGTGAATGGGAGGCTTCAGTAACTTCTGATCCCCTGGAAACTGAAAAGTCACTCCTGGCTTGGTAAATTTGTGGAAGTTTCACCATTAATTATTTCAGCTGAATTGGAAGCACCAAAGAGTGTCCTTTTTGTTTTTACAAAGGAAAATGAACCAAAAAGTAAGAAAGGAAGATTACATAATGTGCCTGTTGCTGCTGGAGAACATGAAAACCTTTATGGTGAAAGTACGTTTTGAAATAATAGACATTACCAGTGCAGAAGACTTTCCTTCTCTCCAGGAAGTGCAGGTAGACCCATCCTTTTGTCTTGTGTTCTATGTTGTCCTTATATCAGGTGATGAGCTCTAATTCTTGTTATTTCCTTCAAATAGGGCTTAATTTCATGCACTATAGAAAACAGTAATTTACAATTCTCTCCTGGTTTTGGGATATTCATAATGCATTTTTACCAATCATAGCTTGTTTGAGGGACATATTATTTTTGCAAATGTATTTAATGCTGGAATATTTAATTAGAATTTACTTTGTTACTCTCACGGACATGTTTGTTCATTTTGTTAAATATACAAGCATGCATTTTAAAAAGGGCAGGGTCCATAAAATCATTGCCTGCATTTGCCACAATATTTAATGGAGCTTTGTTAAAGTTTGGCTCATGGTAGTTACCACAAAATTAATTAAGATGATTATCCAAGTTTTGAAGTTGAATTTCTTAGCTCAACTGCTTGAGTATCTTCACAGGAGTGGAATATTTTAAGTTATTGGTGCTAAACAAAAACTGTTTGGAACAAATATGCCCACACCCACCACTGGCTTCTGTCTGTGTAGAACGTGGCTCCTGTGGTGAATGTAAGGTGCCCAGGAAAAGGGAAGGGCATCCAGGAGGGGAGAGCTAGAAATTATCACTGATTTCTGCAGAAACAAGACATAAAAGGAAAAAACAAAGTTATTTTACATTTCCTAGAGTGCTGTTAATGCAGAGGAGGTCTGTTCTTCAGGCTCTAGAGCAGATAAATGGTATATTATTGATAAAAGGAATGTATTTTTAATTTGTTGGAAGAGGTTTTTGTGCCCTGGTGTGCTTTTCATTGAGCGTGTTAATTTTTCATTACCACTATATGTGTAGCTCTTGTACCAAGGGGGAGTATTTTCTACTTTGATTTCTGAGCAAATGAGAATGGAGAATGATGCTGCAAATAGTCAATGAGATGTGAAGGATCTGGGTTCCCCAAAGGCAACCTCATTAATAGTGAATCCAAAATGGAGAGAAAAGTGACTTTAAAACCAACCCCTCAAGAGGTGACCACTTGTGGTCAGTGCTGGTGCACTGGTTGTGCTGTGGTTCCAGACCCTCCTGTCTGATGTGAATAAATCTCCCTCTACTCCCACAGCCCCAGCAGTGGAGGCTTTTAGATATTTATAAGTTTTTTACATTTTTCTAGTTAAATACTCATAATCCAGTATCTTAAACAGAGTGTTCCTTTCTAAAATCCTAAAATGGTTTCATTTTAATATCTGCCTCCTCACAGGGAAGCCAGTATCCTGTTGTACTCAATTTATCATATTTGTAAGGTGGTTCCCTTATCTCCACTGTTCTCTTGAGATAAGAGAAGGTCACCATTTAAAAATACTTACCATTCTAGTCATTGGCTTGACTCAAGGCATGAAAAATTTTTGATTTCCTGAGAGTCAGATTAAAATCTCAGAACTTTATACAAATTCACAGATGAACTTAATATTTTGACATACATTTGAGCACATTTTTAAGGTTTTGGGGAAATATATTTGGAAGATGACCATTTTGTGAAGCCTACCAAGGAATGCAGCTGATGCTAAAAGCTGTCTGTGTTATGACCAACTCTTTATGAACATTTTTTATCATATCCTTTGTTGTCTTTTGTGTGTGTGTGTGTGTGTGTGTGTGTGTGTGTGTGTGAAAAATGTACCAGGGACCCAAATGGAACCCACACTGAGCAGTTATAATCAGTGGCCTTGCAGTTAAACTGATAATTGCTGTGGAGAACTCTAAATGTTTTTAATGGAGCTATCTTGCTATGAATTTAAAATTTGTTTCTAGCTCCTGTAATTCCCTGAGCTCAGATTGTCTAATGAACTAACACTTAATGTAAAGATAAATTCTCATCACAAAACACAGCTCATAACTGTTTAAGTTCAGTTTATGGTGTGTTGATTGGCTAAAGCCAAGTTAATTGAAAGTAATTATAAATAGACAATTTGCAAACTGCAAAAAAGAAAATCACAGTGAAAAATTAAGCCTCTATGGTACAATTTAGTGAGTCTTATGGCTGGAAAAAGAAACTGTAATGCAAACGTAAATCCTCAACTGCAATGTTTTTCCCACTGTTATTATTTGAAAAATAGATGTAAACAGACACAATACTTTCTGCTGAACAGCTGGTCCTATTGCCACTAAATCTCTCTTTCTTCCTTTCTAAACTTGTCCTAAATGTGATTCCACACTCTGCACCCAAAACTCCTGCTGGAAAAACACAAATCTATGTCTTTCTCTGTGATTGCGTTAATATCACCTTGGGCTCAAGGCTTTGTTTATCTAAGGAAGCTTTTTGGGATTGCTGATTCAGAGAGTGTTTGGATTAGGAAAGGTGATGGGCATTTATCTCACCGTGCAAACAGGCTCAGGGCTGTTTATCCATTATAGGATTGGGTGTTCAGAGGGAGCCAAGCAGGATGAGAAACGTGTCTTGGCATTGTTTGTGTGCACAGCCTGGGAGACAGCAGGGTCTGGTGGTTATGGAATGGCACAGGAAATCAGGGAATGTGTGGTCTGATGTGAACCCAGGATGAGAACTTTGGCAGATCACATCATTTCTCACCTTAGCTTAACCTCAGAGCTTCAAATTTTAGGTCCCTCATTAATGGGATTGCCTCTGTCTGTTGCTATGCTGGTCAGACACCCATGACTTGGACGAGGCTGGAGTCTCTGGGAATTTTGTAAAGTAAATAATGTACTGAAGAAGTATAAAAGGAGACACTTGTCATGTTCTAGAAGTTCATAAAACATACCCTCAGTGTAATTGAAAAAATATGGTATGGGGCAAGAAATCCAATGGCATAAGGGCCTATGTAGACTCCAGTAGTTTCGTTATGTATATACTTACTCTGTGAAGTGGTTTCAAATGAGTTTTCTACCCACCCACTTTTTATGCTGACTATCAAAACATTAATGTGAACTTTAACTGCATAAGACTTACATGAAATCTCATGAGCATTTGCCTTATCTTACTCCTTTCACCAAAAGTCATCATAATTAAAGAGAAACTTCATTAACAGGGACCTACATGTCTGTCTACAGCACTGCACAGTGTCATCCTTTTCCTATGAGAAGGACTCCTTCCAGTGTTTCATCTGTTGGCTTTGCTGTCACACAGGTCCTGAAGCACTGGCTTCCTTCCATGCTGTTCCCAGAAACATTCCTGCTTCTAAAAGACACAATATTATTCTACAAGAATAATACAAAAATCTAGGAGCAGCTCTTTAACTGCTAACCTATCATTCTGACATTAAAGAAAACAACTTTACATTTGGAAGGGCTCCCTCCGTGGGCTCTGCATGTCTGAAATTGATAGAGAGAGAAAGAAAACTGATGGATTTTGCAGGCTATAAAACAGTGGTTTTTACAGATGCATTTGGCTTATATCAGCAGTGAGCCCAGAGCTACAGATATTCTGTAGGTGAGATCAGACCTCTAATTGCAACTGCAGAGTGCTAATGGAGAGCTTTGGGAAGATTTGCAACCCATCCTGAGTTCATCTGAAAGTCTTATCTATAGATTTCCACAACTGAGGCTCTGCATCATCCTTCCCTTTGCCAGCTGTATCACTCTGTTGCTACCACAGTACTGTCCCCTGCTGTCCTCATATGCAAACAAAATTGAACTCCCAAGAAAAAGAATTTTGGACTTTATAGACTCTAATTCAAACCACACTGTATAAATCAGTAAGGTGTATGTATAGCTTTAGAATTTTATTTATTTTCTTTTTTTTTTTTTCCTTCTTGCAGCCACTGGAGAGTTTGTATAGCCCCTCTGTCAACCAGTCATTTAAAGGCAAAAATCCAAACACTGCACTTCTGAATATTTCAAAAGCTTTGTGTTGCAGACTTTCTAAAAAATGAGTCTTACAAGAAAATTGCACAGTATGAGGAAATAATGTAATTTCTGGAGTGTATGAAAACTGATTTTCAAAAACGCAGATAGAGAGAACAGGATCTGCCTAGCTGTGCTTGATCCCATTAACCTGGGAGCTACTGCTGGCAAACCAAGTGTGTCCAAGAACAAACAGCTTGTTCCTAATTTAAAAGCAGATGCTCATCAAACTTGGTGAGGATACTTGTATAAGTAGAAAGAGCTGAAGGAATCTCTCATAGGTGATCATTTCTTCAACCATCTTTTTCTCTTTAATGTGATAACTGTTGTATGTTGTTTCAATCATGCTGCTAGAACTTAGTCTTCTGTTTCATCAAATCTAGGCTGTTTTATTTGCTGGGAAATATTGCAGCAATTTTCTCTTTAACAATCTTCCCTGAAGCAACAGAAGTTCATGATGAATGGAGGGCTTAAAACTACTGATGTTTGTTAATGCATAGCATAGACAATCATTAGATGTAGAGCTGGTCAAGTTTACTTTTGGACTGAAGATAAATTTCCTGCAAAATGTAAAATTTCCAGGTTGGGGCTTTTTGGATAGGGCAGGGGGTACTATTAGTAAAAATTTTTCCTGAAAATGATATTTCACTATGAGCACATTCCTGTTTCCTGTCTTACTTTAGGACACACTGGCCCTGAAGTCCATGTGCATGTGACACCTGAAGGCAGATGAGGTTTGTGCAGCTCATTCTGGGCTCCTTGCTAGTTTAGTTCTTCCAGCCCATCCCAGGTGATGGGATGACCAAGAGACGTGGCCATGCAGCCAGGTCAGGTGCCACTGAGCACTTGTTTGAGGTTTGCTGTGCTAAATGTTCACAGAACACTCCCGAGCACAAATGATTCAGGACCCAAGCGTGGAAGAAATAAATTGAAATTTAAAAAAAAAAATAAAATCTGAAGCTGGCTCAGCTCTTTAATATTCTGGGGCTAAGGATTATCTGAATCATAGTCATTATTGCAGCATGCTAGAAAACGCAATTTAACTGTAGTCTGATTTGAAGGGAAATACTATACATTTCTAGCCTAAACAAGAGCCATCAGTATTTTGGCATAGCTTTTTAATTTTTCTGTTTGTTCTTCAGAACCTTATACTTTCCCCCCAGCCCTTCCCCTACAAAAAGAGTAGATAACATGAGCATTCTCTCCAATTCAAAAGAAAAACAGTACTAAAATATTGAAATATATCATAATGCAAAATTTTATAATTTCATCAAGCTCTGTGACAAGCATGTTGAAAATAAATATTGTTGGGCAAGATATCTGGCTACCTTTGGTATTAGTTTGCATCACCAAAACACACGTTTCAAAAAAGAGCCATTGTTGTTATGAGAACTTTGACAATCGCTCACTTTCAGGAAAGTTGAGTGATGTACATTAAAGGATGATAAGAGGCATTTTACACCATCTAGAGATTAAAAGTGTAAGTTTAAAGCATCAATCTGCAAATAAAGCCATCTAATAGCAAGTAAAATGAGAGAGGTGATAAGAGTGTCATGATTCATGGCATGAGCCAACTGCATTATGAATGATCAATGAACATTATCATCAGAACAATGTCATAGTCTTACAATTATGGTGCATCGTAAATGCAAATATAATTGCTTTGTATGTAATGAAATACAAAAGCCACATTTAAATAATAATGTTAAGGTTGTGATCCAAACTGGCAAAACCTTGAACAGTCAGCTAAGCTGACATGATCTCATCTTAACCTTTTCACTGCTGTCAGAGCAGAAATGGGGTTAGAGAAAGTGTGTTTATGAAACATCAGAATTTGCTGATGATATTGGAAAAACCTGTTTTTTCATAGTAGATGGGAGGCTAAAGCAAATAGATTTAATTTCTTCTCCTCTATTTTGAGGTCATCTTATTGATTTTGCAGTTGCTGAGAGGTGAGCCAAGTTATAGTACAGTTGATTGTGGTGGTGGGGAAGAGGCTGCAAGAATTACAGTAACAGAACCAACAGTAAAAGAAATGGTAACAGATGCCAAAAATCGCTGTGTACATCCACTGAGTTTTCGTTTAATTCATTCCAGTGCAGACGTCATACTGCTAGAAACTGATAAAGTGATATTTCAATCTGTCTCTCATTTACTCCAAGGGTGCCCTCCTGTACAGGAGTATGCACACTCTGCAGTCCAGGTGCTTTGCCATGGTACTTCAGTGGGGAAGGAGTAGGGCTGCACGTTCATACCACTGCTTTGAAAACTACTTACATGTTTCTAATATTAGCTTGTGTAAATAACGCCAGCTTGGAGAGGGACACACAATCAACTGAGCAGTCCAGGCATATTCCATCCCTTTTGCTTAAGGAGCAAAAAGGAGTCAGGAGCACAGCGCAGATGAAATCTTGGCTTCAGTCAAGCTGATTTTCAGAGGGTCAGGAATTCATATCAAGAATCCTTCTTGAATGGTTTCCTCTAGTGCTGGCGTCACAATGAGACTTTGCAAACCTTCACAGTGTGATTCTCAGCATTCCTCATGTTACTGTGCATTCCTCTTTCCTTGTTTACCCTGGTGTTCTGATATAGGCATAAAGTAATATTCCATTTTAAGGTAGAAGTACATATATTTAGGAGCTCTGAATGTTATCATGGCTTACAGTGGCCTGATTTCTTGATGCAACATGTTATTAAAAAAGGTCAGAATGCCTCATCTGGTTGGGGGACTGGCAACTGCTACATCCTTACCATTCAGCAGGAGCATAACGATGTCATACTTGAGAACATGTACTTTGACAGGTTGTCCAGAACTGTGGCATTACAAAGTTTCTCATCTGCCATAAATGGCTCAAAATACAGAAACATCATAGTTAGTGTCCACTCATTGCTATGGGTTTTAATAGGAATGTTTTATCAATTTATGTGTAAATGTTTACAAACCTAGTGAAGGGCCAAAACAGTAAATTTATCAGGAATTGTCATTAATCTTCTGCACACAGAGATCTTTAAAAATGCACAAGGTCTATGATCACCTGATGGCATACAAGGACACATCAGTGCAATTTTCCTGTGCAGCCAGAAGAATGCTGCCTGTTAGAAATATGGTTGATTAAAAAAATGCAGAGCTGTGATGGCTGGGCTGCTTTTCCTGGCAGTATGTTGAATTGTCTAAAGGTTTCCATTAAACTTTGCATGAAAACACTTGACCCTTTATTATTATTAAAACTTACTGGATTTTCAGCATGTCAGTGGCCAAGCTGGAGAGAGCAGTTAAGTTAGAATAAGGCCTTGCAAGAAGATTATACCTCTATCTATAAAGTACAATGAAATTAAGACTGCATATGGTAATGAAGTGCTTGACCCTTCTAGTCCTACAGTTTCCCTAAATTTTTAATGCTAACATTAACAAGAGCATTGTCATTACCAAGAATATTTTATTTCTAGGCAATTTTAGTTTAGTTTGGAATGTATTTATAAAGTATTAGAATGTTTTCATTACTGTAAATGTACTCTAATAATGTAATTTACACATCTCCTAATATGCAATTCCTGTTAATAACATTTCCTTAAATTGGTAAGGTGTGACACAAAGTTAGTTGTCAGTGACAGGGGTCTGGTAACAAAGAGAGAGAGATGAAAATTCCATAAATGTCTTTGCTGTATATCTTCACAAGATCATGGGCTGAAATTGGTAGGTATTTAAAAACCAGACATGGGCTAGGATTGTTTTATGGGACAAATGGCTCCAGTTTCTACATCAGAGCATTTTAGGATGATCAGATTCTTCTCGGGTGAAACTTCTGAGGGACTCTCAACTGTCCTGATCCTGAATAAAATGAAATAGTTTCTCTCCTAGTTCTGGCTGGCTGATTCCTGCAGGAAGGAGGACAGATTTTCACCCTGGCAATGTGCTCTGAAGGGCAGATGCATAGAAAGCCTGGGACATTAGCAATAGAAGCAAAAATAGCCAAGGAAATTTTGCACAAATGAACTCAATTTTCTTTTGGTTTTTGAAAGAGACTTTTGAGAGGGCAACTGTATAAAAAATAATTTCAGATAAGAGGAAGAGGAAATGTAGCAGAAAGAATGATTGTGGTAGAATTATATTCAGTTTTCATAAGTTATATGACTAAATGAAAACAAAAGTTCTTCATTCATGCATCATATACACCACCTGCATCTCTCACTCCTAGTTGGTAGCAGATAGATGTGTGTGTACACATATTGGTTTTGATTACTTCTGATGCACAGTGGCTGAATTGTAGACCCCAGTCAAGCAATATCTGTTCATTTTTTTTTTTCTGTCAACACCTATTTCTTTCTACCATTTCTTGCCTGCAAATATGAAAACTTACATGAAAAATAGAAGTTAGGGAAGATAGAATTCAATCAACACAGTAATTCCCAGTAGCAATAAAGTGTTTTGTGGTTGTTCTCTCTCTGATACATAACTATCATTTAACAAAGATTTTTTTTTTGCATGGAAACTTGCTTATCTCTAATAAAGGAGAAGAAAATGCAGCCTCAGTTTTCACTGGCCCCTGGGATGAGCTTTTTGCAGTGCCCTGGACTCACAAGAAAAGGCAAAATTCCTATGAAACCACAATACTCACAGAGTCTGGGGTTACAGTTGTACTGTCCAAGTGCAAGTTCTAGGAGGTGCATTTCTCTTACTCCTGTGAGTCTGTAGCTTGTGACCAAAAGCCTCATATTTCTTTATGGTTTAGAAACACATCTGAAACCCATTTGGAAGATCTCCAAGCATTTCACTGTACCAAATTCCTCCAACACTGGAGGCTTACCTACAGTGTGCCTCAACTTCCATATCATGTTATTGTATGATGTGAAACTGATCCTTGCTGCATTTATCTGGGAAGAGTTTCAGGGATAGCACTTTTTTTTCCTTTAACAACACCACAAAGGAAGTATGAGTCAGTAGTCTTTTTCCTAGAAAATCCACAGCTAGCATGGAAACATGTCAGCTGAGTTTAGCATGTGCATCTTGGGAGCTCAAAGCAATTTGCAAAGACTAGAAGTGAGCTTGTATTTTGGATGTAGCTTCTGGGGATGTATCCAAGTGCAAGCTTAGATCAACTATTCAGTATCCCTTTTCCCTTCTTCAAACTGAGCTGAGAACCAAGCGTGTCTGTCTGCCACCTTCTCACCCACCACAGAGAAACAGATATTGCTGAGAGACTGGTCAGGTTTTTTCTTGTTTTGGTCACATATTTTATGTGTATCATATGATTTACAGTCTGTCCTGATGCTTGACTATGGAAGCATCACTGCAGAAAGCTTTTAAATTACATTTGAACTACAAAATTGGTCTGTATAGGACAAAAGCATATTTAAGTGCACAAAGGTAGATATGTACCATCAACTTCACAAAGTTTAAGCTTTTTTGGTGAGGGTGGTTTCTTTCAGAGGTTCTGGGCTTTGATTTTTTGGTTTGTGTTTTGTTTTGGGGTTTTGTTGTTGTTGTTGGTTTTGGTTTTGGGGTTTTGTTGTTGTTGTTGTTGGTTTTGGGTTTTTTGTTGTTTTTTTTTAATCTGAGCAGATTTCAGCAAGGTGAGCCCAAAATACCCCTGAAAACCCTTTTCAAGCTGTTTACCTTGAAGAAACAACCTGTTGATGCTTTTTCAGGAAAATGCACATTTCTCCTATCATAGGCTATCTCCATTCTTTCTTGCTTTTTCAACTTCATCAGGATGACTTGGCCAGAATCAAAATAAATTAGCTACGTTTGGGGCTGGAGAATCCCAGACAATAAAGTTTTGTGATCTGGGGTTTTTTTTACATACTTCTTGCTGCTTAAATAATGGTTTATACCTTTCAAGAAACATTGGGATGTTCTTATTCAACAATTAAAGTTCTGTGATTTGGGGTTTTTTTTACATACTCGCTGCTTAAATCCTGGTTTATACCTTTCAAGAAACATTGGGATGTTCTTATTCAACAATTGTTCCAGAACTGGAAACATCCTTTCTCCCCAGGGCTGGAGAGACAAAGGTTTTGGTGCTCACAGTGCTGGTGTGTGGAGGTACCTGGGAGAAGTAAAAGAGTTCCTCAGTGTCAAATATTAAGGAGTAATATTGATTTTAACCATTTCAAGTTTTCCATAACAGAAGCACTGCTGCACTTCCCCAAGGACCTGTGATTCAGATCATAAACCTGTAGTGCCACTTTATAAATCATTCACAAAATATGCACTGTGATTCATTCCTTTCCTTATGGAGAGTATTATGAGAGGATATGAAATAAATGCATTTTTAATAGGGTCTGAAAGCAGAGCATTGTCTCTTTGGGAGAGGCCAGAGTACCAAAGTAAAACTGCTTGTCTGTGTGTTAATTAAACTGGTCCCACCTCCTTTGTCTCTACTTCCCTTTTACCTGTTCATGGATAATTGGCTTCTGGGAGTAGAAAATTAAATTGGAAACTAGTGAATATTGTAAGGGATAGGAAAAAAAAAAGTGTCCACACACATGGAAGTGGGAGGAGAAAGAGAGAGAGAGATGCCATCTTCATATGTATTTGTATAGTTTCTTGTGATTTTTTTCTTCCTTTACTTTCCTTTTCTTTTTTACTGTTCCATGGACTATGAGGCTATGAGACTATCCTGGTGTTCTGAGTTCTGTTGTAGTCAAGAATTTTTACAAAGAAGCCAGATTTTCAGCCTAGAGAGATTTAGGTGACTTAAAGTAAATCTGACCTGAAAGTATTTAAAAGATTTTTATCTAACCTCAGCCTATAAATCTCTCCATCTTTCACCTATTGCTTCTCATATTCTGTGTTGTGAGCTTCTACACAGCCTATCTCCCGCTTCATTTGCCTTTGGGATTCAGTATCCTAAAGGTCATAGTTTTGTGGAGATGCTTTGGTCATCTAAATGCAATAAGTTGTACCCACAGCTATTTATGCCCAAAGTTTCCCTGGTTTCAGAAATTCAGGCTCCAAATGTGAGTCAGAGTCTATTACTCTGTTTATGATCCTGCATCCCCTTGAGTATGATTGTTCTTTAAACTGAGATAAATTTCAGGTCATGGCCTTCTACAGTTGTTCCATGATAGAGTTAGGGGCTCTTCTTCCTTGGCATTGCTGTGCATCAGATACAGCAGTTGTACCTAAAAAGCCATTATTTTGTATACTAGACTTACAGTCATTAAAGTAGTGAATTATCAGAGCCTCTGAAAACCAGCTGGTTGTGGCAGGTGTCTAGACACACACAATTTTTATCTACCTATGATTTCTATCTCTTTACTATTTAAACTAGCATCTATATTACTCTGTCAGGTTGCTGTATGCCTTTCTCTGACATTGGATGCTTTTATTATTATTTTCTTTCAAGGTAACTTCCATGAAAAGAAATATTAAATTCTATGACCATGATATGTTATTTGTGACTTCCATTCTACATTATATTCTGCATTTTATGTTCTAACAGAGTACCAAATCTGTATATTTAGTGCCTGATCTAAAGCCAGTTCAAACCCATGAAGGTCTCTGTAGAACTGGGATTCACATAAGGCCTTTAATGCTGCTAACAGATACTGCCTGATTGAAGATGTCTGTGAGCAGTAATTACTGAGGAGGAATTGTGGCTGAGGGCTGGGCAGAAACACCTGGGGTTCATCTGGAGCTAAGGAACACTTGTCACCTATTGTGGAGAAGGTCTGTCCTCCCCAAGTGCAGGTAGACAGGCTTCAGTGTTTGACACAGTCTTTGAAACTGTGTAGCGGTTTTTTGTAAACGCACAGAGTTCTGAGCTAAATGAGCAAGAGTTTACTGCACTTGGCACAGTGACTGCTGGGCTCTTTTGTGAGCTGCTAAATTAACTGGTTTTACCCATCCCCATTTTTGATGCCAATGTGTTTCAGGCATTTGCAAACAATTTTTCTGTTACAAAAGCTGCTGAGGAGAGATCAGTGAGGGGGGAAGGTGGTATCTGAGGGGGTGCTGAATTGTCATGAGACTGTAGCAAGCACACAGGCCACAGGTGTTCTTAATATCATCAGCACTGAGACAGTTAAGAGTGTGAGGGTGGGGAACCTCAGGGCTTCAGTTAGCAAATGTTTAGAAAAACAGGGTGTTTTCTGCTTCCCGGGGCTATCATTTCAAGCAGGCTATGAAGAAGAAAGCTGAGTGAGTTTACATCTATTTCATGTTTTTGAGCTTGCTCTTACAGCTGCAGAATCTGGAATATGCCTGAAATAAAGTAGTTTTATAGATATATTTGTGGCAAGGAATGAACTTTGCCCACAAGTTCCAGTGACTAGAATGAAGCAATATGGTTTCGTTCACCGTGTCCCTTCCATGGGCCCTGGGATTGTGCCACAGTGACTACAGAAGATGCTCTTCCATGGCGCCAATTTTTCCTCGTAAATGAAAGGTACATGCTTTTATTGTCCTGTACTCTGTGTCTTATGAAATAACTCAAGGGAACAGCTACATAAACATTACAATCAGGGAGTGGGAATGAAGGAATGGCCTTTCAACCCTCTGTGAAGGATTTACAGGGTGAGGCAACCTTTAGGAACTTGGGCTTGGAAGGCAGCTCAGCCTGTCCAGTCACCTTACACTGCGACAAGGGCAAGTGCTGCTAGACCTTCCCTTGAGAAGGTTTTGGGAGCAAACATTACTCCTGTCAGACTGCAAGAGTAAGCCAAGCATTTGAATTACAAAACCCTGCCTTTAGGATGCTATCTACGTCCCTCATTTCTTACTATAAAGTCAGTATTTTACAAGAGTATCTTGAATTTGTGTCATCGATTTTGCAAAATCTGAATCATCTGAGTTTTTCCTAATTCTGAGTAGATTGATTGGTAAAGGCAAAGTTTAAGTAGTCTGTAATGCAGGTAAAATAAATAAGTAAAAAATATAAAATTTTAAAATGTATGGAAAATCCATCAGAAGTCTCTGACTGCTACAGCCATTGCCCCCTGTCTTTTCAGTGCAAGAGTTTCTTTACCTGACTGGAAAACCTGTCTTTGGTTTGATCCTAATGAGTTGTAAAACAAATTAGAAGAAGCAGCCAAAAGACCTGTAAAACTAGCTTCACTTCCAAAATAGGGCAAATGCTATTCATTAAACTCTATTAGCAAACTGATGAAGCAACTCCTTCCTGCACAATAGCAGGAATGAGTAAGTTGAGAAGACAGATGGTATAGGAGAAAATAGTTATTTTATTCCTGAAGTTTGTTTACCCAAAGCATTTAGGATAACTAGTTTTAACAAACTAAAAATCACTAGGAAGTAGCAGTGGTTCTATTTTACAGAAGTTATGTCAAGAAGGAGCTAAGGAATGGGACTGTTTTGTCAGTAAATAAAATCAGCTGGCAATTGAATTTAAGAGGATCTGTTTTACAGATACTGATTTAATTCCTCAAAGTCATTCCTTACTGTTATATATATATAGATAGATGTGAAAGAGCTTGGGGGAGTCTAGTTTGGTTTTTTATATTATGGTTGACTATTTTTTTGAGAAAGTAATTCCTTTCTTTTTTTGGGGGGTGGATATTTTTGTGTAGGTGGGCATTTTTTTTCCATAGATGGTATTATTTTTTTTTTAAAAAGAGACTTTGTGTGTTCTTATACACATTCTTTCTGTATCAACGAGATGTAAATGAAAAAGAGAAGGTTTTTTCCTTTTTAAGCACTTCTGTTTTGCATCTGTGCATAAAAGCAAAAGCATAGATAATAAAATCAGAATAGAGGCATGTTGTACCCAGCCTATCCTTATGCAATTAATAATTAAGAACAAATGGCTTGTAAAATACCTACCAGTATGGTTAAAATGCTAGGAAAAGGTTGCTGGAAGAATAATTGCTTTTTGTTTAATGTAACCAAAAACCAAATCCATGGTTCGATATCTTTTGTGTTGTATGTTTTCTGTTTTTAAAATTAATGTGACATAAGGCATTCTTTATGCTAATGTTATAGCTCCTTGGATGAGTTTAACACCATTATCTTCTTTAATGAATAATTCATTCCCTGTTGAAAACTTAACTATATCATTTTTACAGTGTGTAAATGAAACTTTGAAGTGCAATTTAACTTTAAAGAACTTCAGATTGTAGAAAATTCTCGTAAATCAGCAAAAAGTGCTGTGCAAGGAATACTGTAAGACACTGAAGTGTAAGCATGTTGTGATGAGCATGTTTGCAATTTTTTATTTTGCTGCTTGTTTTAAAATGTTTTGGAAAGGTTTCCTGGTTGGTTTTACTTTATTGGCATTTTATACACTTTTAGTTATGTCTTCCTTTTGAAAATAGAAATACTATCTGTAAGCACAGCAAAGCTCAGATCCTCATTGCTCCTAATAATTCAGGAAGAACCTCTGGGGGAAGGTGGGAGCAATGCTTTTATTTCCCACATCAGATTCTTACCTTCTTGTAAGAAAACCTCTGACAATCTCAATTCTTGGTGGGAGTGAGAGCAAAGATGGATCCTAGGAACTGTTCATGGTTTTTTTGTTTCCAATATTCTCCCCTGCCAAAGTAGGCAGGGCTGAAATTTCATGTGGGATTGTTTGTCTGTAGTGATCTCTACATGTTAAGTAGAACATTAGATATGAGATCATTGTTTTTTAGTTAATGTGAGTATGGGATAAGCAAAATGGGTCACAATAATGCTGAAGAATCATTGGCCAATTAATCAAGATATTATGTTGACCCTGAAACTTGGTCACAGTACCTGATAATCAATTTCAAGTTTCATGAGAAATATTCAATTAATAAGTGAGTACCACACTGTCTTCTTAATGCTGGAATGTACATGTCCATGTATGTGCATTGCTCTTGAATTTAATTACAGGTTCTGTGGATTTTATTCCATATTAGTACATTCATAAAGATTTCAAAATTCTGCTATCTGATGGAGAATTTTACTGGGTCATTGAGGTTGTTAGATTACTGTATCCAAGGAAAGACTAACTGCAATATGGATTTATATCCATGTAACAGGGCCTTGTTTCCTGATGCTCATTGACTGTCACCTGTAGTGAGACAGGATTGATTGCTGTGCTCTGTTAATAATGTGACTGAACGGGGCACTGCAGGGCTGGGGGATCAGGCAGGAGTCCTCCTGAGTGAGAAGGTAAATGATATAACAGGACACTGTTTCAAGAGAGGCATTTTCCATGCACTAATTTCATCCTAAACCAGGTCTGTTTTGAAAGTTTTCTGATATCTCTAAATCAAATCTGGAGATGCATCTTACTGTGTAAATTGTATTTATTCTCAGTGGAGTACTGCCTTCTGGGTACTGGGGAGCAGCATGGGCTCCTTCTTCCTAGGGGAACACATTATCAGCTTTATTTTATTGTGTGCTTGCAGTAGATTTTCATTTTAGACATTTTGAGAGTGAAAGCTGCAATATTTTATAAAACCATACTTAGCAAGCACGTTTCTGGTTTCCAGTTTGTTGGGATTTTTTCCCTCTCTCTACCTTCCCCTTCCTTTTTCCAGGGTATCAGAGCTTGTGGGTCAAAGGGATCTAAGGAGAGTTTATTATATGTCAGAGAGCAGAAAGGAAACGGGTACCTAATTTATTTATTTATTTATTTGTTTTATTTCTTCTCCCTGTGTTAACGTAAGTGGTGATTCCTCAAGCAGGTGCCTGTCCAGATTTGTGTTATTTTACTGCCTTGCATGCTCTCCTCAGGCAGAAAGTTCCTCAGACACTCCTTGTGGCACTGCTGTTGCTGGCTAAAGATAAATCATTTGTCAGGGACATTATCCACAGAGAAGAGCGAGGCTGGGGCGGGAGGAGGTATGAATCATAGCACTTTGTGTAATTTGCTATCCCTCTGAACATATCTGGCTGTGGACACAAAACAGTATTTCTTCAAATGAAAAGTAAATCCTGTAGTATTATAGGCGCCTAACAATGGCAATTCAGCAGGCTTGGCTTGACATCCGGATTTGTGGTATTTTTGTTTTATTTCCATGAGCTATCATTGCTGAAAGCTTTGCACTTGTCCATCTGCACATTAGGAAACGTGTGAGCATTTTCATTTTCATCTCAAGTCAATCGTTTAATATAAGAAACGCTTCATGTTTTTCTAACAACTTTGGATTGTACAAAACATTGAAATAATCAGAGTTTATCCTCCTTTTCAATCCAGAGTTCATGCTCCTGTCTCCTCCTTTATGTTATTTTCTCTTTCTTTTAGTAAAATAAAATCCTTTGAAGTTGAGGACATAGAAAAATTCATTTTTACCTTGAATAGCACAAGCACTCATCATCATCAACTGTTACATTGGAGATTAGATTTGTCATTAAGAGGAATAATCCCCATAATACTCCTATTCATCAGGTAACAGTTAAATGTAGAAAATGTGTGCAATTTATTCCATGGTCCTGGCAATTGTTATTAGAATGTTACATAGAACTCGGGTAGGTCGAGTGAAAAAATAATTAGCACACCTTTTTTCTCTTTGACATTATGCAGCTTAAGATGCTCAAATGTAATATACAATGTCTCTTCAATAGCTGCATTTTCCATACCATTATTGGGCATTTGCTGGTCTCTAAGTTGTATTTGGCTCTCTTTACTTAGAGGATTTACTGATCTGTGACATCTCACTGTTTTCTTCAAATATAAGCTAAGGCAGTACAAATTTGTGATTATAGCAGGTAATTATTTTTCTTCTGTCATTGTTTTGATACCAAAATTATGCATTCACTTGAAAATAGAGGTGTCAGTTTGTTCATGCCAAAGAAGTCTGCTTTAATAAGACGGCTGTATAACCTCTTCCTTCACACTACAGGAGAATGGTGGTATTCAGTGAGATGAGGTAAATGCACATAGATGCAGCACAAGCATGGGTTAATGTGAGCTGCAGCAGCCAAACACCAAGAATAACTGTGCATAAATTGTTAGAACAAGATCTGGCCTGAGGTACTGTGTAGTCTGGAGGGGAATGAGATTTTTGTGTGCAAGCTGCTCTTCTGTGCCTGATAACTTCTGAATTTGTTGGTCAGTTTTGACCAATGCTGGAGGATGAGCCAAACTCTCAAAGGCCATTAGGTTCTTACACAGGTCCTGAACAGCAGCAGAATAGAAGAGGGATGTGCCAATGGAAGTTCCCTCCAAAGGTGGCTGCCAGGTGTCGGACACTGGTGGTGCTGGGCAGCGTCAGCCGCCACCACCACTCCTGCCCTGCCAGGACCAGACAAAGGACCCTTGGCAGGGCAGATGCTGTGCACAGCACAGTGGGAAGCTGCAGGGGAAGAGCAGTGTGAGATACAAATCCACAGGGAAACTGGGAATGCCAGTACGCTTATTTGTTTTATTGTACAGGCTGCACATTAAGCATGGGCAAAAATCTTGGCCAAGCTTGAACCCAGAGCTGAGCAGCAGCAAAGCTGTGAGTGCAGGGCTGCACATTGCACATGAGCAACCTGGGAGTGTCACAAGGAGTTTCACACAGGTTAAATCCTCCTGGAGTTCCAGTTAAATATGAAAGAATTACATGTATGGAGTAGTGCAACAATAGCAATCCTTGTAACTGGAAAGGAAGCTGGCTGAATCAAAACTCAGCCCTGTAGACTGAGGAATAAGAGCATTCTTTATAAGGTATTAATTTGAGACTAATCTAAAAAACAGAGGGGAGAGATCATGTAATTTCACAAACACAGCTAAATTAAAGTTGAAGAGACATGTATTTCAAACCTTTGTAGAGCAGTGATCATTGGGAAGTAGAAAGGGCAGGGAGGAGGAGCCATTACTAAAATGGAACTTAGTCTTGGGACTTGGAGAGTAGAAGTTTCATATCTGGTGAGCAGTGAGAAAAAAAAAGTGTTAGTTTTCTCATTTTCCTTATATTTTTGCCTCACGGCTGCTGATGGTATATTGCTGTTTGACTGAATACCTTCTAGCTGAAAAGTAATCTTTCACTGTTGATTTATAAGAAGAATTTAATTGAAAAAAAGTTGGCAAGGTGACTCAGTGGATGGAGACAGATTCATCTGTTATGCTCTGATGCAAGTCCTGGCAGAACTAGTTACATTATCATTATCTTTCTGGTGTCAAACAGCCAGTGTTCAGATTTTCTGACCTTACTGTTATTTTTTTTTTTATTTTTAGAGAGTTATGTATGGCTTGTTGATTGAGTTCAACAGCAGGGAAGGCAGTAGTGATCCGTTTTGCCCTAACTGAGAATCATTGCAGTCAATGGGAATTTCTGTAAGAGGTTTCCAGGGACAATCTGCCAGCCAAAAGGCAAAGGCAGAACTAAATTATCATAGAAAATTGCAGCAAACCTAATTAAGCTAGGTTTGTGGAGAGAGAGATTGGTTTTAACCACATGAATATCTATTATCTGCAGTCACTAAAGATGCTTACAGCACAGCCAACTCCAGCAAATCATGCAGGACAGAGCTAAAATCTGCAAGGACTCTCTCTCGTGTGCCTCCGTATGGTGAAAGGTGTTTAATATTAATCTTTAAGACGACGAGGTTTTGTGGCATTTGAAAAATGCTCCCATATGCTCATGGTGAGGACCAATATGGCTCCAAAAGGCCTGTGCAGTGGGGATGACACAGCAATCTGCTCCCTCCAACGGGTGCTTTGCAGCACAGAAAAGAAAGATCAGGGAAGTATTTCCTGAGCAAATGCAAAATATTGTTCCTTCAGGAACTGATATGTAACACACTGAGAATGCCATACATCATTTATCACAGGCTCTCTCTGCTAGAAAGGGAAGACAATAAAATCCCATTGTAATATTTTCATGGAGGTGGATGCCATAAGAGACAATGTGACCTTATGCTAATCAGAGAAGACTCTATCAGTGTTGCACAGTCTCAACCAGACTCTTCACTGAGTGAAGAATTGATTCTCTTCTGCCCCTTTTCCTTTTCCCTGTGGCTAGGATTAGCATCACTATTGATTAATGATCATTATGAAAACACTGTCCAGAGACCTCTGTGAAGATCAGAGCTCCATTGCTAAGGGCTTTTCTGTCCTGAGGATTTTACAGATGGTGTAAAACTATCTTCATTCTTTTTACAAGCTGCTCTATATTCTGTTGTGCACAGTCATGACTCCTCCAAAGACTACTTGTCAGCCATTCTTGTGGTGTTTTTCCCAATATATTTATCCTGATCTAGAGAATTGCAATCTTACAGCATCTGCCAAGACTCTAATGTACTGATAGAGGAATGTAGATAAAGGTGATCAGTTGGGAACTCTGCTGCAGCCTAAATAACACCAAAGATGGAAGATTACCTGAGGAGTCTATAATTCTATGAAACCTAAACACCTGCTGTTTATTAATTTCTAACTTGCTTAGAACATTTGCAAAGGGAGAGAAAGGAGAGCTGGTCAAGATCAATGGACATCCCTCTGACTTTCTGATGTATTGTTTTTCACAGGCCTGTGTGATAATTACTCTGAAAGCTGTTGCTCCTCTGATAATCACTAGGGGACAACAGTCTGGTCCAGTTCTAAGTTTGTTAAGCTGAGAGCTGGGAAGGAGGGGCACTAAACTTAGTACTGAAATGCTGATATGACTTTCACAAGTTTTGCAGGGGGTTGTCTTAGGCTGTTCACATTAAGAGTTTCTAGAGTGATAATTTTCTTCTTTCTTTTATGTTACACACGTATTTTGGAGATGAGACTGTCATTCCCAGAGCTATTACTCTTGGCCAAAAAAAAGCTACAAAATTTTGTGGACCTAGACTCAATGAAAATGTTTACAAAATGGTAATTGCAGCCACATGTTGAAGGAGTTGAAGTTACCCATTGTGTCCCACAATGAAGATCTTTCTGTCCCTTGTATCTGTGCAAAGCAGACTTAATAAGTCAGCATAACCCAGTCAAAGCTTCTAATGTCTTGAACAGTCACAGTCTGGGTCAAAATAAAATACACACAATGTGCTGACCAAAGAAAATATCTACATTGTCTACCCCCTCCCACATTCATTCTTGTTTCATTGTAAGGATTGCAACCATAACTTCATTCTTCATCGAATTCAGACATAAATTGCTATTAAAGATGAGTGTAATTTTAACAAGCCTGCATTTTTGCAGCATAGCCTTAAATTTACCGTGCATTTTACAAAACTGTATGATCCCGACAATTTAGAGGTTTGGTATTTTTGGGGATTTTTTGTAAAATGTATGGTCACATGAAAATATCTTGGCCTCTTAATAAAACAATCAACAAATACATATGTGAATGTAGCCACCTAAATACTAGATGTATCTGCAAAGAAATTTATTTGTATAGAAGCAGAAGAACTAGAGGCCTTTTCATGATCTGACTTCTAAAAACGTGTTAATACAGGATCATACTTGAAATAATTCAAGTGACCTAGAGTGATCATTTAGCACAACTGCCTGACCACTCCATGACTGACCCAAAGTTGAAGTGTATTATTTCGTGTGTTATACAAATGCCTCTTGAACACTGACAGCCTTGGGAATGGATAACCTCCCTAGGAAGCCTGTTGCTGTGTTTGAGCACCCCCTTGGTAAAGCAATTTTTCCTAATGTCCTGTCTAAACCTCCCCTGATGCAGCTTTGAACCATTCCTTTGTGGTCTGTCACACCAGGGAGGAGGGCTCAGCACCTCTTTCTCCCTTCTGCTCCCCAGAAAGCTGCAGAGAACAGCGAGATCATCCTTCAGCTTCCTTCCCTCCAAATGACATAAAACAAAAGACAAAGCCTTCAGGGAATTCCAGTAAAATGTTTCTATATGGCAGCTTATGTTTAATAAAAACAATTAGTTCTTTAAACATAGGTGGGGGAAAAGACAGCTCATGAGATCCCACAGGGAGAGGTCCGTGACAAGAATAACCAGAGGTCTGTTACATTTGCTGCTGAGGGCAAATCTGCCCTGTAGTGCTCAAGCTGACTGATGAGATAAGGTGATTTTAGTTTCCTGAAGGGCTTTATCTCAGCTGAAATCCACCATCTCTATCAGGACTTTGTCTTAAATACAAGGCCAGTGTAAACATGCTGTCACATTGAACACAATAGCTGTTAAAAAGCAATCAAACTCTTTTTTTTTTAAAGGAACTCAAGTTATTATAGCTGTATATGCTGAGTAGGAGACTTGACAGTACAAAGAACTTAAGAGGAAACATGTAAAAGGCAGTAATTATGGGTCAGTTTGCTGAAGGCCACCAGGAAAATATACAAAGTGGATGGCAGTCATAATGTTACTAAATATTAGGGGCTTTTTTCATAATAAGGCTTCTCTACCTAAAAAAACCGCAAAACACCACCAACAAAAAAAACCCACCAACCTCTCAAACTTTAAGGCTAAAATGCAAGAGTAGAGAGAATGTGATGGCCTTTGAGAAGTATATAGAACTCCAAAGAGATTTGAAAGGATAGATGCTACAAGATGATTTGAATTTATGTCAAACACAAGAACAAGAGGCATGAACTAAAGCCAAGAAAGGGTCAAATCCTAAAGGAATGCTGGTACAGTGTGTCTGTGCACAGTGCAGCCATGCTGCATTAAAAATAAGGCAATCCTATGAATAGTCATTGCAAGAAACAGGCAAACATCTAGGTAAGCAACGTAATTGTGGGATGTAGCAATTAGCTCCAGACAATGCAGTGATGCTAAGAGCATCTGATGGCAGTTTCTGATTTCATAATTGTCTTGCAGTTTGTATATTTAGATAACTGTATTTCTGTAAAGCAAGAACTGCTCTTCCTGCTAAGAGACATTGCCATATGTGCAGTACTGGAAGCAGCAATAATGTGTGTTTGTGCTGTTTAATAAAACCCCAACCTTCATCTGTGCGCTACTGTTGGGTAGAACCTGTGCATGTGGAAAGTTCTCTTTGCGGAATGTACTCACCATTGCTGCTCCTGCAATGCATTCATTGCTGCACTAGACTTCTTTACTGCAGTTTATTTAACTGAGGTTAAAAGCCCCCTGCAAATTCTCTACCCCACCCATGTTATGCTGACTGCAGGAGAGAAATCTGGGTAACTCCCTAGGTAACCTGGGAGCTTTTAGGAAGGGCTCGTTTCCAGCAGACTTGCAATGACCCCAGAGTTCCCCTCGCTTACAATAAAATGTCAGTCTCCAGTGTCTCTCCCACTTCCTTCCTCAGGATCACAGGGCACCCCAGAGTTCAGTGGAGCTTTGTGCCATTTGTATGACACTATAGATCCCTTCTCCCTGCATCCTTGGGATGTGCAAGGACAGGTTGACAGACTACAGTCCCCTTGGGGACTTTCTGGATTACTACCTTTCTAACAAATTAAAATCAAAGTAATGGTGAAGGTCTTTCAAGAAACATGTTAATTTCCAAAGACTGACTGTGCTAGTAAAAACACCCTGCAAAACAAATCACTTTTCAGGGCATAGACCGTCCGGTTTAATGATTAATTTGCACTAAACATCTCATTAATAGCACAGATTGTTTTGCCAATGCTTCTGAACAAATATAATTGGAAAATTTATCAAAAATTCCTTAATGTATTTAGTGCTGCAAAAGACAAAATAGAGAAATTAATAGCAATATCTAATGATTTATTTGCATATTATGGTGTACTCTTTTGTGGCTGGGACCAGATCTATAGGATCTCTAGATCTATATAGTTTGCCAGTTCCATCAGTGGGTTTTCTCCCAGCAGTGTTTTGTTCTACCCACTGTCCTATGTGAAACAAGACTTTTACTCACTCTTAGAACTGAAAGAGGTTGGTAAAACTCCCATTATCTCGAGGAATGCTTAAGGAAGCTGAGTAAGGGAGCTAGTTAGTGCCCAAAGCAGAGCCCTGCTCCTCTTGTGCTGTAGCTCAGGAAGCCAGCTCTGACTCGAGCAGCTGTCTGAGCCCCACTTCTTGCCTTGAGGTATGAATTGAGGAGCATCAGACCCACTGGAGTGCCACAGAGCTGGGCACCAGGGTGTGATTGGTGTGCTCACCTGGCATCAGAAGTGTTCCTGCATCTGTCCATTTGGAGCTGGAGGTACCTGTGCTCTCTGTTGGGTTACACACCACAAATGAGCCCCCAGAAGTTGTTGTTTCAAATCTTGCTGGTCCTGCAAAAATGCCTGTGACCTTCCGAAGTGTCTCATTTCTTGCCTTCGTTTCATATCAGCAAATAGGGCTAAATATCTTTATTTGATGGCTTTCCTGGTTTCTGTGGTCTAAGTTCTGTGGAATAGGGATAGTCTCTGGGTACATAATGTACAGAACTCCACAGGAAGCCATCCAATTTGAGGTCACTGGCTGCTATAGTAGGATGCATAATTTTATTCAATAACATACTTAATGGAAGAAAAGTAGTATTAAGACTTTTGCAGATTGCAACTTTTGGGAATTGTTCTAAAAATAACGCCACAGTGACTGCACCAGTTAATCAAGTTGACCTGATATTTTACAGAGCTGAAGACACACTTCATTATGCCAGAGAACTAATATAAACAGCTATCTGTTAGTGCAGCCAGCTGAAAGTTCACAGAGATTCCAATTCTGAAGTGACAGCAGTGGGATTCAAGCACATCCAGAAGTGCAGTGTAAATAGAGGTGGATGCTTTGGGCTTACATTTTTACCTGTGGTTATTAGCTCAGAGGTAGAAAATGAGATGACTATGTATTCATGCACGTTTCTTCTGGAGATCTCTAGGATCAGCTATTAATCTTCAGGTGATATAAGATAGTCAAAATGGTATTTTCTCTTTTTGATCAGTATTAGAAATTTAGGGGATACCTGAGCCGTTATTAAATCTCTACATCTGTAACTGGATAGAGAATAGGATCTCAGCTGGTTTATGAGGTTAACTACTGCAGAGAGCTTTACCAGTTACAGTTATATTATTCTATACTCCCATTTAGCAACTAGTGCATCTATGCAATTTTCATATCTTATTCTCCTTGCTGAAGAGCATTTCACACTGTAGTTTACCTGCTAGCCAGAGACATCATGGGAGTCTTACGTGTTCAGCACCACAGCTTAGATATAGGAAAGGAGGATTCTAAATTGATAGCAATCTCTGCAGCTGCTTTAAAATCAATGGCCTGTCTAAGCTGATGCACATCAGTTCAAGTTCTAGCCTCGATGCATTTTCTGACATAGTTTTGACATGTTGTCATTGGAAAAATTTTCCCAGTAATTATATTTTACAGCAGTTATGCCACAAAGGTGCTGATGATTTTATAAAGTAACTCTGGAAGTTCAGGCATCATCAGAGCAATACTTGAATGGTTTTGGCAAATTTATGGTGGTTTGTGAACAAGCCAGCCTGTGGTGTTCCTCTTTGTCTAGAGCCTGTGAGACCTTGTAGTTTGTGCTGTAAGATATTTTATTATTAAATCTGGTTCTCCCAAGAGCAGATGATTCCATATTTATGCATGGTGTATAACTTACTAGCATCCATGTGTGAGGTTAGGAGCCAGAGGCCATCCTATTGGAATGCCACAGTAGAAAACCATAACTTGGGTAGAATCCTCAATATTGTACATCAATAGTGAATTTGGGAACAGAAGTCACAGGGCTGCCTACAGGTAGAAGAAAATCTCTTGAGAGCAGCCACCAACAAAACACCAGTCCAGGCTGGAGCACAGTATGAGGTCAGTAAGGCATCCCTTTTTCCTCAACAAAGTCAGACAAAAGAACAGATAGGCCTCTATTTGCATGAAAATCATTAAATGCTGGACATCATTTAACAAAGACTTGTCCACAAAGTATGTTTGTCACTCAGTGTGCTGAACAAATAATAGTTAATAACAATTAGTTTTTTTCATTGCAATTTCTGTGTAGCAATATCAGAATAAAAAAAAATCCTTGTCTCTTGAAAATCATAAATACACAAAAGAAAACCATTTCCTCTAAACTGGAGAGAGATTTTTCAGCCTTGTCTTTGCTGGACTTTCTCCAAGTCCTTCAAATGATTGTTCCTCTTTGCAAAAACAATAACCAAAAGGGTTTTGCATAAAAGCTGGAAAGACACTTTAACTTAATTAGAAAAGAGGGACTAATTTTTCCCAAAAAGGACCAGGAGTCTTGGTTTTCTTTAATTTCATTTTGCCACCTTCTATGCCTTGGTTCTGCTCATTATACAGATAAGGCTGGAAGAGGAATTCAGTGCTGACATTTTGCAGTCGGACTTTGGTTCTGCTTTTGCAGTCAAGCTGTCATTGCAAGGGTGAAATTGAATTTGCCATGCATTTTCTAACACTATAGGAAAAGAAGCATGAATTCTATATTTTTTAAAATAGGGGATCTTGAACTTAATTGAAATGGAGTGCTACAGGGATTGGCTAGATTTTCCTCTTGCTTTTGATGCTGTGACTGAAGCTTTTGCGCATGGTTAAATTGTCACACATGAATTGCGAGGTGGGTGGTGCTTCCAGGGGAGTGGACACCATTAACAGTGGCTGTAGACACTGTTAATGGTGTCCAGTAAAATGCATCTTTTGCCACATTTCTCTGGAGAATTGTGCTGATTCCCTCCTTCATTATAGCAGCTATAGTGACCCCAGCTGTCTGTGGTTGTTTCCAGATGTTGATCTCAGAATATAGGAAATAAAACCAATATAATTAATGTTTTACCTTTGCTTAAATGTGGCAGTGCAACAGAATTTTCTCAATGACCTTATTGGAGGGGAAAAAAGAAAGATGGTGTACATCACTTAGAGCTACTAGTTAGAATTTAGTCATTACAGAGACTCTGCATAATTATTCCTTTAGTTACATGTATCAGTCTGGAAGTGTCTTTTTTCCAGTTGACCAATATGCCCCTTTCATATCCATCCTTCTTCCTTCTTCTTTTAATGAAATGTATTTATTAAATCTTTACTCCAGGTGATTCTTTAAACTTAGAGCACAAAGGGAAAGAGAGAATATTTCACAGTGATATTTTATTGCACTTGTTCCTTAAAATGTTCAGGCCTGTTATATTGCTCAACCCCCCCGGGTGTAGAACATGAACTCCTGAGGTTGAATAGAATGATTCACTTGTTTCACTATGAATTCAAAGTGGATATGAAGCATAAATCCCCTTTTTCCCTCTGTAATATAGTAGCCATGAATCACAATGTCACGCTGAGTCGATCATAATCTTAACACTTCACGCCTCAGACAACAACTTGATTTGTCAAGAGAACAGGCCTGCAAGCTGCCAATAGCATTGATTCCCATTGGAAAAGAAAGGATAATTAAGTCCTCAGTGAGCTAATTTCTTTTCTTTTATAAAAATAATATTTAATTCTATTTTTAAAGTAAATAGAAATTATAAACACTGCATATGTATAGAATTAGTTAGGTGTTTGCTTTCCCTAAACAACTAATAAGAGTTTTTGTTCCACTTCTATCTGATAAAAAGTTCTTGGGATCATTTTATTTCACCACACAATAGCACATTGTGTTACATTTCAGTTAGGGAAGCTAAAATTAATTACATGCAATCTGCATGATCCTGCAACAGGATGGTACCATTGCTGGGATACAAGTGTGAAGTTGTCTACTCCTGAGCTTGCTGATGGGCATGAATAATCCCTGTGTTTTGTTGGAATTCTAGTCTTTTGCAGTGAGGTAACGAACAAAATGTGCTTTGAGCCTTAAATATGGCTCATGAGTCCTAAACATGCACGAAGGTCACCACATATATTTTTAATATACTGTGATATGTTTCCCATATGGAGATGTGGTACATGAATAGATTGGTCTGTTACAAGAAAAAAATCCTGTTCTTTCTTGAGGAGGAAGGATGCTTTGATGCTTTTATTTCCAGTGCTTGTGAATTTAGCCAACAAGTGGAGGCCTCTTTTTGGTGCAGGGAAAAAACTTATGCAAATAAATATCATACTGGCATGCAGATATTATTTGACTATGCTTATGAATATTTACATTAAAATTAGATTTGGTTTTAACATTTGTATCCCCAAGGTGCTTGGGAATTTATGAAACACATATTAGTTCATGCACACAGCCTGGATAAACCCATTGATCAGACTGTAATAGATCCTTCAAATATTTTTCCTTTTCATTGTAGAAGAGAGCAGCCAGTATTCATCCATCAGGGCCAAATCACTCCATCCTTCTTACTTGCTAAGTTTCCTGTTTGGCAGCCCAACAGAAAAAGAAAAGCACAGACTTCCCAGACATAAGGTTGGAAGGTTCAATGTAGTCATCAAGTCTAATTTCCTATAATCATAAGTAATATTGCAGAAGACTCTTAGATTACCAGAGTCCCTGCTTGCTGTAGCCATAAAGCACTCCCCAGCATCCTGCAGCAAACTGCTCTCACAATGAATGCTCAGGATAGTTGTCAAGCTGGAAAACATTCTCTGAACTTCAGTAACACAGAGCAAGCTGCATCTCCTTCTTCCGTGGCTCACATCTATTGTAGCTGGAATACTCTCTGCTACACCTTTCATGACCTTTCCAGGGGTGGGCGTTTCCTCCTCTGTGGCAGAGGCAAGGAACAGTTTGTATCGTTTTCATCTCTGGGCATCATACAGTCCCAAGAGAAGAGATGTAAAGTGTTCTTTGTATTTCTCCCAGCTCCTCTCTTAGCAGCAGAAAGTACAAACCAAGAAAGCACCTCATTTGCAGCCTGACAGCAGAGCCCAGCTTACTTGGTTCAGAATGGTTATTAAAAAATTCTGGTGATTTAGGGCTTAATCCTTTCCTTCCTACTGCACTGAAATTGGATATAAGTTATGGTATCATGTAGATGAATAAGCTTTTGTCCTCCTAGTCATTTCACTTTCTTCCTACAGCTCTATCTCTTAACAACCACTACCTGGTTTTCCTATTTCACATTCTGTAGTTGCTGGGATACATGCCATTCATAAGTCTCCTGAAACAAACTGGAGTTTTTTTGGCGTTGATCAGGCTTAATGTGGTCCAATTGTACTTGCCTTTTTTTCAAGTATTTGCTTGGGTTGCATTGCTAAGATACCATGTCTTTGTGCCCTCTTTTCTGCTCCTCTGGAACAGAATGCAAAGAGATCCTTTGAATATGGCTGCTTTTCCACTAATATATTATCTGTATTTGTTTTGGTTTTTTCCCTTAAAAGTTAAAAATTTCCACAGCAACCCAGGTGCTTCTCAAATTAAGCTATATACAAATCATGCTTGGATAGGGAATTTAAGTGGAAATTTATTTTGACATCTGTTTAAATTTTCTCAGATTTTGTTTGTGGCTAAAAGCAATTTAAAAATCTGTCCCCAGAAATAAAAAACCAAACTCGTCGTCCTCTACGCATCTGTAGCTCTGTGGAAAAGCAATAAAAGTTAAACAGAATTGATGAACTGTGACCACCATGTGTTTGATTGGTTTTAGGAAGCTCTAAACTGTATTTGTAAATGCTGTCTACCTGTAACCAAGTCAGGATCACTTTATTCTTACATAGCAAATTACTTATAACAGCATGTCCTTACTCTTCCTACCCATCTGTGGGATGTGTGTGATCTTTTGGGGAGGGTACCCTCTTAAATACATTCTTATAAAGCACCCAAGGCAGTTTGGCACTGGTCTCTGGGTGGTCCCCAAAGCATAAGTGCTGGAAGTGGTTTGATGCTTTTATATTACTAATAAATAGTAATATAGGATTGAATACCTTCTCAGTCATTTACACAGAACGTGCAGTACCTGGATCACTCATAAACATCTGCCATTATTAGAGGGATGTATAACATCAGCTACAGGTGACATATGTCAGAGAATGGGAGGAGAAACAGAAGTTAAAATCCAAACCTCTTAATTATTCCCAGTTCTACTAAATCTCCCTGTTAACCTCAGATTTACTTCTGTCTTCTAATAGTCCTTGTGCCATCTTTGCAGGTCCTTCAGCAGCTACAGGCATTAACTTTGCTATAACATTTGCAATTTTGCCCAAATTGTTTCATTACTGCTGTAACTGAATAAAAGCTTATGTAAAAATTCCATTTGCCTCAGTGGTGCCACCCTGACTGAGCTGGGGGAGGAGTAGCCCAAAATACATTAGAAAAATTGCATCTGAGAGCTGCTTTCTCTTTTGGGTCACTTTACAAAGGATATGAACATTGTGGTGGACAATCTGACCCTTAGCAACTTTTGGGAGATATTTTCAAGCAATATGCACAAAGTCTTTTACACAAAAGACATCTTTTATTTATTAGTTGACAACTGCAAATGTTGTTTTTTGTTTTTCATTTAGTGTCTCTGAATTTTAACTAAGGCAGAGATCAAAACATGAGTACTCCATAACTCCAGCTTAAAAGCACTTAATAATAATCAATTCACATCTTGTATAAAGATATTTTTTCCCATAGTTCATCATCTCTCTATGGAAAATAACAGGACCTTGAAAAGAGATGTGTTTGAATTGGGGACACAGAATTCTCATCTGATGTTTTGACTTGTTGTTTGTGTGATATCACAGACATTTTTAGGTTTTGTCTTCTGGGAAAAAGCTATATGAGTTTATTCAGTGCAAAAGTTCAATGAACATTAGTATGCAAGAGCACATCTGAATTACATGAAAGTTACCCTTCAGTATCTTTGCTTGTCTAATGTGGTTTTGGACTATGAATATATCCACATTTACTCAAAGTATAATTTTAGCTAAAATTATATTTCTTACTTTTCCCCTCAACAAGACAACCAGCATTTTGTCACTTAGGCAAAGGACATCATGGAATTCTACCACAAAATGTAACAGTAGAGTTGACATCAATGCCACTGTATCGACTCCCTTGACATATATTTATAGTATTATTTTTACTTATTTTAGTATTATATTTACTTATTTTTACCCGGGAAAGCTGCTTTTAACTGATAGAAGGAACTCCCAATAGACAACATGACAGCAAATCAGTAAGACCTAAATATATTAGAAACCCAAATGTGATATCGTAAATGATAAGCTTCTTTGCAGCTTATGTCAGCTAGAAGTGTGTGGAGTCACCAAGGAATGCAAAAAGGGCATAGAGTACTGCAAATCCCTCCAGTTCAGCTCTTCCTGAGTATTCCCCTGGTCAGGCAAAACTTTAGCAAGCAACTAAGTGGATTTGTCTGAAAAGTTTGAAAGATCGTGGAAGTGCACAACTCTCTGGCTAACCATAGCCATATTCTTTGGCTATGAATATCAAGTCTTTTCCTCCACAGAGGAAAGAATGACAGGCCAGGAAGGTACTACATGAAAATGCAGGAAAAAACATTTAAAGCTGAGCATTCATGATGGGATACACAATTTCCAGGATTTTCACCATTTTGATTGTATTTGACTCTTGGTTTGTGGAACCTTGGGATATCAGCTTTCACAGAAAGCCCAGAAGCTGGGGAAATTGGGCTTTGGATTGAAGGAGTTGAATTCCATCTCACTCATTCAACAGCTTTCTACAATCAGAGTACAGTATGTGCACAGAATGCCCAGGTAACCCTTTAGGAGGGTCCATTTGCACTGTCTTCATTGTGTTGAGTTTTATTTACCCAGAGTAAGCTGCTTTTGCCTTTTCGCATGCCACTGTTCTTTCTCTGAGGGTCAGTCTGACTTCAGAGGGAGCTTCAGCTCAATGAAATCTGCAAATGCCATTTCTGAAATCCCTGCAGTTCTTCCCAATCTTCTCATGCAGAACAAATGAAGTTGCCTTAACAACCATATGTCAATATTAATAAATATGTAGCAAAGGAAGGTGGCCACAGCAAGCCACCCCTAGACATGAAAATCAGAATTCCACCTTGGAGAGCAGGGGCTGATCTTTAGTGAGATGTCCTCACAGAGCTTATTCATGCCAGGATTATGGCCCTCACAGAGTGATGTATGGGCATAAAAATTCCAGCAGCCATCTACACTCCTGGGCACTACTGAGACTCTATAGAATACAATTTCCTGGCATGTTTCCAAGGTATTAATACCATAGAGTCAGCATCTCTGACAATAAGTATTGTGGTCCTCTTTTCTCATAAAAATAGTCAAGATGATTTAATGATGTTCAAAGTTCTGCTGAGGACAAGGAAGATATAAAAGTCATACACGGCCCATTTCCTAAACTTTGGAGTAGAACATAAATTCAGACAGATAAAAATGGTCCCAGTTCCTCTTTTAAATCTCAGGTTATTCTGTACATTCTGCTCAGTGAGTTTGGATTTGCATTGGTGCAATTGACAACAGAGTATAAAACGCAGGTGAAAGTTTTATTCTTTCATACTTTTTTTGTAGGAAAGGTGTATGAAGGTGTATGAAAAGTGATTTTTAAGCTTCTTTTAAAAGGTTTCTAATGGAGGTGACTTTGATTGAATACATTTTGTCACCGGAGTAAAGCTCTAGTATGGTAAAGACTTTGATTCTGGAAGTAAAAAATCACTTCAGTCTGTCAGTTCCTGTTTATCTGACTCATCCTTACTTATGCACATGTGGACATTTTCAGCTGTTTGGATTGCTCACACAGAGAGTACATCAGACACCAGATGTAGATTCTTATATTTGTGAGAGAATCTTTACAGCCAGAAAAGTCAATTGCAGGTTTTTTTCTCTCTAACAAGATAGATTAGCATTGGTAGTAAGTAGGGGTTTAGTTCAGTATCAAAACATGAAGAGACTCTTCATTTTGAGCAACATGAATTACAGTATTAATTCAATTAAAATAGCATTATGAACAGCATTTTATAATTTTCCTTCTATCTCTATTAAATATGCTTGAATGATAAACCAGATTGTGCTCCAGATTTCTACCTGAGTAACTCCATTGACATCCATGAAATTGCTCCTAATTTGAATCAGAGCCAACAAGATCAAACAAAGATTAAAAGCTTTCTTACTAGCAGTTTTATCCTGTGTTTGGTGAGCTTATTGTTTTATTATGGCTCTATTAGAGTAAGCTTGTTACCTATTTCAGTTTTAGTTTGTGCACTCCAGAGCCAGGGCTGCCTTGTGCTTCTCTCTCTCAGAGTACCACCAGCACTGTCTGGATCACACATTCCTGAAAGCAAATTTGCCAGGTGACATACTGCCCTCAAAGTCAGAACAAACACTGCAGGTGATTGTTCTGCAAAGTAGATGTGGCAAGAAATTGCCTCATGGCCTGGGTTTGTACAGTACCTGCTGCAGGAGCTCTCTGTGCATAAATGGGGGACCCAAAGTTTCTCTCAGTCTCCGAAATGACTCAAAGGAAAAAAGAACATTTTCTAGGCTGCATTAAGGCTGTTGGATCCTCCAAACATGCTGAATTTTGAATCAGGGCAAAAGCCAGGTTTCCCTTGAAACAAATTTTGAAAGAAATCTATTTCATGTCTATGTTATGCAAAATATTTCTCCCTTTTTCTACAAGAACAGTCACCAGCCTGTGTTTTCCCCTCAGAATATTTTATCAAAATGTACATGGATCTGGAGGAGAGCAAGTGTGGCAAGAGTAGGTTTGCCCAATAAAAACTTTTCAGGTGGTTCAAAAGCTCAGTCAGTTTAAATGATATATGTGCAGAACAATCTGAGTGAGGATGTTTAAATATTCCTGGTGATGGACAAGTGTCTGAAATTGAATGATATTGTTTATTTCATGATGAATGACTGCAAGTTTTCATGAGTTTGACTAAAAGGGCAGCTTATATTTTGATATCTTGATGGAACTCACTAGCTCATGAGTTCTTGTAGTGCCATTATTTCTGTCGGACTATTTTCTGCTTTGATTAAATTAATGATTACTTTTTAAAGTTCATTCATGAAAATACATGGATGCTTTTTACAGTTAAATGTATTAGAATACTTTCTTCAGACCAGACACTTCCTTTAATCACGTTTTAGAGGCAACTGTATTTAAACCAGACCATCCATATTGGTGTTATGCCAACAATTATGTAAAGAAGCTCATCCAATTATCCTACTTTGATTATAACAGTGAGGCATTAGAGGCTACATATTGTCCTTCTGTTTTTCTAGGCAGCATAAAGAATGGAGCCAAAATATAATTTTTTGGGGAGAGTGAAAAAAACCAGAGATTTTTAATTTGTTGTCTTTTGAGAATTACATATAGACAGGGCTGGAAAGTGTTTGAGAAGGAAACAGCTTGAAGAGGAAAGAAAATGCAGCCAGGCTTCTCTGAGGGAAGCAGTTATTCATCTGTGTGAGGAACCCAGAAAGTTATAAGGGGTAGCCTGGGCAAAACCTTGGGTAGAATGAGACAAGGATCTGAGTTACACAAATGAGAGAAGAAGAATGAAATTGTAAAAATAATTACACCTTTTCTCCTAGATGATAAAATAGAAAAGTTACAGTTTTCCTTGGAACACAGACCTCTGCTGTGTTGGATGTAATGTGCTTGAATCAGCTTACCCAAATCTTTCAGAAATACAGCACAGTTTTGTTTAGCATTTGTGGAGCAGCTAAAATTATTTTTGTAATTTTTTTTTCCTAGCACACATAACACTTCACTGAATAGAATAATCCTAAGAGCTATCACTGAAATAAATCAAGCCCTTTGATTTAATGCTAAAGTTCAAAATCATCCAGTTCCAGTCTCTACTTCCAGACACCATTGCCATCCATTCAAGTGAAGCAATATGATTTAGAGATGATGCTGCCACCTTCTCAGTACATCATCTCATTTGGAGCAGGTCCTTGAGGTTACACTGCTGTTGATGTGGCATTTTCACTGATGTCTAATCTAATAGATCCATCCTACCATGTGGTTTTTATTGAAGCTGCAGACAGTGCATGCACAGAGTGTCATATTCATGGTAGAGACTCGTGGATCTGAAAGACGACTTGAAATTAAAATTCACTGGTACGTCTCTCCAGGACTGTGAGGAAAAAAACAACAACAACAAATCTGTGTAAAATGGGATGATTGAAAAAAAAAAAAAAAGCTGATCCACTCAGCAGCAAAAGTTTATGTTGACCTCAAGTCTGTGAAATGTGGCATCAATTTTACATTGGTGTAAGAGGGGTCAGAACCAGGTCCCAGTACATAAGAGTGACAGACTCATTTATGTTGGGTCTTTGCTAAAATTATCATGGGATCAAACTGAATAAGGAAGAACCTGAGGATGTATTTTTTGATAGGATGTCAAAGTTTAAATTCTTCATCATTGACTCTGATACCAGAATTGGAGAGGAACAAAAATTCCTTTTCCTTGTCTGCCATCCACCCTGAGGCAGGAGTGTTCTAGTCCATTGTCTGCAATGAGGAGAAATCAGGCTCTGCACATAGTTAACTTGATGATGTTTTGATTGTCTAAAGGAAATAGCTTGTTTTGGAAACAGCCTCCAAGAGGCTATTAGCATTTTTAATTACACAGATTCTGTTTAATGCCACCCTATTTCCACTTCCCATTCTTCTCATCCTCTTTATTCCCTTGTGTGGAAATAGCATCTTCTTCCGCTCAGATGCCTTGTTTGTGCAATGTTAACTCTACTACTACTGCCCAGATTTAGTCTCTGTCCTTGGTCTTTCTGCCAGTTTTGCTACAAAAATACAAGTCTGCACCATGCTTTCATCAAAATGATCTCGAAATGCAGCCATGGACATATAGGTACACTTATTTTCACTTTCCTTACCACTGTCATCTGCTGTCCAACTAATGTGCTCTCTCAGGAATGAAAATAAAACTCTTGGTTCGCTTGTTTAATTCCGAATGTTTGGGCGTGCAGTTGATGATGGTTCTCCACTTTCAGTTTAGGCTGCCATTAATGTCCTGTCATTGTGACACCTCATTAGAATTCATTTTTTCAAGCATTGCAATGATGTTGGAAACCAGAGAACAAGAGTCATTCAGCTGATATGGTTGATAAACCTGCATTGTGTCACGGACAAATTACTGAATCAATCTAAGAAAAAGGGTAAAAAGATAAGGGGGAAAATGGTATGGGCTTCATCTACTCAGTTTTCTTCATGTAACTGGGGATCTCTGAGATCTCTGAGATCTATCTGCTCTTGTGCAGATATGTTGTAAAGAGGGATATACCAAATGCTGCTGTAACTGGTAGGGAATCAGAATCCCACGGGGCACGTGTAGCAGTTCTGGGAATGGAGCAGGCAGCAGTGTGGTTGTGAACATGTCCCATGAGAACAGAATTTCTCTTCTCCATTTTCTCTTCTGTCATATTCCCTTCCAACAGATCAGTGGTGCGTCTCTTGCAGCACATCTGAAAGCAGCACAGGATTCCTGGGTGCTGAGTAGATCTTTTTCTTCTCTGCTGTTGTCATCCTGTCTCTGTTGGGATAAATCCTTAGTTGCATTAGTCATTATTGGACATGAAAGGAGTTGGCTCTTGCCTCAGTGTTTAAGATCCCAGAATCATGACAGGCATTTTAGCAACTTGGATAATAAAAAAGGTTAAAACACGTCTCAGTGGTTAGAAATCAAGAGAAAGACAAGCTGTGACCGGTGATGTTAAGACTGTACTGGGACAGAGGTTTTTAGAAGCCCCTAGGTATTTGGAAACTGTAGACATCCTTGGGAATCAGCAGTTTCAATACCCAAACTCTTAATTCTACAGTGAATTCTTTCAACACTGGGGAGGGGGTATAGTGGGTTCTCAGAATAATATTTTTTTTCTTTTTGTGGGATATTTCTGTTCTCAAAGTTCTGCAAAAGTGCCGCTGCTTTCAGTTCATCAGACTGAAGCTGTAAGAAGGTAAATTCAACTGGGTAAATAGGCAGATGCAACTCAAACTGCCTTTCCTGTGACAGCCCTTTCAGCCATCCCTTTCCAGCTATTGCACAGAAGCACACCCCAGTGCACCATGAGCCTGTGTGTTTATAACAGTCAGAGGAGAAGCCTTTGGTAGTGCCATAACTGGAAACAGATGTTAACTGCAGACAAACACAGAAGAAAATGAACAAGAAGTGCTCTGCAAGCTGATAATTTGAA